>NC_136063.1:2098043200-2098676177 GCF_964261635.1 Lissotriton helveticus | reverse complement strand
AGAGATCTGCACTGGCTCCCGGTCAACAAAAGAATCACTTTCCGGCTCCTCACCCATGCACACAAAGCCCTACACAACCAAGGCCCAGGATACCTAAACAGCCGCCTCAACTTCTACGCTCCCAAACGCCAGCTTCGATCGACCAGCCACGCCCTCGCCGCCGTCCCCCGCATCCGAAGAGCCACAACAGGAGGAAGGTCCTTCTCCTACCTGGCCGCCAAGACTTGGAATTCCCTCCCGGCCCACCTCCGCCTGACCCAAGACCACCTCGCCTTCAGGAAGCAGCTCAAGACCTGGCTGTTCGAGCGGTAGCGGACCCCCCACCCCCAGCGCCTTGAGACCCTCCGGGTGAGTAGTGCGCTATATAAATGCTTTGATTGATTGATTGATTCATTCCTTCCTGGAAACAGTGTCTGGTGTTTTCTGGATTCTTCGGGAGTGAGAGGATGAGCTGGGTGTTGTCGGCGTAGGATACAATGCTGTGCCCATGCTGTCTGACGATGGTGGCGAGGGGGGCCACGTAGATGTTGAAGAGCATGGGGCTGAGCGATGATCCTTGGGGTAATCCGCAGTTGATGTCGGTGGGTTCGGAGAGTCTGATCCTCTGGGTTCTGTCGGCGAGAAAGGATTGGATCCAGTCGAGGGCGGCTCCTTGCAGCCCTGCGTCGTGGAGCCTGGCTGCGAGCGTGTGGTGTGAGACGGTGTAGCATGCAGATGTCGTCAGTGGCGGCAAGGAGAGCAGTCTCGGTGCTGTGGTTTTTGCTGAATCCAGACTGGGAGGCGTTTAGGATGGAGTTCTCTTCGATGAAAGCGGTCAGCTAGGCCTTCACTAGTCTCTCGGTGACTTTGGCGAAGGAGAGGAGAGAGATGGGCTGGTAGTTTTTAAGGTCTGTTGGGTCGGCCGTTGGTTTCTAGAGGAGTGGTTTGACCTCTGCCTGCTTCCTGTCATCTGGGCAGATGCTGGATCTGAAGGATGCACTTGTTTTATAAAGAAAATGAAGACCATAGTGTTGGTAACAATACGCGGTGCCAAAATCAGGTAAATCATCAACGTTTCATTTATTCTAAATCTGACAGCATACATCAGAGTATGTACTGGAGGTGATATCATTTAAAGACATTTTAAATATATGTGGTATTTTCAAAAGTTCAGTGGAACCAAATACATCATATGAAACTCTGTCCCAAACTATTCAGTCAGGAACTGGAACTGCTGTAATGTTCACATAGGATAAGTCTCTCTTTACACAAAGAGATGGCGTATGAGGTTTCAGTACCAAGTTCACATGTGGTACTGCGGAGCGCTCTGGGGGGTGCTCTGGGGGATATTTATGAGCAAGAAAAAGACAGTCACTAAACCTATCCAGAAGAGTCGGAACAGTACAATTTAAATTTAGAGATACCTTTTCGTGTTTTTAATATAACTGCTTGTCCTGAAGAAGGTGGAGAAAAAAGTCAATACCACCGAAATCTCTCGTCGACAATTTCTTTTTACTAAGAACCTGGACAAAATATGATATTGTATATTTGAGTCTTTTTAATAATATGGATAACGTGATGTTTTTGAATCATTTTACTATTGTCTTTTTAAACTATTGATGTATGTAGCATATTTATTTTAAAACTTTTTATTGTTTTTCCTTGACAAAACATGTACATAAATAACGTGTCGTTGAATAATTTGTTTAAAGTGATCTGAACTGGAAATTGGTCCATAATCTTGTGTGGAAAAACATATTCTAGAAGATTAGACATATGTAGTTTCTTTTTCAACCTATTATGATTTGGGGCCTTATATATGGTATCATTATATTCTTATTGAAAAGAATGTGTAATAAATTTGACTTTTTTACTTGAATACAGGTATCAGTGCATGATGGTTATTTATATATGTTAAAGAAGATTTTTTTAGATTAGAAGGCGTATAAAAGTCAATGTGAATGGAAGAGATAAGTCAGTGAATGTCTGTAATGAAAAGAGGGACTTTTTTGTTGCTGTAAAACTGCCAAACGGTTATCAATGTCAAATTGATTTTCATCCGCCACTGTGCTGCTATATTCGAGGTCTGGTACTCACATTCTCATCCCAAATAGGACTACGTATGGAGTACGGCCTTGTAGGTACCTTCTTGGCATGTTATTAAGTGCCCTGTGGACCCCTTTTGGTGATAGACCCACCTACCACCCAAGGCTAATACCCTTGCTGTTAAAGATTGCTTTAAGTCCCAGTTTTTCCTCTCCACTATGGCATTCCCTCGGGATGATATGGAGATGAGTACCCCAATGCAAGCCTGAGAGCTAAACACGGGGCCACGGTCAGAATGTAATGTGCCAACTGGGTATGTCCCTATGAAGAGTCGCAAATCCTTTATAACAGTTTGGGCGTCAGCCGAGGGCTGGGGCCAAACACACAGGAATCTAGAGCATTAATCCACTGCCGCCAAGATATACTTGTAAGCCTCTTCAGAATTTAAGGGGCCGTGGTGGTCCAAATAGACACAAGAGAGAGGTCTTTCTGATATTAAATGTAATGTTTGTGGTAGACGTGCTGCGGTAGAACCCTTCATCTGCTGACAGATGTCACTTAAGGACAAATGCTTTTGTCTGTCTCATTAAACCTGGCCACCAGCAGCTTTGTTTCAATAGTGAAACGGTCACAGTAATCCCTGCGTGTGCTGAACCCAGATCCTGGTGTGCTGCTAGAAATAAACCTAATCTGCGATCCGTGTTTGGTATTTCTCTAGCCTCCACTCCTGGAATTAGAGCATACAGAATATTTCACACATCTAACTTGTAGGAGTACTCGAGTGGAAAACCTTTTGGTACAGCTGAACTGTTTTTGCATGAAACGATGACAACTACCATTATCTGTCCATCTTTTCTCATACTAGAACGGGTGATTGCAGCTATGGCAGCAGTTTGCACTGTCACCTTGGCGGATTCATCAGCCAATGAATTCCCTTCAACGTGAACGCTATCACTTTGATGACTCAGCATGTGTATTACATGTGCTTTTGTCAAGTCTTTTTTCAGCTCTGCCACTTGTTCTCAAAGCAATTTTTACTTTATTGTGCAGCCTTTTGAGTCTTTAAACCCTTTCTGACCCAGTAGTGAAAATATTCATTGTAAGACTGGATACAATAAAACGAATCACACACTATAAGTGTGGGGAATTCTTGATCCATATTCAAAAGCACCGATAATAGTGCTTTTAATTCTGCCAGCTGTGCTGTGCAGTCTCCTAGAGACTGTATCTTCGTTCTGCTAGGATGGAACTTGCCATCCCCCATACGTCCTTTTACAATCACACAAGCTGCGCTGTATTGCTGTTTACTATCAATGGCAGGCAGAGCAGAACCATCAGTGTAAATAATGTATTCATACTGATCTAGATGCATTATTTCATTCGTGAGAGGATATTCTTGTTCGTATTGCAGGGATGCTTGTGTTTTTAATGTAGAATCAAATTTGTAGTCTACATCTGTTGCAGTGAGAGAATTAGCCCATTGTATCCATCGAAGATGTAGTGCTTTAGTGTTAGGAATGCTTGCCTTTGTAACATCCTCTAAGGCTGGTCCTGGAGTTACGACAATTATTTGTTTCCCCTGAGCTAGTGCTCTTTCTCTCACTACTGCAGTTTGTAGAAGCAAAACACATTTCAGCGTTTGTTTACAAATGTGATTTGTATGCTAAGGGTATCATTTCGTCTTCATTGAAGGTTAGGTAAGTGTACCCTGGTAGACCCACAATTACACGGCTCACCAAATTTGTTGTATTTACAAATGTGTGTAGGTGTTTGGAAGATATCATGCCCGCTTGTAAGGAACAAAGAATGTGTGTGTTCCCGTGTCCAATGTCGAACTGAAAAATCAGGTCTGATTAAATCCTAGAAAGGTTTTACTTTTTCTGCTTAATCCAAAATGTATATTCAGTCAACATTTAGGAATCTCAATATGGATTGTAAATTATTCAGAGTTTTGGGAGGTTGGAGCTGTGCACACTTTTCTAAAATGTTTGTTGCTAGGCTTTTTCCTTCACTTGTTATCTCCTAAAAATAGGACATTGAGGTGGGCTATTTTTGATTTTTTAAAGTTGAATTTTTTGCCCTCAGAGAAGAATCCCAAAATGATGTTGCTCACCCTGGTCAAATGTTACAACAAATCATCATCCGTCAGATAAATATCATCTACATCTGCATCAAACGTTGAAGTAACTCTTACCCTTGCTGAAAACAACCCGAGACTGTTCTTATACCCTTGGGGCAGTCAACAGAATTGACGCTTATAGCATGGGGGTTGAGAATGCTGTCAAATATCTTCTCTAAGGTGCTATATTTTACGGAACAATCCATTTGAGATATCTAGTGTTTTGTATTTTTTCTGCACATTGTTATTCACCAATGTGGCACAGTGTGCATTCTGTACTGCAAATGTCTTTGTGCAAGTGTTCAAAAGCCTGTAGTCTAAAACGAAACAATATGAATTAGGTTTCATTACGGGAAACAAAGGATTGTTCATTGAAAAGGTACAATTCTCTATTACACCCTGGTATTCAAGTTGATCTACGATCTCCCTGACTTGTTTTATTGGGTACTGTCTTTGTGGAGTTGGAGTAGTTTTTTCTGGGATTACATGGGGAGGTGACGCAGCATCCCACCCAACATGATTACGATATAATGCAAGAACTAATGCTACCGCCCACTCCTGCGTGATTTGGGAACGAGGTCAGAGAAAGCTGGTAAAATTACTGTTTCTTCCTTTTGGCAATCCATAACGATTTCAGGCGGCCAATCTTTTACAGCCAAAAGGATGTCATAGCCATAAGTCAGGTGCTCCCAAAAGAGACCTTTAATTTTTCTTGCTGGTCCACCTCCATTTGGAGTGGTATTTCGTATAACGGTTTGTGGGACACTTACCCTAATATAAGGTGTCTCAACCATGATATATTCATTCAACGCCTCTGTCTCCAGAAATTCATCAGGTTCTGGCGAGCTATTGTTACTTTGTCTGCACTGTCTAGCATCATCAGAGCCCATTCCCAGTTCAGAAGTCGAGTCCTCAGCAGACTGGGCGTTTCTTTTTTTAAGGCCAGCTACTTTCTGCTTTTTAAATTGAGGTTTTGATTTAGTTGTATCTTCTTTTTTGATATTATAGTATTATAGTCTTAAGTGCGATGTGTGTCTCTGGACTTTGTTCATTCTTCTGATCTGTCCTCTGACCGTCCATCCCTCTCATAGGTTTTTGATGAGCCCTGAAAGGAGCGAGAGCAACGTGCATCAGTATCCTGATTCCTGACAGGTTTTTTAATGTTATCACGATTCCTAAGGTTGTACCTACTTTCGCAGGGCTCCTGTTGAGGAGACCCACCCCTTGATTGTGATCTATTCTCTCATTTCTTTTTGGAAGAATCGGGTGCTGGTTTGGTCCACCCATGAGTTGAGGTTTTGTTGTTCTAGTTCCCAAATTATCTCTATCTAATTCGGCATATGTATCTTTGATCATTTTAGGTACATCATACTCCTGTTGTGCAAGAGTGAAATCCCTCAGACGTTGGCGTATCGCCACCGCTGCTGCCTCCCCTTTTATGTTTGCCAACATAATTGTGGATACCTGGGAAACATTTCCTAACAATTTCATCCCTAAGTTCAGAGCAGGTTCTGCTACATTCTCATTCTGTGTCTGCCTCAATATGTCTTGTATCATTGATATTGAGGGGATGCCATGAGTTCTAGTATAGATGGCAGCGAAACCTGAACCCCAAGAGGTACAGTCCTCTATCGAAGGAACTATCCCCACTGGTAAGCAGATTGTTAGCATTCTGTGTTTTTCTCGAGGACTTGTGTTTGTAAAAGCTGCCATTTTCTGAGCTATCCAGAATGGTATTTGCTCATGTTTAGTGGGCATTCTTCCCATAACCGCGTTTGTCGTTTGTGGGGTAATTTTAGTTGCAGTTCCTTGTATTTGTCCTGCTGGTGTAACCCTTGTTGGTTGAAGTGTGAGTGTTCTCATAATGAGATGTTTTTGATTTCTGGAAAGTTTTAATACTTCTTTGTGTGGTGGACGTAAGTCTGCTACCGGCATTGTGTCAATGTTTGGATGCGGCGCGTAAGGGAAGTGGTCCAGCGTTAAGTAATCCTGATATACAATCTGTATGCTATGCAGGCAAGAGAATAGAAATTATAGGGATGAGTTGGATGACTATTAGATTTAAGAACGAGGCTGTGAAGGGAAGAGTTTGTTACATATTTCGGTTCAGATATTTTGGAGTGGTGTCACCAAAAGTATTTGAATATAATAATAGATCCTAATGCTAAAGAACCTGTAATGGTGACTGAGAAAGCAAAGGTTGAGGAAGTGAGTGATTGTACTGAGATGGTAACAAATTATCCCAAGGTATTTAGCTAAAAATTGGGCTTGTTAGAGGGGTTTTCACAAAAAATAATTCTGAAAAGTAATGCCAAAACTGTAATCCACAAAGTCAGAAATGTACCCACATGATGATTGAACCATAACGCCAAGAATTGGGCGCTTTAATGACTCAAGAGATCATTCAGCCGATTGAGGCTTCAGAATTGGTGGCTCCGATTGTAACAGCTCCTAAAGAGGGTGGGGAAATTTGTCTTTGTATATATTTAAGAGACCTAAATAAAATCATTTGGGTTGATAGTCTTCTCCTTCCGAATATATCTGAAATGATATCTACTATGGAGGGCTGGTGTATTTTTAGTGTGCTAGACATGTCAGCTGCCTATCACCAAATTTACTTGTAAGTTGAGTCAAGAAATTTGACTTCCCTTGATACACCTTTGGGTGTGTTCAGATACAGGAGGATGCCTTTTGGTTTGCATCAGCTTCTGCCGTTTTTTAAAGAGTAAGGAAGAATATTTTTGGACATGAAACATGTGTGGTGTTTCAAAGATGATATTTGGGTTTTTGGGAAGGATGTACATGACCACGATAAATTCTTCTGAGAAGTAATGGAGTGATTAGAGAAGCATGGATTCACTATAAAAATCGAATAGTGCCAGTTGAAAAAAGAATGAATGGATTATCTAGTACATGGAATAAGTTGGAATGGTGTGAGACCAGAGAAAAATATTGTAAAAGCTGTAGCCATGGCTCCGGAACCAACGAATTAGGAAAAGCTAAGATCTCTCTTAGCATTGGCAGGGTATTGTGCCAAAAATGTAAGGAATTTCTTGGAGATAGTTGAACCTTTTGCCAAGGATAATGAGGAAAAATGTTATGTTTGTCTGGAGTGAGGAGTGTAAACAAGCGTTTGAAGTGATTAAGAAAAATATCAGTGAGGAGCCTACATTTGGACGTTTTAACGTAGCGGGGAGAAGGTTTCCTACCATGGATGCCAGTTGTGTAGGTATAGGAGCAGTGTTGGTTCAAATTCAGAATGGGGAAGAACACATAATTGGGTTTGCATCCAGACTATTGCAGTGGGCAGAATGTTCGGATTCAGTAATTGAGAGGGAAGCTTTGGCCTGTTGTTGGGGAATAGATAATTTCAGATTTTATGTGTGGGGTATTCCATTTAAAGTACGTACGGATCACAAACCATTGACATATATTTAACGGAGGGAGATGTTTGGAATGTTTGTAAGATATGGAGTACAATTTCTAGGTGGAATATGTAAAGGGCAATAGAAATATAATTGCTGATTATTTGTCAAGGATGCCAACAGAGATGAATGTCAGGAAAGGTGTAATGATGTTACAGAAGATGGAGGTGAAATGGCCTTATGTAGTGAGGAATGGAACAGTCCACTGTAAAGTATTCCGTATTAAAAAGTGTAGAGGTGAAAAT
The DNA here is from genome assembly GCF_964261635.1 of Lissotriton helveticus. Taxonomy (NCBI): domain Eukaryota; kingdom Metazoa; phylum Chordata; class Amphibia; order Caudata; family Salamandridae; genus Lissotriton; species Lissotriton helveticus. The sequence continues at coordinate 2,098,668,363 of NC_136063.1, read as the reverse complement.
TGTTCAGGTTGGAGTCCTGAAGATGGTATGGATAAGGAAATACAAGAATTCTTTAAAGTGAAAGATGAGTTGAGTGTGAGTGAAGGGTAAGTGAGAAGGATACAACAGTTAGAACTACCAAATCAAGTTCGTAAACGGATCATGGATATCGCTCATGAGGGGCATCCTGGATGTAGTACGGAGAATTAGACAGTCGTTTTGGTGGCCTGGCATGGATAGCGCCATAGATGTATTAGTTAAGCATCGTCACATATGTAAAACAGCGACATGTCTAAGGTCGTAAGATATCCACCTTTAGTCTGCACAGAGGTTCCAGGAAAGGTTAGCTGTAGACTTTATTGAATCTGTAGAGATACTGGGTTTCAGAGACAAATACATTCTTTTTTGAGTAGGTAATCACTGTAAATGGTTATTAGTGGAGACAATGGGTGAGATTAACACTACTAATGTGATAAGATTCTGGGAGAAGGTTTTCTTGGGGGAAGGTTAACCTGGATTCATTGTCTCTCACAATGGAGTGTAATTTGTTTTCAAGGAAATGATGAATTATCTGAGGAGGATGGGGATTGCACATGCAATAGTGGCTCTTTGTAGACCACAAGCAAATGGATTGGTAGAGATCAATGGCCTTGTAATGGAGAATATTCAGGCTTGTCTTGTGAATGGTTTGCCGTGAAGACAGGAGTTGAGAAGGTTGATGTGGTCTCATGGAATTATCTCTCATTCTGAATTTAGTGTGCCTCCATTCGTGCCTTTAAAGGGTAGAGAGCCAGGTAAAAAATGAATGCCCTGTATGGTTGAGTAATAAAGATAAAGTTTGGATCGATCGGGGGGGAGGGAATTGAAGAAAGTGGAAGAATGGCAAAAGAAAATGGAACAAACATACAATGTCAGGAAGGGTCTGAAGAAGCTATGTGTTTAATTGGGAGATTGGGTAGTAGTGTGTAAGAATGGATGAGTTTGCATGAGAGAAAGCAAGTACATGGGACCTTACCAAGTTAAGGATTATAAGAGTGGTGGTGTTAAAAAACGGCACCACGTGAAGCATGGGAAACATAGGTAAAGTTCATTAGCCTTAGGTTCTCATGTATAAAGTGCGTGACAATTAGGAATGTTTCATTTTGACCATTTATAGCAGATGTTGTCAAATACATGCATTTGTAATTTGTTGTTTTCTGGTATTATATTGCCTGTATTTCGAGTAGTATGTTTATTTAGTGTTGTTAAGTCTCTGCATATTTTCTTTATTGTGTAAGCTGGGGAGACATGTGGAGATGTCATAGGCTAGTTGCCTAGGTGACTTTAGAGTTCTTCCATGAAAGAATGTTGGGGGTAACAGTTGCTGGAAAGTGTTGAGGGGAACAACATGTTTTTCCTTGTGCTGGAGATATACCATATGGAATAAATCAAAGGTAGCAGGAAGCTTGGAAGAGACCACTTATTTCACATACCTTGCCAAGGTCCTCGAGGAGGCCAGCAGCCACCAGCTCACCAGATACCTAGAAGAAAACAATTTGCTCGGGTCCAGCAATACATCCACGTCCGGAGGCTCAACTGATGGGAGTGTTAGGTGTCATCCACCCATTCTTGTCTGCATAGCAAGCAGCAAAGAACAGGCAAAACACTGTCAATCCAGACTGGTAGAAATGATAGGAACCAAGACTCGGTTAGCTCCTGAAGACGAGGTGTGCCTAGATGGAGTACCATGCGATCACGGCAACGTCGCTCCAAGAAGGTTTTTTCCATCTCCTTGGTTACTGGGACATCCAATGCGTAGCAGAAAATTAAAATCAAGATACCCACTACCAGTAGCAGGATTAGCGGAAGCCGTCCAAGAATGCATTCAAATACAAAGTGTATAAAAAACAGGAATCACTCCAAAGACTGTCTGAATGATGCTTAACAGTCCAGGGCTCATGGTATTAAATAGATGTACTATACCCTTTGTATCATACTTGTTAAAGATACGCTGTACCATTTCTCCGAAGTGGAAAGAGCACTTTGTTCATACCAGAACCTGTATCTCAGCTGAGGACCTTGCTACCTGAAGATCAAAAGTCTCTTGGGTTGATGTTAAGGTCACATCCTTCTATAAGAGCATGGCTTTCATTGGACTCAGAGAATCAACCTGTATATTAGAAACATACAACAAAGGCCATAACGGCCCCTTCCTGACTGTGTGGGTTGATGGAAAAATACTTGCATACAACAAGTAACCCTGGAACTTACTGTGACTAGATATGCGATGCCTGGAAGCATCCCACAACACCCTTGATCATTCAGCATTAAGTAACTCCCATTTGAGAGCAGCCTGAACACTGGATTAATCACGACAGCTGGGAACCATTTAAATGACAAGATAAGTTTGCAACTGAACTGTTACAGGCCCTGTGAAGCATAATATCCTGGCAAAGTAGAGAGCCACTTAATGAAGTCTAGCAGTCTCTACCGCTGAGAACCACTTCAGCGTCCCCAATCCTGCTTCTAAACCTGTATGGTAATTTAATGGATGAAGTCCTTACCCATTGCTACATATCTGCCTACCTGGTTCTAGGCAATATTGAAATTGGAAAGTGGTTACTGGCAATGTTATATACCATGAATTAGCCATTCTATGGACAATGACTCTCCCACAGTGAAAGGTAATTGGTCTAATTTCTCAATGTGCAGTATTGTATATTTTGCATCTCTTTGTGTCATTCTTGTCTGTTTCTCTGATAGATTATATGCGGAGAATAGAGACATACTATTAATATATATCCAGGGCACATAACCAGAGCTCAATGATTGTAGCGTCCAGCTTAATAGAATGGATCGTAATTGCGACTGCCCATTTTGTAAGATGGACAGATCCTGTTCCATTATATCTATAGCAGAAGATACAATGTTGCCCAGTGAATAAATCCTGGATGTCAGTGTGGTTATACCATTGTCGACCACATTCAAAGCCTGTTCTAGGTTAACTCTGTCAATTTAACACAACCCCTCTGCAGCTTCCTGTTGAGAGATTTTCCAAACTTCGTTGTAAACGAAGTATACGAAGCGTTTACGACCTGGCTTTCAGGGACCTAGTAAGAAAATCCCTAAGTTCAGCGCGGAGACACACTGTTTCCTAGTGTAACCATGCGCTTTATAAGCTTTATTATTATTATTATTATTAAGTTCCATGTCATCTGAGAGTAAGGACAAGTGTTGTTTCATCTGTGACAATGTTTCATCTAGGCACAACTTCTCAACACTGTGTAATGTCACCGCACCCAGTTGTTCTTGTTATACATAGCATAAGCCGGACCTATGGATACTAAACACTTCGGTGGCGCCCTTGAATCTTGACTGACACTTATTTGTGTCGATAGGCCAAACCAACTATCCCTTCCAATTAGGGTATGTCGAATTGTATGAAACGCCATGCATGATGTCATCCAGTGTACCCTCACCATTTTCTGTATAGTTTTGCCATCCCTCAAAGTGTGAAAGTGAGGGAATTCGAGGTGTGTTCAAGTCCTTAATCTTAGCTAACCCAAGACAGGAAGTCTGTTGTACAGTGTCGTTCAGGAAGATAATCTGTTGTGGTATGATGCATGCTCTAAATAGTGCCTCAGTTCCCTGAACCTGCCATTCTTTAGTACCCTTAAAGGATGCGGAGTATATCTGTTTCGTGTTAATAAGCATATGTTTTTTGAAGATGTAGGTGGAAGCTTATAATAATATGAGCATGGATTTGATGTATTAATCCCAGAAAATAAGAAAACATTTGTGCAAACGTTAGCAAATTACCTTTGGTGGTGTTGGGCAATGTTCCCATTGGTGGTATGTGAAAACATTGTGGTCAATCAATCAATCAATCAGTGGTTTATAAAGTGCGCTACTCCCCCGTGAGGGTCTCAAGGCGCTGGGGGGTGGGGGGAAGCAGCTCCGGATCAGTCTAAGAGCCATGTCTTGAGGTCCTTCCTGAACGTGTGCAGGGTCGAGAGCGTCTGATGTTCACAGGGAGCTTGTTCTAGGTCTTGGCTGCGATGTAGGAGAAGGATTTCCTGCCTGTTCTGTTTCTACGGATGCGGGGGACCTCTGCCAAGGCAAGATTGGCGGAGCAGAGGTTCTTCTTGGGTGCGTGGAACGATAATCTCTTGTTGAGGTATTTGGGTCGGATGTTGTTGAGGGATTTGTAGGCATGGGTGATGAGTTTGAAGGTGACCCTCTTCTCGACGGGGAGCCAGTGGAGGTCTCGTAGGTGTTGGGTCATGTGTTCGTGACGCAGCGGCGTTCTGGATGGTCTGGAGTCTGTGAAGAAGAGTTCTGTTGAATCCGGCGTACAAGGTGTTTCTGTAGTCCAGTGTGCTTGTAATGAGCACTTGCATGACGGTCCTTCTGCAAGTGGGGGGGATCCATTTGAAGGTCTTGTGGAGGATGCCCAGGCAGTTGAAACTGGTGGAGGTGACAGCGTTGATCTGGCGGATCATGGAGAGGGAGGAGTCGAGGATGATGCCGAAGTTTCGCGCGTGGTCTGTAGGGGTGGATGCGTTCCCGAGGGCAGAGCGCCACCAGGTGTTCTCCCAGGCGGATGTGCAGGGTCCAAGGATGAGGACCTCAGTCTTTTCTGAGTTGAGCTTCAATCAGCTATCTTTGATCCAGGCTACCACGTTCTTCATTCCTTCCTGGAAACAGTGTCTGGTGTCTTCTGGATTCTTCGGGAGTGAGAGGATGAGCTGGGTGTTGTCGGGGTAGGATACAATGCTCTGCCAATGCTGTCTGACAATGGTGGTGAGGGGGGCCATGTAGATATTGAAGAGCGTGGGGCTGAGCAATGATCCTTGGGGTAATCCGCAGTTGATGTCGGTGGGTTCGGAGAGGAAGGGAGGGAGTCTGATCCTCTGGGTTCTGCCGGCAAGAAAGGATTGGATCCAGTCGAGGGTGGCTCCTTGTAGCCCCGCATCGTGGAGCCTGGCTGCGAGCGTGTGGTGTGAGACGGTGTAGCATGCGGATGTCGTCAGTGGCGGCGAGGAGAGCGGTCTCGAAGCTGTGGTTGTTGCGGAATCCAGACTGGGATGCGTTTAAGATGGAGTTCTCTTCAATGAAAGTGGTCAGCTGGGCCTTCACTAGTCTCTCGGTGACTTTGGCGAAGGAGAGGAGAGAGATGGGCTGGTAGTTTTTAAGGTCTGTTGGGTCGGCCGTTGGTTTCTAGAGGAGTGGTTTGACCTCTGCCTGCTTCCTGTCGTCTAGGCAGATGCTGGATCTGAAGGATGCACTTGTTTTATGAAGAAAATGAAGACCATAGTGTTGGTAACAATACACGGTGCCAAAATCAGGTAAATCATTAACGTTTCATTTATTCTAAATCAGACAGCATACCATTCATAGTTTCAAAATCCTAATCATCAGAGTATGTACTGGAGGTGATGATATCATTTAAAGAAATTTTAAATATCTGGAAGAAACAGGTTAGTATTAGATTCCTTACCTTAGAATATCCCCAGGTGTCAGACTGGATCCGGAAATTGTTGTGTAGCAGTACCCTTGCGCGTCGGTAGGCGTCGTCTGCGACTCCGCGTCCGTCATCGGCGTCGTGGGCGCCGTGATGACGTCGTCGGAGTACTTAGACGCCGCCTCCGCGTGCTGACGTCAGTTCTTCTTTTTTCCGCGCCAGCAGCGCAGATCCGGAAAAAGTGGTACCTTAGTCATTTTTTGACTAAACTTTTTACGATCCTTTTTGATAATTTTTCGACTCTTCGACTCCGAACAGAGCCGGTAGGGATGCCAGGTTTTAAGCCTTGTGAGGACTGCGACCGACTGATGTCGGTCACTGACCCCCACCGCCGGTGCCTCCACTGTCTCGGCGTCGATCATGATGACAAGACCTTCCCCGATTGCCTGGCCCTGACTTCGAAAGCTAGGCGGGAGTGGTCCCGCAAGCGACTCGAACTTCGGCATTCGGCCCCGCGCCGCATAAGGTCCCGGTCCAGACGGAGGTCGAGGGACCGGTCGTGGGGTCAGAGCCATCATAGCTCCGAGAGTCGACATCTCTCCTCAGGGTCGAAGTCGTCAGGTAAGCACAAGAAGTCGAAGAGATGTCATCGCTCTTCCGACTCCCCCCCGACGCTTGCGCGACGTGGCCGGGGGTTCGGGTGACACAGCCCACGCGGCTCCGTCGGAGTCGCGGTCGTCGCGTTCGGCCCCACATCCTCCGGTCCCTGGGCCGCACGCGACTCCGGAGGTGATCGAGCGGTTCCTCATGGCCATGAGGTCTCTCACTCCTCCGGCAGGCTCCGCGGCGCCTTCGGGCCCAGCGGAACCGTCTGGGGGCCCTACCGGGTCGGGTGCTTCGGCCCCGACGCCGCCGGCGCCTTCGTGCTCGGCGCCGCAGGGCCCCACTGGATCCGCTTCTGGATCCGGGTTGTCGCCGGTTGACTTGACGACTTCACCGGCGCCGGTCCCACACGTTTCACCTCCGGCGCAACCGACTCACTGGGCAGAGCGATGGCAACGACGGTGGCGATTCGTCGCCACGCCTGGTTGAGGTTCGCCAACATCTCGGCTGATGTCCAGAATACACTCATGGACATGCCGTTTGATGGCCGTCGCCTTTTTGGCAACAAGGCAGACCATGCGCTTGAGCGCTTTAAGGACTCCAGGGCTACGGCCAGGTCCTTGGGCCTCTCGGCCCTGCGCCAGCAAATGGGTGCCTTTCGCTCCTTTCGTGGCCAAGGAAGGGGCGCCCCCACACGTGCTGCCAGCCACGCACCGCAGAGTAATACCCAACGCGGTGGCGGCCGTGGAACCGCCGTGGCGGCGGTCGGGGACAACGGCGAGGACAGTCCACACCTTCCCCTGCAGCATCCGCCTCAAAACCCTCCTAGTCCGTGCTTTCAGGCCCATGTGACGCCAGTGGGGGGCAGGGTTCGCCATCACCTCCTCCACTGGCGCACTGTCACATCGGACAGGTGGGTGCTGCAAATCGTCCGAAGGGGCTACTCCCTCCCCTTCGAGGCGACCCCTCTAGCCATGCCACCGCAAAACCACCGCGTAGCGGGGGATCATTTGCGACTTCTGCAGGAGGAAGTTACGGCCCTCTTGGTCAAGGGGGCCATCGAGCGTGTTCCTGGGCCAGAAGTAGGGTGTGGTTGCTACTCCCACTACTTTCTGGTACCGAAGAAGGGCAACGGGGGCCTACGCCCTATCTTGGATCTACGGAACGTCAACGGCTTCCTCCGGAAGGAGAGGTTCAAAATGCTGACACTGTCTCAGGTCTTGGCTGCCCTGGACCTAGGAGGCTGGATGGTAGCGTTGGACTTGCAGGACGCTTATTTCCACATCCCCGTCCTGCCGGCCCACCGGCGCTACCTGCGGTTCACGGTTGGCCACGAGTACTTTCAGTTTACCGTGCTCCCCTTCGGCCTTGCCAGCGCTCCACGGGTGTTCACAAAGGTGATGGCGGTGGTCGCAGCTCATCTGCGCAGGTTAGGGGTTTCAGTCTTCCCCTACCTTGACGACTGGTTGTTGAAGGCGAGCTCGCCCCAGACAGTCGTCAGCCACCTGGGTGTGAGTGTTTGATTGGTTCAGATGCTCCATCCATCACCATCCCCTTTTGTACCGCTTTTGGCCGCCATAAGTGTGGCAGGGTATGCTCAGACGTGAGTCCCTTGCTCACTTTGCCACTGGATTCAAGCAAGCCGGGCTGAAGATGGCTGGAGTGCCAGAAACTGGTCCTCGGAAGCTCGTTTCCGGTCCAGGGAAGGCATGGCTTGGCAGTTCGGGCTGGACTGTTCCCATGAGGCACAGGGTCAGACTGATTTGCATATAGCCATGTCTGAACTGGGGTGGCAGAGTGGGCTAAAGAACGGTGATGGATCAACCCCAGATCTTTTGACTGGGTGTGAGTGTTTGATTGGTTCAGATGCTCCATCCATCACCATCCCCTTTTGTACCTCTTTTGGCCGCCATAAGTGTGGCAGGGTATGCTCAGACGTGAGTCCCTTGCTCACTTTGCCACTGGATTCAAGCAAGCCGGGCTGAAGACGGCTGGAATGCCAGAAACCGGTCCTCGGAAGCTTGTTTCCGGTCCAGGGAAGGCATGGCTTGGCAGTTCGGGCTGGACTGTTCCCATGAGGCACAGGGTCAGACTGATTTGCATATAGCCATGTCTGAACTGGGGTGGCAGAGTGGGCTAAAGAACGGTGATGAATCAAACCCAGATCTTTTGACTGGGTGTGAGTGTTTGATTGGTTCAGATGCTCCATCCATCACCATCCCCTTTTGTACCGCTTTTGGCCGCCATAAGTGTGGCAGGGTATGCTCAGACGTGAGTCCCTTGCTCACTTTGCCACTGGATTCAAGCAAGCCGGGCTGAATACGGCTGGAATGCCAGAAACCGGTCCTCGGAAGCTTGTTTCCGGTCCAGGGAAGGCATGGCTTGGCAGTTCGGGCTGGACTGTTCCCATGAGGCACAGGGTCAGACTGATTTGCATATAGCCATGTCTGAACTGGGGTGGCAGAGTGGGCTAAAGAACGGTGATGGATCAAACCCAGATCTTTTGACTGGGTGTGAGTGTTTGATTGGTTCAGATGCTCAATCCATCACCATCCCCTTTTGTACCGCTTTTGGCCGCCATAAGTGTGGCAGGGTATGCTCAGACGTGAGTCCCTTGCTCACTTTGCCACTGGATTCAAGCAAGCCGGGCTGAAGACGGCTGGAATACCAGAAACTGGTCCTCGGAAGCTTGTTTCCGGTCCAGGGAAGGCATGGCTTGGCAGTTCAGGCTGGACTGTTCCCATGAGGCACAGGGTCAGACTGATTTGCATATAGCCATGTCTGAACTGGGGTGGCAGAGTGGGCTAAACAACGGTGATGGATCAAAGCCAGATCTTTTGACTGGGTGTGAGTGTTTGATTGGTTCAGATGCTCCATCCATCACCATCCCCTTTTGTACCACCTCCAGACGACGGCAGATCTCCTGCACAAGCTGGGGTTCTCCATCAATGTGCCAAAGTCACACCTGTGTCCCTCTCAGAAGCTCCTCTTCATCGGAGCGATTCTCGACTCGGCGCAGTTTCGGGTTTATCCTCCCGAACAGCGGCTTCGGGATATTCAGGCTCTGATTCCACTCTTTCAGCCTTTATCCCGGGTCTCGTCAGGTTGACGCTGCGGCTTCTGGGGCTGATGGCCTCCTGCATCCTTCTGGTGCATCACGCCCGGTGGCGGATGCGGGCTCTGCAGTGGGACCTGAAGTTTCAGTGGGCCCAGCATCAGGGCAACCTATCCGACCATGTCCTGATCTCGGAGGGCACTGCGAGACAGCTGCAGTGGTGGCTCACGGACCGCGATTGGGTCAGCGGCAGATCCCTTTCCCTTCCCCAACCAGAGCACGTAGTTGTGACGGACGCGTCCTTCCAGGGCTGGGGAGGCCACATGGGAGAGGCAGAGATCAGAGGCCTTTGGTCTCCGGCGGAGTCCCGGCTCCATATCAACCTTTTGGAGCTGCGGGCGATTCGTCTAGCACTGAAGGCATTCCTCCCCTCTGTCCGGGGGAGTGTAGTGCAGATGTTCACGGACAACACCACCGCCATGTGGTACTGCAACAAACAGGGCGGGGTGGGGTCGTGGACCCTATGCCAGGAGGCTCTGCGTCTCTGGCAGTGGCTGGAACATCAGGGCGCGACCCTGGTGGTTCAACACCTGGCAGGTTCTCTGAACGCCAGGGCGGACGTGCTCAGCCGTCGGTGCATAATGGATCACGAATGGCGTCTGCACTCGGACGTGGTGCACGGCCTCTTTCAGCAGTGGTGAGAGCCGTGGTTAGATCTATTCGCCACCGAAGAGAATGCGCAATGTCATCAGTTCTGCGCGTTGGAATTTCCAATGCGGCACTCGCTCAGAGACGCTTTTCGTCGCAAGTGGAGTTGCGGTCTGTTGTTCGCCTTTCCGCCTATACCACTTTTGCCCAGAGTGCTGAAGAAGATCAAACGCGACCGGGCCCAAGTCATCCTTGTGGCTCCGGACTGGGCACCAAGATACTGGTATCCCGAGCTACTCAGTATGTCAGTCGATCCCCCGGTTCGTCTGCCTCTTCAGGAGGACCTTCTGTCGCAGCAACAGGGGTCCCGAACCTGTCCAGTCTCCACCTCCATGCTTGGAGATTGAGCGGCGACAGTTGAGGCCATTTGACTTGCCTCCTGAAGTCTGTAATGTCATTCTGGCAGCCAGGCGTCCCTCCACAAAATCGGTATACGCCTGCAGGTAGAATACATTTGTGGCATGGTGCACAGCAAAGGCTGTGGATCCACTTTCTGCCCCTCTTTCTGAGGTTCTTCTCTTCCTTCTTTCTCTTGCCCAGCAGGGCTCTGCTCTGGGCACTATCAAGGGCTACCTTTCTGCACTTTCAGCCTTTCTAAGGCTGCCTGATCGACCTTCTTTGTTCAAGTCCCCTATTGTAACTCGTTTTCTGAAGGGCATCACACACATGTTCCCTCCTGTTCCGTTTGTGATGCCTCAGTGGGACTTGAACCTTGTTCTTACCTTTCTGATGTGCGCTCCCTTTGAGCCACTTCACAACTGTCCTCTCCGCCTTCTTACTCTGAAGACTGATTTCCTGGTTGCCATCACCTCTGCCAGGAGAGTGAGTGAGCTCCAGCCTCTTTCATCTAAACCCCCTTTCCTTTCTGTCCATCCGGACAAGGTTGTGTTGCGGAGTAGGCCATCTTTCCTGTCCAAGGTTGTCACGGCCTTCCACATCGGGCAGTCTATTACCTTGCCCACCTTCTTTCCACCTCCGCATCCCTCTAAAGAGGAAGAGCGGCTCCACCGTCTGGACCAAAAACGTGCGATTTCATTCTATCTAGATCGCACATGCCAGTTCCGGGTGGATGACCAACTCTTTGTTGGTTACGTGGGCGCTAAGAAGGGACGGGCGGTGCAAAAGAGGACCATCTCTCGGTGGGTCGTCTTGTGTATCAAGGCATGTTACTCCTTGGCGAGGAAAGAGCCTCCTGTTGGGCTGGGGGCCCATTCCACTCGGGCCACGGGGCTAGCACTGCCCTGGGCCGGGGAGTCCCCTTGCAGGACATCTGTCAGGCAGCTACGTGGGCATCCCTGCACACGTTTGCAAGACACTACTGCCTGGACAGCCAAGTCCGAAGGGATGGCTTCTTTGGCCGTTCCGTCCTCCAGGACTTTCTGGTGTGATTATTGCTTCGCAGACCCACCACCGGGGTTGGTATTGCTGGGGTATCTATTCTAAGGTAAGGAATCTAATACTAACCTGTTTCTTTCAGATGAACAAGTTACTTACCTTCGGTAACGATATATCTGTAAGAAACAGTAGTTAGTATTAGATTCCTTACCGCCTCACCCATCCTCCCCGTTCTGCGAACCGATATCTAGGGTTAAGGTCATCCCCTTTCAGGCACCTAGTTTCAATGGCACCAGTGTTGGTTTTTAACATGGCTCTGCGTTTCTGGCGCGGAAAAGTTGTGTCTAAGAACTGACGTCAGCACGCGGACGCGGCGTCTAAGTACTCTGACGACGTCATCACGGCGCCCACGACGCCGACGACGGACGTGGAGCCGTAGACGACGCCTACCGACGCGCACGGGTACTGCTACGCAAACATTTCCGATCCAGTCTGATGCCTGGGGATATTCTAAGGTAAGGAATCTAATACTAACTACTGTTTCTTACAGATATATCGTTACCGAAGGCAAGTAACTTGTTCATATGTGGGATTTTCAAAAGTTCAGTGGAACCAAATACATCATATGAAACTCTGTCCCAAACTATTCAGTCAGGAACTGGAATTGCTGTAATGTTCACATAGGATAAGTCTGTCTTTACACGAAGAGATGGCGTATGAGGTTTCAGTACCAAGTTCACATGTGATACTGCGGAGCGCTCTGGGGGGTATTTACGAGCAAGAAAAAGACAGTCACTAAACCTATCCAGAAGAGTAGGAACAGTACAATTTAAATTTAGAGATACATTTTCGTGTTTTTAATATTACTGCTTGTCCTGAAGAAGGTGGAGAAAAAAGTCAATTCCACCGAAATGCCTCGTCGACAAATTCTTTTTACTAAGAACCTGGACAAAATATGATATTGTATATTTTGAGTCTTTTTAATAATATGGATAAAATGTGATGTTTTTGAGTCATTTCACTATTGTCTTTTTAAACTATTGATGTATTGTAGCATATTTATTTTAAAACTTTTTATTGTTTTTCCTTGACAAAACATGTACATGAATAACGTGTTGTTGAGTAATTTGTTTAAAGTGATCTGAACTGGAAATTGGTCTATAATCTTGTGTGGAAAAACATATTCTAGAAGATTAGACATATGTAGTTTCTACATGAATACAGATATCAGTGCATGATGGTTATTTATATGTGTTAACAAATATTTGTGAATGTGTGTAAAGAAAAGGGGGACTTTTTTTGTTGCTGTAAAACAGCCAAACTGTTATCAATGTCAAATTGTTTTTCATCCGCCACTGTGCTGCTATATTCGAGGTCTGGTACCCACATTGGAGAAGTGTGGAGAAGTGTGGCTCAGGGGTTAGAGGCAGCAGACCCGGAAGCTGAGATCAGTTCTGGACCAGGGTTCAATTCCCCGCCTCGGCAGGGTCTTGGGCTAAAAAATTCCACGGACTCGATAATTCTCGCCCCGGTGCCTCCTCGACTCACAGGTTCACACTCTGCGACTCTGGGCAATAGCTTGCTTAATCTCCACAACGGCCCCTCGCTGCGGGATGCCTGACTTTCACCTTGTGGATACCCTGCTATCTCACAGGGGAATACCAGGAAGGGTTCCCTAAGCAAGCGCCGGGAAACCCACTGCGGGTAGCTGTGCGCTATATAAGCTCAACTACATTTACATTTACATTCTCATCCCAAATAGGACTACGTATTTTGTATGGCCTTGTAGTTAACTTCTTGGCATGTTATTAAGTGTCTTCTGGACCCCTTTTGGTGATTGACCCACCTACCACCCAAGCCTAATACCCTTGCTGTTAAAGATTGCTTTAAGTCCCAGTTTTTCCTCTCCACTATGGCATTCCCTCGGGATGATATGGAGATGAGTACTGCAATGCAAAACCCAAACTTCCCATGGCTTCTTTGTAAGCCTGAGAGCTAAACACGGGGCAACGATCAGAATGTAATGTGCCTACTGGGTATGTCCCTATGAAGAGTCGCAAATCCTTTATAACAGTTTGGGCGTCAGCAGAGGGCTGGGGCCAAACACACAGGAATCTAGAGCATTAATCCACTGCCACAAGATATACTTGTAAGCCTCTTCAGAATTTAAGGGGCCGTGGTGGTCCAAATAGACACAAGAGAGAGGTCTTTCTGATATTAAATGTAATGTTTGTGGTAGACGTGCTGCGGTAGAACCCTTCATCTGCTGACAGATGTCACTTAAGGACAAATGCTTTTGTCTGTCTCATTAAACCTGGCCACCAACAGCTTTGTTTCAATAGTGAAACGGTTGCAGTAATCCCTGCGTGTGTTGAACCCAGATCCAGGTGTGCTGCAAGAATTAAACCTAATCTGGGATCCATGTTTGGTATTACTCTTGCCTCCACTCCTGGAATTAGAGCATACAGAATATTTCACACATCTAACTTGTAGGAGTACTCGAGTGGAAAACCTTTTGGTACAGCTGAACTGTTTTTGCATGAAGCGATGACAACTACCATTATCTGTCCATCTTCTCTCATTCTAGAACGGGTGATTGCAGCTATGGCAGCAGTTCGCACTGTCACCTTGGCGGCTTCATCAGCCAATGAATTCCCTTCAACGTGAACGCCATCACTTTGATGACTCAGCGTGTGTATTACATGAGTTTTTGTCAAGTCTTTTTTCAGCTCTGCCACTTGTTCTCAAAGCAATTTGTACTTTATTGTGCAGCCTTTTGAGTCTTTTTTACTCTTTTTGACCCAGTAGTGAAAATATTCATTGTAAGACTGGATATAATAAACCGAATCGCACACTATAAGTGTGGGGAATTCTCGATCCATATTCATAAGCGCCAATAATAGTGCTTTTAATTCTGCCAGCTGTGCCGTGCAGTCTCCTAGAGACTGTATCTTTGTACTGATAGGATGGAACTTGCCATCCCCCATACGTCCTTTTACAATCGCACAAGCTTCGCTGTATTGCTGTTTACTACCCATGGCGGGCTGTGCAAAACCATCAGTGTAACTAATGTAATCATACTGATCTAGATCTAGATGCATTATTTCATTCAGGACAGGATATTCTTGTTCGTATTGCAGGGATGCTTGTGTTTTTAATGTAGAATCAAATTTGTAGTCTAAATCTGTTGCAGTCAGAGAATTAGCCAATGGTATCCATCGCAGATGTAGGGCTTTAATGTTAGGAATGCTTGCCTTTGTAACAGCCTGTAAGGCTGGTCCTGGAGTTAAGACAATTATTTGTTTCCCCTGAGCCAGTGCTCTTTCTCTCACTACTGCAGTTTGTAGAAGCAAAACACATTTCAGCGTTTGTTTACAAATGTGACTTGTATGCTATGGGTATCATTTTGTCTTCATTGAAGTTTAGGTAAGTGTACCCTGATAGACCCACAATTACACGGCTCACCAAATTTGTTGTATTTACACATGTGTGTAGGTGTTTGGAAGATATCATGTCCGCTTGTATGGAACAAAGAATGTGTGTGTTCCTGTGTCTAATGTCGAACTGAAAAATCATGTCTGATTAAATCCTAGAAAGGTTTTACTTTTTCTGCTTAATCCAAAATGTATATTCTGTCAACATTTAGGAATCCCAATATGGATTGTAAACTATTCAGAGTTTTGGGAGGTTGGAGCTGCGCACACTTTTCTAAAATGCTTGTTGCTAGGCTTTTTCCTTCACTCGTTATCTCCCAAAAATAGGACGTTGAGGTGGGCTATTTTTGATTTTTTTAAAGTTGAATTTGTTGCCCTCAGAGAAGAATCCCAAAATGATGTTGCTCACCCTGGTCAAATGTTCCAATAAATCATCATCCGTCATATAAATATCATCTACATAGGACAATACCTCTGCATCAAACGTTTTAAGTAACTCTTACCCTTGCTGAAAACAACCCAAGGCCCTTGGGGCAGTCAACAGAATTGACGCTTAAAGCGTAGGGCTGAGAATGCTGTCAAATATCTGCTCTAAGGTGCTATATTTTGCGGATCAATCCATTTGAGATATCTAGTGTTTTGTATTTTTTCTGCACATTGTTATTCACCAATGCGGCACAGTGTGCATTCTGTACTGCAAATGTCTTTGTGCAAGTGTTCAAAAGCCTGTAGTCTTAAACTAAACAATATGAATTAGGTTTCATTACGGGAAACAAAGGATTGTTAATTGAAAAGGTACAATTCTCTATTACACCCTGGTATTCAAGTTGATCTACGATCTCCCTGACTTGTTTTATTGGGTACTGTCTTTGTGGAGTTGGAGTAGTTTTTACTGGGATTACATGGGGAGGTGACGCAGCATCCCACCCAACATGATTGCGATATAATGCAAGAACTAATGCTACCACCCACTCCTGCGTGATTTGGGAACGAGGTCAGAGAAAGCTGGTAAAATTACTGTTTCTTCCATTTGGCAATCCATAACGATTTCAGGCAGCCAATCTTTTACAGCCAAAAGGATGTCATAGCCATAAGTCAGGTGCTCCCAAAAGAGACCTTTAATTTTTCTTGGTTGGTCCACCTCCATTTGGAGTGGTATTTCGTATAACGGTTTGTGGGACACTTATCCTAATATAAGGTGTCTCAACCATGATATATTCAATCAACGCCTCTGTCTCCAGAAACTCATCAGGTTCTGGTGAGCTATTGTTATTTTGTCTGCACTGTCTAGCATCATCAGAGCCCATTCCCCGTTCAGAAGTCGAGTCCTCAGCAGACTAGCCGTTTCTTATTTTAAGGCCAGCTACTTTCTGCTTTTTAAATTGATGTTTTGATTTAGTTGTATCTTCTTTTTTGATATTATAGTATTATAGTCTTAAGTGCGATGTGTGTCTCTGGACTTTGTTCATTCTTCTGATCTGTCCTCTGACCGTCCATCCCTCTCATAGGTTTTTGATGAACCCTGAAAGGAGCGAGAGCAACGTGCATCAGTATCCTGATTCCTGACAGGTTTTTTAATGTTATCACAATTCCTAAGGTTGTACCTACTTTAGCAGGGCTCCTGTTGAGGAGACCCAGCCCTTGATTGTGATCTGTTCTCTCATTTCTTTTTGGAAGAATCAGGTGCTGGTTTGGTGTTATCCCTTTCAGGTCCACCCATGAGTTGAGGTTTTGTTGTTCTAGTTCCCAAATTATCTCTATCTAATTTGGCATATGTATCTTTGATCATTTTAGGTACTTCATGCTCCTGTTGTGCAAGAGTGAAATCCCTCAGGCGTTGGCGTATTGCCACCGCTGCTGCCTCCCCTTTTATGTTTGCCAACATAATTGTGGATACCTGGGAAACATTTCCTAACAATTTCATACCTAAGTTCAGAGCAGGTTCTGCTACATTCTCATTCTATGTCTGCCTCAATATGTCTTGTATCATTGCTATTGAGGGGATGCCATGAGTTCTGGTATAGATGGCAGCGAAACCTGTACCCTAAGAGGTATAGTCCTCTATTGAAGGAACCATCCCCACTGTTAAGCAGATTGTTAGCATTCTGTGTTTTTCTGTGGGCTTGTGTTTGGAAAAGCTGCCATTTTCTGAGCTATCCAGAATGGTATTTGCTCATGTTTAGTGGGCATTCTTCCCAGAACCGCGTTCGTCGTTTGTTGGATAATTTTAGTTGCACTTCCTTGTATTTGTCCTGCTGGTGTAACCCTTGTTGGTTGAAGTGTGAGTGTTCTCATAATGAAGTGTGTTTGATTTCTGGAAAGTTTTAATACTTCTTTGTGTGGTGGACGTAAATCTGCTACCGGCATTGTGTCAATGTTTGGATGCGGCGCGTAAGGGAAGTGGTCCAGCGTTAAGTAATCCTGATATACAATCTGTATGCTATGCAGGCAAGAGCATAGACATTATAGGGATGAGTTGGATGACTATTAGATTTAAGAACGAGGCTGTGAATGGAAGAGTTTGTTACAGATTTCGGTTCAGATCTTTTGGAGTGGTGTCAGCAAAAGTATTTGAATATATTAATAGATCCAAATGCTAAAGAACCTGTAATGGTGACTGAGAAAGCAAAGGTTGAGGAAGTGAGTGATTGTACTGAGATGGTAACAAATTATCCCAAGGTATTTAGCTAAAAATTGGGCTTGTTAGAGGGGTTTTCACATAAAATAATTCAGAAAAGTAATGCCAAAACTGTAATCCACAAAGTCAGAAATGTACCCACATGATGATTGAACCATGACGCCAAGAATTGGGCCCTTTAATGACACAAGAGATCATTCAGCCGATTGAGGCTTCAGAATTGGTGGCTCCGATTGTAACAGCTCCTAAAGAGGGTGGGGAAATTTGTCTTTGTATATATTTAAGAGACCTGAATAAAAACATTTGGGTTGATAGTCTTCTCCTTCCGAATATATCTGAAATGTTATCTACTATGGAGGGCTGGTGTATTTTTAGTGTGCTAGACATGTCAGCTGCCTATCACCAAATTTACTTGTAAGTTGAGTCAAGAAATTTGACTTCCCTTGATACACCTTTGGGTGTGTTCAGATTCAGGAGGATGCATTTTGGTTTGCATCAGTCTCTGCCGTTTTTCAAAGAGTAAGGAAGAATATTTTTGGAGACATGAAACAGGTGTGGTGTTTCAAAGATGATATTTGGGTTTTTGGGAAGGATGTACATGATCACGATAAATTCTTCTGAGAAGTAATGGAGTGATTAGGGAAGCATGGATTGACTATAAGAATCGAATAGTGCCAGTTGAAAAAAGAATGAATGGATTATCTGGTACATGAAATAAGTTGGAATGGTGTGAGACCAAAGAAAAATATTTTAAAAGCTGTAGCCTTGGCTCCAGAACCAACGAATTAGGAAAAGCTAAGATCTCTCTTAGCATTGGCAGGGTATTGTGCCAAAAATGTAAGGAATTTCTTGGAGATAGTTGAACCTTTTGCCAAGGATAATGAGGAAAAATTTTATGTTTGTCTGGAGTGAGGAGTGTAAACAAGCTTTTGAAGTGATTAAGAAAAATATCAGTGAGGAGCCTACATTTGGACGTTTTGACGTAGCGGGGAGAACGTTTCTTACCATGGATGCCAGTTGTGTAGATATAGGATCAGCGTTGGTTCAAATTCTGAATAGGGAAGAACACATAATTGGGTTTGCATCCAGAGTATTGCAGTGGGCAGGATGTTCGGATTCAGTAATTGAGAGGGAAGCTTTGGCCTGTTGTTAGGGAATAGATAATTTTAGATTTTATGTGTGGGGTATTCCATTTAAAGTACGTACGGATCACAAACCATTGACATATATTTAACGGAGGGGGAGGTTCGGAAGGAAGTATGACTCCACGCATATCACAATGGTTGTATGATATGGAGTGCAATTTCGTGGTGGAATATGTAAAGGGCAATAGAAATATAATTGCTGATTATTTGTCAAGGATGCCAACAGAGATGAATGTGAGGAAAGGTGTAATGATGTTACAGAAGATGGAGGTCAAATGGCCTTATGTAGTGAGGAATGGAACAGTCCACTGTAAAGGATTCCGTATTAAAAAGTGTAGAGGTGGGGGCGTGGCTTGCTGCAGAGCATGGCGGCAGCATAAAAGAAGAGCTCCGGTGACGACGCGGCCTCTTCAACGATCCGATTGTAAATCCGTGCTTTACATATCCCCTGTGGAGAGGACCTGAAACCTGGGACCGGGCGGGAAGGACGGCCGCAACTCCGGTGAAGATTGAGCATCGGGAACCCAAGATAGCGGCGACGGTCCAGGCGGCCTAAGACAGCAGTGGAAGCCAGGGGCCGGCGTGCAGCAGAGCCTCACAGGAAGTGCCTGAGACCCAGGCAAAGGACGCCGGAAACACCCGTCCGAGAGGTAGCACGGAAGAGGGACGGCCGAGATACGCCGACAGAGGCGGAAGACATCACCGCAACGGTGGGGGCGCCTGTACGTGCAGTGAGTTGCACCGGGACACCTCGGGAGGAAAAGCCGGACTGCGGGCGAAGGGGAGGAACGCGAGGAGAGCTGCGCCCGGCAAGCCGCCATATTGGTGCAGTACATCGGGCCCCGGTGATAGAACTCCCTCCGCGGCTGAGGTAGGAAGGCGGGAAGTGCCGAAACCTGCATCAAATAACGCATTGGGTCACAGTGTCTGGAGCCTTGCGCATCACAGCCCTGCATGAGGAACCGGGCGGTGATAGAGGCATAAAAATACCGGCGGGCCGCCATCTTGGTACAGTGCGGAGGACGCCCGGCACGGACATAATCTGGGTGCACAAGTCCTAGCCTGCATGCCGGTTACACGAGAGCCCTGACGCCCGGAGACTTACTCGACCCCATACCAAAGGAGGAAATATTGGAGCAGGGACGAATAAGGGCATACTGACCAGGTACACGGCCTGGTGAATGGTGAACTATACTGAGGGACACGAGGGGGCTAGAGCTGTATTGACACTGACTCTGGGAGGTTGATGGAACAGAGGGAACCCCACAAGACTGCAACAAATAAAACCTAAGCCACGAAAACTGTAACGTAAAGGAGGGGTTGCCCCCCACCCACCAATCCCCTGCACCAGCCGGGACTTGGCTCGGAGGGCGCAGCCGGTAACCGCTAACTCGGTGGGCGCAGAGACAGGCACAACACTACCGGACCCGGTGAGAGACAACTGAAAGCCGCGGAAGACCTCAGAGACATCGACCGTTCATCGGCCCACTAGCGGCGGGAAAAATGTCAGGCAGGGGAAGTAAGAGCAACGCTACTCAAACCAGAATAGACAGATTTGCACGCGACAGGAATGCCTGTCCTTCCATAGACGGGAAATCTCCGGCAGGCAAGTTGACAGAGGAAACAAGCAGCAAGCAGGCCACATTGGACGACGTGATGAAAGCCCTGGCGTAAGTCCAAGCGACGGTAGGGTCGATATCAACCGAGATCACGCTTATCAGGGCAGACTTCCATAAAATGTCCAAAAAAGTAAGCTCTATGGAGGTTGTAACGAAGTCTCTGGTCGAGGATGTCTCTGAACTCCAGGCAACGGTGGAGAAGATGGCTGCGGAAAACAAGACACTGCGAGAACGGCTGGACGACCAGGAAGGGCGCTCCAGACGGAATAACGTAAGGATCCTTGGGGTTCCAGAATCTGAAGGTACGAGAGCAATGGAGCTCTATGTGGAAGAGTTGATACAGAAAGAACTTAAACCCAAGGGCCTGTCCACCTTCTTCTCCGTCGAAAGGGCCCATCGGGTCCCGGGAGGCCAACCGAAACCGGGTGCAGCACCGCGACCGATCCTGGCTAGGCTGTTCAACTTTAGAGATCGAGACGCCATCCTACAGGCGGCGCGAGTGGCGCCACCAATTAAAATCCAAAATTCCACGCTGGCCTTCTTTCCGGATTACACGGCCGAAGTTGCTCGTCGCAGGAAAACGTTTTTAGACATTAAGAAAGAACTTAGATCAAGAGAACTTCAGTACTCCATGCTGTACCCGGCCAGACTGCGTGTCGTGGCAGACAACAGAACCTGGTTCTTTGACACCCCTGAGGTCGCTCGAGACTGGCC
Organism: Lissotriton helveticus; assembly: GCF_964261635.1. Classification (NCBI taxonomy): domain Eukaryota; kingdom Metazoa; phylum Chordata; class Amphibia; order Caudata; family Salamandridae; genus Lissotriton; species Lissotriton helveticus. The sequence goes on along the minus strand of NC_136063.1, from coordinate 2,098,647,690 downwards.
TGACGGCTCGAGACCAGTAGAGCGGCCGCGACGGACACACAGACCACACAGGAACCAGGAACCGAATAGCTGCACAAGCTCTCAAGCATCAAGACGCGGACCTGAAGACAGATCCCCGGAAAGAGAAAATACTGTCCAGGCCTCAGACGACGAACATTAGACACCTGGTGCGAGATGACAATTATACCAAAGGCCGGACCGAACGCCCTGGATACTAGGTGGATGGCGACCACGGGAAGGAAGAGAGGCAGTTGTCTCCGGAGTGGTCCTTTCCCCAGCGAGCAAGTATTTTTGACTATGGGAAGCACTCTGCCACGTTGGAGAAGCGGGCGGGGCTAAGTCCGTGGAGCAGGGGAGCAGGGAGGGGGGAGGGAGGGAACGTTTTGAAGTTACTGTTAGTATTGATAGTCATCTCTCTCGCCATATGGTACACGAGCGCACCGACTAACGAGCTATTCCTACACCTTAACACAGAACGCTATAGACACACTGGAGCCTGTAACATGGCAGCTGATACACTACCCACCATATCCAATGGCCCAACGGTTACACACTGCACCCACTGAGGGCGCGCATACAACAGTTGAGGTGCCCCCTCTGCGCCTGCTCACTTGGAACGTCAGAGGGTTGGGAGATAAAATAAAGAGGGGGTTGGTTCTGCACGCAGTTAAACGCCAAGGGCCCGACCTAGTACTACTCTGAGGTGCCGGGTTTTTAGGAACCCGGTGGTGCCAGGGGGTAGCACCCGAGGACCTCTGAGTTCTCCCTTGTTCCGGACCACAGAAACACGGAGTCTTCTAGTTACCGTCAAAGATCAAGTTTTATTGGTAGCTACCAAGTAACACGTGTCCCAGAAGTACACCACACGGAGTGTAGGTTCTCGGGAGACTGTTTGTTTTTACAGAACCAGCCGTCTCCTTATATACAAAAATAATAGCTGCAAGCAAGAATTCCTGAGTTTATGATATGGCTATACACATATTTCTACAATAATACAAAGAGCAGAGTCATGTAAGCAAGCCCATATTTTAGATGTCCAGTTTGTTGATAGATTACCCAGTTAGGCCTGGAACTCCCATCAGATATCGATGAAACCTTAATAAAGGAAGGTACAACCCAGTCATAAAACTGGCCATAAACAAGGAGTGTGGACAGGTGCATGTTTGCAGAAAGCATGGTCTGTATGTCGTGAATGGTTCGTGGAATGTTATGTATTGATGCTATCGTATTCGGCCACTGGGCGAGGAGCTGCCCAAACAGGTTTGGCCGAAGGCAATGGAGTCAGTTGGGACAGGTCAGGGGGAAGTCACGAAAAGGTGGACGTGTCCCTCTTGATCAAGCTCGACCTTTAATTGACTTAACATGAGGGCAAGATACAAGATGGATGCCGTTCACAAAATGGAGTTTAAGGGATGGGGACGGTAACTACGATTTTGGGGTGTTGGCAACCCTCGATTGTGACGCAAATACATAGGAATGATGTCCTAATTATTATCGGTTCATAGACACCAAAATCGTCTTGGTGCGTTGAGGTTTTGTGACACGGGTATTGGACCTCGATATTGTGAAAACACCAGGGTCCGGATTTTTGAGAACCACAGACCCTCCTTTTGCCCTCATATAAGGCAATAACTCATGCTAATCTGAGTCCAAATCGGTATGAAGAAATTCGTGGAGATGTTGCTGTAGCATCATTCTGTTACTCAGCTCGTCCTGTGACACAGGCTTCCGTACACACGAGGTAGCACAGAGGCCACATAGTGCAGGAGCACACTGTATACATAGGCAAAACATGAACAGAAGTGCCAAGGTCATCCCAATGAAGATCAACATTTTCCATCCCCAGGCAGTGATCAGCTCCCAGAACCACCCCAGCAGAGACCAGTCCCCTTTCTCAACGTGAAGGGAACCAGATATTTCGTGTAGTTTGGAGATGGCCTGGTATACTGTCGGTGCGTTATCAGGGATGAATATGCAACAACTGGATTGGATGACTCTACACACACCACCACGATCGGCGAGTAAGATGTCTAAGGCAATTCGGTTCTGAAGGGTCATAAGTCGATCCGACTGAAGCTCGGTTGTCAGATTGCCAAGTGCTCCGGCCGTCCTAGTCACGGCGGATTCAACTATCCTCGATAACTGGCGAATATTTCTGCTGTTCACCATAGGCCCCCAAATTGGCAGAAAACCCTTTGCGAAGTCAGCGAATTCCTGACCCGCGGTGTCGTCTTTACTCACGACACCCCTAGCTGTCCTTGACCGATGGTAATCTGCTCTGGCCGTGTAGGTGGGAGGCAGCAGAAATGAGATAAAACATGTACCTGAGAAATCAGGGGGCAACCACGTGTAGGCTTGGTCGTGGCAAACGAAATACGTGCCTTTGGCTGCCAAAAGTATAGGGGAAGTTCGGGAAGTAAATACATATGTTTCCGTGCAAATGCTCTTTCCTAACTGTGCTGTGGGGTCCCTACCAATACCTTGTAAGCATAAGTGACCTCGGTGGGGCACTATCCAAACTGGGCGGGATTTCTTTGCTGCCTGGCTCTTGACCAGGTAAACCCCATGTTTAGTCACGTTCCGACGGGTGTAGGGACTGAGTTCATCTTTGGGCATTGTCAGATATGTGTCGATATCCCTACTCATATTCCTTATCCCTGCAATTAGTGCCTTGTTATTGGAATCGCTTGCAGTGGAACGGGTCGGGTATGGTTCTAGGGCGAATAGGAACATGGTCTGGAAAGCCCACAGAGAACCATAGTAGCTGAATGGCAAAATGAAGTATGGGATCCCCTTATCGGTTGTGTGTGGCATAAGTCCGCATATCCAACAGTTTGATATGTTCATTACGGACTGGTGTTGGTGTAGGAGATGAATGAAAGAATTGTTTACAAATTCGAGTCTTCGGGCAGACTCGTGTTCAGGTAGAGGGTGAAAGTAGTGTGGAGAAATAGTGGGAGGAGATGGTGGCTGGGTGTCATTCGAAAAGGTAACTTTAAATACGAACAGAGTATAACCAGTAAAAAACACAAGTATGCTACATAACATTAAAACACATAGCATCAGGAATCTTCTTTTGGACAGTATTGTGCATAACTGTTTTTTGAAGTTCGTGAGTCTGATAGGTCTCTCTACCCTTGGAAACTCCATCCTCTAGTTGCTGCCCGCGGTGGTTGATTGATTCTCCCAGGGAGCGCGCTCTGCTCAGTCCGGGGTAACTCCCGTGGACCAATCAGAACCGTGGACCTAGAACTTCCCAGTTGCACTCCCCAGACTTCAACCGCGACCCTAGCAGCAGAACCGGATGGCGGTTCGAAAAATCAAAAATGAGCTAGTTCCCCTGGGACGAGAGAGCTGAAAAATCAAAAAAATAGTTCTTAGGGGAAAAGGGAAATCACATTAGGTCAATCGTTTATTAGTCTCTTTGTTTAGACCGCAGGTCGTATCGTCGTTTCCCAGGTACGGTGTGGTCTTCAAACAGCGTCTCAGGTTCGGTAGTGTCCAATTGCATAGACGGTGACACAAGTCCTTGTAAAATACGATCACTCTCCTTTTCAGTACTAGTTTCTTTCAAACGTGCATCGCTGAAAGGGATGAAGCGAGGTACGGATTCGGTCTCGGAGTCGGCAAGTCCTTTGTTGACCCACCGGTCGTATGGAAGGGGTAGAGGGACCCGTTTGCAGTGGGTCCCATGTACCCAATTCTTCTTGCCTTCCACCCGAACAGCAGATCTCGTTGAAAGCAGCACTAGGTGCGGTCCGGTCCACCTCGGCTGTCCGTTGTTGGTGCGCTGGAAATTCCGCACCAAAATCCACGAACCGGGCTCGATGAGGTGACCTGGATTGTCAGAGGCTGGTGGAGAGGAACTGTGAACCTGTTGGTGTAAAACACGCAATTTAGTTGTCAATTCGCACAAATAGTCAAGTAGTACGGGGTGTTCTATCTCACTTAGTTTCTTGGGTCTTGGCACGCCCCAGACGTTGGCTGGGCGGCCAAACACGATTTCATGGGGGCTAAGTCCTAATCTGGAGTGGACAGTCATTCTGGTTGACAAAAGCGCTAGAGGCAGTGCGTCAGGCCATTTAAGACCTGTACTGGCTTGGATCTTGGCTAGTTTGAGTTTTAGAGTGCCATTGTAGCACTCTACTAATCCAGCTGATTGGGGGTGATTTGCAGCGTGGAATTTTTTGTGGATGCCTAAACACTCACACACTCTCTTCATCACGCATCCTACGAATTCACTTCCGTTATCACTCCAGACAATTCTAGGCATTCCGAACCTCGGAAAGAACTCTTTGACGAGTGCTTTGGCAGTTGATAAGGCCGTATTGTCCTTAAGGGGGTACGCTTCCACCCACCTTGAAAAGGCGCAGACAACAACGAGCACATACTTTAGGTTGTTGCACCTCTCCATGTGGATGAAGTCGAGCTGTAAAACCTCGAACGGGTACGTTGGAGGCGCAAAATGACCAGTTGGAGTTGGGGTTCCCCTCCCGGGATTGTACTTCAAACACACCATACACTTTTTAACCACATTCCTTGCATATGTTGGGATATTGCTATTCTGCCATACTGGGGCCAATAGTTTACAGATTCCTTTCGAACTGATGTGTGCAATTCCGTGAGCCATCGTTACTACTGCAAGTACGTATGCATTAGGTAATAGCCATCGCTGGTGTTCTGATAGTTCGACCCAACAACCATTCGCATCCAATCTACCTGTGCTTTCTCTCCATTCATTCACCTCGTTCTCAGTTGCTTCGGCTTGTATCGATTTTACGCTTTCAATGGTGTCCTCACACATTCCCACGTCAGTAGTCCATCTAGCGGGACCCATAACATACATCCGACTCATTGTGTTCCTTGCAGTTTCTTTCGCAACCTCATCTGCCAATGCATTTCCGCGGCCAACATCATCCTGAATCTTTTTGTGTGCACTGCATTTTATAATGGCGACTTGTAGGGGCAAGGTGAGTGACTCAAGGAGCTCATTAACTAGCTGGCCATGTTGTATCTTCGTACCATGGGACGTAAGGAACCCACGTTCACGCCACAATCTCCCAAAACTGTGAGCCACACCAAAGGCATATTGGCTGTCAGTGTACACATTCACTCGCTTTCATTTCGCCAACACACATGCTCTAGTAAGCGCAATCAGCTCTGCAGCTTGTGCAGAATTGTGGGAAATGCGTGCAGTCTCTACAATGGTGTGTAATGTCGTTACGGCGTATGCTGTGGTCGTATCCCCATTCGGCAACTTGAAACATGAACCATCAACCCATAAAGTATCATTGCATTCGGGAAGGGGAGTGTCCTGTAAGTCTACTTTCCCTTTTGTCTCTTCTTCTGTCCTGAAACAGCAGTCGTGTTTGTCAATCTTGTCTGTCTCTGTCGGGATGGGTAATAACGTAGCGGGGTTGAGTGTATCACACCTCTTTATGTGGATGTGACTTGCTAGCAGGGTAAGTTCGTAACTGGATAGTCGAGCGCTTGTAAGATGTTGTGTCTTGGTCCTATTTAGCAAAATGTCAACTGCATGCGGAACCATAACGATCAGAGTGTTATTCATGACTAATCCAGCAGACTGTCGAATGCAGACAGCTGCTGCGGCGGTTGCTCTTAGACAACTTGGCAGTGCCTTAGCCACTGGATCCAGAGTTGCCGAAAAATACGCGCATGGGCGCTGTTTGTCCCCAAAGTGTTGCGTTAAGACTGATAATGCACAACCTTCCTTTTCGTGGACATACAATGTAAAAGGCTTACTGTAGTTGGGGTTTCCCAACACAGGGACCGAACACAATGCATCACGCAACTCGTGGAAACTCGTCTGACAATCTTCAGACCAAGGCATAGGATTAGGCGTGTCTTTGCGGAGTAGTGCCAGCAAGGGCTTGGCTAGTAGTGAGAAATTCGGTATCCATTGTCTACAGTACGATGTAATGCCCAAGAAGGCTCGAACCTCTCTCTGTGTCCTTGGGGCACTTAGTTCTGTAATTGCCTGTATTCTTTCTGGTGTCAGTCTCCTTCCCTCCTTCGATAAGATGTGACCTAGGTAGGTTACTTCTTGTCGGCAAAATTGCAGCTTTGAAAGAGAGACTTTGTGCTTCATGTCACATAAGTGACGCAATTGTAACAACGTGGCTTGTTTGCAAATCTCCTCAGTGTCTGCCGCGATCAGTAGATCGTCTACGTACTGGATCAAAGTTGACCCATCTGGCAGCACAATTGTGTCTAGTTGGGTTTTCAGTGCCTGACTGAATATAGATGGGCTTTCGCAGTAGCCTTGAGGAGCGCATTTGAAGCGGAAGCTTCGTCCTCCTAAATTGAAGCCGAAAAGGTCTCTACTCTCTTCGGCGATCGGGATGCTGAAGAAAGCGTTCTTCAGGTCAATCACCGAGAACCAGTCTGCTGAAGCTGGAACCATTGTCAATAAAGCAGTAATGTCGGGGACAACTGGAAACTGTGGGATAACTACATTATTTACCTCTCTGAGGTCAATCACAAACCTATACACAGGGGGCTGTGAAGGATCAGTACGTTTTAAGACCGGTAAAACTGGACTGTTACAAACGTTCCCTGTTGTTTCTTCAATAACATCTTTATCGATCAAATCATAAATGATCGTTAACAACGCCTTCTCGCATTCGTTAGATATTTTGTATTGGGGAATACGTGGCAATCCGACGTTGGCTTTCAACGTTATGACATACGGTGCTATCTCCAAACGACCTACGTCATTGGAACCATTAGCCCACAGTATATCAGGAAGTGATGACAATTCGGTTGGAATACCTTCTTTGACAAATACATTGGAGAAATGACTTTTTTCCCTAAGGTAAGTTGTACTCCCGAGGGAGAACAGTACAAAGTCGCATACAACCTTTTTAGCAAATCCAATCCTAACAAATTTTCACCGCAACCTGTTGTAAGAATGAGGGGTGCTTCTAATTCACAGGGGCCAACAGAAAGGGGTATAGGACTAGAGATCGGGTTCCTAACAGGGGTGCCAGAGAAGCCTACTGAGACATTCATTTCGCCAGACAAAGGTGCGCCAGGAAGTTTTGAGTGCATAATAGAACTTTTCGTAGCACCAGTATCCAGCAGAAATGGCTCTGACACTCCTGAGGTAATTACCTTGACATAAGGTCCATCTTGGTCTACTGGAACTGAAACAACTCCCTCTCTTTGTCCATGGCTGTCCTAGCAATCGTTAACCTCATTGTCGTGTTCGGTGTAATAGCCGTCAGCATAGTACTGAGCTGACCTAGACGATGCGTTATTCTGTTGGTCAAAGCTGTTCATGGAATTCTGAGGCGGAAAAGAAACTGTGTTCTGGGAGAAATTTCCACGGCCCCTACCTCTGGGGGCGTGTTGAACACCTCTCCCTCTTACACCTGAAACACCGTTTAAGCGTCGCGCAAGAGCCGGACAATTACTCCTAAAATGACCCTCTTCCTTGCAATACGCACATTGATTCGGGCCATACGGAACACGCTGGTGGGAAGACTCGTTTCCCTGCGCGTCTCTACAATACTGCTTATTCTGTTGATAATTGGGCTGGCTAGCCATACGAGGCGGATAGGCCTGTTGGAGAAGAACTTTAGTTTTTAAATCTTTCGTCTTTTTGTCTGCCTTGTCTAGCTCGTCTTTGCGCCTGTTTTCGTAGTACTGAGCTGTTGCTAGAATCTGCGCTGACGTAGAGACAGCCCAAGCACTCTCTGAATCTTTTAGTTTAGCACATAGTTCGGGAAGCAAATTGTGTACCAATTTGTCTACAAACAATCTTTGGCCACCCTCGGTAGCCATATCCTGACCACTATGGTCTGTGAAAGTTTCCTCAAATCTCGTGAAAAAGTCAGACACATTCTCGTCTTTCTTCTGCTTGCACGCTGATAGCTTGTCCCAGTTTACACGTACTTCAGGCATAATTGTCTTCATGTACGCAATAATTCTACCGGGAAGTTCAGCTATTAACGGCTCAGGCTTGAAACCACCGACTTGTCTAGCATCTGTAGTCGTAATGTTCGCCCACGAGTCACCTAATTCTTGGTCTTGATCTGTATGATGTATCTTACTCCATAAAGGATGTGGAACAACGTTCCCAAACAACATGTCTATATCCGCTAAATTCATTATACATGAGCTGGCAGTTTGGGATAACTCCTTATAATACCCAGTCAGGTTTTTACGGGGATCGGGTAGTGTCTGTTTGAGTGCTAAAACTTCGGATCTTTTCCAGGGGACATGTACCCATACACGCTGGAAATGAGGCAGAACCGGTGGAACTGCAGTTGCGTCACCTTCCCTCCAGACCGGAGGAACCTCTCTCATGGGGTACTGTCTCGCTCTTTTCCTGCTGGATGTACCACTGTCAGAGGATGACCCAGAATTACCACCCGTACTTCTATGTGATAATAATATCTCAACTGCTTTTTCAACGTCGGGACCTACAATCATACCCTCCCCAAATTTAAATCGTACACTACACAACTCTTGCTGGTTGGTCTTCTGACCATTATCTACCAAATCCTCACACAGAAAAACACACATCTGCTCAAAGACGTATCTTTGCGTTGGTTCATCCCATTGACGGAAAACGTTCATGACAGACTCTACATCATATCTTGCTGTGTCCATAGCCCAATTTCGTGCTAACTTATTCAAACATTCCCTTTCCTGATAATCGGGCATTTGGCTTCGTAATTGTCTTCGTTCCGTGTTAGGGGTCGTTTTAGGCAACCGAAAAAGTGGTGAAGGAAGGTTAGTAACAATGCTGGTCATTTTATGCCAGACGGAAGGTGAAAGTGGGGGAATAACTGGTGGTAGAACAGAGTCACGCAAAGTAGAAACAGAAATGTTCGTAGAACGAGTATCAGAGAGACTAGAAGATGTGCTAGGCGAAATTTTAGAAGGAACAGTAGGAGAAGTAGATGTGATCGGTGAGCCTTGAAGAGGCTGCGCCAGAGAAACAGGAGCCAGCTGAAGAGTAGCCGGCGAGTGCGGTAAAGGAGCCTGTATAACAGCTACCAGAGGTGCAACTAAAGGTTGCGGAGGTGCTGTGGCATTTTGTGCATAGGGTGGTGGCGAACTTAGCAAATGAGCCATTAATGGATCTTTCTCACGCTCTTTTACTGTCTCTCGCTGAAGAGATGGCAAAACGGGATAGCATTTATCTATTGCCATTTTACGTTGCCTGTGCAACTGCTCACTTATTTGATCCTCTTCGTTGTCTTTAAATTTTATCGCGGCTTGCATTACTGAAATACCTCTTTCCCTCTTATTCTTCTTTTCTAATTTAATTTCCTTCTGTTTGGCCTCTTTACGCCATAAGCGGAAAGAGTCAAACATCGCCGGTCGGGCTTTCTTCTTGAATAGTTTGACCTCTAGGTTATCTAAAACTTCTGAGTCGAAACTACCGTATTGGGGCCATTTTAAAACACCATCCTTGCGGGTGTATTTTATCCATACTTCGTTATATGTTATAGGACCTACGCCGTGCTTTACATAGAGCTCATACGTTGGAGTTCCAATTGGAGGAACCGGACAAGATTCCTCTAATCGGGAGTCCTTACTACAACCAAGACAAAACAAGTTTCCAAGTCTGCTAAAACCAGGCATCTTCGCTCACTAGTCTAGCTTCAAACTTCAAAGGATTATCTGTTACGATATATCTCGTGAATACACGAGTCCTTCGGCTTTGGGGCTTGCAAGTACCAAATCAAAGCGTATCTCAAGGATACCAAAAACTAAGGACAAACTAAGGACTGGGAGACGCTCCACTTATACTTAACTGAAGTATTTGAAGATCTGTGACGTCGCTAGAAGACTCATCTATCGTTTCGCTCTACCAAGGATCACTGGGTCCAAAACAAGGCGATAGTCAGGGCAGCAGTCCTTCGTAGCCGTCGGGACGCGGGGAACCTCGCAGCAAAGACCTTCGGAACCACGTCGACATACAGGGGTCGCTGAAGTGGCTGGCCGTCCTCCGGAATTTTCACACGAAGCTCCTCACGAACATCTGGCTTGGACCGTCACCGCTTGATATCGCCCCGAGTTGGGCGCCAACTGAGGTGCCTGGTTTTTAGGAACCCGGTGGTGCCAGGGGGTAGCACCCGAGGACCTCTGAGTTCTCCCTTGTTCCGGACCACAGAAACACGGAGTCTTCTAGTTACCGTCAAAGATCAAGTTTTATTGGTAGCTACCAAGTAACACGTGTCCCAGAAGTACACCACACGGAGTGTAGGTTCTCGGGAGACTGTTCGTTTTTACAGAACCAGCCGTCTCCTTATATACAAAAATAATAGCTGCAAGCAAGAATTCCTGAGTTTATGATATGGCTATACACATATTTCTACAATAATACAAAGAGCAGAGTCATGTAAGCAAGCCCATATTTTAGATGTCCAGTTGGTTGATAGATTACCCAGTTAGGCCTGGAACTCCCATCAGATATCGATGAAACCTTAATAAAGGAAGGTACAACCCAGTCATAAAACTGGCCATAAACAAGGAGTGTGGACAGGTGCATGTTTGCAGAAAGCATGGTCTGTATGTCGTGAATGGTTCGTGGAATGTTATGTATTGATGCTATCGTATTCGGCCACTGGGCGAGGAGCTGCCCAAACAGGTTTGGCCGAAGGCAATGGAGTCAGTTGGGACAGGTCAGGGGGAAGTCACGAAAAGGTGGACGTGTCCCTCTTGATCAAGCTCGACCTTTAATTGACTTAACATGAGGGCAAGATACAAGATGGATGCCGTTCACAAAATGGAGTTTAAGGGATGGGGACGGTAACTACGATTTTGGGGTGTTGGCAACCCTCGATTGTGACGCAAATACATAGGAATGATGTCCTAATTATTATCGGTTCATAGACACCAAAATCGTCTTGGTGCGTTGAGGTTTTGTGACACGGGTATTGGACCTCGATATCGTGAAAACACCAGGGTCCGGATTTTTGAGAACCACAACTCCAAGAGACGCACCTCACGGGGACAACATGCAAGGCGCTTGATAGGCGCGGATACGTGATGGCAGTGCATGCTGAATTCACGACAGGCTCCCGGGGGGCGGGGATACTCATGAAAAAATCATCACCCTTTATAGTAGAACTCCGCAAGACGGATGATCAGGGCCGGTTCGCAGCATTGCATGGCCAATGGGAAGGGAAACCCCTCAACGTGGTTTCAGTTTACATCCCCCCGGCACTCCAATCTATTGCCTTGCCTGCCCTGGGAAAATTCCTTCTGGACCTCCCGGATGGCGACACAATCATAGGAGGGGACCTAAATGCAATAGCAGACCCAACACTGGACACATATCCCATTAGAGAACGTCCTCGGGGCACTGCAACGCTCCCGGGTTTTCTCGAGGCGCTGGGCATTACAGACGTATGGAGACAGCTAAACGCCACAGCGACACAATACACATACTATTCCGCTGTGCATAATAGCCTATCACGCATTGACTATTTCTTGTTCCTAGGGGTTGGAATGGGGAAAGTAGATAAAATAGAAATCTTGCCGAGAGGCATATCTTACCATTCCCCTATATTACTGTCACTTACCACCAAAGAGAAGAAACGTACCAGACTCTATCCACTATACCCGAACTACTTAAGAATCCCCAAGATCAGGAAAGAACTTAAATTAGTGACCACACACTATTTTGAGGAAAACGCGGGCTCGGTGTCCTCCCCCTCGGTCTTGTGGGAGGCGTACAAAACGGTCCTGCGGGGAGAGGCGATAGCGGCGATTACAGGGCACAAAAGGGAGTCCAGGCGAGAGCTCACAGAGCTCGAGCTGACATTGCATAACGCAAATAACACCCACATGGCTGATCCCACACCGGAAACAGCGCATCTATTGCACCTACGGCAGCGACAATACCAGGCCCACCTCAAAACGACAGTCCAAGGACATCTCACCAGTACAGCACATAGAATATATGATGTAGGCGACAAAGCAGGGAAAATGCTGGCGTGGTTAGATCAGAGAGGGGGTAGTAATAGGGGTATACAGAGGCTACACTCACATGACGGACAGTTGCAGACACATCCAGAAGAAATAGTATGCACCCTGGCACGCCACTTCCGAGAGATATATACCCCAGAGCAGGAAGTCACGGCTCAGGCGGCGATAACCTCGCTTGAGAATATTACCATCCCCAGGCTCCCACAGGAGGCAATGCAAGAGCTAGAGACCGACCCGACAGAAGATGAAATTCAACTGGCGATTCAAGCGTTGCACTCAGGAAAAGCGTTGGGGCCCAACGGAATACCCATAGAATGGTATAAATCGATGGCCGACACTCTCAGTAAACCATTACTGGAAATGTACAAAGAGAGCCTGGAAAAGGCAGAGCTGCCGCTAGACCAACGCACCGCAACAATTGTGGCCATACCAAAACCGGGTAAACCTCCGTCTGATCGCTTCTCATATCACCCCATTTCCCTACTTAACGTGGAGGTCAAAGTTCTGGCAAAATTACTAGCCAACGGCCTGGTACATCACCTGCAGACGCTGATCCACCCTGATCAGTCCGGCTTTATGCCTCTTAGGAGTACGGCATTGAATCTCAGGCGGGTACATGGGGTGTTGGCACGAGCACACCTTCTCTCCGAAAAAGCAGTGATTCTCTCCCTTGATGCCAAAATGGCTTTTGATCTAGTAGAATGGGAATATCTGTTTGCAGTTTTGGCACGTATGGGCTTTGGACCGAAATACATAGCATGGATACGACTACTCTATACGAAACCGGTGGCACAAGTAGTAGCTAATGGTCATGTCTCGCAGACGTTCCCGCTGGGCAGGGGGACAAGGCAGGGATGCCCTCTGTCGCCCCTGCTTTTTGCCCTGGTACTAGAACCCTTAGCGATCCTAATCAGAACAACACCGTTACTTAAGGGAATCAAATGGGAAGAAGGGTGGGAAGATAGAATATCCCTGTATGCGGATGATATGCTGATTTATATGGTTGAGCCTGAAAATGGGATCCCAGCATTATTAAATCTCTGTAACACACATGGGAAGTCGTCGGGCTATACCCTGAACTGGTCCAAGTCGGTGATCTATACCCTAAAAGGTCCGGATCCGGTGCTACCATCGGATTGCCCCCTTGCACTGACCCCGAACTCCTTTAAATACTTAGGCATTGTTATTACGAAGAGTGCCGCGGACTTCTTTGATAAGAACTTGAAGCCGCCTATGGAGCGCCTTCGTGCGGACGTTAAATACTGGGCGACCTTGCCACTGACCCTCCTCGGGCGTGCAGCCCTTTATAAAATGATGGCATTGCCCAGATTCCTATATGTCTTGGAAAACACCCCGTATCCTATAGTACCACGATACTTCAAGCAAGTCGCAGCTCTGGTCACTAACCTCCTCTGGAATAATGGCCCGGCGCGTATAGCATATGATAAGATGACTAAAAGTTGGTATGAGGGAGGCATAGCATTGCCGAACATACAGCTGTACTACTGGGCGGCCCATCTTAAAATAATAAACCAATGGATACATGCTTCAAGGAGTGACCCAGCATATAGAGCGGATTGGTCACAGCTGGGTGCAGACTGTATGATCGCGGTACTATATGACAAATCACAAGTTAAGAAGCTGCTGGGACCGACGCAACACACAGCGGCCCTATGGCACATAGCACAATCGCGACTAGGTTGGAAGGGGAAAATCACCAAGCTAACACCACTGTGGGACACCAAGGCATTGGGGAACCTACGGTCTAGTAAGGGGTTTGCACAATGGGACTATATAGGAATCTCCACAGTTGGGGACTTATGGGACAAGGGCACGGTGATCGCACTTCCACAGCTCCAACAACAGTACGGCCTGGGCCCGACAGAGACGTTTAGGTATGTGCAAATAAGACACGCACTGCTCCAGGCGAACCCAGTGGGCACAGACATACCTCCACCACTGGAGGATAGGCTATTAACGGATTATATGCAACAGGGCGCGACCTCCCTCACATACAAAAAACTGATCAACAACCTAGGAGACCCTACAATAAAGTTAAGGGAAAAATGGGTGGGAGAAATAGGTGAGGTCACGGAGTCAGAGTGGAATGAAGCACTAGCCTCACCGAGAGAAGTTGGTATCTCAGCAAAGTTCAGATTAGTGCAACAAAAATTTTTACATCGCATTTATTACACTAGAACTCTACTTCACAAAATACATAGGGCGCCACATCCCTTTTGTCTTCGAGGATGCGGGGAGGAGGGAACACTGTACCATACACTCTGGGATTGCCCACGCATACAGGAATTCTGAAGGCAGGTTATGCGCACGGTCTCGCAAACACTTAAGATCTCCGTTCTGCCAGATCCTCGCAAATGCCTCTTGAACATTTGGGACCCCAATGATCTGGATATATATGGCCGGACGTGGGCTACCCTGGCCATGATGGTAGCTAAACGGGACATTGCGTAAAAATGGGGGGCACAGGAACTGCCTACGACTGCTAGGTGGAGTATAAACATGGACATGCTGATGGTTACAGAAAGGGCGGTGTATGTACTCAGGGCATGCCCCCGAAAATGGAATAAGGTATGGACAGCCTGGAATATATACAGAGGGGAAATTTGCGAACCCTTACCCGAGGAAGAAGACTTGGACTCTGAGGGGGACGATGAATAGATAGCTGGGTGATGGTTGCTATCTGTATTGCACCAGATAGAGCAGAGTTCAAATATGGAGTGACAAAGCTGCCTACCATGAAGCAGGTGGGGTGGCGGGCGGTCGGTGTGTGCGCGAATAGATTACCAAAAAGTGATGACTCTTTTTAGTTTTAAGTTTTAATGTTCTGATGGTTAAAGTACTGTAATGTACAAAACGAAAGACCTATACAATGTACTACAAGCACTGACTTATAAATGTGAGGTTACGTTATTGCTTCTTAATGTTTACAACCGGTTAGTTATGTACATGGTCAAACAGTAGAAACTGTGAATATACTCTGTATATATATATGTACTTCTGAGAGGGAAGTTAAGAAGTAACCTTGTAAAAGCGATGTGTGCATTACATTCAATAAAGATTTAAAAAACAAAAAAAACAAAAAAAAAGTGTAGAGGTGAAAATTGTTGAAGGTTGGAGTCATGAAGATGGTATGGATAAGGAAATAAGAGAATTCTTTAAAGTGAAAGATGAATTGAGTGTGAGTGAAGGGTAAGTGAGAAGGATACAACAGTTAGAACTACCTAATCAAGTTTGTAAACGGATCATGGATATCGCTCATGAGGGGCATCCTGGATGTAGTACGGAGAATTAGACAGTCGTTTTGGTGGCCTGGCATGGATAGCGCCATAGATGTAGTGAAGCATCGTCACATATGTAAAACAGCGACAAGTCTAAGGTCCTAAGATAACCACCTTTAGTCTGCACAGAGTTTCCGGGAAAGGTTAGTTGTAGACTTTATTGAACCTGTAGAGATACTGGGTTTCAGATACAAATACATTCTTTTTTGAGTAGATTATCACTGTAAATGGTTGTTAGTGGAGACAATGGGTGGGATTAATACTACTAATGTGATAAGATTCTGGGAGAAGGTTTTCTTGGGGGAAGGTTAACCTGGATCCATTGTCTCTGACAATGGAGTGTAATTTGTTTTCAAGGAAATGATGAATTATCTGAGGAGGATGGGGATTGCACATGAAATAGTGGCTCTTTGTAGACCACAAGCAAATGGATTGGTAGAGATCAATGGCCTTGTAATGGAGAATATTCAGGCTTCTCATGTGAATGGTTTGCCGTGAAGACAGGAGTTGAGAAGGTTGATGTGGTCTCATGGAATTATCTCTCATTCTGCATTCAGTGTGCCTCCATTAGTGCCTTTAAAGGGTAGAGAGCTAGGTAAAAAAAGAATGCCCTGTATGGTTGAGTAATAAAGATAAAGGGGGCCGATTACGATTGCGGATAATCCGCATCCTCCGGGCCGGCGGAATCCGCCGCCGGCCCGGAGGATGCGGATTATCCTCTGCGGACTTGAAAAAGACCCCCCAGATTAGGCCAGATTAGGATGGCTGGGGGATCTTTTTTCCATCCGCCGCTGTTCCGCCGCGGTCGCCTTCCGACTGCGGCGGAAAAGCTCTAACATGGCTGGCGGTGTCTATCAGACACCGCCAGGCATATTAAGTTGGCTGCGGTTGTATGCCTTTCCACGGCGGCATTTCCGCCGTGAAAGGCATACGGTCTTTTGTGTTGCGGGCCCCCAGGGGTGAAGGGGGGTGGGGGTTGCACATTGGGGGTACCTATGGTACCCCCCTGCCTTTGCGTGCACGAAGCGGCAGGCACCACGCGGTGCCTGCCGCTTCGTGCATGCAAAGGTAAACATGCATTTTTTAACATTGCGGTGGGTGCTGCTTGAAGCCGCATCCGCCACAATGTTAAAAATACAGGATGCCAAGGAGGGACGGCCGCTGCCCATGCGGACGGTCCCTCTTCCTCGGGGGTGGCGGACGGACGCAAGTCCGTCCGCCATCCTAATCGGCACCAAAGTTTGGATCGATTGGGGGGGGGAATTGAAGAAAGTGGAAGAATGGCAAAAGAAAATGGAACAAACATACAATGTCAGGAACGGTGTGAAGAAGCTATGTGTTTAATTGGGTGATTGGGTAGTAGTGCGTAAGAATGGATGGGTTTGCATGAGAGAAAGCAAGTACATGGGACCAGGCTATTACAACGCCTGCCTTTACAACACGGTTTTTACATCGCATACCATTACAACGCATAGCGCTTTTGGGTGTTGGATAGTGAATAGTTTAATTTACTATTCCAACTCCAGTCCCCGTGGACACTAGGGAAGGTTATTGGATAGTAAATTAACCTATTCCCTATCCTAGAGCGCCCCCCAGCGCAATGCGTTGTAATAGTTTGCGTTGTAATGACCGCGTTGTAATGGTAGTGCGTTGTAAAAGTTTCGTTGTAAGTGATGTTTCCCGACCTTACTAAGTTAAGGATTATAAGAGTGTGGTGGTGTTAAAAAACGGCACCACGTGAAGCATGGGAAACCTATGTAAAGCTCATTAGCCTTAGGTTCTCATGTATAAAGTGCGTGACAATCAGGAATGTTTCATTTTGACCCTTTATAGCAGATGTTGTCAAATACATGCATTTGTAATTTGTTGTAATTTCTGGTATTATATTGCCTGTATTTCAAGTAGTATTTTTATTTAGTGTTGTTAAGTCACTGCATATTTTCTTTATTGTGTAAGGGGGGGAGACATGTGGAGATGTCATAGGCTAGTTACTTAGGTGACTTTAGAGTTCTTCCAAGAAAGAATGTTGGGGATAACAGTTGCTGGAAAGTGTTGAGGGGAACAACATGTTTTTCCTTGTGCTGGAGATGTACCATATGGAGTAAAACAAAGGTAGCAGAAAGCTTGGAAGAGACCACTTATTTCACATACCTAGCTAATGGCTCTCGATGAGGCCATCAACCACCAGCTCACCAGATACCTAATAGAAACCAATTTGCTCGACGCCCCCCAATCTGGCTTCCGCACAAACCACAGTACTGAAAAAGCCCTAATTGATAAAACTGATAACATCAGATTCCCCTTGACCGCAACAAAATAGCAGCCCTGATTCTCCTTGACCTCTCAGCTGCATACAACACCATATCTTATCACACTCTTTATCAACAGACTCAATGACATGGGCATCCAACTAAACTCCCTCAAATTGATCTCGTCCTTCCTCATAGGTCGAATTCAGAGAATCTGCCTGCTTCCCTTCACATGCGATCCTAAGACCCCCACGGATCGTCCGCCAGCCCCACCCTGTTCAACACCTACATCACCCCCCTCGCAGGCATCGTCCGATCCCATGGGCTCAACATGATATCCTACGCAGACGACACACAACTCCTCCTCTCTCTCTGACGACCCCTCCACCACCAGTACTAACAGCCACAACATCGTGGATGACAACTTACTGCCAGAAGCTCGACATGGACAAGACGGAAGTGCTGATCTTTGGGAAGATTACCTCCCAGTGGAAACAGCAGCTGGTGGCCCTCTGAGTTCAGACCCACCCCCACACCCACAGACCAATCCCACAACCTCTGCATAATCCTCTACAACGAACTCACCTTGAAGTGCCAAATCAACTGAGTCGCCTCCTTCGCATGCTCCAGAAAATATTCAAATGGATCCCATCAACACCAGGAAAAAGTCACCCAAGCCCTCATCACCTTCCGTCTCGACTACGGGAACGCTCTATGCCGGAATCACCACCCAACTCCTTAAGAGACTCCAGACAATACAGAAGGCAGCAGCTAGACACTCATGCGTAACCTCTCTAAACTCACCCACATCAGCCCCCTCCTCAGGAACCTTCACCGGCTCCTCGTCAAGAAGAGATGCCAGTTCAAGCTCCTAACGCACACCTGCCCAGCTCTACATGACCAGCCTACATCAACCACCTCATGAAATTCCACCAACCCAACAGGCACCTGTGCTCCACCTCCCGGGACCTTGCTCCCACCCCGCATCTGCGGCAGAGCAGGCCCTGCTTTCTCCTACCTCGCAGGGAAAGCCTGGAATGCCTTGCCCCTCCACCTATGAGCATCTCCCTCCCTGGAGGAATTCCGAAGAGAACTCAAGACCTTGCTATTCGAATGAGGCCACCTATATATCAACGTCCGGATACCGTCAGGGGTGAGGAGCTGCACTCTACAAGACTTATTGATTGATTTATGATGATAACCAAGACAAGAGTTTAGTTTACTATAGCCATTTCTCATGATGGATGCTACATTTTTGGGTACATACTTTTGCATCGGTTGCAAATATCAGCAGTCTGAAATCACTCCAATGGCCGGAAGCCCTAGTTGAGACAAACAGAATTGTGCTCATGATTCTTTAAACATGTATACGTTTTGGCTCAACTCCTTCAAACTGCATCTTAAAAAGAAGCTGATCATTAGAGACTGGTTAGGAAATGTATCCTCCAAGAGAAATTCAACTCTTGTTTGCTGTCCTATTCATACAACAAACTGCAGCAATATTTATTTGTCTCTATATGAATGAGGATCAAAATAAAATACCTGAGGCCGATCCTTTTTTTTGGGATGTAGGGAAATTCGTCAGAGGTGGACAAACCCTTTTTCTGTTAGAAGCTGCAGATTTCTTACAATTAATGCTGAAAACACTGTGCCATTTCATATCTTTATCTCCAGTGGTTGAGAAGACCTATTTTTTGGCAGATTAGAAGTTCAACATTTCAAGGTGGTGACAGTAAAATGGTTCTGATAGACACTTCCACCGGCAGATTCTTCAACTTTTAAATATCCCCTGGGACGAGACTGAATCTGAAAACTTTGCAATAATTTTACCCCACTGATGGGTGGCTCTGGCTCTATCCCAGTGCATGTGGCATTGCAGGTGTGATGTCACTGGAGCTATCTGGCATCACCCCGGTGCCTTTATGTTTTTCCACTGCCCTATCAATGCGAACCCGGAGTTGCTTTCTATAAATGTTTTAACGTTTTCTTCAAATTGAATTACCTTATGCTTTCTAGATTGTCCAGCACTTTGGGGATGTCTTGACCACAGAAACCAAGGATTGTTGCAACTCCTGCCAAAGACGATGGTCTATCTCCAACACCCCTGAGGTCGGTCTCTGGCCAAAGCACAGTTGGAAGTTGAGTGAGAAATGCAGCCTCGTGCATATCAAGGCTCAGGGATTTGAAAGTCAAGCTCTTTATTTGGGAAGAGTGTAGGGTTCACCACCGGTTTCAGTGGAGATTGGGCTCATAGTTGCACTGTTCTCCATCATCCAAGTTATAAAATGATAAGCGGAGGCAGTGCACTAAGAAGAGAAGGGGCAAGACCTCACTTCGATGTCTCATGAAATAGGTCACCTTGATGTTCTCCACCTGTGCAGTTCCAACATGCCTTGAAGGCAAATGTAGGGAACACATCACTATCCTCTCTAGCATGCCTACGGGCCCATCGGACCTTTTAGGTCTCAGTTCGGGATATCGCTTGTGGGTTTGCCCTGTGCCCCATTCGGCCCTTCTCACTGGAAGCTTGGACTACACCAACTGGAGCCCCTTCCATTTTCTCCTCTACCATCACAGATTCTGGCACTAGTGACACCAGAGCCGGCACCAGCTTCCTGTCGTAGAACAGCTTCTAAAAACGTATTCCATTCTCTTGAGATTCAGGAGGGAAGCACAACTATTGGCTGAAGTTGCCATGTACAGAGAGGAATCCCTGCCTGGGCCTGTACCACATCAACATTATGACATCTTCGGGTCAGATTCAGACCATATTCAGATGCCTGAGGTGACACCCTATGACAACGATAACAGAAGTGAAAAAGTAATCTGTTGTCTCCTACGCTTTTGGATTGGACAGACTTCTTCAAAACACCAGTGGCCTTGTGGGAAATGGTAAGCTTGGTGGTATCTTGTCTGCGAGATGATCTAAAGCAACATTTTGTAGAAGTGGTAAGGGATAGCCAGGATGCCTCTAAACAAATCATCGGAGCAAGCATGGAGACAGTAGACTTGGATACCAGAGCCCTGGCCCAGCTATTGTCCCGAGGAGGCATGAATGGCCGATGTCCACTGTCTTCTCCAGGGCAAATCTTTTGGACATGCCATTTGATCGGTTGCTCCTGTTCGGTGACAAAGTCATCTCAGGCTCAAAGCGGGTAGAGCAATCGCCCAGGCAGGACACCTCCCGGTATTTGTGCACTCAATACATTTTATTTACATAACATATTAGCAGTTATAGACCACAGACTATACAGAAAGTTTTAAGGCTACTCACAGAGGTTTCTCTTTTGCCAAAACCAGCCCTCATAGCCAGTCCAAATACTGAACCAATGTCTCAATCAGTACAGCACCTTAGGCAAAGGCAACGGCAGATGAGCCCAGCAACCCCCACTTCCTCCTCCTACCCCATGCCACCTGTTCAGCCACTCATTGTTTGGAGGGTGTGTGTTTTTTCATTTTTGCAGGGCTGGAGGACCATTACAACAAAAAGGGGATATGCCCTTCCACAGGCAAAACACTCTCAGTAAAATGAACACTTCAGAACAGCCCCCTTGCCAAATGCGGCGGTAGGGGTTCGTCAAAGAGCAGGAGATTGGGCAGGGGCGCTAATCCCAGGAAGATTAGGGTTCTGCATCTGATTGTAAACCATAGGCTCTTGAACGTTTACCTTTGCAAAGAATAATTCAAGTTACTGTCCTATGCTCAGGTATATTTGGCATTGGACGTGGCAGAATAGATAGGGTCCCTCGACTTACAAGATTTCTTTTTCACATACCAATCCTTTAGACGTACAGGAGGTACCTGCGGCTCATAGTAGCTTCAACCAACTGCCAGTTTGCATTCCTCCCATTTGAGCTGACCCTGTGTCTTCACCAAGTTGATGGCCATGGTTGCTTCGCATCTGTGAAATGCAGGAATCTCAATGTTCCTGTACTTTGACTATTGACTGGACAAGGGAGGCTCACTTCAGCTAGAATCAGTGAACCTGAAGGTAATAGCATCCCTGTTGTTTGACATCGACTTTTCCATCAACATATCCATGTCAAACGTAGACAATCTGCGAACCTCCAATTCATATGAGCAGTATTGGACACCACATCCTTAGACAGTCCCTTCCCATGCAGGGTATGATTCCGATGTTTCAGGAGGGACCTCAAATTCCAGTCATTATGGTTCTTCACTTCCTAGGTCTGGTGGATTTCTGTATTCTATTGGTCATGCTTGCACCCTGGCATAGCAAGGCTCTTTTGTGGTGCCTCTGTTTGCACTGATTTCATCATGGACATTCTGTTGGTGGTTATGATAATTCCCCTGGACAAAGCAATGGATTTGTTGTGGCCAAGGGAAACCCTTTTGCCCACCACCAGCAGTGGCCAAAGTTGTGACCGATGTATCGCCTTTAGGGTGAAGTGTTTATCTGGAGGAACTGAACTGGAAGAAACTGAAGGGATAGATGTTATACATCAGCCTGCTAGAGCTGCAGGCAAGCTGTTTAATAGGCTCTGACAGCCTCCCTGCCCTCTATCAGGGTCATTCTAGCAAGATCTTAGACAATACGACTGTGATGTTGCATGTCAGCAAGCAGAGACGTGTGTGAGTGTTGGTATGACCCTCTATGAGGAGTCAAACATGTCTTCCTCCTCCTCTTTATGCTGTATTACTTTTGTTGGCTTTAGGTCTCCGTGCACTTTCCCACTGCTAACCAGTGCTAAAGCACATGTGATTCTCCCCTAAACATGGTAACATTGGTGTATACACAATTGGCATATTTAGTTTACTTATATGTCCCTTGTAAAGGGGGATACCATATGCCTAGGACCTGTACATTAAATGCTACTAGTGGGCTTGCAGCACTGATTGTGTAAACCACACAAGTAGCCCTTTAAAATGCCTCAGGCCTGCCACTGCAGAGCCTGTTTGTGCAGTTTTACTGCCACTATGACTTGGCGTTTAAAACCCCTTCCCCAAGCCTTAAACTCCCCTTTTATTACATATCAATCTTCCCTAAAGTAGTCCCTGATTAGCCCATAGGGTAGAGTGCTGTGAAAGTAAAAAAGAGGGCATGTACTTTAAAGTTTTACATGTCCTGTTAGTGAAAAGCATCAAATCTTGATTTTCACTACTGTGAGGCCTATGCCTCTCATAGTTTAACATTGGGAATTCCTTAATACACTTTTAAGCTGTGTCCTGTCCCCACGCAAAGGACTGATTACCCCCCACAGCTAGGCTGGAGTCAGGACTGGGATTAAATGGCTTTTGTGCACTTCAAAGACCCATCTTTGAAGTCAGACCCATTTCAAAGGCACAACTGGGTATAAGTACTGGGGCTCTGACTCCACCAAATCAGACACTCTGGACCTGTAAATAAATTCTGTCAGAAGAACTTCTGTGCTGCATCAAGGACTGACACTCTGCTAGACTTCTGATCTGGAAAACCTGTTTTTCTGTTGTGCTGCCTGATGCTCTCTGACCCTGCTGAGGGAGAGCTGGACTTTGCCTTGAAACCATAGTGATTGCTAAGGGTGTGTTGGTTTGCTTGAGACGGAGGGCTATCAAAGTCTCTACCCCTACTCTTGTGTCTGGCCCTCTGGGAGTGGACTCAGATACTTGCACCAGAGAAACTGACCCATCTCCAGTCTGTGTGTAGCAGAACCAGTGTATCGACCCTGTTGCGGGAGTAGAATCGGTGCATCGCTCTCTGAACCAACTCATTGCCTCCTGAGCCCGATTCATCGGAAGCGTGCATCGCCGCCCCAGCAGTATGGAGAGATCGACACATCCCCATGACTATCGTGGAGAAACCCTGTGCACCACACTTCAAGGCCAATGTATCTCGGCTCGGCACTTTGTGTACGTAACCGACGCATTGCCACCACTGCATGTAGAAAATCGACACATCACCTTAACTGGGTGCTCGACATCGACGCACCACTCGTCTGCAGCCCGTGTCTCACTGTTGCGACTCGGATCAATGTTCTCTGTTCATTGAGTCTGCGTGGCTCCTGTCCCTGGCCTGCGCTGCATTGCGGTCAGCCTTAACTGCTCACCTTTCGCCAGTCCAACTCTACCAGATAACCCCCATTAGCACTTATTGCTTTTAAGCGCTAGAACTCTTTATTCTTTAAAAATTAATATCTCGACTTCTACTTATTGGATTTTTGTTGTTTCTGTCTGATTTATTTATACATTTATTGTCTATTTTCCTAAACCAGTGTGGAGTCGTTTTGTGTGTTTTCATTGCTTTACTGTGTGTTGCAGAAATACTGTATAGATTACCTCTTTAGATAAGCCTGATTGCTCTATGCCAAGCTACTAGAGGGTGATCACAGGTTATCTTTTATTGTGTATCTGACTTATCCCGACTAGGATTGAGATTCCTGCTTGGACAGGGTGTATACCTCTGCCTACCAGAAGCCTAATTTCTAATAGTGACCATCTCAACTTCTCTGCCGAGAGGCTCTGAAGCTCTGGGCCTCGGCAAATGTGATCTTGCAGGCTCGCTGACCACCAGAGCTAACAGATACAGTCTAAGTCATCATGCTTACAAGCGGCATCTTCATCTGAAAGTGGTGTGGAATATCTTTTCCATATGGGGCACTCTCCTGGTGGACATCTTCATTACTTGCGAGGATACACGTAGCCTACAGTCCTCTACCGTTCATTTTCTGTTACCGGAAGACTTCGGGGTTGCCGTCTGGTTAATGAAGAATTTTGCACTGCATGACACATTCCCTACCCATACTGCTGAATCCTCTGGTGTGGAGCATTAATGTGGATATTTTAGCCGCAGATTCCTCATGTTAGAACATACCTCAAATGCCCCACTGGCGAGTTTTGTAGCAGTGTTCCCATGCGCTGGCTCCATGCATCTGCAGAAGTGACGGAACAGGGTCATTTATAAGTGCCATGGATACTGCAGCAGGTAGATGCCTCAAGGAGGCCCTGCTGCATATTTTCAGGGCGTTTGTTTTGTAATGCTTTTGGACCACACGGAACTGCAAGGGTGTCTAGTTGGGTAATTGCTGGTGGTTTCACTCCTCAATCCCATTTGTCCCCTCTGGACAGGTTGTCATGCCTATTTAAATGCTGGTACAGACTTGCATCAAGCCCAGGGACCCAAGTCGGTCTCTGTTGCCTCGATGCGGGTGCCGACTCCACTGGTGCCAATTGATGATCCAGTCACAGTGCCCATGCCTGAGCCTGAATCTGCGTAGGCTCAACCAAAGTCATGCCATACAATGTCAAAAACGCAACTAATCATATGACTCAACTCCAACCCAGTGCCTTTACCACCTCTTACCTGCCAACAGAAACTTCAATTTCTCTTTGGTTCTGACTCTGATCCTATCCCAGAGCAGAGTGCCTACCAGGTTACTGATGATGATGGTCTGCTGCCCTTTATTATACAGAGATGCCTTATAACACAACTTACAAAATGTCAGTGGGCTTGATACCTCCCCTGAAACAGAACTTTACACACCACTTGGGCTACCAATGGAGGTGCCTCATTTGCAGTGGCCATTCAGAGGGCAGCTGAGGTGCCAGAGGTATAGTTGCCATCCACTGAGACTAGGACAAATGTATTGACAAAAATTGTACAGCCATGGGCTGCTACATCCAAGACCTTAATCTCATTCAATGACACCCTCACAGATACTCGGATGGCTACCTCATCGAAACCATGTTCTTGCTCACCTGAGAACAGACAGGTGGCCAGAGATCATAGCTGGCACCTGGTGACCTGGATTTTCTCGGCAAGCATCCCACTCCACAGAACCTATTGTGCAGGCCTCAGCTAGTAAGGTGAACCCTAACTTGTTTCCGACTTCTCCTCTGGACAGAGAGTTCAAAAGTATTGACACCTTTGGCAAATGCATGTTTTACTCCACCAGCTAGGCACTGCACTCTGTAAATCTGATGTGTCTGCCAATACATATGCCCTTTAGGACCTGGCCAGCTTGAGATACTCCTGGCAGTCCCAGAGTATCACAGCACTTCTCAGACAGTGCATGATCTGCAAGACATGACCGTAGGAAAGTAGGATTGTTCTGGCATAGATACACCCACATTTTGCCTGGTGTCAGTGTGTTTTGACTGTAGTTCACTGCCGTGCTCTCTCCTCTAAATTTGATGGTAAGTTCTTTGTACACTCCCCATTTGGCATTCTGGGGTACCACTGTAAGCCCTTAGTATATGGTACTGAGGTACCCAAGGCTTTGGAACACTTGGGGGCTCCCATGGGCTGTAGCATGTATTGTGCCACGCCTGGGAGTCAATGCAAACTGCCTCCGCAGAGCTGCTATCGCAGACTACATGAAATGGCGTATGCACATTCCACTTTAAATAAAAGGTTTCCATTATATCCCAGTCACTGCATTTTAAACCTGCAAGTCACCCCTAAGATAGGCCCTTCAGTCCAAGGGCAGGGTGTATGGTTCTAAGTGTGTGGGTACCCCTGCATGAGCAGAGGTACCCTTACAAACCCCTGACTCAATTCTCTGGGGTTTGTAAGTGCAGGGCAGCCATTTTAAGGTATGTAGTGGTCACTGGCAAGTCAAGATGGCCAGCTACATTATAGCTCCCCCGAACCTGGTCACGTTTGGTATCAAGCATGTTGGAATCATGCGACTTACCTGTTTCCAGTGTTAGTTGCATGACACCATGTAGTGGGGGCTCATCAGAGGACCCCCCAATCCCGAGCCTTACAGAGTCTGCCTGCCAGCCCATGCTGCTACAGACCATAGACTCTGTTCTGTCCTCCTGCTGATGAGCCTAACTTGAGCAGGGGATGCTGAACAAAGGATTTCCTGGAAATGAGCAGTTTGACCACCTCTCCTTCAGAATTAGGTAGGGTTGGAGCATCTCCAGACTGCATTGAAGGGCACATTTGGTGCCCTCCTTGCATAAACCAGTTTGGCCCAACTCGGAAGCCCTTGGCTCAAGCTTTGGGTTAAACTACACAAAGGACATGGAAGTGTCTACCCCCGTGTCCAGCTCTTCTCTAGGGAGGTGCCCAGTGCTCCACCAGGTCACCACTTGATTCTGCCATCTTGAATCTTGGCCCCTAGGAGCCTCTGACTGGCTAGGCCAGCTTAATAGCGTCCCGGACTTCTCCTGATAGGTGGGTTGCCGCAGAAGACGTCCTTCCCCCTTTTAGGGTTACTTATGGGCTTTCCTGAGGTAGGCTCTTAGATTTGTGTGGACACCATCTTCAAGACCGGACTGCCTATCTTCTGAATATCGTCTACAGACTCTTCTGATGTTGGACACTGGAACTCTGCTGCTGAGTCAAGCCAGGACCGAAGACAAGCCTGCTATTGGTGAAAAGACTACTGCTGCAACCTCGTCTCCATGCTTTTTTAGGTTTCTGCAACCCTGTGGCCATGTATCCTCTGAGTGTGCAAGGACTCTGCATGTATCCAAGCAAGAAGGACTCTCCCTTGGAGTGAAGGAGTCACTTCCCTGCACCCGCAGGCACTTCACCATCGACGGCCGATTTGCTGATACTGCTGTCCCACGGACACCTCCGACTCCAAGAATTGCCTGCATCTTCTGCACCGTGGGCCTTCATCTTCTGTGTGCCGCTGAGGCTTTACTGCAACTCCCTGTGCCTGCTGCTAGAGGGTCCTTGAGTGACCTTCAATGATGCCTGCTGGCTCTCCTACATGTTAAGGGCTGACCCTGACTTAGCCTTGATGGGTTAGTCCCACAGACCTTGCTGGTCTTCAGCCTAGCATCTTTTCCTTTGACCCAACTGTTGCAGTTGCTTAGGCTTGTTGTTGGTCCTGCTGGCCACCGACCCTTCTACATTCTCCAACCATCGTGGGACAGCTCATAGACAGCTCCTGCATCATCGCCTCGGCTCTACAGCTGCTTCATCAAGGCTGTTGTTGTACACCAAGTACCTCCGACAAGGGGTGGCATTGTGCTCCTGCACTTCCTGGACACCTTTGGGTGGTTTGGACTTATCCCCTCTGTTTCAGGTACTCCTCATCCAGAATCCACATTTGGATTCCCCCGTCCTAGTCCCCAAGTCACTGCAGCCGCCGGATTTTCAAAATCTTCCATTGGCTTCAACGGGTGGTTCCGACGTCACATTGCACCTAGGCACCCGTGCTCCCTGGTGTAGGTATCTTACTTGTCTAGGTATTCATGGGTAGGGTGGCTCTCCAACCGCTCTTGGTCCAGTTGGTGTCCGCGGGGTCCTTTGGGAAAGGTCCTGAAACAAAATACAAACCGCGACTGTGATGGGACGGCCATCTGGGAGAGGAGGCGATCATAGGTCTTTGGTCATCTGTGGAATTCAGACTCCACATCAACGTACTGGAGCTCTGTGCGATTCGGCTGGCATTGAAAGCCTTTCTTCCATATGCAAATAAGTCTTGACCCTGTGCCTCATGGGAACAGTCCAGACCGAACTGCAAAGCCAGGTCCTCCCTGGACCAGAAGCAAGCATCCTGGGACCGGTTTCTGGGTATTACACTTCATCAGCCAGGCTAGCTTGAATCCAGTGGCACAGTGAGCAAGGGACGCACGTCTGGGCATACCTATCCCACTTAGGGTGAAAAGTGCTACGCAAACAAGTGATGGACGGAATACTGAATAAATCATACATTCACCCCCAGTTTAGAGATCTGGGTTAAATCCATCGTTCTTTTGCTCACCATGCCACCTCAGTTTAGACCCAGCCAAATGCAAATCAGTCTTGACCATGGGTCCTCATAGGAACAGTCCAGACCGAACTGCCAAGACAGGTCCTTCCTGGACCGGAAACAAGCATCATGGGACCGGTTTCTGGGTATTACCCTTCATCAGCCAGGCTAGCTTGAATCCAGTGGCACAGTGAGCAAGGGACCCACGTCTAGGCATACCTGTCCCACTCTGGTTTACAAATGCAAAAAGAACAATTGATGGACAGAATGCAGAACAATGCCATTCCAGGATGCTTGTCTCCTGTCCAGGGAGGACCGGGCTGATGAGGGTTGAAAGCCCGAAACCTGTCCTAGGATGCTTGTTTCCAGTTCATGGAGGACCTGGCCTGGCAGTTCGGGCTGGGCTGTTCCCATTGGGCGCAGGGTCAAGACTGATTGGCATATGGCTGGATCCAAACTGGAATGGCTTGGTGAGCAACTAAACGATGGATTTAGGCCCAGATCTCTGTATTGGGTTGCATGTATGACATTGTTCTGCATTCTGTCCATCAATTGTTCTTTTTGCATTTGTAGCCAGGGCCTGCCTGCAGATACCAGATTCTGGGAGTTGTTGGAGATGAACTGATTGAGATATGGGGTTAAACGCTGCGGAGAGATCTAAAAGAATCAAAACAGCGTTATGACTTTTCTTCAACATAAATTTGATTGTTTCAGAGACTTCTAGCAGTGCTGTCTTGGTGGAGTGTCAAAGCCTGAGCCCTGATTAACATGGGTGCTAACTGTTTTAATTTGCGCGGAAATCCATGAACTGGACATTAATCAAATATTCTAGCATCTTAGCTGGGGCAGGAAGAAGAGATGGATCTAAAATTATCTAGGATTTTGAATCGGCAGTGAGTTTTTTGTTGGTAGTGATTTGACCACAGCCAGTTTCCATGACTCTGGAACTAGAGCAGAAAAGGGGGATATATGCAGAATGTTATTAGTAACAGGATTATTAACTTCATTAGCTTTCTTAAGAACAGTGGGAGGACAGGGGAATAGAGGGTAACCTAATTTGCAGCTCTGAAGAGCTTGCTCTGACTGCTGGCGGAAATGTGCTTAAAGACGTTGAGGACAGACTAAGATGGCAACGAGTCCTGTCCTGGACCTGGAGGGGTAAGTACCCTTTCTGGAATGTGAGTAGAACTTGCCTGGATGCTGAGAATTTGAAAGATTATCTATACCTATAAACCCCACAACCTGCACCTAAAATTAATTTCAAAATTACGATAATTAATTGGCAATTAATTAATATTATTCAACAACTAATTTATTTATTAAATAAATTACTTCACACCCTTCACCCCAATAAACCTCACAACCCAAGCGGGATAGCATCCTCACCATCCCCTTTCCGGAAGGTAGGGAATTAATAGCATCTTCAACCTCAACTAGCTCTATGTCTTTCTGTAATTCGTCGGTATCCAAAGAGTCTAGTTGAGGCAAGCAACTCTCCTGCAGATACTCATGACAGGTATGCCGACTAGATGGGCAAGCCGCAAAATATAAATTAGCATACAATTTTTTTAACTGCTCCACTATATCCTGTGGTTTAGTGAAAGACAGGCCACCCTCCCCTTTAATGATTTTAATGTTAGACCTGGCCTTTTGGTCGGAGATCTGAAGAGCCAGCACACGCCCCACTCTTTCCCCATATTCATATTGCAATGTTTTATGCTTATGATAATTAATAGCGATTTTATCCTATAGCCCTCTATTGATTTTAGATCAAGCTTTTAAAAGCCGAAGATATATTGACTGAGCCCCTGGATCCCTGACTGCGATTTTCCCAGCGTGTTGGCACTCTAAGTCTAAGTACTCACGCTGGTCCCGTTATGCCACTTCTGTTGCTTGCTGATTTTGTGCTAAAATAAACTGCAGAGTCTCCCCCCGTAAAAACTTTCATACAGTCCCATACACTTGCAATATTAGCCATGCCAAGATTGTTATTCAGGTTCCTTCAATGCCCTTCTGATATATACCTGGTATTCAGGATTGCTAGATAAGTGTCTGGGAAATTAAAAAGCCCGGGGCACTTTTCTGACTCCAAATTGTTTCTGCTGAGTCAGCATAACTGGATTGCGGTCAGATGTTATTTTAGGGCAGACCTCCACCTGAGCATTTTCCAGCAGTGATCTCTTAATGAAGATAATGTCGATACGGGAATAATGTTTATGTGGGTACGAGTCAAATGTATATCATGGCAGTGTTGGAAACAGTATCTCCCAGACGTCGTTGAGCTGATGAATATGCAACAATTCCTGAAATGCTGCTCTGGTCCTAACCATTCTGGCCCGTACCTTGCTGTTAGTGGTGTCTATTTTGCTGTCCATAATGCAATTGAAATCCCTCAGGATTTATTTGCACCAGTTAATATGCAATTGAGTGCTGATATTACTAATGTTGGCTACGCTCCTGCCCCATGGTGTGTAAATAATATTGTGGTATTTGCTAAAAAGGGGAAGCCTATCGATAATAGAAGCTCTTATTATCCGATATCTTTAATCAATGCAGATGCCAAAATCTTCTCTAAGATTCTGGCCTCTCGTCTCGCTACTCTTATCCATATGTTAGTATCAAAGCAGCAGCATGGTTTTGTTTCTGGCAGAAACCCAACAGCCCATATTAGCACTGCTATAGCAGCCTTTGACCTCTTTTGCAAACTTAACAAACAGATTGGCATGGTTATGCGAGTGAAGTTCAAGGTAGTTAAAGGCATTCGGATATAGCAAGATATCTGTAAGCAATACTCGCTTCCTGTACTGCATCAATACACGGCGTTATAGGGTAACCCTATGCTGCCCAATATATTCCAAGACCTATTTGGGAAAGTCTGGCAACGCAAGGGCATTACCTAGGCTGGGTCAACTATATTATGGACGGGGGTTCCGCTCTTTTGCCTCGCTTAAAGACAAGTTTGGTCTTCCGCAAAGTACGTTCTTTAAGTATTTTCACGTATTTTCATGTATTATCAATGCCAAACCCGTCGGAAATACTGTTCGAAATATATACGTGCTCCGACCGAGGTGCTGATGGTGTAGTCGATCAGAAATTTCGTGCTAGTGATGATAGCTTACAGATATGGGCTAAATTAAGTTGGGTTCTTAGGGCTGAAATAATGGCAGGGGAAATACAGGAGTCCATGGGCTAGTTAAACCGATGGGTAGCATCGGTTAATTTAAAGCTGCAATAGCATTGGGTAGTATATATGCTGTATTATACACCATAGATTATTTCTATGTGGGCCTCTCAATCTTCCAAAAAGTCATTCTGTCTGAAATGTCAACTGTACGCTGCACACCTGTTTGTCGACAGTCCAAGGCTGAATAGGTTTTGGAGTGGGGTCTCCAGTATTCTCAGCCTGCGCCACGGGCCAAATGTCCAGTCTACTGAGAAAGAAATATTCATGGTAAATAAAAGCGAGGTGGCTGGCTATGTGAACTTGTTTGCTACTATTATTATAGCATGTGCCCGGGTATGTGTCGCTAGAGTTTGGATTGATAATGTCAGTCCTAGTGTTAATGAGTTTTGTGTTTTACTCAGACAGGTGTATGAGATGGAACTTGCTTTGGCTAAAGCTAGAGGGCTGCGCCCTTGGCTTAAATTTAATAGGATTTGGACCGGTCTCCAATGGGAGTATCGAGGCACTGCCACTTTATAATATGCTCTGTTATGGTCTTATGTCAGATGTTTCTTTCTCTTTCATTTTCCTTTTTGTTCTCTCTTTTTTTGAAAATGCTGTTGTTTCTTACATTTTGGTTAGGATTGTTTTCTTCTCACACCTGGTCTAATTGTTGCCTCCAATTCCTAACTACAGTCTAAGTTAAAAATAAAGATTTATGGATTGTTAGCACTTCTAATGTACATATGTAATGTATGTCTTACTTTTGGCTAAAAAAAAAAACACAACCCACACCTAAAATTTACCCTAAAAATGTAAAACACAATTAACGTTATACAAGCTCAATTAAAAAATATTACTAAATAAATATATTCATTAATTTATTATAATGAAATTACTTCCCATCCTATTCCCCTCTTATCTCTCAACCCGCTACGGAATTAAATAGCGCAAAATGTAATTAAAATAAAATTAATAACTACTAAAAATGTAACAAATATATTAAAAAACATAAACAATACTTATACAAAAAAATACATCACATACATTTAAAATATATAGGAAAATACGTAACTCTAATTAAAAAATCAATATTTTAAAGAACTATATTTGTTCAAACGATATTAATGACTTCTATGTTTTAAAATCGATATTTATTACTTTAAAGTCAATATTCTTGACCATCATGTTCTTGCTGTCGAAATTCCTGTGCCACAGTATTTAAAACTTGCTATTACTGTAAGTCGACATTTCCAACTCTGTAATTTGACTGGATACCCTAAAGACCAGCTTCTCTCTGTACCCTTTGTCAAGAGGCCCTGCGTTTCTGGATATTGCTGGAAAGTCAGGGCATATGCTGTAAACCAAAGGTCCCAATTGCCTGAGAAGTTCCGGACAGGCTAGCTAGGGGAGGCAAGCTTATTTACAGAAATGCTGTGCAGGTGTTCATGGACAGTACCACCTTCATGTGGTACTACTACAAAAAAGGCTGTTGGGGACCCTTTGTTAAGAGGCGCTGCATCTCTGGACATGGCTGGAAAGTCAGGGCATATCCCTGGTGGTTCACACCAGGCGGGATCTCTGAACACCAGGGCAGACAGACTCAGCCAAAGATGGCAAGCAGATCACAAATGGTTTCTTCATCCAGAGGTGGTGCAATGCCTCTTTCAATAGTTGGAGAGCCAGGTTCACCACTTCCAGGAACGGGTAATGTCAGCACTTCTGCACACTGGAGTTTCAAGGGTGGCTCTCCCTTGCAGACTCTTTTTTTCTTGAGTAGAGCTCAGGCCTCCTGTACGCCTTCCCACACCCACCCTCTTTCTGCCCCCTTTTCTCAGGTCCTTCTATATATACTTTCTCTTGCCCACCAGGGTTCTACTATGGGCACCTTAAACGACTATCTCTCTGCCATCTCCGCCTTTCTGCAGGTGCTAGATCAGCAACCCCTGTTCAAATCCCCTGTTGTAAATCAGTTTTTGAAAGGTCTCCAACATATTATTCTACCTTCACCCTTTATAATGCCTCAGTGGGAGCTCAATCTCATACTCACATTTCTGATATGATTTCCCTTTGAGCTTCTATGAAATTGTTCTCTCAGGCTGCATACCATAAAGATGGCCTTCCTACTGGCAACATCATCTACCGGGAGTGTCAGTGAGCTCCAGACTTTGTCATGTAAGCCTCCGTAACTCCCCATCTTCCCAGACAAGCTGGTTCTTTGCACCAGAGCTTCCTTTCTGCCAAAAGTTGTCACTCGCTTTCATGTAGGCCATCCCAACACCCTGCCTATTTTTTGTGCTCTGTTGTATCCCTCTAAAGAAGAGGAGCAATCCCATCGACTGGACCCAAAATGAGCATTGTTGATCTACCTTGACGACTCAAAAGTGCTCCGGGTGGAGGGTGTGACTTGTCATGACGGGTGGAGAAGCGTGGTTAGAGGCGGCAGACCCGGAAGCTGAGATCGACCGTGGACCAGGGTTCGATTCCCCGCCTCGGCGGGTCTCGGGCTAAAAAATTCCACGAACTCGACAATTCTCGCTCCGGTGCCTACTCGAATCACGGGGTCACACTCTGCAACTCTGGGCAATAGCTTGCTTAATCTCCACTACGGCCCCTCGCGGCGGGATGCCTGGCTTTCACCTTGTGGACACCCTGCCGGGGTTTCTCACAGGGGAATACCAGGACGGGTTCCCTAAGCAAGCGCCAGGATGCCCTTTGGGTGACAGGTTTGCGCTATATAAGTACACCTACATTTACATTTACATGAGATGGCCGCATCCTAGAGAGGCTCAGCCGAGCCGATCTCACTAATTTTCTCATACATCTGGCAAATATGTGAAGAGGGGACTAGACAATGTGGAGACGAGAACCATGCAGTGCCCTGCTGCCATTGATACCATGGAGGGCTGAATCTGGCCTGAAACGACGGGTCGGCGGGAGCGGTGTGTACAGCCAGGGTAGAGATAGCCATTGTGTAGTGATGCATGGCCACTCTATATATTGTAATGGCTGATGCACTTACAACCCGTGAGAATGGACTCCAAATGTTCTAGGGGTGTCCTGCTCATGTGGGTCACCCTCACACTTGAAACCGAGCACCCTGCCTTCAGGATTCAAAAAGACTGCCGTAGGGGAGACTTATAGGTTTTAAGTGCAGTGACCTCAGATGTAATAAAACGTATATGTGTTGTAAGTGGTCCTAGCACCAGCTTACCCAGGCTGCAATGGCAGGCCTGCAGTCACAAGTGGTCTCCTATGGGTTTGGATGATACATGCTGCAGCCCATGTAAGGCCCCTGTGCACCTATGCCCAGGGTACCTTAGTACCATATACTAGGGATTCATAAGGATACTTCAGTGGCCAATCTGGGGGGGTGGTCGTACCTAAGTAATCCCCATGTCCAATTTAGGGAAGAAGCACAGAGGCTGGGGTCTTGGTTAGCAGGATACCAGTCAGGCTAGTCAGAAAAAAATAGCAACACAAGACAAAAAGTGGGGTAACCATGCAGTAGGATCCTACCTTCCTACCCCCCCCCCCCCCTCCCCCCACCCCAACAAAAGGAGATGAGGCTATTCTTGTCCAGTTGAATCTTTATTTCCTAAGTGTCCATATAAGGAAGGTCATGCACTGGCATGGATATTCCCCATGTAATGGTCCACTGAGAAGTTCCTCCCCTGTAGGGGCTTGGATCCTCTCAAATGTTTGGGGTGCCTACCTGTTAGCTGTTTGAGCCAAGATAGGGGCTTGTGGTGTGTCTGAATAGGGAAGTGATGCCCTAATAGGGTTGGTCTCAACTTCGTCAGAGCACTTACCACAACAGTCATTCCTGTCTATGACTATGTACTTATGCCAAGGGGTCAACCTTGTGTTGCTTACAGCTTTTGGTTGTTCCTGTCTGGCTGGAACAATGGTGGCAAGTGGAGGTTTGGGATGTCACTTGCTAAGTGTAAAATGGATCACTGAGATTGCTAAGGGTTCTCCACCTGGCTAGTACTATTAGGCATGGGGTCCCTAATCAGTGGATGAGGGGATTTCTCTTGTCAGTGGGCCCTGTGGGGTTCACTGACATCTCTGGCCTCTGCAGCACTAGGCTGACTGAGGCCTGGCAGAGAGGGGCAGGATACCTGCTCCAGTCTGGATACCTCCTTGTAAGGTTCCCCTGCCCTTAGTGGCTCTGAAAGAACAGGCCTGAACTCCTTTGGGGCAGTTTCTTCACAAGGGGTAGGATCAGGTTCCTAGGGAGGCGGACCCACACCTATAGTCTGGGGTGAGAAATACTTTTCTTCCTTCCTTTTGCTCTCTGTTGGAGCAGGGCGGGTCATTCTTTCAGGCCCACTGCTCCTGGATTTCCCTGTGGTTGGACGGGTACCCTCAGGGTCACACCAACCTGCTCAGTGAGGCCTAACATTTCTAGATCGGCCTTCAGTTCTACTTCAGCCCAGGCTGAAGTTTCTAGATCATTCCCAAAGTGACAATCTACTGGTAGGTTTGGGGGCACTGCAACACTTTTTGGGCCAGTAACCCCTTCCCAGCTGTGATTTACTATGGCCATGGGATTATCTGTCCTAACACCATCAGTGTTGGTCACCTGGTACATGTACCCAGGTAAAAGCTGAAGTGGGTGCACCAGTTTTTCTGTCGCCTTGGTGACAGCCCGTGTCCCTACAAGGTACAAATTTCTGACCATTAATCAGAGGCTCCTGTCTGTACTTGCCCAAGGTATTGGGACTTACAGTAAAAGTGTCAAACCCCATCCCACCATCACAGACTAAAGTGGCCTGCGTGGGGGATCTGGCTAGGCCAGTATCCACCTTAGTACCCCATGAGAACCCAACTAATTCTTTTGGTGCACTACTACCACCTGGAGGGTTACTACTTGGGGCACCAGAGGTTGTAGTAGTAGTATTCTTTATTGCTGTCCTTGGGCCAATTGGAGTCCCATTTCTTGTGGCCTTTCTCTTTGCAGATATAGCAATAAGGTTTCTTTCCAGGGGATGAAGGAGTTTGGGACCCACCCCCAGAGGAAGACGTTTGGGGACTTTCAGAGGACTTCTCTTTAGACTTATCCCCACCTTTGTCTTGGGCCCTGGAAGAATCCTTCTTCTGGTCACCTCCACCACCATGGTTTTTCTGCTTAACCCTGGTGCAGACCCATTTGTCTGCCGTCTTTCTCAATTCTTGGGGATAGGTGAGATCAGAGTACACCAGGTACTGGTGCAGTAGTTGGTTCTGACAGTTATTAAGGATATGCTCCCTCATTATCAATTGTACAATCCTTCATAGTCCTGTACCTTTGTTACATTCTTTGTTTATTTCCTGTATTTCCCTTTTAATTTAGAATTTCCCTTTTAACTCTGCTGTATACTTTTAACCCTGGCTCATGCCATGCTGTTGTATTACATCATTTAGAACCAAAGCTTGGCATCATTCTTCAGCTTGAACTTGTAACAGCAGTACTGTGCTCTTGCTTATTAAATACAACTTTGTCTACTTTGAGACTTCAAGATTTATTCTCTTGAAACTTTACATTGGCGACGAGGGACCCTGTACCTGCTACTTTCCAGAGCACAGGAGCGCTACGATTTTCTTGGGATCTTAACGTATTCCTGTTATACTGATTACTGGAGTATCAGTGTTATAGATTTGCTTGTTTGACCATCTTTCAAGGATCTCCTGGATTTTGGATTATATCTTTTACTTAAAAATTGGATTTGTTTTTCTTTTTCCTGTGTTTTATCTTCATTTGAAGCTTTCAGCTGCATGTACATGGTATTTACAAGACTTTACTAAACTCTACTTAATTCGCCGTTTTTTTAAAACTTTCTATCTCATTCCTGGACCTCATTGCAGTTTTTTTTAACCTTTTTGGGCGAAATTTATTAATTTTACAACGTTGGATTGATCGTTACCTGCTCGAGGTGTTTGTGTTTGTAAATCGCGCTTTCTGCTTCGTGCGCATTTCCATTGACACCTTCATTCCCCTTCGGTAAAGTACAACTGAGAAAGGACTAAAGATTTGTTTCAACGTCATTGCATCATCACGCCTTCATTTCTCTGCGGTGATGTGCAACTGAGGAAGGACTAAGGATTGTCTCTCAGCCTGATCGCGTCATCGCGCCTCCGCATCAACGTGATCACGTCAGGCAGCCATCTTTGGTTGCCATAGCAACATCCGAAACTGACTCCCAGTGGCGGCTCCTCTATGGGGGCGTTTGGGCGCCGCCCCCCTGCTTTCTCGCCGTGCGAGAAGGCAGAAACAAATGGTAGTTATTACCGTAATAACTACCATTTGATTCTGACTTATCGAACAGCGAGAAAGCTGAAGTTCCTGGTTGGGGTGGGAGGAGTTGCTCGAGGGCAGGGGGGAGTGGCTTGCCCACTGTTCTTTATACTGACTGCTTGGGCAGCCTGAGGCCACCCAAGCAGTCAGTATGAAGAACAGTGGGCAAGCCACCCCCCCCTGCCCTCGAGAAACACCGCCCACTCTCCCTGTATCCTGCAGCGGAGAATTTAAGTTCACCCAAATGTACTGTCAAATTTTTGAATGAATTGTTAGAACTTATGGCAGACTCTGGTTCGCCATGGAACAATATAACAGAAACATATTTTGTAGAAAAGTTTGGAAAGGTGTTGTCTATTGGAGATTTATCTAGTCCAGATGTTCTTGCTCGGAGTTTTGATATCTCTACTATGGACCTTGCAGGGTACGTTGCTTCAGATGTTGAATTTAAAGGGAGGTCAGCTTTTATTAAGGTGTATGTGGCTAGGAAGGGTGTGAATGTTTTGGGTTGGAGAGATCAGTGGAGTCTAGGTATCATCCTCAATCCACGTAGTAAGGAACCAGTCATGGTATTAGACAGCAATGATGTTGTTGGTGTCATGAAGGATGGTACTGGTCCACCTCTTATTGAGAAGTTTCCTGAGGTATTTTCCAACACTTTAGGCAAACTTAAAGGTTTCACTCATTAAATCAAATTTAAAAAAGGAGCTACTCCAGTTAAGCAAAAGCTTAGAAATGTGCCCATTAATGTGAGAGAAGAACTAGGGAATTTGTTGGAAGGGATGTTGGATGAAGGTGTGATCAAAGAGGTGGAATCATCGGAATGGGTATCTCCGATTGTTTTGGCACGGAAATCTGATAATTCTTTAAGACTCTGTGTGGACCTTCGTGCACTTAATGCTAATATTCTAATCGATTGTCACCCTTTGCCGAACATTAACGAGGTTGTGAGCATGTTGGGAGGAGCCACTGTCTTTTCGACTTTGGACCTCAGGTCGGCATATCACCAAATAGAATTCGCTGAAGAATCTCGTTATCTAATTGCTTTTATAACACCACAAGGGTTGTTCCAGTTCAAAAGGATGCCTTTTGGACTTGCGTCTGCAGCGTCAGTTTTTCATAGATCAATGTGCGATCTTTTCAGACAAATGGAGTTTTGTGTGAAATGCTTCCAAGAAGACATTTTAATGTATTCACCTGATGTAACAACACACTCAGAGCATCTTAGTAATGTTTGTAAAATTCTTAAGGACCATGGGCTCACACAGAAAAGGAACAAATGTAAATTTTTCCAAGAGTCTGTTGAATATTTAGGTCATACTCTTTCCAAGGAGGGTGTCATTCCAAAGAAGTCACTTGTGGACGCTATACTCAAAGGTCCGTCACCAGATTCTAAAGAGAAACTTCTTTCCTTTTCAGGTCTTTGTGAGTACTATAGCAAATTCATAAAAGATTTTGCTTCAAAAATGGAACCATTAAGGGAACTCACAAGGAAAAATGTGGAATTTGTGTGGGGAGAAAGTCAACAGAAAGCGTTTGAAAATATTAAGGCAGAGATGGTTGCTGCACCGTCTCTCAAACCATTCTGTGTTGGAAAAACGTGTGTACTTAACGTAGATGCTAGTCTCTATGGATTAGGATGTGTATTGTCACAGTGTTCTGGGAAGGATGAATGGAATGTGGCTTTCGCCTCACGAACCTTGAATCTGACAGAAAGACGTTATGCTGTCATAGAAAAATAGTTATTAGCATGTGTGTGGGGTGTAGAACACTTTAGAAATTACATTTGGTGTGCTAGTTTTGTTCTTAACCCCTTCGCTGCTAGGCCTTTTCCCCTCCTGTGCTAAGCCTTTTTTTGGCGATTTGGGGTAGTGCGCGCTTAGGCCCCTGTAACTTTTTGACCACATAAGGTATCCTCGCCAATTGTGCGTCCTTTTCTTCCAACATCATGTGGATTCTAAAGGTACCCAGGGTTTGTGGATTCCCTTGGAGGGGTCCCAGAAATTAACCAAAATATAGTGAAATTCTTGTTTTTTTCACAAAAATGGGAAAAATGGGCTGCGAATGAAAGCCTCTGGGTTTTTCCCTACAAATGGTATCAAAAAAGGGTTTGTGGGGCTGAAATCTCCATTTTCTCAGCTTTTAGGGAATGACAGTCTTTTGTCAGAGAACCAACATTTTTCACACAGTTTTGGCATTTTTCTGGGACATAGCCTATTTTTGCTATTTGTAGAGCTTTTCACCACCTTCCAGTTAATGGTAGAAATGAGTATGAAAGCAATAAGGGATCCTGGAGAGCTATACATGTTTGAAAAGTAGACAAAATTCCGAATTTAAAAAGGGGTCATTTGTCTAAATCCATGAAGGTTTCTTTATATAAACTAACAGTTAAATATTGGAATAATTGAATTTTTTTTGAAAAAAACAGCCTTTTGTCTCAACGGTTTCCCCTATAACTTCTTGTAATGTTGACAACTCTTGGAACGCAATGTACCATTACATTTGTTAGACCTTCCTGGTTGTGGGGATATAGGACTTGTAGTTTATCCAAGAACCCGACGAACCCAGATCCAAAAACTGAGCAGCAACTTGCAATGATTTTTTTTAATTTACTGGGTATAGAGCACTTAATCTTGGAAAATGTATATGTGGAAAAATCGGTATGAAAGACACCTATGTATTTC
Source organism: Lissotriton helveticus (assembly GCF_964261635.1). NCBI lineage: Eukaryota > Metazoa > Chordata > Amphibia > Caudata > Salamandridae > Lissotriton > Lissotriton helveticus. Next base: position 2,098,607,393 of record NC_136063.1, on the reverse strand, counting down.
TGAATTGGGTACAAATTATAGAGTCTAGAAACAGTATATAATTGCACATTTTCAAAATTGGGAATACTCATACTAGCATGAGAATTATTGGTCATTTTTTAAAAAGATTTTTTTTTTACACAATGTCTTTCATTGGGAAGGGAGAAATGCATGAAAACTCAATTGGTAATAACAGTTGATTTACAAATCTGAATTACCATAAGTCTCCCAATAAAAACGGTACCTCACTTGTGTGGGTCGGCCTTGTGCCTGCGACAGGAAACGGCGCAAAATGCAACGTGGTCACACCTCAATTTTGCAGTTAAAAATTGACCCTTTTATGGCAAAGTGCCTACCTGTAGTTTTTGCACCCTAGCTCTGCCGGCACCTAGAGAAACCTAGCAAACCTATACATTTTTGAAAACTAGACACCCAGGGGAATGATGGGGTGACTCGACTGCCTACCAACAGGTTTTGTTACCCAGAATCCCTTGCAAAGCTAAGAATTTGACAAAAAAAACACATTTTCCTCACATTTCTGTGGTGGAATGTTCTGGAATCTGCGCGGATCAACAAATTTCCACCCACCCAGCGTTCCCCCAGGTCTCCCGAAAAAAATGGTAGCTCACTTGCGTGGGTAGGCATAGTGGCTGCGACATGAAACAGCGCAAAACGCAACTTGGTCGCACCTCAATTTCCCAGTGAAATCTTGCCATTTTTGGACAAAGAGACTACCTTTTGTTTTTGAGCCCTAGCTCTGCCAGCACCTAGGGAAACCTAGCAAACCTATACATTTTTGAAAACTAGACACCCAGGGGAATTCAGGATGGGGTGCTCGACTGCCTACCACCAGGTTTTGTTACCCAGAAAGAATCCCTTGCAAAGCTAAGAATATGCCAAAAAAAACACATTTTCCTCACATTTCTGTGGTGGAAAGTTCTGGAATCTGCGTGGATCAACAAATTTCCACCCACCCAGCGTTCCCCCAGGTCTCCCGAAAAAAATGGTACCACACTTACGTGGGTAGGCATAGTGGCTCCGACATGAAACCGCGCAAAACGCAACGTGATCGCACCTCAATTTCCCAGTGAAATCTTGCAATTTTTGGACAAAGAGACTACCTTTTGTTTTTGAGCCTTAGCTCTGCCAGCACCTAGGGAAACCTAGCAAACCTATACATTTTTCAAAACTAGACACCCAGGGGAATTCAGGATGGGGTGACTCGACTGCCTACCACCAGGTTTTGTTACCCAGAATCCCTTGCAAAGCTAAGAATTTGACAAAAAAACATTTTCCTCACATTTCTGTGGTGGAAAGTGCTGGAATCTGCGTGGATCAACAAATTTCCACCCACCCAGCGTTTCCCCAGGTCTCCCGAAAAAAATGGTACCTCACATGCGTGGGTAGGCATAGTGGCTGCGACATGAAACAGCACAAAACGCAACGTGATCGCACCTCAATTTCCCAGTGAAATCGTGCCATTTTTGGACAAAGAGACTACCTTTTGTTTTTGAGCCCTAGCTCTGCCAGCACCTAGGGAAACCTAGCCAACCTATACATTTCCGAAAACTAGACACCCAGGGGAATTCAGGATGGCGTGACTCGACTGCCTACCACCAGGTTTTGTTACCCAGAATCCCTTGCAAAGCTAAGAATTTGACAAAAAAAACAAATGTTCCTCACATTTCTGTGGCGGAAAGTTCTGGAATCTGCGTGGATCAACAAATTTCCACCCACCCAGCGTTCCCAAGGTCTCCAGAAAAAAATGGTACCTCACTTGCGTGGGTAGGCATAGTGGCTGCGACATGAAACAGCGCAAAACGCAACGTGGTCGCACCTCAATTTCCCAGTGAAATCTTGCCATTTTTGGACAAAAAGACTACCTTTTGTTTTTGAGCCCTAGCTCTGCCAGCACCTAGGGAAACCTAGCAAACCTATACATTTTTTAAAACTAGACACCCAGGGGAATTCAGGATGGGGTGACTCGACTGCCTACCACCTGGTTTTGTTACCCAGAATCCCTTGCAAAGCTAAGAATTTGAAAAAAAAAACAAATTTTCCTCACATTTCTGTGGCGGAAAGTTCTGGAATCTGCGTGGATCAACAAATTTCCACCCACCCAGCGTTCCCAAGGTCTCCAGAAAAAAATGGTACCTCACTTGCGTGGGTAGGCATAGTGGCTGCGACATGAAACAGCGCAAAACGCAACGTGGTCGCACCTCAATTTCCCAGTGAAATCTTGCCATTTTTGGAAAAAAAGACTACCTTTTGTTTTTGAGCCCTAGCTCTGCCAGCACCTAGGGAAACCTAGCAAACCTATACATTTTTTAAAACTAGACACCCAGGGGAATTCAGGATGGGGTGACTCGACTGCTTACCACCTGGTTTTGTTACCCAGAATCCCTTGCAAAGCTAAGAATATGCCAAAACAAACACATTTTCCTCACATTTCTGTGGTCGAAAGTTCTGGAATCTGCGTGGATCAACAAATTTCCATCCACCCAGCGTTCCCCCAGGTCTCCCGAATAAAATGGTACCTCACTTGCGTGGGTAGGCATAGTGGCTGCGACATGAAACAGCGCAAAACGCAACTTGGTCGCACCTCAATTTCCCAGTGAAATCTTGCCATTTTTGGGCAAAGAGACTACCTTTTGTTTTTGAGCCCTAGCTCTGCCAGCACCTAGGGAAACCTAGCAAACCTATACATTTTTGAAAACTAGACACCCAGGGGAATTCAGGATGGGGTGACTCGACTGCCTACCACCAGGTTTTGTTACCCAGAATCCCTTGCAAAGCTAAGAATTTGACAAAAAAACCTAATTTTCCTCACATTTCTGTGGCAGAAAGTTCTGGAATCTGCGTGGATCAACAAATTTCCACCCACCCAGCGTTCCCAAGGTCTCCAGAAAAAAATGGTACCTCACTTGCGTGGGTAGGCATAGTGGCTGCGACATGAAACAGCGCAAAACGCAACGTGGTCGCACCTCAATTTCCCAGGGAAATCTTGCCATTTTTGGACAAAAAGACTACCTTTTGTTTTTGAGCCCTAGCTCTGCCAGCACCTAGGGAAACCTAGCAAACCTATACATTTTTTAAAACTAGACACCCAGGAGAATTCAGGATGGGGTGACTCGACTGCCTACCACCTGGTTTTGTTACCCAGAATCCCTTGCAAAGCTAAGAATTTGACAAAAAAAACAAATTTTCCTCACATTTCTGTGGCGGAAAGTTCTGGAATCTGCGTGGATCAACAAATTTCCACCCACCCAGCGTTCCCAAGGTCTCCAGATCCAGAAAAAAATGGTACCTCACTTGCGTGGGTAGGCATAGTGGCTGCGACATGAAACAGCGCAAAACGCAACGTGGTCGCACCTCAATTTCCCAGTGAAATCTTGCCATTTTTGGACAAAAAGACTACCTTTTGTTTTTGAGCCCTAGCTCTGCCAGCACCTAGGGAAACCTAGCAAACCTATACATTTTTTAAAACTAGACACCCAGGGGAATTCAGGATGGGGTGACTCGACTGCCTACCACCTGGTTTTGTTACCCAGAATCCCTTGCAAAGCTAAGAATATGCCAAAACAAACACATTTTCCTCACATTTCTGTGGTCGAAAGTTCTGGAATCTGCGTGGATCAACAAATTTCCATCCACCCAGCGTTCCCCCAGGTCTCCCGAATAAAATGGTACCTCACTTGCGTGGGTAGGCATAGTGGCTGCGACATGAAACAGCGCAAAACGCTACGTGGTCGCACCTCAATTTCCCAGTGAAATCTTGCCATTTTTGGACAAAGAGACTACCTTTTGTTTTTGAGCCCTAGCTCTGCCAGCACCTAGGGAAACCTAGCAAACCTATACATTTTTGAAAACTAGACACCCTGGGGAATTCAGGATGGGGTGACTCGACTGCCTACCACCAGGTTTTGTTACCCAGAATCCCTTGCAAAGCTAAGAATTTGACAAAACAAACACATTTTCCTCACATTTCTGTGGGGAAAGTTCTGGAATCTGCTGGATCAACAAATTTCCACCCACCCAGCGTTCCCCCAGGTCTCCCGAAAAAAATGGTACCTCACTTGCGTGGGTAGGCATAGTGGCTGCGACATGAAACAGCGCAAAACGCAACGTGGTCGCACCTCAATTTCCCAGTGAAATCTTGCCATTTTTGGACAAAGAGACTACCTTTTGTTTTTGAGCCCTAGCTCTGCCAGCACCTAGGGAAACCTAGCAAACCTATATATTTTGAGAACTAGACACCCAGGGGAATTCAGGATGCGGTGACTCGACTGCCTACCACCAGGTTTTGTTACCCAGAATCCCTTGCAAAGCTAAGAATATGACAAAAAAAACAAATTTTCCTCACATTTCTGTGGGGGAAAGTTCTGGAATTTACGTGGATCAACACATTTCCACCCACCCAGCGTTCCCCCAGGTCTCCCAAAAAAAATGGTACCTCACTTGCGTGGGTAGGCATAGTGGCTGCGACATGAAACAGCGCAAAACGCAACTTGGTCGCACCTCAATTTCCCAGTGAAATCTTGGCATTTTTGGACAAAGAGACTACTTTTTGTTTTTGAGCCCTAGCTCTGCCAGCACCTAGGGAAACCTAGCAAACCTATACATTTTTAAAAACTAGACACCCAGGGGAATTTAGGATGGGGCGACTCGACTGCCTACCACCAGGTTTTGTTACCCAGAATCCCTTGCAAAGCTAAGAATTTGACAAAATAAACACATTTTCCTCACATTTCTGTGGTGGAAAGTTCTGGAATCTGCGTGGATCAACAAATTCCCACCCACCCAGTGTTCCCTCAGGTCTTCCGAAAAAAATGGTACCTCACTTGCGTGGGTAGGCATAGTGGCTGCGACATGAAACAGCGCAAAACGCAACGTGGTCGCACCTCAATTTCCCACGCATGCCATACCTCCCTGGACTCCCCCGGGTGTCTAGTTTTCAGAACTGTTTGGGTTTGGTAGTTTCCAAAGATGCCCGCCAAGCCCCGGGCCAAAAACTCATGGGAACCCCCTTGCAAAACCAAATTGTTTTGAATGAATTAAGTTTTCAATTGGAGAACGTGCGATTCAGGGGACAATATCGCAGGAAAATTGTGACAGACAATTTCAAGTTTGCAAGAGATTGTGGACAAAAAACAACAATAGAATTCACCAGAAAGACATGACCATATACAACTATGAGTTAATAATAATATCTAAATTTAGAAAGTTATTTATAGCTATAAGATTCAAGTACGGCTATCTATTCCTCAAAGACACACACATACAGGTTGGATTTGGCACGAGGGCGAGTGATGGTTCAGTACATAAAATTTTATTAACATGATATTTCAAAAAAATGAATAAATAAATAAACCGAACCAGTGACTCGCAACTCGTGAGCTGTAAAGCCACGACAAGGCACCAACTGTTTTACAGGCCATTCACGCACCTTTCACACCTGATACAAACCAGACCACTGACACCATCTGAAAGGAAAAGCAACACATTACAACAATCACAATAAGGGACAAGGTACACCCTACTGCAGAAAGAGAAAAAATCCAAATATTACTACACAGCCATCTAATCGGCAAGCACACTCACATACTGGTTGGATTTGGCACGAGGGTGAGTGATGATTCAGTACATACAAATGTATTCGCAAGTAATTTCACAAAAAATGAAATACACTGCATATAATTGAAAGTATGATTAACTGAACCACTGACTCACAGCTCGTGAGCTGTAAAGCCATGTCAAGGCACCAACCTCTTTACAGGCCATTCATGCACCTTTCGTACGTGTGACACATACAAAACATTCACACCGCCAGCCAAGCACCACTCCATGCACAGACAGCAAAGTAGCACTCCATGCACACCACCAGCCAAGCGCCACTCCACACACACCGCCACCCAAGCACCACTCCGTGCACAGACAGCCAAGTACCACTCCACACACACCACCAGCCAAGCGCCACTCCACACACACCGCCAGCCAAGCACCACTCCGTGCATAGACAGCGAATTACCCCTCCACGCACACCACCAGCCAAGCGCCACTTCACACACACCGCCAGCCAAGCACCACTCTGTGCACAGACAGCCAAGTACCACTCCACACACAACATCCAGCAAAGCGCAACTCCACACACACCGCCAGCCAAGCACCAGCCAAGCACACCACAAACACATTTAGAATTCTTTTTTTCAAAATAACAGTAAACAAATGGAAATACCTACAAATCAGCTAACACAAATTCTAAAACTAAACACTTTGCACTAATGCCAATCCTTGAAACAAACTAAAACATTTTACAGAATGCAGACCAGGCAATTCACTTTACAGCTCATTAAAACTCCCAAAACTTCTTTTGTGTGTGGTACGATTTAAAACAAGCTGTCAGACACAATCCAGGCTTAGAAGGACAGTCAGGACAGTACATACGAGACTCCTTCCGCACGCCTCTTCGCCAACAGACTCTGCATCTTCTAGTCGGAAAGTCTCTTGCGGTAGTAGGTGGAATGTACTCAGGAAAGTGGCGATCTTTCAATCAAGCCACATCCTCCACCACTCCGAATCTAGGAACACTTGCCTGCTCCACAAGTACAAGGCTGCCTATTATAGACTCCTGAAACTTAACAAAAGGCATCTTCGTCTCAGGACAAGACTTCTGGTACACAACAAAAGCATTAAAGGATGCCAAGTGGAACAGATGGATAGCCAACTTCTTGTACCAAACGTAAGCCTTTCGAAGAGCAGCATAAGGTTCCAACCTCTGATCTACTCTGTCAACACCACCCATGAACTTATTGTATGCTAAAACGCACACAGGTTTGCGCACTTCAGGACCCTGACTCCAAACAGGCACAGGTACAGTACTTTCATCGTGGATAGTAGTCAGCATGTACACATCTCTCTTGTCTGAAAACTTCACAGCTAGAAGCTCCCCACATCGCAATGCAGCAGACTGTCCCCGCACAAGCCTTTTGCAAACAAGTTCCTTTGGGAAACCTTTACGGTTACTGCGCATTGTGCCACAAGCAACAGTGCCCACTTTGGCCAACTCCTGGAACAACCGCACACCAGTGTAGAAGTTATCTACATATAAATGATGGCCTTTGTTAAATAATCCTCTACCTAGTTCCCACACAATTTTCTCAGTCACTCCAAAAGTAGAAGGACAACCAGGAGGGTTAATGCTGGACTCCTTACCAGTGTACACCCTGAAATTGTAGACATATCCAGTCTCACTGTCACACAGCATATACAGTTTGATTCCATAGCGTGCCCTCTTACTAGGAATGTATTGCCTAAAAACCAAGCGGCCCTTGAACAATAGCAAAGACTCATCCACTGCAATTTCTTTACCAGGGGCAAAGATCTCAGAAAAACGATCAACAAAGTGATCAAGGACAGGCCGAATTTTAAACAAACGGTCACAATCAGGGTGATCGCGTGCAACGCTAAACCATTATCAACAAAATGCATCATCCGAAGAAGAAGCATATACCGATCACGACTTATGACTGCTGGAAATATAGCTGTTGCCATCAAGGGACTAGTGGACCAATAAGAAGTCATTGATGGCTTCCTTAGCAAGCCCATCAAAAAAGTTAATCCCAAAAACTTCTTCATCTCTTCAACATTTGTGGGAGTCCACCGGGTTGCTCTAGAATGGGGCTTAAGGCTGGCACTGTTGTCCCTCAAAAACTGTTCTGCATACAAATTAGTTTGATCAACAATCTCTTGCAAAAACACATCGTCAAAAAACAACTGAAAACAATTTATTGGCTGAAAATTCTCAGTATTCACTCTACACCTAGGAACACCAGTGAACTCTGGCAATGCCGGCTGCACCATGCCAGGGGGAACCCAGAGGCCATCCCTATCAACGGGGGGAGCAGCCACCCCAGCCTGCAGCCCAGAAGCCTCTTGCTGCTGTTCACCAACGGGAAGCCTAACAGCCACAGATACTTCTGGCTGCACAACACCAACAGAAGACATAGCATCCCCAGAGGGCTCTTCCTGCACTACACCAACGGGAAGCCTAGCACCCTGAGATGCTTCTTGCTGCACTACACCACCGGGAAACCAAGCAGGCCCAGATGCCTCTTGCCGCTCTACACCAATGGGAAGCCTAACAGCCCCAGATGCCTCTTGCTGCACTACACCAACAGGAAGACGAACAGCACCAGATGCCTCTTGGCGCACCACAGCAATGTGAAGCCTTTTGGGCGCAGGCTGCAGCCCACATGCCTCTTGCCAACGTAAAAAGATAGGAAACCTTGTGGCCCTAGGCAGCAGCACAGATGCCTCTTGGCCCACTACCGGCACATCAATGTCCTCCTCTACCATAGGCCCTTCATCAGCACTAGAAGATTCATCATCCGATGATGATGATTCCATGCGAAGAGAAATCTCACTGCCTGAATCTTCTGCCCCTACCTTTGGGTCCAAATCGGACTCAGTCTCTGAACCATGGTCAGAGGAAGACTCAAAAAGCAAACCAAGAACCTGCTGAGCAGTAATCCTGCGACTAGCCATTATCCTTACAAAACAAGAAGACTGCACACACAAGTGAACAACAACCTACACTGTGCAAAGTAAGAAGTAAACAAGCTAAGGCTTTCACAAAAAAACAATACAATCCAAAACAATTTCACTCTTAACAAATATAGCTACACTCACCAGCACCTACTCTGCTGAGACACAGGAAAAAGAAATGATATCCCACTAGAAAGAAAAAAAAAATGACAGATTAGAAAACAAAGTGCACATCAAACACTAATGCTGAAAAAGAAAAAAAAAGAAAAAAACACAGAGCCACACAAACTGCTATAAGTACAACCTTTTTCAAAAAGACAAACATCAAGGGAAAGTAGTACAAAATACATTCACTTACCAAGCACAAGCAACTACACAAGCTGCAAACAGACCCGCAACCTACAACAATCCAAACAGCATAAGCCTGGAACAAGACAAAAATAGAGAAGAAAAAAAATTACTACCACATTTCACAAACAATATAACAATTAAAAAAACAACACACAAATTTGCCCCCAAAATTTACATTCGCCCAGATGGGCCATCAAATAGGGCTTAGACCAATTGGGATTAGATGAGGTTTAACATCAAGACACTGGTTAATTTTTTAATTTTTTTTTACTGCCTGACCCTTTTAGTGCCAGTCGGTCTTTTGCTCCTACCAGTACCCCCATCACACAGGGGCAGTAAGGACATTCATACAACTTTCGTACGTGTGACACACACAAAACATTCACACCGCCAGCCGCCAGCGCCATTCAAGGGCCCATCACTTTCACACGCCCACATATCTGACACAGCAACTACAGAAAATGATGGACTGCATAAAGTGTCACTCAACTAGCAGTGTGTGTAGTGACCAACAGAAAGTAACTACTCAATCAATCAATCAATCATAACACTTGTATAGCGCGCTACTCACCCGGGAGGGTCTCAAGGCGCTTGGGGGAAGGGGTCCGCTACTGTTCGAACAGCCAGGTCTTGAGTTGTCTTCTGAAGGCGAGATGGTCCTGGGTCAGTCAAAGGTGGATGGGGAGGGAGTTCCATGTTTTGGCCGCCAGGTAGGAGAAGGATCTTCCTCCGGCGGTGGCTCTCCGGATGCGTGGAACGGCGGCGAGGGCGTGGCTGGTCGATCGTAGCTGGCGGGTGGGTGTGTAGAAGGTTAGGCGGTCGTTGAGGTACTTGGGGCCCAGGTCGTGGAGAGACTTGTGTGCGTGGGTGAGGAGCCTGAACGTGATCCTCTTGTTGACGGGGAGCCAGTGCAGGTCCCTCAGGTGGCTGGAGATGTGGCAGCGTCGGGGGATGTAGGATGAGTCGGGCGGATGCGTTCTGGATGCGTTGGAGTCTTCTCTGTAGCTTGGCTGTGGTTCCGGCGTAGAGGGCGTTTCCGTAGTCCAGTCGGCTGGTGACGAGTGCCTGGGTGACCGTCTTCCTGGTTTCGGTCGGGATCCATCGGAAGATCTTGCGGAGCATGCGTAGGGTGTGGAAGCAAGATGATGAGACGGCGTTGACTTGTCTGGTCATCGAGAGGGAGGAGTCCAGGATGAAGCCCAGGTTGCGTGCGTGGTCTGTTGGTTTGGGAGCGGTGCCCAGGGCGGGGGGCCACCAGGAGTCGTCCCAGGCGGAGGGTGATGGTCCCAGGATGAGGACTTCCGTCTTGTCTGAGTTCAGTTTCAGGCGGCTGGTCTTCATCCATTCGGCGACGTCTTTCATCCCTTCGTGTAGGCTGGTTCTGGCGGTGTCGGGGTCCCTGGTGAGGGAGAGGATCAGCTGGGTGTAGTCGGCGTAGGAGATGATGTTGAGGTTGTGTTGGCGTGCGATGGCTGCAAGAGGTCTCATGTAGACGTTGAAGAGGGTGGGGCTGAGTGATGATCCTTGTGGTACGCCGCAGTTGACTTCAGTGGCCTCGGATCGAAACGGGGGGAGGCGAACTCTCTGTGTTCTTCCGGCGAGGAACGAGACGATCCACTCCAGTGCCTTCTCCTGGATGCCGATGTTGCTGAGGCGTTGAACTAGGGTGCGGTGGCAGACAGTGTCGAACGCTGCAGAGAGATCCAGAAGGATGAGTGCCGCTGTTTCCCCGTTATCGAGCAGGGCTCGGATGTCGTCAGTGGCTGCGATGAGGGCGGTTTTGGTGCTGTGGTTGGCTCTGAAACCGGACTGCGAGGGGTCGAGGGATCCGTTCGTTTCGAGGAAGGAGGCCAGCTGTCTGTTGACGATCTTCTCGATGACTTTAGCAGGAAAAGGGAGGAGCGAGATGGGGCGGAAGTTCTTGAGGTCGGTGGGGTCCGCTGTTGGTTTCTTCAGTAGGGCGCTGAGGTCGGCATGCTTCCAGCACTCCGGGAAGGTGGCGGTGTTGAAGGAGGAGTTGATGATGTTCCGGAGTTGGGGTGCGATGGTGGAGTCGGCCTTGTTGAAGACGTGGTGGGGGCATGGGTCGGTGGGTGATCCGGAGTGGATGGTGTTCATCGTGCGGGCTGTGTCTTCGGTGGTCACTGTGGTCCAGGTGCGGAGGGTGGTGGTGGGGGGCATTGGTTTGACGGTTGGGTGCGTGGGTGGTGTGCCGAAACTCACACACCGCCAGCCGAGCACCAGTCCACCCACACCACCATCCAAGCACCAGACCATGCACACCGTCAGCCAAACACCACTCAGCGCACACCGACAGCCAAGTACTACTCCACACACACTGCCAGCCAAGCACCACTCCACGCACACCGCAAGCCAAGCGCCACTCACCGCCAGCCAAGCACCGCTACACGCACACCATCCAGCCAATTACCACTCCACACACACCGCCAGCCAAACACCACTCCACACACACCACAACCAATTACCACTCCACGCACACCATCCAGCCAAGCGCCACTCCACACACACCGCCAGCCAAGCAGCACTCCGTGTACAGACAGCCAAGTACCACTGCACGCACACCATCCAGCCAAGCGCAACTCCACACACACCGCCAGCCAAGCACCACTCCACGCACACCGCAAGCCAAGCGTCACTCCACACACACCGCCAGCCAAGCAACACTCCGTGCACAGACAGCCAAGTACCACTCCACGCACACCACCAGCCAAGCGCCACTCCACACACACTGCCAGCCAAGCACCACTCCACACACACCGCCAGCCAAGGCAGTAAGGACAAAAAAACACCAACTGGCACCAAGGGACAGTAAAAAACAACCAAAATTATAACCACCATTGGAACAAAACTCAAATCCTAGGGCCTAGTGGGCCAAAAAACAGGAGGCAAAACGTTAAAAAAAACGGGCCGATTTGCCCCAAGGGGGGGCAGAAATTCAAAAACATAATTACTTGCCACCAGGAAGCGACCCTTGCCCAAGGGGTCGCTTCCTAAAAACTAAATTTAAATTCCCTGGTGCTAGTGGGCATCTTCTGCCCCCCCTGGGGGCAAAACGGCAAAAAAAAACGGTCCGATTTGCCCCCAGGGTGGACAGAAAAACAAAAACACAATCATGGCCACCTGGAAGCGACCCTTACCCAAGGGGTCGCTTCCCAAAACAAACACATTGCCCCAACAAAAATCCCTGGTGCTAGTGTGAAATTTCTGCCCCCCCCGGGGGCAAAACGGCCGAAAAACGGGCCGATTTGCCCCCAGGGGGGGGCAGAAAAACAAAAAGTTCATGTGAGGCAACCTGGAAGCGACCCTTGGCCAAGGGGTCGCTTCCTAAAAGGTAAAAACAAAATCCCTGTTGATAGTGAGCATTTTTATGCCCCCCCGGGGGCAAAACGGCAAAAAAACGGGCCGATTTGCCCCCAGGGGAGACAGAAAAACGTAAACATTGAACATGGCCGCCATATTGCCACCAAAAAACAACCCTGGTGCTAGTGGTGAATTTCTACCCCCCCACCCCCGGGGGCAAAACGGCCAAAATAACTGGCTGATTTGCCCCCAGGGGGGGGGGCAGAAAAACGAAAACATAATCACTCCCCGCCTGGGAGCAACCCTTGCCCAAGAAGTCGCTTCCTATAAACTAAATTTGAATCCCTGGTGCTAGTGGGGGCATTTCCGCCGCATGATCGCGACGCTGTGCGCGATCGTGAGGCAGAAATGCCCTGCAAAGAGACATCAGGGGAAAGGAAAATCTCTTTCCTCTCCCCTGATGCCTCTTTGCGGCCCCAAACACCCGCCGGACTCCCAAAACCTACCTTTCCCCAAGACGTGCAGGAAGCAAATGACTTCCCGAGCGCTGGGAATCCCTGATGATGTCAGCGCGCGCTGTGCGCTCTGACGTCATCAGGGATTCCCATGGGGAGGGGCGGGGGCGGCAGCGCAAACTCTTCCGCTGCCGCCCCCAGCAAAACTAGCGCGATCGGAGACCCTCGGGGGGAGCGCCAGCACTTCCCCCGAGGGTGGGGCTCATGACGAGCTGGCCTTGTCATCCGCGCATGACCGGTGTGCGCCATGACGAGCCCAGCTCGTCATCAGCCCCGAAGGGGTTAAAACAGATCATAAACCTTTGATCACTATCTTAGCTCCTGGTGGTGGTCTTAATGCCACAGAAAGAATTGCCAGATTAATGTCACGTTTGCAAGAATACACATTTACTGTGGAATATGTTCCAGGGATCGTGAATATTACAGCGGATTGTTTATCTCGTCTTCCCTGTGACGAGAGCGACAGTTATGTAAAGAAGAAATTGTTGCTAGTATTTCAGAAGTGCTATCCAACAAACACTTTGCCATTTCTGAAGAGTTGTGGAGAAAATGTATGAAAGAAAATAACATTTTGCAGGAAATTATTAATTATACTTCGGCCTTCAAAGAAAGACATTTCAGATGAATTATTTCCATTTTGGAAAGTTTCTGATGAAATTTTTGTAGAGGGAGATTTCATTTATAGACAAGGAAAGTGCATTCCACCAGTACCTTTACGTGACACTATATTAAATTTGAGTCATGAGAGTCATTTAGGGATGTCATCTATGAAGAGACTTATCAGGTCATTTTTTTGGTGGCCTGGTTTGGACAGGTATGTGGACAGGATGGTTAGAGAATGTCTAGACTAAAGGGGTCGATTAGGATGGCGGACGGACTTGCGTCCGTCCGCCACCCCAGAGGTGGAAGGACCGTCCGCAGGGGCAGCGGCGGTCCCTCCGTGCAAATTAGGATGTGTCCGCCACCCTGGCGGTCACATCCTGTATGTTTTAACATTGCGGCGGGTGCTGCTTGAAGCAGCACCCGCCGCAATGTTAAAACTGCATGTTTTACATTTACATGCACAAAGCGGCAGGCACCGCGCGGTGCCTGCCGCTTTGTGCATGTAAATGTTGGGGGGTACCATAGGTACCCCCCATGTGCACCCCCCGACACCCTGGGGGCCCGCAACGGGCCCCCAAAAGCCAAAGTCCACATGCTTTTCCACGGCGGAAAAGCCGCCGCGGAAAAGCATGTGTTTGTGCAAATCCTGATTTGGTTGACGGTGTCTTGCAGACACCGTCACCAAATATCCCTCCTTACACCGCGGATCAGCGGCGGACGGACCTGCCGTCCGCCGCTGGTCCACACGCACTCCCACCGCCATCCTGATCTGGCGGTGGGTCTTCCAAGTCACAGCGGCGGATAATCCACATACTCCGGGCCGGCGGTGGCATCCGCCGGCCCGGAGTATGCGGATTATCCGCTATCATAATGAGGCCCTTTGTGTGCAGTGAGAAATCTCTAATGTGTAATCCAGCTCCACTTATTCCAGTAAAATGGCCTAGTTATCCTTGGCACAAGGTCGGTTTGGACATTTCTGGGCCTTTTAACCTTTTACCGCATGATTTCAAGTTTGCTATTGTCATGGTGGATTATCATTCCAAAAGGCCTGAAGTGAAGTTGGTTCCGCATGTTACCAGTGTTATTTTGTTCTTGAAAGAAGTTTTCGCCAGGGAAGGTTGTCCATACCGTATAACCCCTCACACAACCACAGAGGTTTCACCTTTTCGTTTGCTTAAAGGTAGAGAACCAGTTTCTAAACTATGCCCTTGGTGGTTTAAGAAGGTTGTCAAAACTCAGTCTTTTCAGGTAAACAAAGAGGACATAGCACGTAAGGTGGAAGAAAAGCAATTTAAGAGTAAAAGCAATTATGATGTCGGTATGAAGGTCAGAGTACCTGACTTTGTTGTTGGGGATTTTGTCAGAATTCGCAATAACTGGATTTCTTCTCAAACATGATACTAAGTTTAGTAGACCCATGAAAATTGTCAAAGTTAGCAATAATAGTGTGGTCACACAAGATGGACAGGTTTGGAATGTGGGCCGTGTCTCTAAGTGTCATGTGAATAATTGGTAATGTTTATAAGGAAAGAGATGTGTTACATTCTTTGTTTATTTCTTGTATTTCCCTTTTAATTTAGAATTTCCCTTTTAACGCTGCTGTATACTTTTAACCCTGGCTCATGCCATGCTGTTGTATTACATCATTTAGAACTAAAGCTTGGCATCATTCTTCAGCTTGAACTTGTAACAACAGTACTGTGCTCTTGCTTATTAAATACAACTTTGTCTACTTTGAGACTTCAAGATGTATTCTCTTGAAACTTTACATCCTTGCTTCCAGGAAGCCAGCCTTCTAGAGCCTTAATAGCATTGTAAATTAAATCTACTCAATCCTGGGTGTGTGCCTTCTGGGTGTCTCTGAACGTAATCCTGTATTTCTCAGTGGTTAAGCCAAACCCATCTATGAGTGCACTCTTCAGGACTGAATGTTTGTCAGCCTCCTCTTCCCTAACAGTAAGGAGCTTGTCTGAACTTTTGTTAGCAAAGGAGAGCCACGGGATAACGGCCCACTGCCCTTGACGGACCCTCTGCAAAACAGTGACCCATTTATGGATATCATCCTCCTCCTGGTAAGGAGGGACTATCCTGCTCAGGTTCCTAGTATCATAGGAATTGTCCCTGACTCTAGGGACACTATTGCTGCCACCATGGGACTCTAGTCCCAAATTATTTCTAGCCCTCTGAGCTGCCATGGTTTCTTTATCAAGGGCCAACTGCTGTTGCATGAGCTTGAGTCTAACTCTCTTAAGTTTAATCAGTTGGTATTCCTTCTCTAAAGAGTTCTACCTCTTGCTAGAGATGGAGGCCACTTTAGAATGACCCGAGGCATTGGACTTGGCAGAGGGAGACCTATACCTTCTCTGCCTACTCTGAACCCTCCCGGGAGAGCTAAAGGGGGACCTGCTTCTAGGGACACCTGAACTATTCCATGGGGGATCGGAGTTTTCCAAGGAGGAGTCATCAGACTCCTCTTCGTCATGCTCAGAAATAGGGCCACTAGGGATAAGCCTTCCTGGCCCATTTTCTGGAGCATCCCCACACACTTTGTTCTGATCCTCTGACCTGTCAGCGTTTTGGAGATCATTTATGATAAGCAGCTCTAAGAGATGCTTAGTGATTGGGTTGCTACCTGTCTTTAACTTCCTAGAAGTACACAGGGTCCTTGCTTCCTGGAACTTGAGAATACTGTATCTAGAGGACGGAGCTCCATTGAGGTCCATCACTAAAGACAAGGTGTCTAGGTGTAGTGTGGTGTTGCACCTACCTACCCTAGTGGAAACTAATCTTCCTATGATTGGAGAAAGAGTTGTTCTAGACCCTTAACAACCAATCTAAAAGTTCAGTGGAACTTAATTGGTCTATAAAATATTATATATGTCTAATGCTAGTGATGGTTTTTCAATTAATCCACACCTAGATTAGCTGGTAAAAGAATGCAGGCTTGAATCCCTACCGCTTCAAACTAATGTAGGAGGCTAGCTTAGTAAATGGTGCTCACTTATGTAAATGTAGCACCCTGCACTAATCCAGACAACTATTATGGTGATTGTAGTGGTCTTAGAAAATGTTAGTGGTAGCTGTGGAGAGCAGCCTTCTGGCTTATTTTAATTTTTTTTTTTTTAGTGTTTTCTATTGCACGAACAAGACCCTGAAACAGGGTATCAGAGTGCTTCACAGTACAGAGAAAAGAGTTCTAGACAGCTTAGTAGGGTCCGCCACATAGATATCAGGCATTTATGATGGGTGGATACGTACAATTTGATAAAAACACACTAAGTGGCCGCAAGATGACCTCGAGCAGCTCACCAAAGGATGAAGGCCCAGAGTGTAAAAGATGCAGTGCAGGCAAAGATCTTGGCTGCAGGAGATACATGAGGCTGGAGCTCCTTGGAGCTTCAAGTTCTCTGGAGGAAGAAGTCAACAAGCCATGGGAACGGCGAGTCGACGCTGTGCACAGGGGTACTGCTTCAGCGGTTCCGATAAGGGATACTGGCTACAAATTTTCTATGAAGACAGTGAAGGTCTCAAGTGAATTTCAAAACCACCACCTTTGTTGTTAAAGCTTTCAGAGTCCGTTGGAGCTCAGGAATATCAGACCGGCCTGCTTTGTTGCACTGCCTGCTGATGCAGGGGAGTGACTCCTTCACTCCGAGGGAGATTCCTTTGTGTGCCTTGGATGTCCACAGGCCTTGTGAGGAACATCTATTGAACACAGGCACAGACCTTGCAGAAGACTGGCAGGACTACAAGACCAGGAGCAGCAGGAGTCCTCCCAGTTGCAGTCTTGGTTCCTTAAAGTGAAATCCAAAGTGCCCAGATGGTTGAAGTTGAAGTGGTTTTAGATCTGAATTCTGTTCCCATGACGAATCTAGGGACCCACCCACAGGTAAGCCCTTAAGTACCCTAAGGAAAGGGTTGGGACGATTCAGAAGTCCCTCCCAGAGGAGGGGCTTGACAATGGGGAAGACACTCACATGCCCTTTGTCCAGTTTTGTGCCAGAGCGGAGCCAACGACTTCCTGAACTGGTTTCA
The DNA here is from genome assembly GCF_964261635.1 of Lissotriton helveticus. Lineage (NCBI taxonomy): Eukaryota > Metazoa > Chordata > Amphibia > Caudata > Salamandridae > Lissotriton > Lissotriton helveticus. The sequence continues at coordinate 2,098,590,045 of NC_136063.1, read as the reverse complement.
ACTGGAGTATGCAAGAAGGGCACCAAATGTGCCCTTCAGAGCAGTCTAGTGGCACTGGCCACCCTTTCCCAATACACTAAGGGACACATGCATGAAAGTATCATTTTGCAATTACCAATGAGCGATTTTTTAGAAATCGCTATTTGGTAATTGCAAAATACAAAGCAACAAAACAGACAGGAAATAGCGATTTTCTAATTACGATTTCTTAAGAATCGCAAACACAATTAGGGAATCGCTATTTGTGATTGCGACTCCATTCGTTCCTATGGGCCTCAAGGCCCATGCGTGAGAATGGTCTAGCATTACCTAAATTGTGATTACCTAATTGGTAATCGAAAATTAGGTAAAGGCAAGGGTGCCCGGGGGCGTAACACCCCCTTGAGAGGCCCCTAATCAAAAAAGGTGCACATGTAAGGCGCACACATGCCCGCCACATGGCACTTTGAAATATGCAGTTTTGTGCATTTTTCGAAGTATGCACATGGTTGCCATCAACTAGAAGTTGATGTTAATTAGCGTTTCCTAAATGCACAGTTCGCATTTAGGAAAGGCTTATTGCATGTGCATTAGACAATCACAAATCGGGATTCCCTATTTGCATTTGTGATTACCTAAATTGCGAATCAAAAAACCTTTCGTACATTAGAAAAGTCAATTTTATTACGTCACAAACGGCTGATTTTTATGAATCGCACTTTTTGCGATTGTAAAATAGCTTGATGCATGTGCCCCTAAGTCCTGTCTGAGGGGTGGGCACACCTCCCTGTGACAGGAATCTTATTGCCCTGCTTTCCCCTGCTCGAGCTTGGCTCAGCAGCAGAAGGGCAGAATCGTGTATCTGTCAGTAGCAGCCATAGCTTGCTGTCTGGGTCTAGAAGACTGGCACCGGGAGCACTGTAGGTCTATCGGAGGAGCTTTACTGTGCATGGAATCATACCTCCAACACCGTTTTGATACCAAACACAATAGGGTTTGTTTCAGCCAGTTTAGAGATAGCCATTGTGTAATGATGCATGGCCATTCTTTAAGTCGTAATGGCTGATGCACTTACAACCCATGAGAATGGACGCCAAAGGTTGTAGGGGGTGTCCTGCTCATGCAGGGGCACCATCACACTTATAGCGGAGCACCCTGCCTTCAGGATTAAAAGGCCTGCCTTAGGCGTGACTTACAGGTTTTAAGTGCAGTGACCTCAGATGTAAGAAAACGTATATGAGTCGTAAGTGGGGCTAGCACCAGCTTACACAGCCTGCAATGGAAGGCCTGCAGTCATAATTTAAGTAATCTCTTATGGGTTGTATAATACATGCTGCAGCCCATGGGAGACCCCTGGTGCAGGTGCATAGGTATGCCCTGGGTACTTTAGTACCATATACTAGGAACTTACCAGGATACATCAGTAGCCAAGCTGGGGCTACTTAAGTACTCCCCATGTCCAATTTAGGGAAGAAGCACAGAGACTGGGATCCTGGTTAGCAGGATCCCAGTCAGACTAGTCAGAAAAAACATAGCAACAACAACCAAAAAGTGGGTGCAACCATGCAGCAGGATCCAACCTTCCTACAACCAGCATTTCTGGTTAATTATGCATCACCATGGTACATAGTTTTGTGAGTGTATACAACGTACAAGGTGGGTGAAGCATGCTTCATAATAAACCGGACACAGAAAGTAGGTATTAAAGATCGCCATATAATTTGCTACATACCATGTTAATAACAGCCAACCTGCATGCAAATTATGTGACCATGATCATCCATGTCTTTCATGAGAAGATAACAATATATAATACAGACTTAAATCAAACAAGTGAACTTGGAGATAGTAACAAGAGATTAACCAAAAGAAAGGTTTGCTGTCGCTTAATGTAGTGTCTGTTTGCGCTATGTTAAATACTAACATTGCATTAAATTCCTGATGTGCTTCACTTCATGTATCACAGTGTGTGTATTCGGGAGCATTGTAGCTATTAAAGCCATGGCCTGTGAGTATGTTCCTGCACAAGCCACACCTCGCGAATGTCATCTGCGTCCCCTTCAGGTCGCAATGCCAATTGGAAGGCCGTTAATATAGCATCCCAGCTGGATGAGATAGGGATTTCGCACATACCTATAGTATCCTGCCTATGGAGGAACACTTCTTCAGCTCTAGCCCAGTTAAGTATTGAATGTGACCAGGCCAGTAGGAATGGTGAGGGTCACTGGATTTCCAGCGTCTTGTGCTGACGCGTTTAGCTACCACTAAGCCAAGATCCAATGAATCCATTAGCAGCTCTGTGTTTCTTGTCCCCTGTGAACATACCCAGTATACCGACTTCCCATGAATTTGAAAGATGTCTTTCAGTACACTCCGATAGGTGCTGTGTCACCCCTTCCCAGTAGTGTTCCAATTTGGGGCATGACCACAGCATATGTAAAATGTCAGCATCATGATGACTGCATCGGGGACAACACACATTCTGTCTGCGAAAATATAGATTAATTTGTCCAGGGTGAGATATGCCCTATGTATTATATAATACTGGAATAATCGAAACCTCACATTGCGGGGGACAAATGTAGGGCTCACTTGTATTGTGTCCCATTCCCTGAGTGTGCATGGACAAGCCAAGTCTGTTACCCAGCAATTTTGTAGGGGTGCCTATACCGCTGCTGTCTGCCTACACAGTGCATCTGCAACCACCGTGTAAGATGTTTTCCTTCACCCATGACTTGAATGTAATGAAGTGGAGATGTGTTTGTAGCTCTTGTGCTATATTTCCCCATTGTCATTGCTGCATGCTTATCCAAGAGACATGACTAAGGAATTGACTCCGTGTTATCCCTCCTCCTGTGTTAAGGAATCGTAAGTCATAATTGTACCATTCCAAGAGATGTCACCTAAGGTATGTATGCCTGCCTCATGCCAGGCTGTAAGGTCAGCTGACATTGTCCTCTGATGCCCTTGGGCATTCCTAATAATGAAATTGCAGGTGCATATGGCTTAAAATGCTTAGTGAGGGTTAGGCAGCGGCGAAAGCGACAGTAGGCCACCTGTAACAGCAAAGGGAAAGGCTTGTGCATCCTGGTGCACTGCTGAAACAGATGAAGTATATTATCTAATGTATAGGAAGAACAATGTTCCCGCTGTGTCCGGTAAGTGTAGCCCCGCTACCCAACGGGCCACCCACTATATCTGGGACGCTAAATAGTAATACTCTAAGTTGGGCACCGCCAATCCTCCCTCGGCCAACGGTAAATATAGCTTCCCTAGCGCCACTCTACAGTGTGATGCATTCCATATTAAATTGCAGAGCATGCACTTAATTGGACAGAAAAAGGATGGGGTAAGTACAGTGGTAGATTAGTACAGTAATATAAAAGACACCGGAGCACCACCATTTTAATAAGCGCCACTCTTCCTGCTTCCGAACGAGCAAGTGTTTCCCAGAATGTTATTTGTGATGTCAGAGAGATGAGCGCCCTACTGAGGTTGCCATCCTTTAGATCTTGATTAGTATGATAAATCCAGACACCCAAATATCAAAATCTGGATTGGCTGCCAAGGGACTGGGCCATCATAAGCAGTTAGGGTTGGATCTGGCGTATGGGGGGGCAAAAGAAAATAAGCATGATTTCACCCAGTTAACACTCAATCCGGATAGGCATGCAAAGAGTTTAAAATGTTAGGTATGTCATCCGGGACAGATCTGATCTCTGATGTATAGTAAGTTGGCTCAATTGCCAACGAGAAGATAAGGGAAGATGGAGGGCACAGTGGCGTAACGAAATTTGAGGGGGCCCTCCTGCAAGTTGCATGGAGGGGCCCCCTCCTAATTTTGTCAGGAACTCTCAGGTGAAATTACTGTGCTGAGGGGGCTCCCTGGTATTAACCAGCTGATATAACACCGTGTGTGCACCTCAGCACCACCATGCCCAGCTTCCTATGTCTTCAGTACCCCGTGTCTACCTGTGTACTCAGTACCCATGGCTTCCTGTGTCCTCAGTACCCGTGTCTTCCTGTGTTCTCGCTACCTGTCTTCCTGTATGCTCAGTACCTATGCCGCTGTACCCTTGTCTCCCTGTGTCCACAGCACCCTTTGTCTTCCTGTGTGCTCGGTATCTGTGTCTCCCTGTGCCATCAGTACCCTTGTCTTGCTGTGTCCTCAGTACCCGTGTCTTCCTGTGTCATCGGTACCCGTGTCTTCCTGTGTCCTCGCTACCTGTCTTCCTGTATGCTCAGTACCTATGTCCACTGTACCTTTGTCTCCCTGTGTCCTCAGTACCCGTGTCTTCCTGTGTCCTCAGTACCTGTGTCTTGCTGTGCCCTCACGACATGTGTCTCCACGAGTCCTCAGTATCTGTGTCTGCCTGTGTCATCAGTACCTGTGTCTTCTTGTGTCCTCGGTACCAGTCTTCCTGTGTCCTCAGTACATGTGTCTCCACGTATCCTCAGTACCCTTGTCTTCCAGTGTCCACGGTACCGGTGTCTTCACGTGTCTTCAGTATTGTCATCCTGTGTCCTCGCTACCTGTCTTCCTGTATGCTCAGTACCTATGCCCGCTGTACCCTTGTCTCCCTGTGTCCACTGCACCCCATGTCTTCCTGTGTCCTCAGTATCTGTGTCTTCCTACGTGCTCGGTATCTGTGTCACCCTGTGTCCTCAGTACATGTGTCACTGTGTCCTCAGTACCCGTGTCTTCATGTGTCCTCAGTACCTGTGTCTTGCTGTGTCCTCAGGACATGTGTTTCCACGAGTCCTCAGTATCTGTGTCTGCCAGTGTCATCAGTACCTGGGTCTTCTTGTGTCCTCTGCACCAGTCTTCCTGTGTCCTCAGTACATGTGTCTCCACGTGTCCTCAGTACCCTTGTCTTCTTGCGTCCTCAGTACCTGTGTTTTCCCGTGTCTTCAGTATTGTGTCTTCCTGTGTCCTCGGTACTTGTCTTCCTGTATGCTCAGTACCTATGCCACTGTACCCTTGACTTCCTGTGTCCACAGCACCCTATGTCTTCCTGTGTCCTCTGTATCTGTGTCTCCCTGTGCCATCAGTACATGTGTCTTGCTGTGTCCTCAGTACATGTGTCTCTCTGTGTCCTCCGTATCCGTGTCTTCCTGTGTCGTCAGTACCCGTGTCATCCTGTGTCGTCTCTACCTGTCTTCCTGTATGCTCAGTACCTATGCCCGCTGTACCCTTGTCTCCATGTGTCCACAGCACCCCATGTCCTCATGTGTCCTCTGTATCTGTGTCTCCCTGTGCCATCAGTACCTGTGTCTTGCTGTGTCCTCAGTACATGTGTCTCTCTGTGTCCTCAGTACCCGTGTCTTCCTGTGTCATCAGTACCCGTGTCTTCCTGTGTCCTGTCTACCTGTGAATGAATGAATGAATGAATGAATACAATCTTGTATAGCGCATGGCTACCCGGAGGCACCCCAGCGCTTTTAGACCTGACATCAGAGACAATACCATTCAGTGAAACAGGAAAGTCTGCAGCCGTTTCCTGAAGGCAAGATGGTTGGCTTCAAGCCTGATGTTTTCGGGGAGTTGGTTCCAGAATTTAGCTGCATGGAAGGAGATCTGGCGACCACCCATGCGTGACCGCTTCACCCTCGGCACTACCAGCAAATTAAGATGGTTAGATCTCAAAGTTCTAAGAGATTGATGGCGGCGGAACAATGGACAAAGAATGGCCGGGCCATTATTAGTTATAGATTTATGGGCCATGCACATGGTTTTGAACAAGATCCTTTCTTGGATCGGGAGCCAATGAAGAGACCGCAAAGCAGCCTTCGCAGAGCTGTGTTTAGGTACGTCCAAGAGTAGTCGAGCTGCACAATTCTGGACAGATTGCAATATTTTAATGGAGCCTACTGGAGCACCAAGATAGACCGCATTTGCATAGTCCAGTCGGGAAAGAATAAGGGACTGGACTAGCAGGCGTCTGGCCTCGAATGGAAGAAGGACCAAAACCTTGCTGAGGAGCCTGAGCAAACCATAACAGGTCGCGGCAATTTTTCTGGCCTGAACTTGAAATCCCAAAGTGGAGTCAAGCCAGACCCCCAGACTCTAAATTTGGTTCTTGGGGGTCGGTGGGGGACCAAGACAATTCGGCCACCATGGATCAAGGTTGATGAGGGCCTTGTAACCCAGTAGCATGATATCGGTTTTTGAACCGTTAAGCTTGAGATATGATGCGTCCATCCAGTCGAGGACCTTGGTAAAACAGGGGGCCAAATTATTAATTCCAGAGTCCGAGGAGTCAGCCCTGGCCAGGGAGACGACCAACTGCATATCATCGGCGTTGCGTACCTGTCTTCCTGTATGCTCAGTACCTATGCCCGATGTACCCATGTCTCCTGTGTCCACAGCACTCCATGTCTTCTTGTGTCCTCGGTATCTGTGACTTCCTGTGTGCTCTGTATCTTTGTCTCCCTGTGTCATCAGTACCTATGTCTTGCTGTGTCCTCAGGACATGTGTTCCCACGAGTCCTCAGTACCTGTGTCATCAATACCCGTGTCTTCTTGTGTCCTCGGTACCAGTCTTCCTGTGTCCTCAGTTCATGTATCTCCACGTGTCCTCGGTACCCTTGTCTTCCTGTGTCCTTGGTACCTGTGTCTTCTCGTGTCTTCAGTATTGTGTCATCCTGTGTCGTCTCTACCTGTCTTCCTATATGCTCAGTACCTATGCCCGCTGTACCCTTGTCTCCCTGTGTCCACAGCACCCCATGTCCTCATGTGTCCTCTGTATCTGTGTCTCCCTGTGCCATCAGTACCTGTGTCTTGCTGTGTCCTCAGTACATGTGTCTCTCTGTGTCCTCAGTACCCGTGTCTTCCTGTGTCATCGGTACCCGTGTCTTCCTGTGTCCTGTCTACCTGTGAATGAATGAATGAATGAATGAATACAATCTTGTATAGCGCATGGCTACCCGGAGGCACCCCAGCGCTTTTAGACCTGACATCAGAGACAATACCATTCAGTGAAACAGGAAAGTCTTCAGCCGTTTCCTGAAGGCAAGATGGTTGGCTTCAAGCCTGATGTTCTCGGGGAGTTGGTTCCAGAATTTAGCTGCATGGAAGGAGATCTGGCGACCACCCATGCGTGACCGCTTCACCCTCGGCACTACCAGCAAATTAAGATGGTTAGATCTCAAAGTTCTAAGAGATTGATGGCGGCGGAACAATGGACAAAGAATGGCCGGGCCATTATTATTTTTTTTTATTTTTAAAAGACCTTTATTGTCCGACATACAGTATACACAGCATTGTAGCTTACAACCCAGCCGGGCCAGCCGCAGTTAATGAACATTGTGTTGGGTGGGATAAGTGAACACAGCTTCAAGGCCGACAACCCTGAGGTCCGGCAGCGTACATTAACACGTCACATATTGCTGTAATCATGCAAGCATTCGGTGTCACGTGAGTGTGTGGTCTATGGGTTTTCCTTATATGGTCAGCGGGCCAGAGTAGCTGCTCCGAACCAACCCTCATCAACAGCAGTTGCGTCAGTCGAGTCCATTATAGCTTACGTGTGTCATTGGTAAGTGTCTCAGTGTGGGTCGACAATTAGACGGGTATGTTGTCATATGTACGTGTGATGAGGGTGTGCAGTGCTCGAGCGTGTCGGGGGTGCAGAACCGCCTTGTTCGCCCACGCTCGTGTACATATTTACTCTGTTTCTCAGCGCCCAAGAGAGGTGCCCAAGTCTTGGCTGTCATGTCCGAGGGTGTCATGAGGCTCAAAATGGTATGAAACGCGGAGTTGTATGCGTAAGGACATGGTCCTAGGGGATATAAAACCAAATCAATAATGAACTACAAAACAGGAACATGAGTTATATAGGAGGCAGGTAGGGGTAAGTGTGGGCAGAATTCGCCATATCATTGAGAGGGGGGGTCGGAATCAGCGTGTCAGCCGTGTCTCACGACGTGGGTAGGCAGGAGATCGGGGGGGGGGGGCGTGGAAAAATGCAGGTCGGCCGCCAGGCAGTGCTATTGGGGGGGAGAGTCCCCAGGTGTTCGTTAGGTGCGGCATGCCGGTGTAGTGCCCGGGCTCCTATTGCAGCGTCTCTTGCGGAGGCGCGCGTCCGGTAGTGGGGCAGGTAGTCGTCAGTGTGAAACAGTTAAGCACGTGCCAAACGGTGGGTAGAGCATATTGGTCAGCTGGGCGGTGTATGGTGCATCGTGCGTGGTTCGCAGGAATGTGCATCGGGGAGTGGGGGAGGCGGCGCACAACACCTCACGTAATTCCCTGTTCCACACATTTCTGCAGGAAAGAATGCAGTATGTCTTCCCATTGTTGCGCGATGGGGAATTTTCTGAGCCCTGCCGTCTCCTCCTGCTTCAGGACGGAGCTTTCAGCCCGTGCCCAGTTTGTCAGCGACAGACACCAGTGCCGGAGGTGCGGGGGCGTAGCCGCTTTCCAACGCTTGGTAAGCAGTCTTTTAGCCGTGATAAGTCCAAGATCCCAGTACCTGGTCTGGACCCTATTTTGTCTCGTGTGCTTGTACAAGCCCAATATACATGCCTCCCACGTGTGTGGTACTCGTTCCTTGGTGCAATGACGTAGTAGCATGGTCACTCCTTCCCAGTACTGCTGGAGGGCGGGACAGAGCCAGAGCATGTGGAGGAGATCTGCACCTAGAAGGGAGCAGCGGCCGCAGGCAGTGTCTGTGACTGAAAAATACTTATTTATCTTGTCCGGGGTGAGGTACGCGCGGTGCAATATGTAAAACTGTATGGTTTTGAAGCGAGGGCTGCGGGGGATGTTCACTGGGCCAACTAGGATCATAGCCCACTCTTTATCTGTCCAGTCCCGTCCCCTGTCGGTCGCCCATTTTTCCCTCAGGTGTATAGTTGTTGGATGTGTGTGCAGAAGGAGTGCTTGCGTTAACCAATGAATAATGTGTGTGCCGTTGCTCATGACATGAAGGTACTGTATAAAGTGATGTGTTGGTGGCTCGCTAGTCATGTCTCCCCAAGCAGTAGTCAATGCATGAACGAGGGACGCGTGAGTTAGGAACTGTCCAGCCGGAAGGGATGTATCTCTTGCGAGGGCTGCAAAGGGCAAGAGGGCGCTGTCAGAGTATAGATCGCCCAACGTGTCCACCTCTGCGGTGATCCAGCTGTCTAACCTCGCCGTGGTCAGGGTCCCCGCCGCTGTCGGAGTACCTAACAGTGGCAATATCGGTGCATATGGTGTCGTCGCTCGCGTTAGACGCAGGCAGCGGAGGAAGCATCTGCGTGCCACCGCAAGTAGCAGTTGCGGCGGCCGGGGAGTCCGTGTCAGCGGATGGAACAGCACGTGAATTTGGAAAAGGGACCAGACAGTGGTATCCGTGGCCGTGTCGCATAGGTTCCTACCACCCAGCCAGCCTGACACCCACTGCATTTGCGCTGCTAAATAGTATAGCTCCATGTTAGGAACTGCTAGTCCGCCCTCTTCAATGGGCATATAGAGTTTCGTCAATGCAACTCAAGGCCGAGCCTTGTTCCAAATCAGGTCTCGCAGCAGGATCTCGAGATCTCGGAACACCCGGGTGGGTACATACGTTGGTACATTTGCAAAATAATATAACAGCCGTGGTAGGACTATCATTTTTCTAAGGCTATGCGGCTTGGAACATTCAGCGGTAATGTGTTCCAGAACCCCACCTGTGCTCGGGTAGAAGCGATTGCCCTCATCAGGTTCCCTTCTAGTATGTCTATGGGGTCTCGATAGATGTGTATCCCGAGGTATCTGAACATGCCGGGGTACCACTGCAACCTCTCACCTCCGATGTGTATGTCGCATTCGGGAACGTTCGGGCTGAAGGAGTAAACCCCCGATTTGGCCCAGTTTACTCGCAATCCCGACATCTCCTCAAAGGTGCCGAAAATGGCAGTTAGGGACTCCGGGACGTTGCTCAGGTCCCTGACGTACAAGAGAAGGTCATCAGCATACAATGACACTACATGCAGTCCGTCCGCCAACGGTATGCCCCAGTCATTTCCCTGTGACCGGAGTGTCGTAGCCAGGGGTTCCACTGCTAAGGAGAACAATAGGGGGGACAGTGGGCAACCCTGGCTGGTGCCTCTCCGCACACGAATGGGGTCAGAGAGTAACGCGCCAGTGCGGACCCGGACCGTGGGTTTGCGGTATAAGAGGCCGACCATGGTCAAATAGTCATCTCCCAGCTCGAACTTCTCCATGACCGCTCGCAGATAGGGCCACTCGACCGAGTCAAACGCCTTCTCCAGGTCGAGTATGAGACACCCTGCTCGTGGCCACTGTTTAGTGGCGTATTCCTGCAAGCGAAACAGCCGGCGGATGTTGTGGGATGTGTGTCTCGTCGGTACGAACCCGTTCTGGTCATGATGTACCAGCGCAGGAACCATAGGGGCCAGCCGGCGAGCAAGTGCGGAGGCAAGAATTTTGTAATCTGTATTCAGGAGAGCAAGAGGGCGGTAAGAGCCCATCTGCGTGCTATCTTTGCCAGGCTTAAGTAATGAGACAAGGGTCGCCTCATTAAGAGTCGGGGGTAAGGTGAAGTCACCTACAGCCGCGGAGTACATCTTCACCAGGTGTGGGATCAGGACGTCTGAGGCGGCCCTATAGAACTCGGCCGGCAAGCCATCCGGCCCCGGAGTCTTGCCATTCGAAAGGTTAAAGATGGTGTCGCGGAGTTCCTCGGGACCCAGTGGTGCTTCGAGGTCATCCTGCTGTGTCATCGGTAGGTAAAGGTATGTTAGAGAGATATTCCGTGATGGCAGTCAGTGGGACGCGCAATCGGGAGTGATGTAGGCCTGTGTAATGACCTGTGAATGCCTAGTGTATTTGGCGCTGGGAGTATAGCAATTCGCCGTCTCTGGCCTGTATGGCCGATATTGGGGCAGATCGATCTTCCCGTTCTATCAGCCAGGTCAACAGTTTGCCAGGTCTGTCGCTTTGTCTATGGACCCGGGCGGAGTGTGCTGCGAAGTTGACACTTCTCAGACGGTCTAGTAGGCGGTCGTGTTTCGCCTTAGCTTCCGTCAGTCGGACGTGCGCATCCCCCCACAGGGCATTCAAGGTCTAATAGTTCCAATTCCAGTCGTGTCAGGTCTTGTTCAATTTGGCGTCTCATGTGCCCTTGCGTTCCCAGGCAGAGCCCCCGGGTCACTACTTTGAAAGCATCCCATTCGGTTTGGGGAGAGGACGCTGTGCCTGCATTGAGATCGAAGTATTGGGCCGACTGTGTAAGCATGGAGTCGCGGAAGGTCGCGTCGAGTAAAAGGTCTGGTTGGAGGCGCCAGGTGGGAATTGGTGGATGTGGGACGTCCCAAGCAATGACCAGTGTGTGAGGATTATGATCTGAGTGGGTGCGGCCCATGTATTGGGTGTCTAGGACTATTGGAAGAAGATCGGGGGAAACCATGTATCTGTCTAAGCGGACATGTAATGCATGCGCGCCTGACCAATATGAGTACGTGCGCGTCGCTGGGTTGCGAGTCCTCCATGCGTCGTGTAGGCGCCATTGCTGGGCCCAGTTGAGGAGAGCCTTCGTGGTGCTGTGTGCTTGAGCATTAGGTGGGGGTGCAGTAGACCTGTCTAAGTGCAAGTCCAGGACACAATTGTAGTCGCCTCCAAGGATCCATGGGAGCCCATGCCAGGGTGCCAGCGCCGTGGAGAGGCACTCAAGGAAGCCTCCCTGATCAGTGTTAGGGGAGTATAAGGAGGCAAGAACTACAGGGTGTCCATCAAGCCTGCCTCTTGTTATTACATACCGACCCCCCGTGTCTATCTGTGTATCCATGACCGCCCAAGGAGTGCCCGGCCTTATCCATATGAGTGCCCCACAGGCATAGGAGGAGTACTCCGTGGCATAAATCTGTCCGCGCCACCGTTTGCGCAGCGCATGTACCTCAGCTTTGTTTAGATGTGTTTCCTGTAACAAAACTACATGGAATTTATGGCGACGTAGGTATGAGTATATTTGGTAACGTCTCGATGGTGTGTGCATTCCCCTCACATTCCACGTGCAAATCCTAATTTCAGCCATATTAACTGTCATGGTAGGAGGCATCCGCCTCCCCTGTCACCCACCCCCCATGCGATCGTCTCCACAAAGTCCCTCTCCCCCCTCTCCCACCCTCCACAGACACAGATTCCGATATTTCTATCAAGAGTTTAGGCAATTCTCTGAGGTGGGAAGTGGGAATTGTAACAGGGTGTACTAACAGTGCTAAGTAGCAGTAAATACCAAAAGGTCGGCAACGGAACATGTCGCCGTCCAAACACGCCATGAGGGCGAAATACTAGCGTTCAAGTCTAGGGGGCAGCTCGAGTTAGGTATCAATGAGACAGTTCTTCAATGTCCAATCAAGCGAGGTCGATCCGTAGCCCTTCCCCAGACTACGAGTCATTCCCACCATGTATTCAAACGTGACTTTCAAGTGGTTGGTGTCATTGCCAACGGTGTGGCCGCTGGGTTGACCATGTATATACAAGTGAGTGAGGCAAACTGTACTCCCCAGTTTCACGGAGCAGGGATGCTTCCCTGCGAAGTGGGCTGATGAGCTAGGGCTCACAAAACACTTCCCAGCCTCTGAGCTCAATACTCCAGCCTGCCCGCCCCGGTCCGACTCGGTAGCCAATACCGTTGTGCGGAGGGCGGGGCAGGCAAGAGCCAGACGCCCACAGGAAGTAGAGCGGTTAGCGCTCTAGCTGATCACTATCTGAGGGCTATTTAGGCGGCGAGGAGGCACAACCCAGCGCGGTAAGGGACGACGGTGGCAGCATCTCCTGACCCCGCTTGGCGCCAGAAACAATATTAGAGCGGATGCTCTGCATGTAAACTGTTTTTACCTTGACAATTGCCTATTTTAAAATTGATTACGAATTTCAAAAAAAGAACACTTTTAATTGAGCCTAGCATTCTGCAATAGCGGCGCATTTCAGCTAAAGTTGAATAAGAATTTTAACTGTACTTGCACTTTAGATTGCTATTTGCACATTGCATTCCACCGGTACCGCTAGGGCTCACAAAACACTTCCCAGCCTCTGAGCTCAATAATCCAGCCTGCCCGCCCCGGTCCGACTCGGTAGCCAATACCGTTGTGCGGAGGGCGGGGCAGGCAAGAGCCAGACGCCCACAGGAAGTAGAGCGGTTAGCGCTCTAGCTGATCACTATCTGAGGGCTAGTTAGCCCCTCGTCGGCTCGAGCGCGCAGCGGTTGCGCGCAGCGGGGCGCCCTGGACGGCGCCTAAGACAAGCCGAAGACCTGCCCGTCTGCGCCCGTCCGCGACAGGACGGGGCACAGGGGCCATGGGGGCTGCATCAATTGGTCTCTCAGGACACCCCCCACGAGTGCTCAAATACACATCTCAGGTACTGCGGCAACTCAAATCTGGCCCACTATCGGGCTGTAAACTGGATGTGTTCCCTGAGATAGAGGGCCCTTTTTCCTGCCATCATTGCCACAGTCAGTTTAGTACTCTAATAAGAGATAATGTTGGGGCGAAACACTACCAACCATCCAAATCGCCTAGCAATACTGAGAATGATTCTACCCAGACTCCCTCGGGGAGGAAAAACATACTTTGCAATATTAGGTCACTTTCCAAACATACTGCAGAAGTATGGGACCTAATCTCCTCAAAACAGCCCGACTTATGCTATCTTACAGAAACATGGTTAAAACCACACTCCAACCCTGCTATAACCCTAGGAATCCCTGTCGACTACAAAATAGTCAGACTGGACCGGCCAATAAAAATTGGTGGTGGGATAGCCATTGTACACAAACAAGAGATTAGCATCACGATATTAGACGAGTTGAGTACCCCTGAAATTGAACTACTAATTTTTAAAATCGTATGGTGCCCCAAAGAAAGTCAAAAAGGTGCCCTAGTATACCGTCCTCCGGGGCCCTGCACAAACTTCTCCAACAGGCTGATTGAGTTACTGGCCCCTCATATAAATAATGAGAGTAACTTCATACTAGTAGGGGATTTTAATGTACACAGCGAAAGGCTGGATTGTAATGAGGCACAGACCTTACTGACAGATTTATCCTTACTAGGACTTATAAAACGAAATTCTGGGCCCACCCATCAGGCTGGACACACTCTTGACCTGATTTTATCTAACTTCCTGTCAGTTTCATGTCTACCTGGAGTTCAGGTTAACTGGACTGATCACTTCTTAATGGAATTCTACACCCCGTATTTTAACCCTACCCCTGCAAGCACTATCTCCCTACCTAGTGTACGCAGACAATGGCACAAAGTTACTGCTGACTCCTTCAAGGAAAAATTCAAGCCCTTTGCCATCCTCCCCACTGATAATGCTGAAATTGCACTTGGGAAATTTGAACGCGCAACTAGGGATGCGATAGATAAAATTGCTCCCATGAAGCAATTTAAACCCCGACCTGCTAAAAAACAGGAAGTCTGGTTCTCGGACCGTCTAAGGACGTTAAAGTTAACCGCCAGGAAGCTGGAGAAGAAGTGGAGAACTTCTCATTTGGTAGAGGACAAGAACAAATATTGGGATTCACTGTCCATCTATCACAAAGCCATCCGGGTAGCACGAAAAACCCATATTACGGCACAAATCACAGCTGCAGGGAATTCACCCAGGGTCCTCTATCAAATTCTTCAAACATTTGTCAAACCTATAGCATGTGAAACAGCTGAGGTAGCATCACAGCAGTTGTGCAATGAAATATCTCAATTTTTTACAGAAAAAATAGACAAAATCTATGAGAAAATAATTTGTGCCAGCAAAACCATCACTACAGATACAGCGCCTCTCCAAATAGACGCCGACCTGAAGCAGAGTACTTACTCGCTTGATACCTTCCCTCCTATTTCGTCTGAGAATATCCTCTCTTTGATCTCACAGATCAAAAGTGGTAGCCCAGACGATACTATCCCAGCGAGGATAATGCCCGCCCTAGCGAACCAACTCGGCCCCATGATTGGAGACATGGTAAACCTCTCTCTGAGCACAGGCAATGTCCCTAGAGAATGGAAACGAGCCATTGTTAGACCAATCAGGAAAAACACTGCGACTCCGTGGACCGAATTGGCTAATCTGAGGCCCATCTCCTTACTACCTTTCCTAGGGAAACTGACTGAGAAGCATGCCAACCACCATCTCTCCAGCTATATCGAACTTGCTGGGGCTCTGGACTACTCTGTCAGGTTTCAGACCCAAACATAGCACTGAATCCACCCTTCTGTCAGTCACTGATGACCTGCACATGTACCAGGACAAGGGCATCTCAGTCATCTTGGTTCTTTTAGATCTGTCTGCAGCGTTCGACACCGTGTCACATTCCATCCTGACTGAGCGGTTGTCGAACGCTGGCATTAAGAACAAAGCCCTTGCCTGGTTAAGGAGTTTTTTATCCGATCGCACCCAGACTGTCACCATGGGTGCATATCGTTCAGCGGAGATGGAGATATCAAAAGGGGTGCCCCAGGGTTCGTGTCTAAGCCCGACCCTCTTCAACATTTATGTGGCACCCCTGGCTAGAGTGATGCGTAGGTACGGGTTTATCCCAGTATCCTACGCTGATGACACCCAGCTCCTCTTCCCCTTTAAAACCCTCTCCGCTGAAGTAAGAAACTCCTTCTCATCAGGCATGAAGGCGGTGGCGCACTGGATGTCCTCCAACTGCCTTCAGTGCAACGTCAGTAAGACGGAAGTCATGCTGTTTGGAGAAGCCAGGATGCTATGGGCCCCGGATTGGTGGCCACAGGATTTGGGAGCAGCCCCAGAACCCAAGCAGATAGTGAAAAGCCTGGGGGTCCGTCTGGACCAAGAACTATCTCTAAAACAGCATTCCAACTTCATCTTGGGTTCTTGCTTCCATACCATCAGCCTGTTGCGTAAGGTCTTCCCTCTACTGCCGGATTCCTTTAGGAGGACGCTAGTTCAGGCACTCGTGCTAAGTCGGATCGACTATTGTAATGGCCTGCTGCTTTCTGCCAATGAAGGCGTGCTGGCTAAGCTCCAGGTCATTCAAAATACAGCGGCCCGCTTAGTTCTGAATGCCCCGCCAAGAACTCCATCCAAACCCCTCCTTGAGCAATTACATTGGCTCTCGATCCGGCAAAGAACAAAATTTAAGATAGCTTGCCTGATCCACAAATGTCTTCATGGACAAGGGCCTGCATATCTTGGAAACAAATTTATTCCCTACGTGCCATCTCGAACACTAAGATCAAGCAACAATCTGCTCCTAGTGGTGCCTCGCGCCAAGAAAGCGAGGCATGGGAATAAAGCGTTGTCAATTGCAGGACCCACATTATGGAACAGACTTCCTCTGTCCTTAAGACAGTGTACTGAGCACTTAAAATTCAGAAGGCAACTGAAAACTGTTTTATTTAAAAATGAGATCTAGCATCTGCTCCAAATTCTCATCTTCTGTTTAGCCGGCACCAAAAGCGCAGAGATACTCCATTGGAGTCGATTCAAGCGCTATAAAAACCAGCACATAAATAAATAAATAAATGACATGACATGTAGACAATCCAACCCACGTATCGCCCTCACAGCGTTCATACCTCTGGGTGAGTACTCACTGCGCTAGGGCTTCTCCGACTGCCTCCAAGGCGGCAAGGGATATCATCGGCTCCAGCCCTGGCTGAGGCGTCTCAGGCATTGCCTGTCCACTAGTCCCATCCCCGCCGCCCTGATATCATCCGATGGTGACATGCATCGTGCTTCAATGGGGCATGTCGGCCGTTAGTGGCGTGACTTCTGGGAGTTCCACCGATAGTTGGGAGTCTGGTATCCCGTAGATAGCCTCATCGTCGCTTTGAGCCATCTGCGGGCTCGTGGCTTGAACATTGTCTGAGGTCGGTGAAGCGCTTAGTTGGGAGACCCTCCGAAGTGCGTCCCGTTGTTCCTGGAGCATTTGGTCCATCGGCGGGGAGTGGGGTGCTGCGTTGCCTGGGCGGCTGGTTTTGTGGTTTTTGTTTCAACGCCGGCGCCACGGTCCACGGCCCCGGGGTCGTGTCTCAGGATTCTGTGCGTTCCTGGGCGCTGCGTCTGTTCCGCTATCGAGCCAGTCGCTCACCTCCACAGGGTCATTAAAGAAGTAGGTTTTGTCTCGCGCCACCACTCTCAGTTTTGCGGGGAAGAGTAGGGAGTATTTGAGGCCTGCCTCACGTAGTCGGCGCTTCACTTCCAGGAAATCATGGCGTTGGCGTTGTACCTGTATGGTGTAGTCTGGGAAGAACATCACCGTAGTGTTGTCGATTCGGACTTCCCCGAGCCGTCTGGTTTCCCTCAGGATAGTGTCTCTGTCTCGGTAGTTCAGGACCCTGAAAAGCAGCGGCCTCGGGTGGGAACCAGTAGTATGAGGTCTCGTGGGTACACGATGTGCCCGTTCCACCACGAACTGCGGCGAGAGTGCATCTTCCGGCAGTAGACCTCGTAGCCAGTCTTCTACTCGCTGAGTCGGTCGGGCACCTTCCCATTTTTCCGGGACCCCGACGAGCCTGATGTTATTGCGTCTCGCTCTCCCTTCCGCATCTTCTGCGCGGTCCTCTAGGAACTCCACCCTGCTCAGGAGATCCTGCACTTGTTTATCAGTGTGCGAGACGGCGGGGCCAAGGTCATTTACTGTTCCCTCCAGCGTCTTCGTCATATCGGCCAGTTTCTTGTGGTCGTCCCTTAGGTGGGTGAGGTCTATGGCGACACTGTCTATCTTGGATTCCAGAGACGTTCTGGTCTGTTGGAGCGACTGCTCCAAACGTTCCATAGCAGCGAGCATGTTATCTAACCGTGAGGTTACTTGGTCGGCCGCCATCTTGTGTAGTGACTTGTCAGACTTTTCCTTCGGCGGGGCCCCTCCGGTTCCAGTGCGGGTCCTCACCCCTCCGGACATGTGCGAGGCGACTCAATCAACGGTGAAGGCCCGCTGAGCCAGGGGGCGAGGCGATCGTCGTCCCAGGGTCTGGCAGCAGTGTTAGTCCGCAGGGATGTGTTCCCGGTGCTCGTTGTCACTGGGCAGAGCAGTTGGCCCCCCGTGCGCCTCCTGCGTGGGTGGTGGGTCTGCGTGGCGGTGTGCCGTGGCAAGCCGTTAACCCGATCCTCAGGTGACTTGCGATCTCAGCATCCGGCCGGGCCCTCGGCCGGGTCGGATCCCACAGGCGCAAGGGCCCCAGTCTTACTCTAAGCCAGTGGGGAATGTCACACTCCCGGCTCGTGGTTGCCGTGGGGCCTGGGTTTAGCAAACTGCGGTGAATGTTCACTCCTAGGTGACTGTGCAGAGTAGTGTAGCCGTGTCTTAGTGTCTCCAGGGGAGTGTTTGGTTTTGTCACCACTCTGGGCCCACAGCGTCTGCCCCGCGCAGCCCTACGGTTCCTCAGGGTCGCGGCCGCGCCTTGAATTCCGGTGTTCAGCCGCCACTGTGCCCCACTGG
Source organism: Lissotriton helveticus (assembly GCF_964261635.1). Taxonomy (NCBI): domain Eukaryota; kingdom Metazoa; phylum Chordata; class Amphibia; order Caudata; family Salamandridae; genus Lissotriton; species Lissotriton helveticus. The sequence goes on along the minus strand of NC_136063.1, from coordinate 2,098,571,668 downwards.
CCGGCTTGTCCCACGGGGGCCCAGGGGGGAAGCAAGGGGTCCGAATCCAGAAGCTCCCCCTCCCCGCTCAGTCCGTCTCGCGAAGGGGCGCCGGGCCCGGCGGGATCTCGGTGCTGTCAGCACGTGGGCCCAGGCGGCGTGTGCTGCTCTACGTGAATGTCCGCCCCTCGCAGTTTCGCCGTGTGCGCCAGTGGCAGGAGACCCGGCGGGGGGGAGGTCGTGACTGCCCCCCTATATCTGTCTAGTGAAGCCTTCTCACCTCCACTCTCGGTCTCCTCCGTGGGCGCCGGCTGCGTCGTCACAGGCGCTCGGGCAGATGGTCCGGTGACCGCCGGTCCAGGCCTTCCGCGATCCCCTCGCCCCGGGGGAAGAGAGGCAGCGGTCAGCAAATCCCGTCGGTCCTCGGGCCCAGGGCCCTATGTACGGCAGGCACCTCGGGTCACGTCGTAGGGCCTAGGCAGCGAGTCCCTGCCTCGGGTCTCCGCAGCTGCTTTTGCTGACTGGGTGGTCACAGGCCCTTCCCGGGCCGCTCCTCCGTCCAGTGCACAGGCAGTCAGTCCGGTATGCACGTCCCCGGCCCAGGCCACTGTCTGCTTTGTGCTCCTCGCTCACCCGCAATATCTCCGCGTCCCGCCAGGCAGGTGCGTGCAACTCTTCTCCAGCGGCGGGGGGGAGCACAGGGATCAGCTTGTTCGGGGGGGGGGCCCCGCGGTCTGTGTCTCAACATTTGCAGGTGCAGGTGAATCCGGATCACAGGCTGTGCGATGGGGCCTGGGTGTACGGCCCAGACCACGGCTTCTCGTAGTCCTCCTCGCCGGCCGAGTGACAACCCGCCCCGCCAGGGAGTCCCAGGAAAGTCCGGTGACGTTGCGACGGTTCTCAAAAGTTAAAAGTCGGTCAGAAAGCCGAGTTCGACTCGCTGGTGGTCCGCCCGCAGTTTCAGGCTGGTTCGAGGATAATTACCGGAGAATTGGTCCAGGGAAGGGGAAGCTCAGCTCGGACCTCTACTCGGGTGCTGCTGCCTTCATTGCGTGCCTAGCCACGCCCCACATGGCCGGGCCATTATTAGTTATAGATTTATGGGCCATGCACATGGTTTTGAACAAGATCCTTTCTTGGATCGGGAGCCAATGAAGAGACCGCAAAGCAGCATTCGCAGAGCTGTGTTTAGGTACGTCCAAGAGTAGCCGAGCTGCACCATTCTGGACAGATTGCAATATTGTAATGGAGCCTACTGGAGCACCAAGATAGACCGCATTTGCATAGTCCAGTCGGGAAAGAACAAGGGACTGGACTAGCAGGCGCCTGGCCTCGAATGGAAGAAGGACCAAAACCTTGCTGAGGAGCCTGAGCAAACCATAACAGGTCGCGGCAATTTTTCTGGCCTGAACTTGAAATCCCAAAGTGGAGTCAAGCCAGACCCCCAGACTCTAAATTTGGTTCTTGGGGGTCGGTGGGGGACCAAGACAATTTGGCCACCATGGATCAAGGTTGATGGGGGCCTTGTAACCCAGTAGCATGATATCGGTTTTTGAACCGTTAAGCTTGAGATATGATGCGTCCATCCAGTCGAGGACCTTGGTAAAACAGGGGGCCAAATTAATAATTCCAGAGTCCGAGGAGTCAGCCCTGGCCAGGGAGACGACCAACTGCGTATCATCGGCGTTGCGTACCTGTCTTCCTGTATGCTCAGTACCTATGCCCGATGTACCCATGTCTCCCTGTGTCCACAGCACTCCATGTCTTCTTGTGTCCTCGGTATCTGTGACTTCCTGTGTGCTCTGTATCTTTGTCTCCCTGTGTCATCAGTACCTATGTCTTGCTGTGTCCTCAGGACATGTGTCTCCACGAGTCCTCAGTACCTGTGTCATCAATACCCGTGTCTTCTTGTGTCCTCGGTACCAGTCTTCCTGTGTCCTCAGTTCATGTATCACCACGTGTCCTCGGTACCCTTGTCTTCCTGTGTCCTTGGTACCTGTGTCTTCTCGTGTCTTCAGTATTGTGTCATCCTGTGTCGTATCTACCTGTCTTCCTATATGCTCAGTACCTATGCCCGCTGTACCCATGTCTCCCTGTGTCCACAGCACCCCATGTCCTCATGTGTCCTCTGTATCTGTGTCTCCCTGGGCCATCAGTACCTGTGTCTCGCTGTGTCCTCAGTACATGTGTCTCTCTGTGTCCTCAGTACCTGTGTCTTCCTGTGTCATCGGTACCCGTGTCTTCCTGTGTCCTGTCTACCTGTCTTCCTGTATGCTCAGTACCTATGCCCGCTGTACCCTTGTCTTCCTGTGTCCACAGCACACCATGTCTTCCTGCGTCCTCTGTATCTGTGTCTCCCTGTGCCATCAGTACCTGTGTCTTGCTGTGTCCTCAGTACATGTCTCTCTTTCTTCTCAGTACCCGTGTCTTCCTTTGTCCTGTCTACCTGTCTTCCTGTATGCTCAGTACCTATGCCCGCTGTAACCTGGTCTCCCTGTGTCCACAGCACCCCATGTCTTCCTGTGTCCTTTGCATCTGCTTCTCCCTGTGCCATCAGTACCTATGCCCGCTGTACCCTTGTCTCCCTGTGTCCTCAGTACCCATGTCTTCATGTGTCCTCGGTATTTGTGTCTTCCTGTGTGCTCGGTATCTTTGTCTCCCTGTGTCATCAGCACCTGTGTCTTGCTGTGTCCTCAGGACATGTGTCTCCACGAGTCCTCAGTACCTGTGTCTGCCTGTGTCATCAGTACCCGTGTCTTCTTGTGTCCTCGGTACCAGTCTTCCTGTGTCCCCAGTTCATGTGTCTCCACGTGTCCTCAGTACCCTTGTATTCCTGTGTCCTCAGTACTTGTATCTTCACGTGTCTTCAGTATTGTGTCATCCTGTGTCCTCGCTACCTGTCTTCCTGTATGCTCAGTACCTATGCCCGCTGTACCCTTGTCTCCCTGTGTCCACAGCACCCTGTGTCTTCATGTGCTCGGTATGTGTCTCCCAGTGTCCTCAGTTCATGAGTACATGAACGTGCCTCACTAGGGTTATATCAGTGGAGCAAGACATAGTTCTGCTGTCTGTGGCCAAGCGAGGGATAGCTCTGCTGTCAGCAGCGAGCGAGGGTGCAGTCAGGTGAGGAATGGATAACTGATGTCTGTCACAAGCGAGGTAGCTCTGCTGCTTGTGATGAATGACGGAAAGCTCTGCTGTCGAGGCAAGTGAGGGGGTGGCTCACTGTGCCGGACTCAGGGAGTGGGGAGTGTGTTCTCTGTCTCAGGTCCAGTGTGCAGACACCTAGGCAGATTGCAGGGGCACGGAGCCCTGCCCCTGGTGGGGCGTCTTCTAGTCCATCGTGGGAGCTGTGGGATGGGTGGGTATCTGCAGCCACCGGGGTTTTAATAAATGTGTAGGAGGAGGGATACAACTCGAAGCACGTCCCCCCACCCTCCTCCAGGCTGCCCCCTCATTGCTGCTGCTGGGCGCCCCTCCTTGCTCAGCTCTACTCCCCTCCAAATCTGAGGTGTACCAGACCGCTTCCTTAATTTACAATCTTGTCTCACTGCGGAACTGGCTGCACCCCCAATCAGGGTCCTGGTGCCTCTGACTGAAGAGAAACAATGTCAGTTGATACTTTGTTTCTCTTCAGTCAGCGGGAGAGGCTCAGAGCGAGGGGCTCAGAGCAGGCTGCAGACACCCTGCACCTGCTTTAGAGGGAGAGAGGCCTGCTTTAGGGAAAGCCTCTCTCACAGCTCTCACCGAAGAGCTGAGGGGGGCCCGGGGCCCCCTTCATTTACTGAAGAGAGTGGGGCCCCCCGCTCCGTGGGGGCTGCGGGGGCGTTTGTTACGCCCCTGGGAGGGCAGCCTTGTCTGGTGCCCCTGCGCACTCTTATGGGTTTTGAGATACTTCCAGTCCGGATCCTTATGGTCCTCTGTCATATAAAAGCTCAAGCAGGTGGATGAATTATGGGCACAATATTCCCCTGCACATCCATATAGTGTATAGCTAAGTGACAGAAAGATAAAACTACAATCATCTTCTCTAATCTACTGATTTTAATATTTTCTTTCTTCCGTGAGTGAGGTTTCTTTTCCTTCCAATGGATCCTTCACAACCTTAGCCAACACATGTATCGTCGCATTATCGGGAAGTTATGCAGCAACTTCAGGGCTAAGAAGCCATATAAAGTATACATAAGTCGTAGTGTGTGTAACCATAGTTACATAATAATAATAATAATAATAATAATAATACAGAATTTGTAGAGCGCAGGAGTCATCTTAACCCCAAAGGGGCATCAAGGCGCTAACCGATGGAAACAGCATAAGAAATAACCAACTGGCCGAGCATAAGAGCGTGGCAGGACTAGGTAAGTCGGGGCTTGTAGGAAAGGGAGAACAGCCATGTCTTTATCAGTTTACGAAAGATTGCCAAAGACGGCTAACTAGCAATTTCGGGCAGGAGCGAGTTCCAGAGTTTTGGAGCGAGCAGAGAAAAAGCTCTACCGCCCCATCTCGCCTTATTAACCCTCGGGACTATAAGCAAGTTTTTTGAGGCAGATCGAAGGGATCTGCTGGGAATATAGGATTTCAGCAGGGATTTGACCCCTTCTGGTCCAGATCCAAAAAACACACCGTGGGCGAGACAAAGGATCTTAAATGAAATTCTCGCCTGAATGGGCAGCCAGTGTAGTTCCCTTCTTGCCGCCGTCGCTTATGATCGCCTCGGCAAATTTAAAACCACTCTAGCGGCAGCATTTTGAATTACCTGTAATTTTTGAATCTCCTTCTGATTTATCCCGCAGTAGAGAGCGTTGCAATAGTCGATCCTGGATAAAACCAAGGCGACCATAGATTGTTTGCGTGCCTCAGGAGATAAGAAAGGAGCTATCTTCTTCAAGGTTCGAATGATGGAACAGCAGGTGCCAACCATTCTATTGACCTGTCGGTCAAATGACAGGGTGGGATCTATAATACATGTGTACAGACACCCCTTAGTGACTTGGTGTCATGAGATATGGGAAATCTCAGACTAGTTATAGATTAGCTGAAATCCATGCTTTTGTAATCGCATCCGAAGTGGAGTAATGGAACTTGCCACGTTTCTTGCAAAGTCACTCAGTCACTTTTGTGATGTGTTTTGATAGAAATGCAAGAAGACAGTAAGATGAGGTAGGCAAACTTTCCCCATATGTCGCCATATAACAAGTCTTAGTGAATAACATTTACTAAGTGTACTAAAACCATGGAAAGAGAAATTATAATTAGATACAATATCTAATACTATAGTTCTGGAAGTCCTGTAATTAAAAACAATATAGATCACTGTGAGGACATAGTAGACTCATCGAGTCCTACCACGCTCTTAGGGTATAATCTTTACTTATGTGGCCTGACATACCTCTAATTCGGGTGTACTTCCGACCTGAAAGTCATCCAAATATCTCCTTGTATCCAGGAATTAAATGTATTATTGGTGTCTTTATCTTTGTTAAATGCCTCCCAAAAATTTAGGGAGTCCTGTAATCAAAATAGTATGTGTCACTCTGTGGACATAGAAGACTCCTCGAGTCCAAATCAAGCTCCGTGTACATAACCTTTTTTCGTGGGGCCTGGCATACCTCTTATTTGGTTATAATTCCAACCCGAAAGTCATCTAAATTTCTCCTTGTGTCCAAAAATTAATTATTCTATTAATTTCCTCATCTTCGTTATAAGCCTTTTAATACAGCGTGCTTCTTCCCTGTGCCCGATTCTTTAAAAAAGGGGCAAGAGCGAGAGGATGATGCAATATAATAAACCTTCTCAACAAATTCAAGCCATCAATGCCATCCCAATTGTTGTTCTCTTGGCTGAGTGAAATTTTGCTTATCGGCATCTACCAAGCTGTGAAACGCTCTCACATTCCTTGTATACGCCGAGTGTGAGTAAAGCCTGGCCGGATAGCCTATATCGAAAAACATGGGGCTAAGGAAATAGAAGCAGACTATAGACACAATGTTCAGGAAATATCCGAACCACTATTGTCATCTTGAAACGGTCCTATTGTTTAGCTTAGTGACAAATCTTCATGTTCTTGTGTTAGTTATGAGCTAAATTGGCTTCCTGACAGTTTAGCTGATCGATTCCAATCCAGCAGGTTCATTTATTATGACAGTTATTTGACTATTGGGCACATTAAAGGAGTTTGGAAGGTGGAAAAAATAATATAGTAGAGAGTCAAACCTTTATCCATGGCGTGATCTTACTGGCTGAGCCCAAAACATTAGCAGCTTAAGCATTGCAAGTATCAATTCTCGGCCCCAATTTAAGGCATACGAGATATGCATGTATCATTCCAGGAATAGAACAGTATAATTTCAGCATTTGTCAAATCAGGACCTACAGAAACGGTCCTGAGTATAGCACAGAATACCATTTTAACAATTTCAATAACCTGAGAGTCTTAAATATAGGTTTCCAAAAAGTGTTCCACCAATAAAGTCTACCTCAGCGCAACACAGGATGTCAAGTTCAGAGGCTCAGTCTATTAGCCACACGTCAAATTCAGTGAACGGTAGGGTGATGGGATCCTAGTAACAGGCATAACGTATGCAAGTCTGCATCGAAAACTGTTGAAATCTCGAGAGATTAAAATATAAAATTCTGAAAAGTGTACCCAATGAAGTCTATCCTTACTCAACACAGTATATCAGATTCAGTGGCTCACACTATAAGCCACACATCACAGTCAATGAGGGGTAAGGCGATGGATCCCAGTAACAGGCATGACTAATGCAAATTTACATCCTACAGATATGTTTGTTACAGCGAGGAGTTCAGTTTTAGATTGCTCTACTTATGTACAAATAGGCATCTTGTCTGAAATTAAGCTATTCCATTGCAGTTGATGACATATACCAGATCCTTGGTTAATGTATAAAACAAAGCTGGAACAGCCTCTATATTTGTGCCTACAATTACAGTCCCCTGTTAGCCAAATGTCAGATGGCAGAATTCATGCCAATGTCATGTGGAACATATCGTTAAGTCAATTCCCATGAAAATATTGCAATTTGTGATCAGTATTGAGACCCTACTCGACACTTCCGAGCCTCATTTTCCAAAGTGCTTCTCTCCTCCTGAGTGTTAACTCTCTATTCCCCCTCTGTGGTCTCTTTGTACATAGTCAATCCTATAGAAATTAAATGCTCTGTGAATGGCCTCTGCTGTATATTCGGCTATGTGCGTAGCTATGGGATATCTGGAGTCCCCTTGCTTTACACCCTCATGTGTTCACTAATCCGGTCCTCCAGGGCTCTGATTGTCCTGCCAATATATATTGTTTGATCTTGTGTTCAATCGCATATATCACATATTTGGTGTAACAGTTAATATTGGCATCAGTCTTCTAGGTCTGGCCGTTAGTCCCAATGAATAGTTTTTTCTTGAGCATTGCCCCTCTGCACACAGTGCAGCGGCCACATTAAGTAACCCAAGTTGTGTGAAGTGAGACAATATTTGTGTCTTTCTTTTCTTCTTCTTCTTCGGGAAGTCTTAAGAATAAAGAAGGGGAACTGAGAACAGAACTGGCGTACCGTCACCACAGGAGGACAAGGCGGGGAAAGAGAGGGGGCAAGACAGGATGAAAACGAGGTCATTGGATAAGAGAGACTAACAGATGTAACAGTGATCAATTTAACAGGCAAATACTGTGATCAATTTAACAGACAAAGACATAAGCCCCAACATGATATGTCTTTTATAAAAGGGCATGAGTTTCTGTCCGACTGATACAGGTAATGTTTGTAGAATGAAAATTGACTTATTCAAATATGTAAAACAACTGAAACTGAAACAATACTTTAAACTGAATACTTTTGAGAAGAAAACTTCAAATGCATGGCTACTAGACTTTGCTAGTAGTGATTTATCGATACAGGATGTATTGGCCACCAGGTTGTTACTTTCAATTTCAGAATATGAAGGGGACCCACTCACAATGAATAATGTTCTTAATGATCTTCATGTACAGATGGATCCGAATATGAGTAGTGGTATCAGGGCCAAATCCAAATGGACACCACAGTTGTCGGCGGTCAATAATTTGCAAATTTTTCACAAATTGGTACTTTTGGACCTGGACAAATACACTGATACACGGGCTACACACTCCAAAAGGATTGACAATCTTATCAAGAAAGAAAGGGAGGCACGCCACTTACTGATGATAGACAATAGAATTATGATACTGGAGGCGGGCAAGGGGGGCAATGCGGTTCTCATGAACAACTCTCACTATGAATTGGAAATCATGTCACAACTCAATGATGTTAATTGCTATGAGAGCATTTCTTCAAACCCCATAGGGGCACTTACTGACAACACCAATGGCAAACTCAAGGAATGGCATGATTTATGCATACTGGACAGTAACAAGTATACCTATCTTAAAGTGGAACGTCCCAAATACCTGTGTTTGTACACACAACCTAAGATACACAAGAACCTCCCTTTCCCCCCTGGTAGACCTATAGTGTCCGGAATAGGGGGTCCCACAGAGAGACAGTCAGAATATGTGGATACTTTCCTCCAGCCGTTCGTGGCTAACTTACCCTCCTACATAAGGGATACCAAACACAAACTCCGAACACTTGCAGATATCCTCTGTGAAGACAACATGACATTGGTGACACTTGATGTCATCGCACTCTACACTAGCATCAAACACGATCTGGATTTACTGGCCCTGAGACGTACATTCAACTCCAGAGCTGCTAGCTTATGGGAGCACAACAAGATGTTATTGGAGATAACAAAACTGTTTTTGAATAACAATGTTTTTCTTTTCAAAGACCACTGGTAAAGGCAAATCATAATGGATACGTATGGGTTCTTAAATTTCCTCCTCGTATGCCAACCTGTTCATGGGCTGGCTGGAGGAGGAGTGGATTTGGGGCAAAGCGGTAGCGATTGGAATGAGTCGATCTTATTTTGGCTCAGATGTACTGATGATTGGTTGATGATCTTAACAGGGACTACAGACAAATTGTTGAACTTCTTCACTCTTTTAAACAGTAATGAGTCAAACATCAGATTCAGATTGCAATACAGCCAAAAGAACATCACATTTTTGGATGTGGAACTTTCCACATTGGACAACATGATTCAGAGCAGAATGTTTTGCAACAAGTAATGCCATCCTACACTCAGCAAGTGCACACCCCAGACATCAGATCAATGCTATTCCCTGTAGAGAATTCATACACGCCAGGCACAATTGCAGCTCTGAACAAGATTTTAGGAAGTACCTGAAGGGGATGGAATCCATATTTGAACATAAAGGCTACAGTCATGGCATTATTCACAACACTCTGAACGGGGTCTCTAAGGTCAGTAGGCTGAATACTCTTAACACTGTCCACTTTATCACTGACTTCAACACACTTACAAAGACTCTCACACAAAGCATGGAAAAACTTTGGCATATACTCTTTTCAGACAAAACTCTAGAGGCTTTCACATAGACCACATACTGGAGGGGTAGGAGTTTGAAAAATCTTTTGAGTCCCAGTTACCCAAGAAAAGAAAGACATGGACATTGGCTCACTCCACACAACGGGTTTCTTTAAATGTGGCTGCTGCACTGTGTGCCGATGGGCAATGGTCATGAAAAAACAATTCATTGGGCCTAACGGCAAGACCTATAAGATTGATGCCAATATTAACTGTTATACCAAATATGTGATATATACGATCGAATACAAGTGCAAGTGGAGATATATTGGCAGCACAATCAGAGCCCTGAAGGACCGGATTGGCGAACACATGAGGGCTGTAAAGCAAGGAGACTCCAGGTTTCCCATACCTATGCACATAGCCGAATGTAGAGCACAGGACACAGACAGAGGATTTAATTTCTATGGGTTTGACTATGTACCAAGAGACCCCAGAGGGGGGAATAGTGAGTTAACACTCAGGAGGAGAGAAGCACTTTGGATAATAAATCCCAATACTAATCACTAATTGCAATTCTTTCCTGGGGACTGACTTAACAGTATGTTCCACACAATATTGGCACAAATTCTACACTTCTGATATTTGACTTACAGGGGACTATGTAATTGTGGGCACAAATATAGATGCTGTTCTAGCTTTGTTTTATACATTACCCAAGGATCTGGTATATGTCATCTACTGTACTGGAATAGCCTAATTTCAGATAAGATGCCCATGTGTACATAATGTGGGCAGTCTAAAACTGAACTCCGCGCTGTAACAAAAATATTCAAAGGATGTTCATTTGCATAAGTAATTCCTGTTACTAGGATCCCATCGCCTTATCCCTCATTGACTCTGATATGTGGCTTATAGCGTGAGCTGTATTATGGATGTGTAAACTGAACTCCTCGCTGTAATAATAATATTCGTAGGATGTACATTTGCATAAATCATACCTGTTACTAGGATCCCATCACTTTACCCCTCATTGACTGCGATGTGTGGCTTAGAGCGTGAGCCACTGAATCTGATATACTGTGTTGAGCAAGGATAGACTTCATTGGGGTACACTGTTCGGAATTTTATATTTAAATATCTCTGGATTTCGAAAGTTTTTGATGCAAACTTGCATAAGTTATGCCTGTTTCTAGGATCCCGCCAACCTACAGTTCACTGAATGTAATGTGTGGCTTATAGCCTGAGCCTCTGAATCTGAAGTCCTGTGTTGCGCCAAGGTAGACTTTATTGGGCAACACTTTTTGGAAACCTATATTTAAGACTCTCGGATTATGGACATTGTTAAAATTGTATTATGTGCTATACTCAGGACTGTTTCTGTAGGTCCTGCTTTGACAAATGATGAAGTTATACTCTCCTATTCCTGTAATGATATATGCATATCTCGTATGCCTTGAATTGGGGTCAAGAATTGATACTCCCAATGCTTAAGCAGTTGATGTTTTGGGCTTAGCCAGTATGATCACGCCATGGAGATAGGTTTGACTCTCTACTCAATTCTTATTTCCACCTTCCAAACTCCCTTAATGATGCCAATAGTCAAACTGAATATTAAATGAACCCGCTGGATTGGAATCGATACGCTAAACTGTTAGGAAAAGCCAATTTAGCTCATAACTAACACAAGAACATGATGATTTACAACTAAGCTAAACAATAGCACGGTTTCAAGACGGCTATTGTGGTTAGGATGTTTCCTGGACATTGTGTCTATAGTCCCACTTCTATTTCCTTAGCCCCATGCTTTTCGTTATAGGATATCTGGCCAGGCTTCACTCACACTCTTCGTACACTCAGAATGTGAGAGCATTTCACAGCTTGATAGATGCCGGTAAGCAAAATTTCATTCAGCCTAGAGAACTACCTTTGGGATGCCAGTGATGGCTTTAATTTGTTGAGAAGTTTTATTGTATTGCATCATCTTATTGGGCACAGGGAAGAAGTATGCTGTATCAAAAGGCATATAACGAAGATGAGGAAATCAATAGAATAATTAATTTTTGAACACAAGGTGAAATTTGGATGACTTTCGGGTCGGAATTATAACCGAGCAAGAAGTATGTCAGGCCCCAAGAATAAAGGTTATGTTCTTAGAGCTTGTTTTGGACTTTTGGAGTCTACTAAGTCCACAGAGGGATGCATACTCTTTTTGATTATAGCACTCCCTGAATTTTTAGGAGGCATTTAACAGGATGAGGAACCAATAGAAGATTTAATTCCTCGATACTCGGAGATATGTGGATGACTTTCGGGTCGGAAGTACAACCGAATTAGAGGTATGTCAGGCCACATAAGTAGAGATTATGCCCTAAGCATGTGGTAGGACTCGATGAGTCTGCCATTTTCTCATAGTGACGTATATTGTTTTGGATTACAGAACTTCCAGAACTATAGTTTTAGGTATTGTATCTAATTATAGTTTCTTTTTCCATGTTTTTTAGTACACTTAGTAATTGTAATTCACTAAGACTTGTTATATGGTGACATAAGGGGAAGGTTTTCCTCCCTCATCTTAAGTTCATCTTGCATTTCTATCAAAACACATCACAAAAGTGACAGAGTAACTTTGCCAGCAACGTGGCAAGTTACAAAGGACCGAATGTTAAGAAATCTGTACTTTTTTCTGGTTCTCATCCATTACTCACTTCGAGTGCGATTACACAACCATAGATTTCCGCTAATTGCCAACTAGTCTGAGATTACCCATAAATCATGACACCAGGGGCCCGATGTAGGTAATTCTTATTTACCACTTCTTAAATACCGAATTTTACCGATTCGGTATTTAAGAAGTGGTAAATATGAAGGGGGAAGATGTAGGTATTTCCAGATGTGTAAATACCGAATCTTTAAGATTCGGTATTTACCGAATCTGGAAATACCGAATCGGTATTTCCTATTGATTCCTATGGGCTGTGAAGCCCATAGGAATCAATGGGCAATACCGATTCTGTAATTACAGAATCGGTAAATACCGAATTTCTCAAGGGTGCAGGGGGTGTCACTTTGACACCCTCTGGCCCCCCCAAAACAGGCTCGGGTGCCATGTGGCAGGCATACATGCCCCAAGGGCAGGTGTGCCTGTCATATGGCAGATGTGTGCATGCACACCAGAATCAGTATTTTACCATCAAATTGGATTTGATGGTAAAATACCGATTTTGTAAGGCTTGTGGGACTCAGATTTACCGAATCGGTAAATTTACCGATCGGTAAATTTACCGATTCTGTAAAATTAAGGGCCCTACATACCATTCCTGAAATACCGGTCGGTAACGGCCGAAAATACCGATTTTCGGCCGTTACCGACCGACCAACATCTGGCCCAGTCACTAAGGTGTATCTGTATACACTACGACTTATGTATACATTTATATGTTTTCTTAGCCCTGAAGAAGTTGTGGGATAACTTCCTGATAACGCAACAAAACATTTGGTGGCTAAGGATCTATTGGAATGTAAATAAACCTCACTCACGGAAGAACGAAAATATTAAAATCAGAAGATTAAAGAAGACAATTGTTTTATCTTTCTGTCACATGACTATGCACTATATGCATGTGCAGGGGATTATAGTGGGCAATGGATGTGGTTTCAGACCTCACATTAGGGGAAAGGGTGGTTTTCCCTACCTCTTTGCACCGCACACAGATCACGTTGCACGTAATACCTATGCTGACTGCCTGAGAGCGCCACTTACCTATAACACTCCGCCCTAACTAAAATATGGATAAATTATGGGACAATCCCATATCTCGGTAAGACATTGAAGAGGAATGACCACTCAATGGTGTCAAAAGCTTTTTCCAAATCAAGTACTAAATACCCAGATCTATGAAAAGTGTGGGTGGTGCTTCACATTACACAGAATAACCTGCACAAATTGAAAGAGGTGGTGCGTGTCGGGACGAATCCGTTTGTATCCTTATGTAACCAATGGGGTGTCAATAAGGCCAATCTCTCCACCAGCCCTCCAGCCAGGATCTCATAACCTACATTTATTAGCTCCAACTGGCAGTATGAAACTAGTTTAGTGGGCTCTCTATCAGGTTTTGGTAAAATGACTAGTATAGCTTAATTGACGGAATCCGGTAGGTGTGTGGCATGGAGTGCCTCTTCATACATCTGGTGCAACTGCGGATTCAGGAGGTCCACATATGTTTTATAAAGCTCGGATGGGAAGCCGCCCGGGCCCGGCACTTTCCCAGAGGCAAAGGCGCGCATCACATCCTGGTTCTCAGTAGGTGTAATGGGGGTGTCTAACGCCCTACGTTGGACAGGGGTCAGCTTGGCGAAAGAAAGATTTCCTAAGAAAGATCCTATGTCCAAATCACATGCTTCCAGCCTTGATTGATATAATTTTGTGAAATGGAGGACCATCTCTTCGAGTATTTCATCATCAGGAGATAACAGTGCAGTAATAGTTCTAACTGGCTGTTCCTCTCTAATTAACCAGGCCAGAAGGGTTCCTGAATGGTCCCAGGGGTCCTCATTGAGTGTGCCGTGTACTTTAATCATCTCAGCCTCTCAATGTCGCATGCTCATTTTGGAGCGCAGATGGACACTGCAGCAGTACGTGTCCCAAGCGCTGTTAAGGTACGTTCCACTTCTAGCAATTATTTTTCCACCTATTTCCTCATACCACTTCCCAGACCCAGGCAGTGCACCCACAGTGTAACCGTTAGTGCATCCCATTCCGCCAAAGTTGACACAGCCATAGCCGTGTTGTGTTCAAAGTATTTGGTAATAGCAGTAAAAAGGTACTCACGGAGAGGGGGGTCCTCCAACATGGCAGGCTGTAGATGCCAGGTGGGAACCGGGAGGGGAGGCAGTATTATGGAGTGTGATCCGCTTCGGTGTGGCCTGAGTTATCAGTATTTGTAACTTTTTGACGGAGAGCAGCAGGTTGGATGTGCTTAAAATTCTATCTACCTGGACAAGTAGCACTTCCGGCGAAGAGTAAAAAGAATACACTTGTGTCATGGGATTGCGATGTCTCCATATGTCCACCAATCCCCACTGTCGCATCCAATCCCTCATTGTAGAAGCATTAGCAAAGCCTGCTGTGCAGCACAGTGGGAAGAAAGATCGATCTAGGTATGTGTCCAGGACCCTATAAAATTCCCCACCTATCAGCTATGGCAGGTCACACCACTTGGAAAGCACCGATTATAATGACTGCATGAAGGGGCCCTACTCCACATTGGGGGCATAAATGTTACCCAGTAGTAGGTGTTGACCATCAAGTCTCCCCTTTATGATAACGTATCTACCCTCACTGTCTGTCACCACCTCCTCTGTCAGAAAAGGAGGGCCTGGGCGTATCCAGGTCAAAACACCTCAATCATATTAAGAGAAGTATGTGGCTCCCCCTCCCCCTCCATCTATTCTGCAGTTTGGACGCCTCCGGATGTGTTCGGTCTGATTCTTGTAGGAAAGCTTTTTAAGCATTATGGGCCCGATGTAGGTAAAATAGATTTACCAATTTTTAATTACCGAATCATACCGATTCGGTAATTAAAAATCGGTAAATCTAAGGGGTGGAGATGTAGGAACATCCAGATGTTCCTTTTACCGAATCGGTAAATATCTGTATTTACCGATTCGGTAAATACCGACCGGTAATGCCCCATTCATTCCTATGGGCTTTGAAGCCCATAGGAATGAATGGGGCATTACCGGTCGGTATTTACCGAATCGGTAAATACAGATTTTGACAAGGGTGCAGGGGGTGTCACTTTGACACCCTCTAGCACCCCCAAAAAAGATTTGGGGGCCATGTGGCAGGCATACCTGCCCTAAGGGCAGGTCTGCCTGTCATATGGCACAGGTGTGCATGCACACATGTGCATGCACACCTGAATCGGTATTTTACCATCAAATATATTTGATGGTAAAATACCGAATCGGTAAGGGTTGTGGGACTCAGAAGAGTCCCACCTACATAGCAAAAATACCAAATAGGTATGAATACCGATTCGGTATTTTACAGATTCGGTAAATTTACCGATCGGTAAATTTACCGAATCTGTAAAATTCTGGGCCCTACATACCAAATCTTATTTACCGGTCGGTAACGGCCGAAAATACCGATTTTTGGCCGTTACCGACCGACCTACATCTGGCCCTATGTCTTTTGAGGCAAGAGTTTACTGCATAGCAGCGAGAAGGGGTGCGCAGACTGCGCACATTCCAGGTAATAATGTTTTGACCTGTCATATTACATCTGTGCAGTAAATTGTGATACACCGAGGTCAGAAACATACATATGATTGTGTTGTGAAGCAACAGCAAGAATTTGCAAGGAGCAACTTTAGCAGAACCTACACAACTTGACCTGTAAAACTAAGTGCCAACAGGGTAGTTTGGCAACACCAAAAAAGCGATCCTTTCAAACGGGAAGGGCTGCCCAAACTAAGACTTAAACTTTGTGAAACAAGCTGAACTCCCAGAATATATGGGTAAGAGGGCATGAAAGCTCACAGGGCACTTAAGGGCAGCAATCCCCAGCATTAAAAGCAGGTAGACAGCCCTGGGAAGCAGTACAGATATGAATAAAAAATGGATGGAAATAACTCTCCTTGACTCCCTTCTGTTCAGGGAGCCAGATAGGTACTCAGCCGTTCCCTACATAACCCACCCAGCTCCGCCCATTAGCAACATATCAGTTACAGGATGCATGTAAATGGGAAAGCAGAATGACAGTGGAAATCATAGAATATATAGAAGCAAGTTACGCATCAAATAATAGCATCAGACATCTGCTGTGTAATGTCTGGTAGAATTACCTTGTTAGTGTCTGAGAGACAAACCACTGAGGATTGCTCATCTCCGAATGATCAAACGGACGCTATGTTTTTATAGGAGCCATTAGAAGCATCGGATATCCAATGTGCCTCCCGGACAGCCTGCTGCCTTTCTCCAGGTTTGGTACTACAGTCAGCATAGGTGACGTTTCTTTCCCTGCCACCAGTGTGTTCTAGGTGTGCCTCCCATAGTGTTCTGCTCTCCTTCCCTGCTACTTGGCAGAGGACCTGAAAACTGTCCTGAGGACTCTAGCCAGTCACATGTATCCAGTGGTGTGTCAACACATCTTGCCTTGCTACCTGCCACTACACGGAGCATCGCAGGGAACAGCAGGGTGTATTGGATATCAAGCTGTCAGAGTTGCTGCTTTACTTGTAAGAAGAAACCACATTAGCGCTGCACTCCTAAAGTGTCATCCGGGAATAACATCATACGTGCATACTCTAGTCTGATTTCCAGCAGTTTCCGTATTTCATGTAGTATTGCGTCCCTGTCACAAAAGTGTAAAACACTTTCCTGGAGTGATTACGGGATGGCCCTATTAACAGTGAAATGTGTTGATAGTGAGGATGCAGGTAGCAGCTCTCTGAGCCACCGCTCCACAAATGCCACTGCAACTTGGACCTCTGCCCCTTCCGGCAGGCCAATTAAGCGAACGTTGTTGCACCTTGAACGCCCCTCTTCATCCTCCACCTTGCCCTCCAGGTGTCGAATTATGGCCTCATATTCCTGCAGCTGTTTTTCCACCGACTCAGTTGCAGGCTGCAGCACTGACAAAAGGTCTGCTGATGCATTGTCAATTTTAGCTTCCAGTGAAACATGAGATTGTTCTATAGCATTCAGTACAGCATCAAACCTATCTCCAGGGGAAGGGGCGGATTTTGGGAGTCAAATTATTCTGATTCCAATATGGAAGAGGAGCGTTGAGGAGGTTCTAGATCCAGCGCTGTGTTTGCATCCCATTCCCGTGACTCCTGCTATGTACTAGTGGCAGTGATCGGTATATGACACTAGTGAGGTGGGTAGTGTAGCCAGTGATCAGCAGTGAAAGAAGTAGATTACTACTACGCTTTGATCAGTTGTGCAGCAACATGGAGGCCAACTTTCTGGTCCTTACAGAAAACAACATTTTGCTCCATTCATGAAAGTGTCACCTCTGTGACTGAACAGTATTGTCGAGCTTCAAGGACAGGCAAAGTCAGCTGCGCTTTGCACCCTGCAGTACCACCCAGTTGTGCCAGGGGGCAAAGCACAGCGCTTCAATGGGGGAAAGTGAGTTACAGCATGGCAGGGGCGAAAAGAAAATCAAGATATAAATTGTTATTACTTAGTTCGCTTCCATGGATTCCAGTCAGGAGCCAGAAGTGCTAATGCCTCTACCCTCGGGACCTCGATATCCTGTTTGGTAGTGCTGCTGGTCAGTTGACCCACCAACTAAGGTGCTTCTCGTGCATCAGCAGGATCCGTCGAGGCTCCAGCAGCCCAATCTGCAGTCTCAGGTCTGTTATTCAGAGGGGCCCCCCTCCAGGCTTGGGATCACTTCCAGGTGCTCTCAGGTCGCGGCCACAGACTCCAGCAGCACCTCCCGGCCACTCCCTCTTTAATCAGTCCATGCGGTGCTTGGGACAATGGCCTCACATCCAACCTGATTCAGCTGTCCAGTGGATATACCGGCAGGCTGCCCACAAGGCAAGAGGGCTCCGTCAATCCCAACAGCCGTGTGCAGCTAGTGCACCAAGCAGGCGGGGCTCAGGTATTCAGCTCTAAGTCGCCAGGCCCAACAGCTAGGCCCCAGCCACAACCCTCTCCAATGCTCGTCAGCCTCTGGACCTCCAGGGGTCCGCTGGGCCGTCCTCCGCATTCGGGGCTCAGCCAGTCCCTCAGCGTCCATCACCACTGCTCCTCACCTTGTCACTGCAGTTCCTAGCGGCAGTACAGTCCGCTCTCTGACACCCCTCACTTCTAGCCCAAAGCTCCCTGCCTTGTTGCACCGTCAACCACAGGTCGTCTGTCGGCATCAGCAACAGTCAGGGTGTTGTTTTTCGGTTCTCCTCGCAAAAGCAACCTGGTGGGCTTAGGGAAGCAACTGGTGTGACATGCGCTGCAGGATGGTGCTCCGTGGCGTGGTGATTGATGAGATGAAGGTGAGTTGCTTCGGAGCGGGACAAAAGCGCGTCCGCCATCTTGCCACTGCTGGCCACACCCCCCAAGACCACTTCCCTCATATATAAAAAGATAATGCATAATACCCCAGACCAGCGGGGGGCCCTTCGAGAGGTATGGTAGGCAGAGAGTGGAATCCTGGAGGATTATGATTGGGCAGAGGCCATACAGAGCCCCCGAGAAGTGGCTGCTAGAGCTAGAGTGGAGAACTGCCAGGAGCGGAGGAATATCTGAAGAATTGCTTAACAGCTACATTCAAATGGATGACTAATAATCATCTTAAATGCAACTCCGGCAAAACGGAGATTTTGCCGTTTGGAAACCGAAATCTGTTCTCTCCAAAAAACTGGTGGCCAGACGATGCTGAATCCCCCCCTGAGACTATCACATCTGCTCGGAATCTGGGCATTAAATTCGACGACCAATTGTGCTTTAAACAGCAAGCGGTGGCCGTAGCCGGTATGTGTTTTCACACAATTAAATCCTTGAGGAAGTTCTTCGATCTTCTTCCTCTGTCAGCCAGGAAAGCAGTCGCAGTAGCCTTAATAACTCAAGGCTGAATTACTGTAATAGCCTATATGCTGGAGTCAATAAGTCCGTACTCCATAGGCTACAGATGATCCAACATGCCGCTGCCCGGCTTGTGCTTCGCTGGCCTCGGAAATCATCGGCGTCAGCTGCGTTAAAGGCGCTACATTGGTTGTCAGTTGGCAAACGGATCCTATTTAAAATCTTGTTGATCACATTTAGAGCCTTTCACCTGCAGGGGCCTAAATATCTGTGCAATGGCTGTAAGCGTTATCACCCTACTCGCTGCTTGAGGTCTGCTAATCAGAATCTGTTAACCATCACCAGATTCAGATTGGCTACCAAAGGAGAAAAATCTCTTTTTGTCTTGGGATCTAGAGCATGGAACAAGCTTCCACCTCACCTTAGGTCACTGTGTCACGAAACCCAGTTTAGGAAAGCGCTAAAGACCTGGGTGTTTTCACTTACAGACGCAGCCTGCATAGCACTGGTGTAAGCGTCCTCACTGGCTAATTTTTCCCTAAACCATTTCCATCTGGTTGAGCGCCAAGATACTCCATGGAGTGACAGATGCGCTATAAAAGTGTCCCCTACATTTAGATTTACATTTACAGAGCACAATTTTGCCTCATACAACTTCAAATCCTACACAGATCTTACACAACTAGTACAAGGTTTAACCATATGGGTTGGGGTGATACTGACAACTGCATGAGGGGATGTGGTGGAGTAGGTACCACCTTATTTTACACATTGTGGGACTGTACCCTGCTGCAGCGATATTGGAGCAAGATTATACAGGTGAAGTCCAAGGTGTAGGACAGGTGGTCCCACTAGATGCCCGATGGTACATACTATGTGCGCCTGGGGAAGCCACATGGCTGTAATTTATCAAACTGTGGCTAACGATAGCAGCTATAGTAGCATAAAGGAACATAGCAAGTGAATGGGGGGGGGGTGCAACCCTCTAGGGTCAAGGAATGGAAGGTGGACCTTGCCTGGTGCTGTGTGGCTGAAACACCACTCTATCAAAGCCGTAGATGCCCCGGGAGGTGGGGTAAAGTATCTGGTAAATCAGCGGAATACAGAGGGATTTGAAATATCACAATGATGTAATGGGCTGAGAGTATGGCAAATAGGAATAGCTATGTACAAGGTAAAATATGCGAATGGACTTGAGACTGACAATTTTGATGTTTTGAAAAGAACCCAGTTGCACATCTGTCATTATAATTGTACTCGAGATGAAGTGTTTTGTATATCTATGATGTGTTGCTGAGCATCTGTTTGCTTAATAAAAAGGATTAAAAAAACAAAAAAAGTGTTCCAGGTAGACAAACATCTTTTGGTAGGGTATGTTGGACCCAAGAAGGGAAAGGCTGTGCAGAAACGGTCCATATTCTTATGGATCATGCACAGCATTTAAATCTGCTATACACTGGCCATTAAGCAATCCTCTGAGCGTCTGTGTGCTTATTCCACCAGAGGTAAGGCTGCGACCACTGCATTAGCACACAGAGTTACGGTCCAAGACATCTACCAGACAGCAGTTTTGCACATTTGAGTTTTCACCTAACCACTCGCTAGGAGAAGCATTACAGCTGGCATGGGGGGATGGAATCCTTGGGGCCGAAAATGGCTCAGGGAGGGCTCTACTCATGGTGGCCCCCTCTCCAAAAGTATGTTAATTTGTGGCGGCTGCCGTTTTTATTTCTGTTTTAGCCGTGATCCTGCAGGAGACGCACAGGGACTTGGGGGCAGGTAATCCCTGCCCTACTCCCTTATATCTATTTTTGTTATTTGAACTTCAGGACTGGGGACTAAGTCCATGAATCCTTTATTGGCTTCTCACAACATTTTTCTCATGTTGCTAGTGGCCAATGTTAGTGCTTGCTCCCGCAGGAGTCTGACTCTCGGAGGAGCGAGATGGCACACAGGAAAAAACGTCCCTAGGCCAATTGGAACGCTCTATGTTTTTTAATTGGCAATTCCGCAAGACTCTCACGTACCCAATAGTCCAGATATACAAATATTTTTAACCTTAATTTCTCAACAACTACTGAACTGATTTACATCAAATCACAAAACGCTGAATCTGTATTCTAGGTTCTAGCTTTCTGCCAATTGTTTTGTAATTCTGTTCAGCAGTTTTTGCTGTAGACCTACTGAAGAAGTGTATGGAAAATGCATTGAGATTTTGCATTTTGGGACCCCCCTTTTTTCTCGCTCCCCGCTTGACGAATCTCCCCAAAACTTTCCATGCATAAACGTTTTTATTCCAAGCACTTGAAGGGTAAGGAAAGGAAGCATGTGTTTGAAAGATCGTAATTTTCAGGAGGATTTCTGTTAGGATTCCAAATTAGGGTCTGAAGAAAGTAGAGCAAGGAGAAACTGAATCATAATATTTTTTTTCTCACTGCACTAAGCATTATGTAATGTGGCACCTAGATGTTAAGCTAGCAGTCACGGATATTGGAACCTTCCCAAGTCATGCCCTTTTCTTTTCTTTGTTATCGTAAATATGTGATGGTTTGCACCAAGTGATGAGATAATACAATGAATTAGATTTGTACATTTTAGGACACTCTAGATCGACCATGCTTGGACATGTGAGATATAATTATTCCACCATACGTCCTCTTGTTTCATTTGTACTAGGATCGTGCACATCGTATTGGTCAGAAGAAGCAAGTGCGAGTGTTCCGACTAATCACTGACAATACAATTGAAGACAGAATTGTAGAAAGAGCAGAGATTAAACTGAGACTTGACTCAATTGTCATACAGCAAGGTATTTAATGATTTTAAATATGGAATTTACAACAGTAAATTATGCTCTTTTTAGGTGTTTAAATGATGTTAAAATAAGAGGGTACGTATTAAGGGTGGTGGAAGCTGTTTTCATGTATGTTGTTTAAATGAGTAACTTTTAATAGAACTGTTTAAAAAATTGTGCATTGCATATATTTTTCAAGCTGTGCACACCCATTTCTTCAGAAGTGCTGCACTCTAATTATGGACTCTTTATTAAACTCTTTCTTTTGTTAAATGCTAAAAGTACTGCTGATCAAAGGTTGAGTCAGAAGTAAAACAATCTATTGATCTGTTGTATTTGTATATAGTTAATTGACAAGTGTGTCAGGGTGAAGAGGTGTTAAAGTGTGTCTGTAACTCTAGCAGACTGGCAAAAAAGCAGTTTGAAAAATTAGTTCCACCCATTTAATCTCCCAGGATTTCCCCCTTTTCAGACAACCCAATTTTGGATGTTCACTGAGAGTAAGTCTCCATACCTGAGACGCACTCTCTTGTAAATTTTATGAAAATGGACAGAGAGTGCTAGTTACCAGTGTCTGCCTTTTGAAACCAGGTCTACTCCTGTACAGTGTAGGTAAGAAGCTCTGGACTGGTTGCATGGGAACATATGCATGAACACACGTGTTCTGAGTGACCATGTGAGACTGCTGTTCAGCTGAGCC
Source organism: Lissotriton helveticus (assembly GCF_964261635.1). NCBI lineage: Eukaryota > Metazoa > Chordata > Amphibia > Caudata > Salamandridae > Lissotriton > Lissotriton helveticus. The sequence continues at coordinate 2,098,549,229 of NC_136063.1, read as the reverse complement.
TGGTGTTGATGCACAGGTAGCCTGGCACAGAAGGGTCCCTTCAGGATAGGTGCTGACCTGGTGTAGTCCTTATAATGTTAGTGGGCGTTCATAGTGTAAGTCTGGAGTAGTGCTTAACTGAAAAGAATGGGTACTTCACTGAATCATACCTGGAGGGCGAGATCTGCCCCAAGTGCAGTTCGACTGAATTTAGGCCTAGAGACTGAGGTGAAGTAGCACTCCCAGGGTAAAAATAAACCCAGTGTGCAGATCCAATGTCACTTTTGTGATATCTGCCATCCTAGCACTTGAAAATGTGTCTTAAATGATCACTTCAAGTTGCCAACATCGAATGTCTCAGAATGCTGTGCAGGTCGGTTAGGACAGGGGCGATGTGATGATATGTCACCCCATGATTGGGCAAAGGTGCCTACCTTCTAAAATCTTTCACCCTCACTTTAAAGATTTTCAGTTGGGAGAGACTTTGGAGATCAGACTGGCCTGGAGGTAATGACACTGGAGGAATGCCCAGCTACAACGGAAGAGAAACCTACTGTAAGGACGAATGGGTTCAAGGATGATTGACTTCAGTCGCCACCCAGGGAATCAGAGCTGTTTCTATAAACGCAATGTTACTGGCAGCTGTAATCCCTCTGATGGACAGTAGGGGTGGATTCTGCTTGGCAGGGGCCCTGTGTGGCTTCCCGGGATCTTTTGTGGACTGGTTTATTGGATTTGTTGGCAAGATGAACGGCATGGCAGTCCCCAAAAGGACATTCTCACAGTTGATCATCTTGTGTATCAACATGTGCTATGCCTTGGCCCACAACAAACCACCAGAAGGTAGCAGGGCACATTCCACCAGAGCAAAGTCTTCTACCTCTGTTCTGGCACGAGGGGTACCAGTTGCAGAAATTTGCAAGTTTTCCACTTGGGCTTTCCTCCCTACTATAGCAAAACGTTACTGTTTGGACTCAAAAGTGTGAAGAGAAGGTCACTAAGCATGATCAAACTTCCAGGATTTCTTTGTATAACTAGCCATGCACCCATCTCCTGGTTGGGTATTGCTTGGGAATTATCCTCGGTCCCCCGATACTGCTCCATAGAGACGCTTACAGCCCTGAAGAGTCACGGGTAACTGCCCCTCTGAAACACGTGTCGGCTGGTATTCTCTTTGGATCTCCTGATGGAGGACCACTACCACTTATAAAACTTTAAGCATTTAACTAATGTTTGGGCGATCTTGTCTTCTTACCCTTGTTCTCGCATTTCAAGGACTTTGATACTTACATAGTTATTATCTTCACGTGTGCTCTGGACCTTGCATTTAAATCCTACTAAATGTTTATTTTGGGCTGTGATGGATATGCACATTTGTCTATATGCAAAATTAAGTACAGGTTACACAGAAAGCCCTTTACCACCCGATTTTTGGTACAGCAAGCCACTTTTCCAATGTTTATGTAGTAAGGAATGGAACATGTATGCTACCCAAGGGCCCAATTGTAAAGGCTTTCCGCTAATGAAATTAACCAAATACTTTTTTAGCATCATGGCTGCTTCAGTTATTCAGGAATTGAGCAAAAATCAAGCACATATGTGATAGAGACATCTAGCCACAGACTCCTTACCTTTGAATTTCCCCTGGCGTCAGACTGGATCCTTAAGATTTTTTGTGAGCAGTACCCCTGCACGCCGGTAGGTGGCCTCAGTTGGCTCCACGTGGCTTAGTCGTACACGCTGGAAGTGACGTCCATATCAACTATAAAGGCGCCAACTCAGCTTGCCAACGTCTTTTCTTCCCGCACCAACCAGTACTAATCTGAGAGAAGAGCTACCCCTCTGTTTGTTTTTGACAGGATTTTTGTGATGTTTTGTCTTTCTTTTTTGAGGTTTCTTCCTGGTGTGTCAAGTGTGTCATCAAGAAAGACAGTGACTCATGTCACCTTGCCATGTCGGTGACTTACCCGCACCTTTTGTGTTTGTGGTGCTTGAAATGCAACCACGACTCCAAGTCGTGTTTCTTCTTCGGCAGGTGCTTCTATGGAAGTCACGGTCCCACTCGTGAGGAAAGTCTGGGGACCATTCTAGGAGTCCAAAGTCCTCTTCGTCCCACTCCATATCATTGGGGCACTCAGGTAAGAGGCACAAAGAACACAAGAATTCATAATGCTTTGACTTTCTAGGCCTGGTTCCTCGGAGCCTGGGCCGACTCCGCTTCTCCCCAGTTTTCCAGGAGACGGACTGACCCTTACTCAAATAAGGGAATTTTATCAGACCTCATTTTTGAGTAGCCCAACCCCTCTGGCGTGCCTTTGGGACCCTTGTGGTCAGAGGGGACTCCATCATGTTCTGCGCAGCAGCTCTGGCCCCGGTTCCGATGGCCCCCCATGTATCTGGTCATGGATCCGCACTGGCGTTGGTTGTGCCACTACACCTTACCTGGTGCCAGTCGCAACGATGATGCTCCTGGCGCCCACCGGTGGTGCCAGCCCCATTCCAATCCCTGACAACACAGAGCTGTGTCCACCGATGCCGATTCCAGCGCCAATAGGATCCCTCGTCCTATGTCAGAGACTGAGCCTTATTCTGAAGGGCTAAGCTTAGGGGAGGAGTGGAATGGGTCACTGGACCCTTTAGAAATACTAGTATAAACAGGATATGAACTGGTGTGAGGAACTGGGTAATGCCAATGGACTTGACAAGTCCCCAAATACCAGCATGCTTTCACCCCCTACCGTAGCTAGAGAGGAGGGAGCTACATATGCAATGGTGGTGTGGAGGGCGGCTTAGGTTCTCAAGCTTAGTTAGCCCTCAGTGGCAGTCAAGACTAACATCTTTATGGAGGTGTTGCAACTGGGAGTTTTCTCCTTTGAACTCCATAATCCTGTTCAACAAAGACTTCACCAACGTCTTTCTTTGGACCTATTCCAAACCCAGCACAGAGGCTCCTGTGAATAGGATGGTTGCCCGCCGCCACTGCCCCGCTCCAGGGGACCCAAATTTCCTCACCCAACACCCTACCCTGGAGAGCTTGGCGTTCCCTGCCGCACCCCAAGACAGGGAATCCAAGAGGCTGGACAGCTTGGGTAAGGAAATGTTTTCTTCTTCCAGCCTTGCATTGCGGACAGTGAACACTGCATGCTTATTGGGCTGCTATTCCCACACGCTTTGGATAACGATTGGACAGGTGCTGCTGCACGTCTGGAGGAGGTAAGGGCCATTCTTTCCCAAGCTGTACTAGACAGGAGAGACGCAGTGGCTTGGACACTGGGCAGAGCTGTTTTGTCAACAGTGGGTGTCAGACGCCACGCCTGGCTGAGATCATCTGGCTTTTTGGGGATTCTCATGGCTTCCCTCATGGAAATGCCCTTCAGTGGCACCAGTCTCTTCAGAGAGAAGATGGACTTGACGCTCGAACCCTTTTAGGACTGGTGGGCTACGGCCAAGTCCTTGGGCCTCTCGGCTAGCCCATATACCCAGTCGACCTTTTGCTTTTTTTGTAGATAAGGAAGCTCGGCTGGCCCATATACCCAGTCAACCTTTTGCTTTTTTTGTAGATAAGGAAGGGGCTTTCAACTGTGCCAAACCTATTCCAGCTACAAGCTGCACAGGCTTCCTTGCCTCTGCATGGACACTGGCACGGTTTCTACCTACCTTGTAGCCCGCAATCTGGTCCAGTTGCCAGCCCCCCGGCAGCTGTATTCTCTAAACCTTCTTAATATTTACCTTTTAGATCATGGACGTCCAGCAGGTAGCAGGATTCCCCATCACCTCTACCACTGGCAGTCCCTAACATCAGACAGGTGGTCTCTGCACATTGTCCAAAGGGGCTACTCCCTCCGGTTCGAGAGTACTACACCCTCCATGGCTCCATCTTATGACTGTCTGATGGAGGATCATCTGTCACTGCTCAAGGAGGAAGATATGGCTTTCCTGGCTAAGGGGGCCATAGAGAGGGTTTCGGTGCCAGAAGTAGGCTGTGGTTGCTATTCCAGCTACTTTCTGGCTCCGAAAAAGGACAAGGGCCTTCGTTCTATCCTAGACCTCCGAGCCCTCAACTGCTTCATCAGAAAGGAAAGATTAAAGATGCTCATGTTGACTCAGGTTTTATCTGCCCTGGACCCAGTGGACTGGATGGTAGTGTTGGACTTGCAGGATGCCCATTTTCACATCCCCGTCATGCCTGCCCATTGGTGTTATCTGCAGTTTACAGTAGCCATGAGCATTTCCTTTTCACCTTGCTCCCTTTTAGCATTACTAGCGCCCCTCAGGTGTTCACCCAGGTAATGGCGGTGGTCGCAGCTCATGTGCACAGATCAGGGGTGCCAGTGTTCTCCTATCTTGATGACTGGCTGCTGCGGGCTCTCACCAGGCTGTCGCCTCCCATCTCCAGACTATGGCAGACCTCCTGCATTCACTGGGGTTCACTATCAATGTGCCGAAGTTCCACCTGACTCCATCTCAAACGCTTCTTTTCATCAGAGCTGTTCTGGGCACAGTGCAGTTTTTGGCTTATCCTCCAGAGCGCCGAGTCCAGGATATTCGGTATCATACCGATGTTTCAGCCTCTATCCTGGATTTCGGTGAGACTGACTGCGAATGCTGAGCCTCATGGCCTTCAGCATCCTGCTAGTGACACATGCCAGATGGCATAGGGACCTGAAGTTCCAGTCGGCGCAGCATCAGGGGATTCTTTTTGACATGGCCCAGATCTCGGAGTAAACTGCAAAGTACCTTCAGTGGTGACTAAATAACCACAATTGGGTCAGAGGCAGACCCCTCTCCTTTCCCCAACCAGATCCTACAGTAGTGACAGATGCATCACTCCTGGAAGGGGGCGGCCATCTGGGAGAGGTGGAGATCAGAGGACTCTGGTCTCCGGTGAAATCCAGACTCCACATCAACCTGATGGAGCTCCGAGCGATCCGATTGGCATTGAAAGTCTTTCTACCTTCCATCAAGGGAAGGCTGTTTCAAGTTTTCACGGACAACTCCACCGCCAGAAGCCCTTTGTCTCTGGACATGGCTGGAACAGCAGGGCATTTCCTTGGTAGTTCAACACCTGGCAGGTGCCCTGAACACCAAGGCGAACAAACTCAGCTATCTATGACTAGCGTATCAGGAATGTGGTGCCCACACGTTGATGGCGCAAGGTTTCTTTCTACACTGGGAAAAGCCTTGGTTAGATCTGTTTGCCTCTGCCTAGAACGCACATTGTCAGCAGTTTTGCTTGCTGGAGTTCCCAAGGCATTTTTTGTCTCAAGTGGAGCTCAGGACTCCTGTATGCCTTCCTGCCCATACAACTCCTGCCCAGAGTTTTCAAGAAGATTAGGAACAACTTGGCCCAGGACATCCTTGTTGCTCCGGACTGCGCAAGGAGAGTCTAATACCCCTGGTCCCTGTCTCTCAATGACTCTAGTTGTCCTGTACGTATCGCCCCCTTCAGCACACCGGTTCCCCACCCTTCCCAACGCCCAATCCCAAACAACCCTCCCGCAACACCCACAGGGTTTCGTCTACCCCCTTCTCGTAATCTGCTCCAAATCAGCTAATTTCTCGGCCGCCGCCCCGAAAGCCCCCTCACCGCACCAATTTCGGGGGTCCCCTGTGGTCCCTTCCTAACCCCAACTAAACAGCCCCAACACTGAATTATTGTCCAATGCCCCACCGTCTGTCCCTTCGGGCATGTGGAAAAAAGGTAGATCGGGGTGTATATGTGACCCAAGTGCCCCGGGCCCCTCCCAACCCCCCATCCCCCAGCCAGCTATATATCAGTGCCATAGTGTCCCGTGATGCAAATCACAGTCTATCTGGAGGAGTCGTGTCTCTTGACTCCGCTTCCAGGGCTGTCGCTCTTTCTTGCGTCATGGTCGCAGGATCTGGTTTTACGTCTATTTTAGGCGAGCGTCGACGACCCACCATCTGCCATTCTCCCTTCGGGGATCTTTGTGAGCTACTGGGTAGCTCGTCGGGCATCGGCTGGTTCAGTCCAATGATCTCACATGTCTTTTGGAGGGAGCGTAGCTGGTGCAATTTACCATTCCACTTAAAGAACAAATGGAAAGGGTGCCCCCAAGAATATGCCACCCCTTTTCCCTTCAAAAACGTGGTCACCTCCCTGAAAGCCTTCCTCTTCTGTAAGGTGGTGGAGGCCAAATCTTGATAAAGCGCTACTGAATGGCCTTGATATTTGAAGGGATGCTTCAACCTAGCTTCTCGCCGGATGCGTTCCTTGAGTGGGAAGTCCGGCAGGAAGTCTAATATGTCCGGTGGTGGGGTCGCCGGCCTTCTCATGTTGCCCACTCGATAAACTCGAGGAATGCGGATTTCGAAGTCGGGTCTCCCTAAACATGCCCTGGAAGTACCTGGCGATGGGGGACGGAGCTTGCCAGCAACGGAGATGGCCGCCTAGTCCGTCGGCTCCTCCGTCTCGGAAACTATCCGACCAAGAATCCTAGGGGTAGCAGTGCCCTTCATATCTCCAGAACTCGGCCGCGGCGGTCGGAGCAGACGGGGAGCCTGTGGACGGCTTCTTGTGGTTCTCCCGCTCCTGTGACGGTCACGGCTCGCAATTACTTGCGGACTACGCGAGTGCCGCGGGTGCCGCCTACGGGACACCGGGCTCCGGTGGGGTGCCGACCCGGGAGCTGGGAGCAGTCCTAGGCTAACTGTGCAGCTTCTCAGAGGCTTCGAGGACCTATCGTCCACCCGGAACCCACGGCGGAGCCGGCGAGAGCGTTACCTCTGCGCGGCTCCGGAGATCAGCAAGGTGTGTGTGGCCGGCAGCGGCCTGACAGAACTACTCGAGGGTGTGACTAGGCCCAGGGACTCGCGACTCTCCCTGAATCGACGGACCTCTGTTACTGGGCCTCTGCTTTAACACTTCACCCGCCTTGCTGGTGGTGCACAGCGGAGATTGCTTGGGCTGTTTCGTGGAGCCCGAGAGTTGGGGGCGCACATACAGACCTGCAGGGATCTCGGCCGCGGCCTAGTGCGGGCCGCATCACCGTGGTGAGTGCGGTGGAACGACCCGCCAATGGCACTGTGGACAACAACTGACCACGCATCCTGAAGATAGGTGAGACCGATGGGTGCCCGTGAGGCCTGAAGAGGACTTCCCGCACAACTGGGGGTCAGGACGTCCTCGGACGCTGAGGAGGCCATTGACAGACGAACACGGAGAGCTGAGCTGCAACGATCGTTGGGACGCGGCAGAACACGGCAGGTGACCGCGTGGTGCAACCCTTGAGCCGTCATGGGGCGCCCAGATAGATCACAAGCAAAACTTAATTTTGATGTTGCCAAAAAAGCCAAAATGACTGAGCCTCCTCCCGAAGAGTTCATTGACGAAGCTGGCAGTTCTGGTATGGGCGACAATGTTGAGTCTGACATCAGAGGGCTTTTGCTTAACATGGAGAAGAACTTGCAGGGCAGTATTGCGTCTTTGGGCACCAAGATGGACGCCCTCACATACCGTATGGACAGGATGGCGGAGAGGATAGATAAGCATGCCGAACGCATTGACATGTCCGAACGTAGGATTGGTGAGGTAGAGGAGGCGCATACAACACTGGACTCGGAGCAGAAGCAGCTGGGGAGGGTGCTTCAAGTCCTACAGGATAAGGCGGAGGACTTGGAGGCCCGTTCCCGCAGATGTAATATACGTCTTACGGGCCTTTCGGAAACAGTCGCCACGGGCAACATGGAGCTATTTGTAGAGTCACTCCTGAAAAAACTGCTGGGAGATGATGCATTTTCTACAATGTTTGTCGTGGAGAGAGCTCACCGTTTCCTTGGCCCTAAACCGAAGCCAGGGGCCCCTCCGCGTCCCATAGTAGCTAAGCTCCTTAACTACAGGGACAGGGACACAGCACTGAAATTAGCCTGGAAGAAGCAACCGCTACATTATGAAGGCTCTGTGTTGTCCTTATTTCCGGATTTCACCGCACGTGTGCAGGAGGCGAGGCGGTAGTTTGTGCCCATGAAACGGCAACTACGTGATTGGGGGATCGACTATGCGATGCTGTACCCCGCGAAGCTGAGAGTCAACAGGCAAGGGCGATCTACCATTTTCACCGATCCGAAAGCGCTGCAAAAAGCCATGAAGGGCTGGAGACGCAACGAGAAAACCGGGCGCCGAGAAGAGGACGTGGAAGCGGAGGATGGCAATCCCATGGAGAAGCAGGACTGAGACTGCTCGCTGTTATCGAGGAAGGTATTGGAAGTGGTGAGGTTTGAGATTGCGGGGTGGGCAGTGCACGAGGTCCCGGTGGAGCTGTCGCACCTTGCAGGCGAATCTTGGACGGTGACATTGTCCATGAGTAATGTGGAATAGAGCTGTACTGAGTTCCCCGAACCAGAACTATGGATTGATGGGACACTTCCAGGGCGTAGCCTCCTATGTGTTGGGGCTGCGAACAATCAAGCCGTGGGCCTCTCCCTGTGTGTGGGGGCGGTGGCGGGCTGCCTCGCGGCTGGGAGGTCGACACGGCAACTACAGCTGTGGTACCATTTGAATTTGGATTTTATTAGACTCTTCTATAGGGATTATAGAGGTTGCAAGGGGGATACAGGCATTTTGGAATCTCTCTTTGCTTTTTTTCTAAAATGCTCCATTAATCCTGTTCAATGCTGTGTTCATTATGCTGGGGTCGCTGCATGCCTACGGGGGATTCAATTTGGTATTTTTTTACCCATACCGAGACGGAGAGGCGGGATACAGGGGTGGCAATGTGTACTGTTGTTTTGCTTTGCTATAGACTCAGCATGTGCTGGCAAGCTCGCCCCTGTGTGTACTCCACATTCCAGCACGAAATTGCATTACTAGGGTAATTGGTTTACGATTTGCATTGTTTTTTGCGGAATGCTTAGCAAGGGTGGGGTTGGCGGGAGAGGGGTGGGGGGGTTGCTTCTAGAACTGTTCTGGGATGGGTGGGGTGATTGGGCTGAAAGGCGCGGCCAGGTTGGGGTTGGGCAAGCGTGGGTGGGGGGAGGGTTTGCTCTATGCTTCTCCAAGTTCATGGTTGTTGATACTGATTGTAGGTTTTGTAAGGGTATTAATTGCATTGGAGACCTATGTTGGCATGGTAGTAAGGTACGCTGTGAGTTGCTTCATTGCACGTAGAGACACCATAGTGGCTAGAAATAGACATCAACAGTACTATGACGCAAACTTTCTTGGTCGCTGACAGCGACTGTGTGCGCGACGCTCCCCCCATCCAGACCCCGAATGCTCGAGACCTTGATACTATAACGATTATAACGTGGAATGTCCGGGGACTGAATGATCATAGAAAAGTTAGGAAGGTCCTGCAGTACCTCACTCGGCATGGTGTTGACATTGCGTTGCTGCAAGAGACGCACCTCGGCCGTGATAGTCCCACACTGCGATATAGGGGTCTCCATGGCAGAGTGCACGCGGTTGGTTTTACATCCAATGCTAGGGGAGTGCTCACATGGGTAAACCCTAAGTCAGGCTTGATATTTACACCCTTGTCGACGGATGCGGAGGGTAGGTACGTTATCACTAGCTGTACTGGGAAGGGTACAACTTTGACTGTTGTCAACACGTATGGACCTAATTTTGACTGTCCTTCCTTTTACACGGTGCTGGCTAATAAAATCAGAGACCTTGGTGGGGAGCATGTCCTGTGGGGTGGTGACTTTAATCTTACGCTACAGCCAGACTTGGACAGATCGGACGGGCCTTGCAGACGCCCCTCGGCGTCTTCCTGTCTGCTCACAGTAGAAATGACTAGACTTGGACTACAGGATGTCTGGAGGGATAGGCACCCGGGGAAGGGTGGCTACACTCACTACTCCTCACAACATAAGATAGGTGAGACCGATGGGTGCCCGTGAGGCCTGAAGAGGACTTGCGCACAACTGGGGGTCAGGACGTCCTCGGACGCTGAGGAGGCCATTGACAGACGAACACGGAGAGCTGAGCTGCAACGATCGTTGGGACGCGGCAGGACACGGCAGGTGACCGCGTGGTGCGACCCTTGAGCCGTCATGGGGCGCCCAGATAGATCACAACCAAAACTTAATTTTGATGTTGCCAAAAAAGCCAAAATGACTGAGCCTCCTCCCGAAGAGTTCATTGACGAAGCTGGCAGTTCTGGTATGGGCGACAATGTTGAGTCTGACATCAGAGGGCTTTTGCTTAACATGGAGAAGAACTTGCAGGGCAGTATTGCGTCTTTGGGCACCAAGATGGACGCCCTCACATACCGTATGGACAGGATGGCGGAGAGGATAGATAAGCATGCCGAACGCATTGACATGTCCGAACGTAGGATTGGTGAGGTAGAGGAGGCGCATACAACACTGGACTCGGAGCAGAAGCAGCTGGGGAGGGTGCTTCAAGTCCTACAGGATAAGGCGGAGGACTTGGAGGCCCGTTCCCGCAGATGTAATATACGTCTTACGGGCCTTTCGGAAATAGTCGCCACGGGCAACATGGAGCTATTTGTAGAGTCACTCCTGAAAAAACTGCTGGGAGATGATGCATTTTCTACAATGTTTGTCGTGGAGAGAGCTCACCGTTTCCTTGGCCCTAAACCGAAGCCAGGGGCCCCTCCGCGTCCCATAGTGGCTAAGCTCCTTAACTACAGGGACAGGGACACAGCACTGAAATTAGCCTGGGAGAAGCAACCGCTACATTATGAAGGCTCTGTGTTGTCCCTATTTCCGGATTTCACCGCACGTGTGCAGGAGGCGAGGGGGTAGTTTGTGCCCATGAAACGGCAACTACGTGATTGGGGGATCGACTATGCGATGCTGTACCCCGCGAAGCTGAGAGTCAACAGGCAAGGGCGATCTACCATTTTCACCGATCCGAAAGCGCTGCAAAAAGCAATGAAGGGCTGGAGACGCAACGAGAAAACCGGGCGCCGAGAAGAGGACGTGGAAGCGGAGGATGGCAATCCCATGGAGAAGCAGGACTGAGACTGCTCGCTGTTATCGAGGAAGGTATTGGAAGTGGTGAGGTTTGAGATTGCGGGGTGGGCAGTGCACGAGGTCCCGGTGGGGCTGTCGCACCTTGCAGGCGAATCTTGGACCGTGACATTGTCCATGAGTAATGTGGAATAGAGCTGTACTGAGTTCCCCGAACCAGAACTATGGATTGATGGGACACTTCCAGGGCGTAGCCTCCTATGTGTTGGGGCTGCGAACAATCAAGCCGTGGGCCTCTCCCTGTGTGTGGGGGCGGTGGCGGGCTGCCTCGCGGCTGGGAGGTCGACACGGCAACTACAGCTGTGGTACCATTTGAATTTGGATTTTATTAGACTCTTCTGTAGGGATTATAGAGGTTGCAAGGGGGATACAGGCATTTTGGCATCTCTCTTTGCTTTTTTCTAAAATGCTCCATTAATCCTGTTCAATGCTGTGTTCATTATGCTGGGGGCGCTGCATGCCTACGGGGGATTCATTTTGGTATTTTTTTACCCATACCGAGACGGAGAGGCGGGATACAGGGGTGGCAATGTGTACTCTTGTTTTGCTTTGCTATAGACTCAGCATGTGCTGGCAACCTCGCCCCTGTGTATACTCCACATTCCAGCACGAAATTGCTTTACTAGGGTAATTGGTTTACGATTTGCATTGTTTTTTGCGGAATGCTTAGCATGGGTGGGGTTGGCGGGAGAGGGGTGGGGGTGTTGCTTCTAGAACTGTTCTGGGATGGGTGGGGTGATTGGGCTGAAAGGCGCGGCCAGGTTGGGGTTGGGCAAGCGTGGGTGGGGGAGGGTTTGCTCTATGCTTCTCCAAGTTCATGGTTGTTGATACTGATTGTAGGTTTTGTAAGGGTATTAATTGCATTGGAGACCTATGTTGGCATGGTAGTAATGTACGCTGTGAGTTGCTTCATTGCACGTAGAGACACCATAGTGGCTAGAAATAGACATCAACAGTACTATGACGCAAACTTTCTTGGTCGCTGACAGCGACTGTGTGCGCGACGCTCCCCCCATCCAGACCCCGAATGCTCGAGACCTTGATACTATAACGATTATAACGTGGAATGTCCGGGGACTGAATGATCATAGAAAAGTTAGGAAGGTCCTGCAGTACCTCACTCGGCATGGTGTTGACATTGCGTTGCTGCAAGAGACGCACCTCGGCCGTGATAGTCCCACACTGCGATATAGGGGTCTCCATGGCAGAGTGCACGCGGTTGGTTTTACATCCAATGCTAGGGGAGTGCTCACATGGGTAAACCCTAAGTCAGGCTTGATATTTACACCCTTGTGGACGGATGCGGAGGGTAGGTACGTTATCACTAGCTGTACTGGGAAGGGTACAACTTTGACTGTTGTCAACACGTATGGCCCTAATTTTGACTGTCCTTCCTTTTACACGGTGCTGGCTAATAAAATCAGAGACCTTGGTGGGGAGCATGTCCTGTGGGGTGGCGACTTTAATCTTACGCTACAGCCAGACTTGGACAGATCGGACGGGCCTTGCAGACGCCCCTCGGCGTCTTCCCGTCTGCTCACAGTAGAAATGACTAGACTTGGACTACAGGATGTCTGGAGGGATAGGCACCCGGGGAAGGGTGGCTACACTCACTACTACTCACAACATAATCTACATACCAGGTTCGATTATTGGCTTCTTTCCGCACACCTCCTCTCCAGAGTGCGTGCTTGCGTCACACTCCCGCGCACATACTCAGATCACTCTCCGGTGCTGGTAACACTGACCGCGTTGCGGACACGCCCCCCTCCCTTCTCATGGTGTATGCCACCGTACGCCTTACTTGACGACGCCTTTCGGGGCGAACTCACGACGGATATAGAAGAATTTTTTAGTAAGAACGAGGGCACAGTGGACTCATTCCTTACAGTGTGGGAGTCCTTCAAAACATACATTCGAGGGGTTATAATCTCCAAGCATAACGGAGTACTTCGGTCCATCCTAGATCGCTTGAAGCTGTTGGAGGCTCGACTCCGCGATATAGAGGAGCGGATGGTACGGGATACAAGTGCAGACCTGACTCAAGAACTAGCACAGACGGTTCGAGAATATAATGAGGAAGCAGACTCGGAAGTAAAGTATCTGGGGAAATACGCTATAGCTCGCTCCTATGGCGAGGGGGAGCGTCCCGGTACAGTGCTGTCTAACTTGGCCAAGCGGTGTAGACAACATTCGCCCCCTCCTATGACACATTCATCTGGGCAGGGAGACGAGTTGACTGCTGAGCAGAAGGCGGAACTCTTTCGGGACTATTATGCCGCCTTATACTCATCCAGGGGGACCATCCCGGATAGTAGCATTCTTGACTATCTCGGGTATATTAAGTTGCCCTGGCTTACCGACTCTCATCGAGCGTTCCTCGTCTGCCCGTTTGAAAGGGAAGAGATAGTCCTGGCGCTGTCCTCCATGAAGGCCAGCAGTGCTCCGGGAAATGACGGTTTTCCGGCTTCGTTTTATAAAGCATTCCCGGACTTACTGATCCCTAAATTACTACAGCTGGTGGAACAGGTTGCGGAATGCAGGGAGATGCCTCCCACTATGCGGGAAGCTACCATTGTAACATTACTGAAACCAGGTAAACCCCCAGAGGACTGTGCCTCCTATCGGCTGTTATCTCTACTCAATGTTGATGCCAAAGTCTTCGCAAAGGTTCTTGCTAATCATATCAGCCCTCTGATCCCGTTACTGGTGGTGCCCGAACAGGCAGGCTTCGTTCCTGGCCGTACCCTGACTTACAACCTGCGCACAGTGTTTGCAGCATTCCAACGTACTCGGCAGGACATACCGGCAGTAGCGGTTTTTCTCAACATGGAAAAGGCATTTCACTCCGTTGAGTGGCCCTTCCTGCGAGCACTGCTGCAGTGCATGGGGGTGGGAGACCTCTTTCTTCAACTTGTAAACACGCTTTATAATTCACCAACTGCTAGAGTTAGGATTGGCGCGGTTACGACTGAAACCTTTAATATTTGACGTGGCACTCGGCAAGGTTGCCCGCTTTCCCCTCTCCTATATGCACTCGTAGCGGAACCACTGGCTTGCGCATTAAGAGAATACCATAGTCACCGGGGAATTAGATTTACAAAGTACAATTTAATTGTGTCCACATACGCAGATGACGCCCTGCTTTATGTGAGGAACCCAGAAGACAACCTTCCCAGAGTGCTGAGGGAGGTGGTACTGTTTAGCTCACACTCAGGCATTAAAGTTAATTGGAGTAAAACAGTAATGTCTCCGCTCACACCATTCACGAGTCGGGTAGAATCGGAGTATCCTATCCAGTGGACCACAGATGCGGTCCGCTACCTGGGAATACAACTTCATACAGATTCAGAAGTGGTCCTGCGAGAGAACTACGGGGTGGCGGTTTCCAAACTGGGGGATGACGTGGAAAAGTGGAAGAGTCTCCCCTCTCCTTAATGGGCCGAATTTCATTGCTGAAAATGACGGTACTCCCCCGTTTTCTGTTCCTGTTCAGTAACATACCAATGGTGCTCTCACAGGCTTTTTTCAAACAGCTGCACGCGCTGGTGTTGCGGCTGGTGTGGGCTGGCAAACAACCCAGGGTGGCATGGGATATACTGATACGACCATATGAGAACGGGGGACTGCAAGCCCCGGATCTTGAAAAAAGTACCTGGCGACATCGGACCCTTCTTTCTGTGGGACTCCTCGGACGTGGATGTTATTGCGCCGTGACCTGTTTTCAAGGTCCTCTGCGTGAGCCTGCAGGTATATCTGTTGGTCTTTCAGTCTGATGAGTTCCTGCTGTAGTTGCTCAGTCTCTTCCCCTTTGGCTTGATCTCTGTCTTCCATAGCGGCCACTCGCTCCCCGATCTCGTCCATATCTGCGTATCTCTCTCACTTCTCCCGCCACTTCCTGCTTAAGCGTCTGAAAATCCTCCCAAATGGTGTTGCAGAGGGTTTCAAGGAATGCACGTATAATCGGCACCTCTCCATCTCAGTGGTCCGTGTGTGCCTTAGGGGCCGGAGACGTCTGCCCCCCTTTTTCCCCTGCCATGGCAACCTTTGTGAGCATTTCTTTCAGGGATCTCTCCCCCTTTTTCCGCAGCATGGACATGGTGGGGCCTCCTGACAGCCAGGATCTAGCTTCCTCCCCTGATCCATGGGTTTGCCACTAGGGCAGCGCTGCAATGTGTTGTGCGGGTCCGAGTGGACCGTGAGTCAGAGCAACGTATTGTGGCTTGTCCTCTACTCTGCGTTGCGGGACTTCCTGTTCTCCGATGTCCTCCAGTTCCTCAATCTGCTGGGTATCGATTCCTGTTGTGCCTCTGGCTGTTGGAGATTGTTCAAGCAGTGCAGTTCTCTGGTGTAAGTAGGCCCTGATGTAGTGTTGGCCATGCGTGTAGCAGGGTTACAAAGGTTGGTGGCTGATGTGCCCACAGCCCGCTCCACTGTCTCTGCCAGTATCGAGCTTCGTGCCACCCCTACTTCGCTTGGTAGCAGTGTGCACCTCGCAGCACAAGAAGGGGCCTGGCCCGGTCGGTGCACAGCCCCTCCAATCTATTAACATCCACATGTTGTTCCCAGCGATTGGGGGGGAGGGGTGTGTGGAGTTGATCCGCTATTGCACTAGTTGCGCGCCCGGGGGAGGCCCGTGAGCTGCGCCTTCAATTATCACTGCTGCCCGGAAGGTAGATGTCCGCCCTCTGTGGCGCAGCTCTCGGTCGCCGCCAATGCCCTATGGCTGCATCAATTTTCACCTGTCTATAGTTTGGGCAGCCCCGCTTTTACACTGTCGTTTCGTGGCAACGACGCCTCCATCCGCTTGGTGCTACGTTCTCTGATGGGGCCGTTAAGCCCTTCCTGCCATTTTAGTTCCATGCCTCCCGGGACTGCTAAAGTTGGTGAGGGGGGCTATGCGGCAATGATCGGGATGGGCTCTCTCTGTGATCTCTGCCCCCGTTGCGCCACCCCTGTAGGGGTCACCGTGCACTGCTCTGCTCCGATTGCTCTTGTGGTGCACCGGGCCCTTGCCTAGGAAGGCCGTCTGCTGCTAATCTATTAGTCCCGTCCCGCCATTGAGTTCGGCGCCTCCCGGGGCTGCCCAGGCCGAAAAAGGAGGCTGTATGGCACTGCTTGGAGGTATCTCTCCCTTTGTGTTCAGTTACTGTTGCGCCACACCATTGGGGGTCATCTGCGCTGTTCCTCCTCGATTGTTCCTTGGGGGCACCGGGCCCTCTAGTTCCTGCTGTGGCCCATGGGGGGTTCGGCGCCCCCCGCTAGTGCTGGTCACCTCCTTCTCTGCCAGGCCATCTGAGCTGCTGGCACTCGCTTGGCATGAAGCAGGCTGCCTCCCAGTTCCACTGCCGCCTGGTCTGCTGCTATCTCCACTGGTGATCCGCCGAAACCGCCTCTCTCAGGCGCTATTGGGCTTCCGGCAAGGTCGCCATTTCCTCTCTTGCTGAGCCGCTCTGAGTGAGATCTGGGAGCGTACGCCAACCACCACCGCTCCTGAAGTTGCCCCGGCACTCCCGCCCGTCGCCCCACCGTCCGTGATGCACTACGGGGGGCTGAATCAGAACTTTGGCCGTGTTAGGGGCCAGGAACGAGGAGCCTTCGGGATCTGCGACCGTTCAGATCGCCATCTTGGCCACGCCCCTCCAGGGCCCGATTTTAGACACACTAGAGTCAGTGTACTTCATGGCTCCTCCTTTCTGGCGTGGAAAGTCATGAAAATTAACCTACGTCGGTGCACCTATATGGGTGACACAGACATCACTACCAGAGCGAACGCCCCAACTACGCCAGGCAGAGCTGACTGACGCCACCTACCGGCATGCAGGGAAAATCTCACGGTTCACAAAAAATCTTCTGGATCCAGGCTGACGCCTGGGGAAATTTACATGTAAGGAATCTGCAGCAAGGTACCAGATAAGGCGTTACCAAAGGTAAGTAACTTGTTCATTAGGTAAAGATTCTTCCACCATTGCAAATATGTATAAAACAACTAAGGTTTGTATAGCATATATTTTCTGATTAAGTTTAGAACAATAACGAAAATGTGATCCTCGAATACCTTTTGCTACAACAAAGAAAAAACTCTGCTTTGCACTTTGGATGTTATAGTTGTAATAAGAATAAGAGCAGACTGATTTTGCGTCATGCTTAGTTTTATCTCATATTTTTAATATGTAACATATGTGTTCTACTTCTTAGTACTGACATAAAAAATACAGATTTCATATGCTCTTCATTTTAGTGTTGTGCTATATTTTTTTATGTATTTTGAGCAGAATGTATGTACTCCATTTCTTAAGCATTTAATACAGTGCAAAAAATAATTTGATCTATGTGCATATTTTACATAATCTTTATCTGGAAATCCTAAATTGTTTTTGTCATCGCTATTTTCAGAATACCTCTATTAGTTACTGATTTCTGTATCTCTTAGACATTGCAGAAAACCTTTTTTTCAAGTTGGTTTGCTGTCTGTTTATAATTAGCTCTTGCATTTGGAGGACTTATCAATATTTACATGTTTTTATGCTAGGAAGACTGATAGACCAGCAGTCAAATAAACTGGGAAAGGATGAAATGTTACAGATGATCCGACATGGAGCTACCCATGTTTTCGCATCCAAAGACAGTGAGCTCACAGATGAAGACATCACTACGATTTTGGAAAGAGGTGAAAAGAAGGTGAGACTTTTGGGTGAATTTCAGAAGAGATTGTTATGATCAGCAGAATCTTAATTAATAAATATGCCTATAAGTCAATAATAAAATTAATCGCAGTCCACCCACCCATGTATTGGGCACTATTCCTGATTCCTGTCGACCAAAGAGTAGCCAATGCTTCCTTTATATGCCCTTATAAAAAAGCGGAAAAAATAATCAATTTTGTCGAAAACACAAGCCATTGTGAGAACAGAGAAGGGTAAGGCTGTTTTCTGACACAAAGGGATGACAAGGCGTTAGGAATAGGTCCAGTATTGCAATATCCATTGTGAGCATATTGTTTTGTAATTGGATGTATATTGTGCTTACTACCCTAGTCAAGGCATTGAAGAGAGATTGCCTGCACCAGAAGTAGGTTACGGTTGCTATTCCTGCTACTTTCTAGAGCAGAAAAAGGACAGAGGACTTCATCCTATCATGGATCTGTTCTCTCTCAAGGCCTTTCTATGGGAAGAGAAATTAAAAAGCTCACCCTGGCTCAGGTCTTGTCTGCTCTGGAGACTGGAAAGTGGCATTGGATTTTCAGGACTCTTATGTTGATATCCTTGTTCTGCGAGCCCACAGGTATTTCCTGCAGTTCTTGATAGGTCACAAGCATGTTCAATTAATTGTGCTCCCTTTTGGCCTCACCAGTGCAACTTCCTGTGTTAACAAAAGTGATGGCGGTGTTTGCAGCTCATCTGCAGAGGTTGGTCAGAGGTTCCAGTCTTCCCCTACCTCTCCCCATGCATTCGCCACCCAACTCCAGACTACGGCTGACCTTTTGCATTTGCTGGGGTTCACTGTCAACATGTTGAAGTCACACCTGACTCCCTTCTCAGATGTTGCACTTCATTGGAATCATTCTGAATACAGTGCAGTTCCACTCCTGCTCTCCATGAGCAGAGAGAGTCCATAATATCCAGACTATAATCTTGAGGTTTCAACCTCAATCCCGGATTTTGGCGAGACTAACAATGAGGGTGGTGGGTCTGATGGTATCCGGCATCCTGCTGGTAAAGCACACCAGATGGCATATATGGGGTACTGCAGCGGAACATAAGTCCCAGTGGGTGCAGCACCTTGCTGAACTTCAATAATGGCCTTTTATACCCGGTCCTGGCACCATGGGAAAAAACAACTTCTACTCCTGATGTCAAGAAGCTGGCGGTACAAGGCTATCGCCCAGGTCCAAGTGATCCACCCTTCCTATCAGTTCACCCTTCACCTGTGAGCCTAATCATTCAGGATTTCTTCGCATCTGGACCATCGTCTATGATCTTTCCTTCAATAATTCTTGGCAGAACGTATGGCTCAGCAGTCCATCAATGCCAACTGTCTCTAGAATATGTCTCGGATTTCGGTTCCTCATGTGCTGTAAGACAATGTATTCAGAAAGTAGTACATGTATTTTTTAAGTTTACATATCCTGGTAGTGAAAACCTCTTTTTTCACCACTTGAAGGCCTATCTCTCCCTTTAGATAATACGTGCTTACTTTCTAACATACAATAGGTGATATAAGTGCTGGGAGCAGTTAGAAATATCATTTTTGGACTCAAATGAATTGTAATTTAAAATTCTCTTATTCTCTTTAATGGTAAAGTCTGATTATAAGTCACAATTCTGAAAATGAAACTTTTAGAACGTTGGCATTTTCCTGTACTAACCATTTGGTGCCTGCAGCCTTTTTGCATTCCTACCTACAGTGAGTCATAGTGGGACTGTCAGGATGGGAGGGGCGGAGCTGTTCTCTGACCCAATTACATTGCAAAGGGGCTACTTTCAGCACACTCAAAAAGAACTTGACACAAGTCTTTTGTCACCCCTAAAAGGGGAGGAAGGAAATTTCCAGAACAAAATGTGGAGGGAAGTCTAAACGTTTTGCCCTCTTCAGAGACTGGCAGAATTACAGCCTTGTACTTCAAAAGACTGACCTGCTGCTTGAGGCCTGCTTGTACATCACAAGACTCCCCATCTGCTACCAGAGGACTGCCCTGCTGCTTGAAGCCTGACTTGCTGTTTGATCTCAGAACAATTAGAGTGGCCCCCAAAGGCTAGTAGACTGGCCTTCTGTGCTGAGCAACGGCGACACAACAAGCTCCAGCAACCTTGAACACTCCACCTGGATCCTCCCTGAAGTGAGCCCTGTCCTTCAAATGGTGCCCACCCAGTCCTGGACCCTCAGTGAATAAAGCAAGCCTAATGCTTGTTGAGGCCCCATTTCCAGCAGCTGCGCGACATTGTACATCCAAGTACCTATATTAACAATTTGACAACACTGCCATCGCCCCACTGTATGCAATGCAAGCAATATTTTCAAGCCCAGTACCTATTACAGCAGTATATACAATACCATTACCATAAAGTATTAGAGTTTATGCATTGAACGCTATACATAAACTACAAATGTGATATAACATGGTATGTACAGCACACACCAGCCTAAAATATAACAAGGCAGCTAATAAACACATTGCAGGATTCAAAATACAGTGCATGCTTTTTTGACCCATTCAATAACTGGTTTGGCAGATGATGTCTCCTGTGTCCACCTGAAGAGCACACCGACAAAACAGATGCCATATCCAGTAGTCAATTCAGTACTTTATTGTTTAAGTTAATAAAAACCATAACAATGTTGTGATGGATGTAAAGGTCCTACAATTTACAAACATAAAAAATGGTTTAAAATATAGAAGAAGAGCATGTTACTTATTTTAAAAGCAGGGGATGATTGTGTATCATAAGATTATTGACAGATTTGTTGTTTCATCAGATGTTGGCATTAAAACATTTAGCATTTTAAAATTTCAACAGGGTTTGCTAGACATTACTGGGTTGGAGGTGTCTAATTCCATCGGCCATTTGGTTTTTTCACAAAGTAATAAAAATGTCAGCAGCTTACAGGACAATTGAGGGTCCTTTAATAATGGATGATCTGCAAGTTCGAATGCCCCTATCATTAAAAGCATTTTTTTTAGAAGCAACACTCAGTCCGATTTTAATATGGGGCAGACACAAACGAGGTGAATAAAATCTTGCCATGCTGCACCACATAAGCTACACGTTTCGACGCCGTTATACTTCCATGCTGGTTGGTCGGCCAAACTCGGCAGTACCCCAGATATAATCAGCATTAACTTTTGTTTCAGATGAGGCGAATATGTTGTACTGAGATATTCCGCCGGTCGTAATGATGTATATGATTGGAGAACCATCCAAGCGTGGGATCTTTTGGCTAAAATTTGTTTATCTTCTAATAATTATTGAAGCTTGGCCGCTTTGTCAATCTGCGAAAGACTTGGAAGGAGGGGTTCTGAGCCCATAGTTCAGTCGTGTTGGTTTCCTTCAGTGCGGTTTTCAGGAATTTTCCGTGACTTGAACTTGGATCATCTTCCTGAGCACGCCACAAGGCATCATTTAAAATGTTAGATCAAACCTGCCAAAGTTTGTATCAGGTTTTAATTGCGGTGTATTTTCTCCCTATCTCCTTATCTTTGTTTGCAGCGAGCCTAGGAGTTTTGCGTCCTTGCCATTTAGTGCTATCCTCGCATAAGTTACTGTAGGTAGTAATTTCGCAGCCATCACTTCTATTAGCGGCTTAAAGGAGGGACCCTGTAACTTTTTTGCAAGGGCACAGAAGGCATAGATAAGGCCATTACCTTTTTTTTGCAAATATTGTTTCTGAAATTGGAAATTTAATCAATTGTCTATATATACCCCCAGTTATTTATATGTAATAGCTATTCCAAGGCTTGTTTTCGCCCAGCTTAAATTGATATTGTTGTCACGAGAAATTCATGATTGACATAGTTTTTGTTTTTGTGATGTTAATTTTTAGGGCGTTAGTCTTGGCGAACGTTAGTAGCTCATTAAGTGCTCTCTGTAAGCCTATTCTTGTTAGACTAAGCAAGACTATGTCATCGGCATACGAAAGCGAAAGATGCATTATGGACAATGTGGCCAGGCGGGGCGAATGTGTATTTGCCTGGTCCAGTCATGGTGAGAGATGTGCCATAAATAGATTGAATAAATGGGGGGCTAACACACAGCCTTGTTTTAATCCAATTTCTGTTTGTCTCTTCCTGGACAATTATGTATCGTTTGCTATTTTTACACGGACCCACGTGCTTGTGTACAATTGTATTAGGGGTCATAGTATTGTTTCGGGAAGACCAAATTTCCATAAATTACTCCATAACAGGCCACGATTCCCACGGTCGAACGCAGCTTTAAAGTCCATAAAACATAGTTGTAGTTTTCTTTGCAGGCGTTTGCACTTATCCACTATTGTGGCCAGGGCTAAGATATTTGTTGTTTTGTCACATCTTTTGCGAAATCCTGTTTGGTTGAATGGAATCGGCCTGTTTGTGTTAGACCATTCTACCAAGTCCTCCAGGATTAATGATGCATAATATTTGGCTTCAACATCTATTAGTGCAATTAGCCTGTAGTTTGCCGAGTCCGACCTGCCACCTCCCTTGTAGATCGGATTGATGATTGACCCTTTCCAGCTCAAGGGATG
Source organism: Lissotriton helveticus (assembly GCF_964261635.1). Taxonomy (NCBI): domain Eukaryota; kingdom Metazoa; phylum Chordata; class Amphibia; order Caudata; family Salamandridae; genus Lissotriton; species Lissotriton helveticus. The sequence continues at coordinate 2,098,527,062 of NC_136063.1, read as the reverse complement.
GGTATTTGTTATACGGATCTCTTTATAAAGGCCCGCTAACGGAATTGCCTAATAATCAGGATCACACCGAAAGATAGCCTGCGGGATATCATTTGGGCCAGGAGCCCCATCGTTTCGGCCCAATTTTATTATTCTGGATGTATTTTGTACCATGTGGTGTTGACTGGCGGGGGCTAATGGTAGGGCTGGGCTGGTATTGAGGCCTTGTGGTCCGGTTAGGTTCTTTCCGGAGTGTGTAGGCTCAGAGTATTATAGTTGTCCGTTTCGCTCATAAGGAATGGTGTGAGGTCTTCAAATATTTTGCATAAATGTAATACCCATCCTGTCTCTGTTACAGAAGCATTATTTATTACTTCTTTTGATCTTTTTATACCATTTACTAGTTCCCAAAATAGTCTGTGGTTAGTTGATTTGGCACAGGAAAGTAACTTTGTCCAGAATATCTCCTATTGTGTTTTCTGGTCCGTCCAGATTTGCATTGTGTACCGCTTCCTGATAGTCTTTATATTTTCCCGTGCGTGATTTGGGCCTTTCGGTGTCTTGTTTTTCCTGACCGCCTTTCTCAGTTCTTTTCTAAGCAAGTAGGCTTTACGTGAAATTTTTACAATGTGCTTGTTCCTTGTTTTCTGAGCATAATTGATTTTAGGTGCTTGAAATAATCATTTGTTGGTGAAAATGGACCAGTTTACTACTGAAATGCTGCCATGCGCAATCTTTGTTTCGATTAATTTTTTTGCTAGCAATGTTAGTTCTGGAAGTGTTTCTGCTGACCATCGCATATGTTTCAAATTAGTTGTAATCAGATGACCCGTCTCAATGGGGGCTGATTGATGTTTTGGGTAGTTTATTTCTAGTTGAAGGACCTGGTATGAATGAGTACTTGATTGTATATTTCCCCATGCAAGCCAGCGATGGAAGCATTAAGATTGTGTAATCTAATATTGACTGGGCATATACCCCCTGATAAGTCCAACGCGGAGGCGTATCATCTTTTGTTATGCCATTTGATACTCAGAAGCCAAGATGTTCCAAGGCTAAAACCAGCTTTTGCCCATTCAAATCATATTGTTTTATTGTCGAGGATAATTGTGAGGGAGAATTGTCCAGTAAAATGGATGTGCCTGAGGTCACCTTGACTCTTCAGCATCCACATTGCCCTGTAGGGCCTCATAAGTTCCTTTCAGCTGTCACTGGAGGTGGTGGACGTCACCTTGTCAGCGTGTTGTCCCTCCACCCAATCCGCTTTGGGAGATGGAGCATCTCTGTTGCATGGTGTGCAGACACCATAGACCTCATGCACAGCAAATTGTGAGCGCGCGATGAGAGGGGAGTGACTGTGTGAGAGTTAGTAAGTAAGTAAGTGAGGGTTTTATATAGCGCTTGATTGCTGAGGCGTCTTGGCTCTTGGGAAGCATAGAAAAACGAGTGAGTCCATAGGTACAAGCTCCACTACTAAACCGAGAAAAGCCTTTTTTTAAAAGGCCACGGAATTTGGAACGAGTTGGTTGAGATCTAATATCCAACGGCAGCCTGTTCCGGAGTTTGGGAGCCAAGTATGAGAGGCATCTGCCACCCCATTTGGCTTTCCTCCATTTCGGAATTTTAACCAAGGCCTGATTAGCAGACCTTAAAGAGCGCCCTGGACAATACCATTGGAAAAAGTTGCGGTACGCCAGAGAACCACCACCATACAGGGTTTTGGTGACCAGGCAAAGAGCCTTAAATTCAATACTCTGCTTGACAGGGAACCAATGAAGGGTCCTAATGGCCCCAGAAATATGATTGGATTTAGGAATGTTAAGTAATGCCCGAGCAGCAGTATTCTGAAGGTACTGCAGCTAAGTCAGCTGACGTTTATCAATCCCTAAATAAAGGGCATTACAATAATCAATGAGAGACAGTACAAGAGCAACCACAACAGTATTCCTCAGCTCCATTGGAAGAAATGGTAGGGTCTTCTGTAAGATATTTAATATGAAATAATATGCCGAGGTGACTTGGTTAATCTGAGCGGAGAAATTAAGCTGTGTGTCCCAGACCACACCCAGATTTCTCATCTTGTCCACTGGTGATGGACACTCTCCTGCCTCCATTGGCCACCAGGCTGCATTCCAAAATGGAGGGCCATTGCCAAACTCCATTACTTTGATCTTCTGTGTGTTTAGTTTCAAATATTTGATATGCATCCATTGTATGATGCGACCAAGAAAGCTATGAAACATTGCCGATGGCACCTCACTAACAGAAGATATTGAAACTATGATTTGAGTGTCGTTGGCATGAGACACAAGAGAAAAACCAGAGTCTGTAACTAGATTGGCCAAAGGCATCACATAAATATTGACAAGTTTTGGTGAAAAAGCCTACCCTTGTGGGACTCCACAGGGGAGATGAAATGTGTCTGATTTAAGATTGTCCCAGCAAACCTGATTTTCTCTGTTTGTCAGGAAAGAAGAAGAGCTAGCACCTTAGCCTTGATCCCACTTGCCTTCAGCCATTGCATGAGAGATAGATGGTTTACTGTATCAAACGCAGCAGACAGGTCAAGTAGGATCTGGATCGCTCTTCCACCACTATCAATTTGCATGCAAAGTTCTTCTGTGGCCACAACCAGTGCTGACTCTGTAGAATGGTCTGCACGGAAACTATGTTGTGAAATGTCCAGAGTATTATTGGAGACAGGAAAGTAATTTAATTCCTGATTAATGGCTTTCTTCAAAACCTTGGCCACCAAAGGCCGGCAGGAGATAGGTCTATAGCTCTTATCATCCCTAGGGTCCATGGAGGGCTTCTTTAAAATGGGCCTAATACAAGCTTTCTTCCATACCGTAGGAAAATCTCCAGATCCTACAATGGTGTTTAGTAAGGGGGTCAGAAGAGAGCTTGTTAGTCTAGAGGCCTCATGAATTATATTCGGTGGACAGGGGAGACCTGATGGACAGTAAAAGATCATTTACAGAGTCCTGTGTAACTAAGGAAAACTGGATAAATGATTAGGAGTAGCTGACCCCTCCTCACTGTCCTGAACAACTGGAATAATGGGGCCGGAATCCAATCCCTCCAATTCCTTGTATATTGTTTGCACCTTTGACTGAAAGAACTCTGCCATTTGATCACATACATTTTGAACAGGATAGAGCAAGTCTCCTTGTTGGAGCTTGGATAGGGAGGTGACAGTCTTAAAGAGTTCTCTGGTAAAATTCTTTTCCTTCTCTATCTTGCCAGTGTAGAACTCTATTTTAGCTCTACAGATAGCTTACTTATAGTCTGCAAGAGACTTATTATAGCTAAGCTTGCCTTCTGTAGTATAATGCAGCCTCCATTCATGTTCAACACACCTGCATTTAGGTTCATGTCTACGTTGGGAAGCTAATCTTAAAGGGGCTAGTTGGACTATTGCTTCTCTAATCCAATTGTCGTAATGAACTGCATCCAGGTTTTAATTAGGGGCAAGTAAGGGAACAGTATTAGTTAGCCACTCAGTGAAAATCTCCTGATTAAAATTATGCCAGGACTGTGCAAAGGTTGTAGGTGGACGTGGTGCAGAGGAGTGAGGGTTGGTTTTAACCAAGAAATTCAAAATAATAGCCCTATGGTCTGTCCAGGTCAATGTCAGAATCTTATCAATCTGTATAGCAGGATAATTAGTAAAAGTTCGATCTAATGTGTGTAAAGCATTATGAGTGGGGCCAATCACTCATTGCGATAAACCAAGGGCTTCAAATCGATCTAACAATGACAAGGTCATAGAATCAGTAAACAATTCAAGATGAAAATTGAAGTCCCCGAGTACAGTGAAGAACAGAGAATCGGTACAGGACTCCATAAAATCAAAGAGACATTGTAAGAATGGGAGTTTGGAGCCTGGTTGTCTGTAAAGAAGCAGACCAGTAAAATTGACCTTAATATTAATTTTGATGTTAAATGACATGGCTTCAGCGCCTGCGAGGAGTATTGACTCAAATTTCAATTTATATTCTATTCTATAGATTATAACTATACCTCCACGTAATTTGTCCTCTCTATGGACAGAGGCAAGAGAGTAGCTCACGAGTAGTGCCGCCACCCTGTCAGGTTCAGAGGTAGGGGTAGCCCATGTTTCTGTGAGGAATTTAAAATCCGAGCTAGTTGTTTGTAGCCGGCATTCAATTTCCAACTTATGCTTGCTTAACGATCTAACCTTAAGCAGGATAGCCTTAAGCTTATTAGCATTTGTGGCATTTATAGCCATCACATTATTGTCCCTTGTGCTGTGGTCCAGTAACGCCCCATCTATTACCCTATTATTAGTTTCTAAGTTTGAAGCATCTGGGAGATGAGGACAGCTAGATTTTGAATAGTGCGAACAGTTATTATCCAAGAAGTGATTGATGCACTTACCAATATTTAAAGCCTCTAATACACTCCTTGATTAAACTAATCTATTACAACCAGCAGAGGTTCTGGAGCTGGGCGCAGTCCAGGCAGGGACGGGCGCAGATGGGCTTGCCTTTGGTCCCCCTTTGGAGCGCCTGCTGCGCGGGTCCGCTGCGCGCTTGCATCAGCATCGTAATTTATGGTTAAGTGTAATGAATAATTAGAAAGCTAACCATTTAGGTGCAGGCCTGCTCTGACTGACGAGTACTGCAAGTCACGTTATTATACCCCTCGGTATCACAAAGTAAAGTGCCACTTGGCAGCTCATTTCCCCTCTCAGTTTTACTAGGGTGATCAGTTAGAGAGGGTGGTCAGTTAGAGATGACCCCAACACCTCCCCAAAGAATGCCCGGTGTGGTACCTGCCTGTAGCCATGGCTTGGTGACAGAGCCATGGTGTTCTGGAGATCCTTGGCTCCTGTGTCCGTGGGGCGGTCTCCACTATAGTCCCTTGGTGTGGCTGCCTCCACGTGGGGCATTCGGTCTGGGTGTTCCTCTGGTGGCACCCCGTTCTACAGCTCCTAAAACTGTTCTGCTCGTGACTCCTCCTCCTCTCCAGGGTTAGGCACTGTCTTCACCTGCGCTGGGATTGTTTCCTTCTGGTTCAGCTGCTCCCTTCTAGTCCGCTTGTCACTTCTGTTTCTACCTCCCTGTTCTGGCGTCAGTGCCCCATGAGTCCAAGTATCTGGCAAACTCTATAAAGTTTTCCCTGGAACCCCTTTGTTGGCTATATTGAGAAGGGAGTTGTTAACTATATTACAATAACCCCTTTTCAGGAGTGGCCGATTGGACCAGTCAGCCATCGATTCTCTGGAAAGATAGTCCACATTATTCTGCAGACGTCCTGGTCGGTGTTCCACTTGGAATTTGAGCCCTTGTTTCTAGTCAACCACACGAGTGGTGCATTCAGTAAGAAGAGTAGAGGTCTATCCCAATAGATAATCTTGTAGCGCTTCCACCGCCCATTTAAGGGCTAATCATTCTTTCTCAATTATGGATACTTTAGTTGTCAGGCAAGCAACTTCCAGCTAATATACAACACTGGATGAAGGTTTCTGTCACTGTCGAGCTGAAACAACACAGCGCCTAAGCCCTTCCCTGAAGCATCAGTTTGTAAGACAAAGGCTTCTGAAAGTTAGGACAGCGTAATACAGGTTCTTTACAAAGGGTGGCCTTTACACAGTCAAAACTCTCCTTCTGTGGTTTAGGCCAACTTGTGATTTTGTTCGGGTGTTTTTAATAGGTCAGTGAGTGGTGCTGCCAAATCAGCAAAATAGGGAATAAAACATCTATAATAACCTACTAGTCTGTTAGACTGAAAATGCATCCAGCTGCCTCCTTGTAGCATTGTGCGAGTTAAATTTACATTTGCTGCACCATTTTGTATCCAGCCACCATTTTGTATCATGATCAAAATGTAGTTTCTGTCTCATACTGTGTTTCGCTGCACTAATGAAAACATTATTCTGTAAATGCATGCCTTTCCCCATAGGTAGGCCTGCTCCCACTCTCAGACAGATGGGCACGGGTAGAGTAACCTTGAAACTAAGATAGCGTGTACCCTGTCTCAGGATGGTAACCCATCCTTCTGGACCTCTTTTGTTCATCAGTGCCTAGGCGGGAAAGCTCCAGTTGGGCCGGGTCTTTAGGGATGTTGGAAATGTATATCTGACTTTACCATGTGGACGAGAGTCAGTCCCTTGGCAGTTGTCTAAGGAGGCTGGTCGGACCGGACTCTGCTTGAGTGTATGATTAATGAATAACTTTGGTTTGTATTCTCTACTGTCTGACCGACTCTTCATTTGTATGGAAGGCTGAGAGGTGGTCGTGAGCAACCCAGGTGGCCCTAAACGGGTCACTTCCTTGAAGTCCTAAGAAGGAGTGGATTTCTTTCTTGGTGGTGGCCTGAGGAATATCTTTAATTGCCTGGACCTTCTCTACTTGGTGATAGATAGTACCTGCTTGTATTTGATATCCCAAATGCTTTATAGAGTCCGTGGCAAGATTACATTTTTTGGGGTTAGCTGTGAGGCCCGCAGCTAGTAGATATGAAAAGACTGAGGATGACTGTTCTAGATGAGATTCTTAAGAGGGACTGTAAATCACAATGTTGTCTAGGTAGGCTACTGCATATGTATCGTGGAGTTTTAGGAGCTTATCCATCTGCCTCTGGAAGGTTGAGGGGGAGCTATGTAGTCCAAAAGGTAATACCTTTAAATGATATAGGCCTGAAGGGTTAGGGTATGCATTTTTCTCTTTTGCATCTTCAGCCAGGGTGATTTGCCAATAGCTCCCTAGTCAGGTCTAAGGCAGATAAATAGGTAGCTTGGCCTAATCTCTCTATCAATTCGTCCACCCTAGTCATTGGATACTGGTCAAACTTAGAAATGGTGTTCAGTTGTCTGAAATCTATACAGAAGCTAATAGAACTATCTGGTTTTGGTACTAGAACGATGTGGGGGTGACTTGTCAAGGGTTCAATAATATTGCTTGCATCATATTAACAACCACATTTTCTACTGCTTCCCTACTTGCCTTAGGAATCCGGCATGGCTTTAATCTGACTACTTTATTTGCTTCAGTTAAATTGGTTATCCCTTGTTTTCCTGAGAACAACTTAGAAAAACTATGAAAAAGGTCTTATAGTTGCTTCCGTTGATCTTTTTGTTTTCTACGTCTACCAGGCTATTTGTAGGGCAGAACTCTATATTCAGGGGTAGTGAGTTTGTAATGAACAGTGCCTGGTTCACAGACTGGTTCCACTTCTTTTTTAAATTAATATGGTATATCTGCCCTTCTTTCCCCTTGTGGGGTACAGCAATATTATATGAGACTGGTGTAACCTGTTCAATTACTTCATAGGGACGTTGTCACCAAGCTAATAGTTTATTATCTGAGGACGATAACAGGATAAGCATCTCCTCCCCAGGTAGGAGACATTACAATCTGGTTGCTTTATCGTATTCCCTTTTTTAGTTAGCTTGGGATTTCTCGAAGTTAGTTCTCATCTCTTTCCACAAAGATTGCACCTTAGCTAGAAAGCATGGTCTAAAAAGTTATCGGTTTCATCCTCCTCTTCCCAATGCTCTGCAGCCATATCAAGAAGAGGGCAGTGTTGGTGGCCAGATAGTAACTCAAAAGGTGAAAATCCAGTTGAGGATTGTTTGTGGCTGAGTATTGCAAAAAAAGTAGCTTCTTGTCGCAGTCCCACCCTGAATTGGAGACCAATTTTTAAACAATTGTTTTGATTGTTTTGTTCTATCTTTCCTCTAAACCATTAGTTTGTGGGTGATAAACTGATGTTCGGATTTGTTGTATCCCTAACACCCTACAAACCTGGGCCCTAAGGCGAGACATGAAGGGAGTACCCAAGTCCGTGAGTATCTCCTTCAGAAATCCTACCCTCAAGGGGGGCGTGGTTTGGACGCCGAGAGAGATGGCGGCGCTGTAATTCCCTCTGCCCGTGCAGTGAACAAAAAGCGAATGTGGGACGTGTCTTACCGCTCCGACACCACCACAGGTCATTGATCCAGCAACCGGAATGTGAGGGGAGCATTTGGAGGGGCCGCGCATGAAAATCTGAGGTCGGGAAAGGTTGTTTCGACCGCCTCGTGTGTTCCCGCCGGTGACTGCAGGGTCTGAAGCGGACGAGGAGACCACGTGGAGACCGAGTAGCCCTGCTGATCGCTGCCGGAATGAAAAAGGGATTTCAGCTGAGATATGAATGAGAGCTGGGAGCTGCGGGTCTAAAAATGAACTGAAAGAAAACCGTGAGTAATATGACCGACTGTTTGGGACATTAGGCTCGTGTGGAACCACAGACGTTACCCGCGACCACAAAATGGCGGCTCCTGCTTTCTAAAACGGGAATCTCTGTACCTCTAAGACAACTAATGAGATTCACATTATGCACGCAGCTGGCAGACAACAAATCAATCTCTGCCCAATGTCTTATACTCTCTGTCTGAAGCGCTGCATGTGATCGTGCATGTTATGAGAGGAAATAAGAAAGCTTGATCACTCCCTTGATTAACGCTCATCCTATCAATAACAACTGGCGCATAGGCATTATTCAAGTCAATGGTACTATCGGCCTGTGTACAATCGATGCAGAAATTGGTTCGCTACGCTAAGGAGCGCCACTGAATTGAAGGCCAGACACATGATGACAGAGACTGCCTTGATGAATAAAGGGTTGTAGGTCGCTGCTTGGGGGCTTACAAATTTACGAAGGTGTTCTGCGCTCCTCCTGGCGGTCTGTGGATTGAAATCAGTGGGTCTTGCCCTGTGTGGGTTATCACTACTGCTTCGAGGATACACCACAGAGCTGCGCAATTCAGCCGCCCAAAACGCAATTTACTATACCGCATCAGATGAACAGAATGCATGTCTATACTAGTGCATGTCTATACTAGTGCAAGGCCTTACAGGCACATGTTTGATACCATATAGGTGGCGTATAGGTAAAGTGAGCAACGGCAACGGTAAACGGCAACGGCTCTTGATAGTCCCATAAATAAATAAATAAATATATGTATGCTTGAATTCACCTGGCTCGAAGAAGGTGCCCGTGGAAGTATCGAAAGCAAGCACTCCGCAGGGGACGTGAGCTGAAATGGCAGATAATAAAGAGTTAGCGAAAAGCTTGAAGAGGCTTAAATACGAGAACTCACCCAACAAGGCGGGAAGAGGCAATCCTGATCCGGTAGATCTGATACTAAGCAGACTTGATGAAGTGAGAGATCTGGCTAGAGCAACCAAAGAAGAAGTGGCGGCGATCAGGCAAGACAACCGCGACACCAATGCAAAGCTGGTTGAAGCAGAATCGAGGATAAGCAGACTCGAGGATATGGAGGTTAAGTCAGGCAATGCCATAAAACGCCTATGTATAGCTGCGGACAACACAACGCGGAAACTAGCTGAGTTGGAGGACAGGAATAGAAGAGGGAATCTACGAATTTTTGGAATTCCGGAAGGTTCGGAGGATCAACATGAGAGCTGTGTGGCCTTTTTGGAATCATGGTTCGCCCAAGCGACCAACATGACCTTTGAGCGCACGCTGGAATTTGATAGGGCCCATAGAGTGCCGGGCAGAATGATCAAAAACCAGAAAGGCCTTAGAGCTATTGTGTGTAAGCCACTACGCTACCAGCATGTGGAGCAAATTCTGAGCTTTATGCGGAAAAATAACCATATTCTGTGGAAATCTGCTAAAATTTACATCTCGCAGGACTATAGTAAGGAAACGGTGGAGGTGAGGAAGGCGTTCTTGGCACTCCGTCCGCAGTTGAAGAAAAGGGGTTTCCAGTATGGGTTTATGGGCCCAGTAAAGTACCGCGTGATTATCCAAGGCTCTCCGCACATCTTTTCTGACCCCCTGAAATTAAAACGTATGCTGGATGGCCCTGAGGACTTGGACATGGAAACAAATAAACCCGAGGTCTCAGAGGATCAGGCCTCGGCCTCCGGATATAAGTGAATTTGCTTTGCTCACGTATTCCACGTATCTTCCATAAGTATTGACCTCTCCCTTGTGGGGAGGGTTTGAATGCACTAGGTTCTACAGAAGTTCTTTCTCAATAAGTGTCCCTTGTGATGAGTGCATCCGTTGTTGCTCTTTAGTTGTAAAGAATGTCTTTATCTTTGCCTATTAGTATAATGTAATTCAGTAATGTAATTCTGCCTACAAGTTATCACGCCTATCTGGCGGTGGTACATACGTTGTTGCTCTTTAGCTGCGAAGATTGTCTTCATTATTACCTACTAGCATAGTGTGATTCAACAATGTGATTATGACTACAGATTATCACGTCTATCTGATGGTTATGGGTAGGAATGCGATGGTTGGTCATGGTTGGTCATGTTGTTATTTCATACTTCATCCCATGGTCCGCGGGACTACATGTCTACCACGCTTCTTTTCTTGAAAGGACCCCCTGGGCATTGGCGTGCCTTTGTTGCCTTACTTAACAGTCGTTTATAAGCCTGTTATAAGCATGTTGTACCAGTTCCTTGTTCCACAATTTTCTAAGTATGTATACGTGCACGGGGAAAATGCAGTGTTAACACAGTCTCTTTCCAGTCACCATGCCTGCTACATACAGTTGGGGTGGGGAGGGTGGGGGGGTGAGGGGGTTTTGGGTCGGGCTGTGTGTTCTATGTTTTTTAATTTTGTCCTTTTGTGCTTGCGTAGTCTTTCCTGATTTGATGCTTGGTGGTGGGTCAGGTGGTGGACTATATCTCCACGCTTGTGGGTCCTATAGAATTAAGTGCGTATTCTCCTCTCAAATATGCTGCGGTTTGTGTTATGTAAGAGATATAATTGTAACTATGAAAATGAGGTTTAATGATGACACATAACGCAATCGATACTCCGTTGGGAGTGTGTAATGTTGATCGACTGAAAATATTATCTCTTAATGTTAAAGGTCTAAACCAACCTGTCAAGAGACAGAAGATCCTGGACTACATACGGAGATTAAAAGGGGACATTGTGTTATTGCAGGAGACGAAGCTTGAGGCTAAACAATTTTACCACCTGAGAAATAAGTTCTATACTGAGGTTGTGGGGGCCGAAGCGGTGAATAAAAAGAATGGCGTTCTGCTACTGGTTGCAAACAAATCCAAAGTAGAACTTTTGTCCTCTGAGGCGAGTGTAGACGGGAGGTGGGTCACGGCCAAACTAAGCAGAGACAGAACAGAGTTCTATGTCACGAACATTTATGCTCCAAATACCAGTGACCTCAAATTCTGGGAGGATCTGAATAAGCATGTTGAAAATATTCCCGACGATGCTGTTCACATTTTGGCCGGGGATTTCAACCTCCCCGTGGATGCAACTCTTGATAGAGATTCCCATTGTCCCTTCACATCGAATAAATCACATAAGGCTTTCCTTAATTTGTGTCAACGCTTTCACCTGGTAGACACATGGAGGCTCCAGAACCCCACAGAGAGGGATTACACTTTTTATTCCTCGCCACACGATTCATACTCTCGTATCGATTACATCCTCATATCTCAGAATGGGGTCCCTAGAATAGAATCTACTACAATAGAACCACGTGTAATGTCTGATCACTCATGCATCTCCTTATCCATAGCTAATGTTAAACCCTCCTCTCGGCAGACGTCCTGGCGCCTGAATGACGAAATCCTAGAAAAAGCACAACATAGGGCCACATTGCTAGCTGCGATCTCTTCCTATCTACAGGATAACAAGGAGGGGGACACGACTGATCTTATCAGATGGGAGGCATTGAAAAGCACTATAAGGGGTGTTTGCATCAAAATCAGATCAGCAATGAACAGGGACTACCATGCAAATCTGGAGACTCTAGAGAAGGAAATTATAACTTTGGAGAGTAAACATTTACAGGATAGGGATGACATGTCTCTTTATGCCTTGGCGAATAAAAAATATGAATATAATAAAATAGTTAGTGAAAGAGCGGGGGTTTGGCTGGATAAGAGAAAGAGATTTATGTTATGCGATTCTAATAAGGCCGGTAAGAGTCTAGCTTCGTATCTGAAGTTTAAGGTTCAGAAGAATTCCATCAGTGTCATTAAAGACGCCTTAGGGGGGTTACACTCGGAACCAGATAAAATTGCAGACGTATTCAAAGAATTTTATGAAGATCTGTACGCAAAAAATGATGAGGTGGAGGGAAACAAAACTAAGGCGTATTTGGACGAATGTGTTCTTCCAAGGCTCTCTGCTGAGGAACAGGTTAGTCTTAATTGCCCGATTGCTGCTGTAGAAATAGAAAATGCAATTAAAAATCTGAAGACAGGGAAAGCCCCGGGTCCAGATGGCTTCACGGCAAAATTCTACAAAACCTTCCCCTCCCTTTTAGTTGAGCCCCTTTTGCGTCTATTTCAGGAAATAGATAATTCAGGTGAGGTTGGGGGCACTCTGGCAGAAGCGATCATTGCAGTACTTCCTAAGGAGGGTAAAGACCCTTCGCTCCCGAAAAATTACAGACCTATATCATTGATCAATATAGACTGTAAGATCTTGGCTATGATACTCTCCGCCCGCCTTCAGAAGGTCCTTCCCCAATTAATTCATCCGTCCCAAGCAGGGTTCCTTAAAAATAGGCTCTCCAGCGACAATACGAGGGTTCTAGCACATGTATTAGAGAAGGCGAAATTACTAGACACACCCACAGTAGCTATAACACTGGATGCTGAAAAGCCTTCGACAAGGTAGATTGGTCCTTCCTCGAAGCAGTCCTAACTAAATTCAACCTGGGAGACACCTTTACAAGATTGGTAATGTCCTGATACTGCTGCCCCTCAGCAAAGGTCCGAGCTGGTGGTTCCTTTTCCTCCTCCTTCTGTCTAAAGCAGGGCACGAGACAGGGATGCCCCCTGTCTCCCTCATTGTTCTTATTAGCGATCGAGCCGTTCTTGTATCATATAAGGAATGACTCTAATATAGCTGGCATTCCATTTGGAGAATGCAATGTTAAATTAACGGCATACACGGACGATGTGCTTGTCGTATCAGAGAGAGCTGATGAGGCAATTCCTGCACTTATGGCTGATATTGAGGAATTCTCTAAGGTATCTGGTTATAAGCTCAATAAAGATAAAACGGAGGTTAAACTCCTGAACAGCATAGGGGACAAAGGGATCATTGGGGACTCCGGTCTTACCTGGCAGCCTCATTGTTTTAAATATCTGGGGTTGGATTTCGATAAAGACCTGATTTCCACTCTGAGGATAAATGAGGAACTAACTCTAAAGAAGATAGCTACACTATTGGAAGGGTGGTCACCAAAGTTCATCTCCTGGTGGGGCAGAGCGGAGACGCTCAAGATGATGACTACTCCGTTGGTCAATTATCTGGCTAGCATGCTCCCTATGTCGTTTTCGGACAACTTTATTGCTAGAGTAGACAAACTGTTTGGTACCTTCCTGTGGCGTGGCAAGAGAGCCAGGATTGCGTTAAAAAAGCTGCAATTGGCAAAAGACAAAGGTGGCCTGGGCCTGCCCTCTTTCAGGAACTACCAGACAGCATTCCTTTGTAAACAAGGTGCCCAATGGTTGATGAAACCCTCACTTTATACACCGATATGGATCAATATTGAAGAGTCATTGGTGGATCATGCCCCTCTTGCATCCTTGCTCACTATGGACCTAAAACACTTACCACACTCCAAATGTATAATCCTAAATACTAGACGGGCTCTACTTAGACTGGACCTCACGCACAAAACAAGGTTAACATTCACTAAGTCATCTTTCATGTCCTTGTGGAGGAACCCCTATCTTAAGCATAACATTGATAGACTATGCTGGGAATCATGGTCCGGGAAGGGCATTAACTTGGCAAAGGACCTGTATGATGGTAAAGATCCAATCCCGTTCTCGACCCTACAACAGAAATATGACCTTACTCCGATGGAGTTTTATGAGTTTTTGAAAATCAAAGCTGCACTGACCGCTCGTAACTTCTCTCCCTATACCCCATGGTTAATAACCCATCTCCCTCGACTTATGTATGCGGGTCACTTCGTCTCTAAGGCCTATAAATTGTTGTTACCTCTGCCTACGAAAGCTCATAGGAAGGTGGAATTGAAATGGGAGGCGGAACCGAACTCAACGGGATTATGTTTTGACTGGGAATTAATCCATAGGACTGCTCTTACCCATAAGGTATCTCCCATCCTATTCCAAACAAAATACATGCTTATTAACCGGGCGTTTTGGACCCCGGACAAACTCTTCAAATGTAAATTAAGAGATTCATCCACGTGCTGGAATTGCCAGACAGGTCCCGGAGATCTTGCTCACATGTTATTTCACTGTCCCGCTCTAGGAACATACTGGGGTAAAATATTCGACTGTATTTCTTACATCTTCAAGATCAAACCTGCACGATCTTTCGTATATGTAATCTTAGGAGCCCTTGACCCGCAGCTGTCGAATGATCAAGACCGCCTGCTTATGGATTTAATGCTTACTTTGGCCTGTAAGGTGGTTCTGTGCAAGTGGAAAAGTGCAAAGGAGGTGAACTTCAGAATCTGGCAAGAGTGGTTATCATTCCTGAGGGGTGCTAACAATCCGGCACTTCAGGCATCCACATGGAGGCCGACAAATAAGAAGCTGTGGAAATCATTGGACGCTTCCTCATTTCACTACAAGCCTCCCTGAGGTATTCACTGTTGAGACTGTCACGTTCCCCCTACAGTATTTGAAAATACGCATGTTGTACTCCTATGGACCCTATGCCTCTACCTCCTCACACTGAGCGTTTTGTATGTACCTGTGATTCAGCTTTGCAAGCATTATCTTACTTTATACTTTATATTCTTTGCTTTTGTGTAATTGTACATTGCTAACTGAGTCAATCATTTATGTGACGGAAGAATTATTGTATTGTGTTTCTTTTGGTTCTTTACTTCAATAAAAATGATTTGAAATAAAAAAATAAAAAAAAAGAAATCCTACCCTCAAGAATAACTCTATCATGGCCTGGACGACTAGTCATCATGCTAGTTAGAGGTTTGCTTCAAGATACCTGGTTGCATAGTCTACTAATACCAAAATGTATTGATAACCCCTGGAAGAGGGCCCCAAAGATAATATTACATCTCCCCCTCATTGTGATAAAGGGAATACCTATAATGGGGAGTGGTCTTAAGGGTACTCTACGGTCAGTTGAGGGATTCACTAATTGACATTTTCTGTACTCTTCACAAAATCGTCTGATGTCAGAGAATACTCCTTGCCAATAAAACAGTCTAAGCAGATATTCTTCAGTATTCTCCCAACCATAATGCCCCCATCTACTTCACAGTGAGCCAGATGTAGAACCTATTTTCTAAAGACAATAGGGACAACAAGTTGATGACATCTTTTCCCATTCTTAACAGTGCTTCGATACAAGAGTCCCTTTTGTAAGAAAAACTGTGGTCTTACCTGTAGTGGGTTTCCCTCTTCTGCGAAAGTCTATGCATTGGAAATAGTTGGATCCTCTCTGCCCTGAAACTGCGCCAGTGTTCCCATTCATCGTCTGTAGAAAGAAAACCCGGTTCAGTTTCAGAGGATTTGGTCAAGAGAAATATTTCTTTATTCTGGTGGGTTTCCTAATTTAGTCAATTCAGGTTTTTTCTTACCCTCTTTCATCTTGTCTCTGTAGAAAGGGGACGCCTGCAACCAGCCGATACATACCCCTCTTCTCCTGCTGTCATTAGCATGCTATAGAAGTCATTACAATCTTTGTCGATTATTATGTCTGTCCCCAGGTGAGGTATGAGTCCTACATCCAAGTCCTCGTTGTTGTCTCCCCATTCCATGGATACCCGTGCTACCGGATACTATCTAGTGTCTCCATGCACACAGGTTATAAGGACCTTTTTCTCTCTCTGAATATTTTGGAGTTCCCCCAAATCGGGTTACACAACTGTTTACCTACGTCCTTAATCCGCTAAAGCTGTCCTCGATTTTCCATTTAATTTAATGTCAATCTTATACCCTAATTGGCCTGACCCTCCCATACACAACACTTCCCCTCTTAGAACACCTACTCCCATAGGCTTTTGAGGACAGTAACAAGCTATGTGTCCCCATTTGGCACAATTATAACACTGGGGCACTCTCTGGCTAGACCTTTCACTATTGTCTTGGATTCATAAGGGTTTTACCCCACCACGGTTTTTGTTGACTTGTACAACTGGAAGCTTAGAGGTTGATGCTTTAAACTCTGGAGACCTAGGGTAGGTGCAGGCTAAGTCTATGGTGGCTGTCACTGTCAAGTTAGGATGTTGCTTAATCCTGATTCAGAAAAGGGGGTGGTGATGAACAGAGTGTCTGAATTAAGCAGACCACTCTTACCCAGTCCAAAGATCAGGACTTGATCCATCACCGTTATTTAGCTCACTGCCCCATCCCAGCTCAGAACCTGGCTATATGCAAATTAGTCTGTCCCTGGCCCAGTGCATCATGGGAACAGGGCAGACCAAACTACCGAGCCAATTCTTCACCAGAAAGGAGACAAGCTTCCGGGGACCGGTTTCTGCCATTTCAGGCGTCGTCGGCCCGGCTTGCTTGAATCCTGATGGAGCAGTGAGCAAGGGACTCATGTCTGAGTATACCCTTCCACGCTTATGGTGGACAAAATGATTCAGATAAGGGGGTGGTGATGAACAGAGTGTCTGAATTAAGCAGACCACTCTTACCCAGTCCAAAGATCAGGGCTTGATCCATCACCGTTATTTAGCTCACTGCCCCATCCCAGCTCAGAACCTGGCTATATGCAAATTAGTCTGTCCCTGGCCCAGTGCATCATGGGAACAGGGCAGACCAAACTACCAAGCCAATTCTTCACCAGAAAGGAGACAAGCTTCCGGGGACTGGTTTCTGCCATTTCAGGCGTCGTCGGCCCGGCTTGCTTGAATCCTGATGGAGCAGTGAGCAAGGGACTCATGTCTGAGTATACCCTTCCATGCTTATGGTGGACAAAATGATTCAGAAAAGGGGGTGGTGATGAACAGAGTGTCTGAATTAAGCAGACCACTCTTACCCAGTCCAAAGATCAGGGCTTGATCCATCACCGTTATTTAGCTCACTGCCCCATCCCAGCTCAGAACCTGGCTATATGCAAATTAGTCTGTCCCTGGCCCAGTGCATCATGGGAACAGGGCAGACCAAACTACCAAGCCAATTCTTCACCAGAAAGGAGACAAGCTTCCGGGGACCGGTTTCTGCCATTTCAGGCGTCGTCGGCCCGGCTTGCTTGAATCCTGATGGAGCAGTGAGCAAGGGACTCATGTCTGAGTATACCCTTCCACGCTTATGGTGGACAAAATGATTCAGAAAAGGGGGTGGTGATGAACAGAGTGTCTGAATTAAGCAGACCACTCTTACCCAGTCCAAAGATCAGGGCTTGATCGATCACCGTTATTTAGCTCACTGCCCCATCCCAGCTCAGAACCTGGCTATATGCAAATTAGTCTGTCCCTGGCCCAGTGCATCATGGGAACAGGGCAGACCAAACTACCAAGCCAATTCTTCACCAGAAAGGAGACAAGCTTCCGGGGACCGGTTTCTGCCATTTCAGGCGTCGTCGGCCCGGCTTGCTTGAATCCTGATGGAGCAGTGAGCAAGGGACTCATGTCTGAGTATACCCTTCCACGCTTATGGTGGACAAAATGATTCAGAAAAGGGGGTGGTGATGAACAGAGTGTCTGAATTAAGCAGACCACTCTTACCCAGTCCAAAGATCAGGGCTTGATCCATCACCGTTATTTAGCTCACTGCCCCATCCCAGCTCAGAACCTGTCTATATGCAAATTGGTCTGTCCCTGGCCCAGTGCATCATGGGAACAGGGCAGACCAAACTACCAAGCCAATTCTTCACCAGAAAGGAGACAAGCTTCCGGGGACCGGTTTCTGCTATTTCAGGCGTCGTCGGCCCGGCTTGCTTGAATCCTGATGGAGCAGTGAGCAAGGGACTCATGTCTGAGTATACCCTTCCACGCTTATGGTGGACAAAATGATTCAGAAAAGGGGGTGGTGATGAACAGAGTGTCTGAATTAAGCAGACCACTCTTACCCAGTCCAAATATCAGGGCTTGATCCATCACCGTTATTTAGCTCACTGCCCCATCCCAGCTCAGAACCTGGCTATATGCAAATTAGTCTGTCCCTGGCCCAGTGCATCATGGGAACAGGGCAGACCAAACTACCAAGCCAATTCTTCACCAGAAAGGAGACAAGCTTCCGGGGACCGGTTTCTGCCATTTCAGGCGTCGTTGGCCCGGCTTGCTTGAATCCTGATGGAGCAGTGAGCAAGGGACTCATGTCTGAGTATACCCTTCCACGCTTATGGTGGACAAAATGATTCAGAAAAGGGGGTGGTGATGAACAGAGTGTCTGAATTAAGCAGACCACTCTTACCCAGTCCAAAGATCAGGGCTTGATCCATCACCGTTATTTAGCTCACTGCCCCATCCCAGCTCAGAACCTGGCTATATGCAAATTAGTCTGTCCCTGGCCCAGTGCATCATGGGAACAGGGCAGACCAAACTACCAAGCCAATTCTTCACCAGAAAGGAGACAAGCTTCCGGGGACCGGTTTCTGCCATTTCAGGCGTCGTCGGCCCGGCTTGCTTGAATCCTGATGGAGCAGTGAGCAAGGGACTCATGTCTGAGTATACCCTTCCATGCTTATGGTGGACAAAATGATTCAGAAAAGGGGGTGGTGATGAACAGAGTGTCTGAATTAAGCAGACCACTCTTACCCAGTCCAAAGATCAGGGCTTGATCCATCACCGTTATTTAGCTCACTGCCCCATCCCAGCTCAGAACCTGGCTATATGCAAATTAGTCTGTCCCTGGCCCAGTGCATCATGGGAACAAGGCAGACCAAACTACCAAGCCAATTCTTCACCAGAAAGGAGACAAGCTTCTGTTGCTTAATCCTGGGCATTGTTGAACCGGGTAGGGCGTCAAGAAATAGTTCTAACAATATTTTGTCTATAACACCTTGCATTATGGACGTGGTAGGCTTTAACCATCTGTATCCTAATTCCTGGATCAGGAACAGGGCTCTAGGGTTTTCAGTACTTTCCCATTTTTCCCTTCTAAAGCGGACCCAATAATATTCAGGATCACACACAAGGCACTCCAGTATTGTTTAAATCATCATAAGGAGTAACTTCTGTCGGGATTGCAGCTTGATAAGCCGCCTGTAACTCTCCTAACAGAAGTGGGGCAATATTTTGACTCCAGCGTTCCATAGGCCAAGATGCCATGGGGGTCACTGTTTCAAAATTGGTGAAGAATGAGTCCGGGTCTTCCCCTTCTTGGTACATTTGTAGAACTTTGGAATGGACTTTAGCGTTGTTAATTGCTTCAACCATATTCAGGATAGCTGTATCTTGAACCTGCTAAGCCTCCGCTATGGTGCAAGCATGGGTTTTTATGGCTGGGTGAAGGTTCTCGCGATCTTGTTTGTCAGCCTGGGCTTGTTGTACTACAATTTGCATGTATCTCTGCCCCTCATCCAATTGTTTCACCATGTCCTCAATGGTGATCGGTTGGGTCATTTTTACTCTCTTTTTGGGGAGTAAATTCCCACTTCTGACACCACTGTAAAGAGAATAAGAGTAGTCACAGTTTGTGGGAGTAAGTATTGATATATTTTATTTGGATGATTAGTAATTAACAACAATGCATGTTTAATCCTTTTCTCTCCCTTTTAGTTCTAGGCTTCTCCTCATCTATCCTGAGGCTCTGTAGTCTTCCTGACCTTTGAATGAAGTGCAAGTATGGGGCGTAGAGGTCAGTGACGCCCTTCGTAGACTGGTTAGCAATGCTCTCCCACTCGTTAGCCTAAAAAAAAAAGGACATGCAGAGAGAATCTCATTGAGGTTGCGTTCTTCTTTCCCTCCAACACCTTCACTGACAACCGTAAACATTGTGAGCATGCGAGAAGAGTGGAGTGACTCTGTGTGACTGTCCCACTTGGCAGTTCTTTCCACTCTCACTTTTACTTGGGTTGTTAGTTAGAGAGGGACAGAGTAGCTATAGCGTCTCACTTGCCCTCCTCCTCACTCACAGAGGAACAAGTGATTAGACACCCCAGATAACAATACTCCCGACTCTCTCAGGAATCGCGGTTGCAAGATACACTCATACTCTTGCACTCGTCCACAGTAAGGTCTGACAGAGACACAAACAAGTTTAAAATATTTATTTTAACTAACGTGCTCTAGTATGCAGTATACGCGCCACAGTAAGCAGGAAAATGCATAACACAAATATGGTCAGCATAGCAAATAGTCAGTAAATCATAAAAGGAGCTGTCATAGTGAATGACAGCATAGTCTAACCTCTCTCACTTCGTATAGAAGCAAGATGATTATATATTAGAAGACATCTGGGCGTTATCTGCAGAACCCGTACCTCAGTCTATAGATAGTAGATCTACATTATAGGTGCTGACATGCTCTTCTCCCTGGAAAGGTCCCTCTCTAAGTGGGTGATAAGACCTAGGTACGTGTTCCCAAACAAACAACTGCATCTGAATGTTTGTTCAAGGTGCTATGGCCTGACCAGAACAGAATAACAAAGGGCATTGTTGTTCGACCTTGTTCACAATGTTCAGACTAAATCCCAGGAACCTGCAAAGCGTGAAAACACTGTAGATTCTTGTGTGAAAATTTCAGAGAGGCATATGCAAAACAAACATGTGTAGTAACAGTGTGCAGTGTGCTCATACTAACATATGGAAGACGACAATGTCCTCAAGGGCAACATGACACTCTTCGCCTCCCCCTCGGTCAGGACGTTTGAACTGGACTATAACAGAAGCCATAGATAAGTAGAGCTAAAGCGTCTCATTTAAAGGCCAAATCGAAACCAAAGTCCAAAGCAGGATGTTGGTGCCATGAAAAATAGAATAGACAAAAATAAAATTTGGGACGCCAAATATATCCAATCCCTGCATATCATCCGGGCCAAAAACTTTGTGTGACAAGTGAAATGCCATAAGCTCCAATAAGGTGTCAGAACAGGATGTATGACAGTACAACGTGTACCGTTACAACGCGTACCTTTACGACACAGGTTTAACAACACAAGTCGTTACAACGACTTGCGTTGTGGGGCGCTGGATAGTGAATAGTTTAATTTACTATTCCAACTCCAGTCCCCGTGGGTAGTAGGAAGGGTGTTGGATAGTAAATTAAACTATTACCTATCCTAGAGCGCCCTCCAGCGAAAGTCGTTGTAATGACTTTCGTTGTTAAATCTGCGTCGTAATGGTACTTCGTTGTAAAAGTTCCGTTGTAAAGGACGTTCCCCGTCAGAACCTTCCGGAGTGAAAAGGGATGCCATCCAATTAAGCAAATCAAGGGAGCAGACATGCTCCTCATATCCTGTGGCTGTCAGGAGCATTCCTAGGCAATCTGTGTCTAATTCGATGAAACTCAGATCCAAGAGGCGATGAGCACGGGCACAGGGACTCGCTTCGGCCGACGGCTGCAGTGAAGGATCGCACACTTGGCGCATACTCAAGGGACAGGCCTGGTTATGGGACATCAACGGACCCATCAACTGTTCAAAATCCAGGGTTGGATGTGACGTGGTGGACAGGCAGACGTCCAGGGCCCATTGAAAGGGGCAGTAGATGCAGTAGAACACAGGTTGCACACAGTAAAAGTATACATAGCGGAAGGTTACCCAATAGTCAAAGTTAAGAGCTTTCAATGGCATCAAACTAAAAGCAGCTGCATCCGCTCACGGTACAGTTATAACTGTTCCTGGCTTGGAAGAACCACAGATCGAGCAGCCATTGTGGAACAGCAATAGAAGTACAAGGATGCCACAAAACAAGAGGAGCAGTAAGGGAAACCCTCCGAATATGCTGGAAACAATTGAATGAATAAAGGCAGGGATTACTCCAAAAATAATCTGAAACGAGGTAACAAGGCTGGATTCCACAATTGGTTTAAAAAATGGGCTAGGCCTGCTGTATCACATTCATTAAAGATTTGGGGCCCGATGTAGGTCACCAATTACCGGTCGGTAACGGACGATTTTGGCCGTTACCGACCGTTATTTGGGTTTTGCTATGTAGGGGGCTGAAAATTACAGAATCGGTATATTTACTGATTCGGTAAAATTACCGATTCGGTAAATTACCAAATCGGTAAATATACCGATTATGTAATTCCAAATGTAGGTGACACAGTTTACAGTGCCACAGGCCCTTAGAAATTCGTTATTTACCTTGTAATACTGTTGCATGGTAAATTACGAATTTCTGTGCACATGCACATCTGTGCATGTACACCTGTGCAATGTGGCACACATACATGCCCTTAAGGCATGTATGTGTGCCACATTGCACACAAGGCAAAAACTGGGGTGCTACAGGGTGTCAAAGTGACACCCTGTCCCCCTTGGCAATTCAGTATTTTTACCGATTCTGTAATTACCGAATCGGTAAATACCGAATCATACCGATTCGGTATGTTTTACCGAATGAATACCTACATCAGATTTACCGATTCATGAATACCGAATCGGTAAAATTCGGTATTTATGAAGCGATAAATCTGATTTACCTACATCTAGCCCTTGGGGCCAGATGTAGATAACTCATTTTTACCGATTCTAAAATACCGAATTTTACCGAATCGGTATTTTAGAAAAGGGAAATGAGATGTAGGTAAAAATATCTGTAAAAAATACCGATTCGGTAAAATTCGGAAACCCCGACCCGGTAATTACCGAATCGGTATTTACAGATTCGGCAAATACCGATTAGGCAATTCACATTCAATCCTATGGGCCTGGATGCCCATAGGAATGAATTGGATTTACCGAATCGGTATTTACCGAATCGGTAAATACCGAGTCGAGGATACAAAATAACAGGCAGTTGATCTATCAACCATCACGTGCCTCCACCCCGCCCCTCAGCCAACCAACAGAGCAATCTACCAATCCTGTGCATCCACCCCACCCCACAACCAGGAAGTGGCCACACCCATGCAGGTGCAGAGTGCCTGATCACACAGGAGAGCAGTTACACAGTGACAGGCTGTTGTGAAACTGAGCTGTGCAGGACTAACAAATGGATTCCCAAGACTCCCAGAGGGAAGGTGCAGAGAGGAAGAGGAAGATGAAGTTCAGCACAGGTGAACTTCAGGTGCTGGTGGAGGAGGTGGTAAAGCACTACTCCAAGATATTTGGAAAGCAGTCTCTGCAGGTAGCAGAGGCTGTGAAGAGGAACACCTGGCTGGGGATCCAAACAAAAGTGAACGCAATAGGAGTGACAACCAGGGAAGTGGACGATCTCAAGAAGAGATGGTATGATCTAAGGATCATTACCAAAAAGAAATTGGCAGCAAGAATGATAGAGGCCAATGCTACAGGTGGAGGAAAGAACAGGGCACCTGCTCTCACGGATCTGGAAGAGCTTGTGGAGTCCACACTGGAGCCAGAGTGCATTGTAGGGATTGGTGATGCAGACAGCTCAGCCCGAGCTGCATCAAAGAAAGGTAAGGGACATGTCCATCATTCCTCACCCCTTGCCTGTCTCCCTCCCCCAATGTGGCTGTGTGTTGAGGAACTCCGGTACAGGCTTCAGTATCCACCTGCAATGCATTATGGGAGTGGTAGTCATAAGAATACACATCAGAGCAGTCAACATGAAATAATGCCAGGCATGCCACACAATACAATTAGAGACAGGGGAGGAGCAGGAAATAGTGCAAATATAATGTGATTTAATAGTGAAATACACGGTGAAAGCACCACTAAGACACTGTCCATATCTGTCCACAGGAGAGACTTCGCGCAAGTCAATGCAGGAGAGGGAGAAGACACATCCCCAAAGGGAGAGGAGTGAGGAAGAAGGCAGGGATACAGGGCCCAGCACTGCAACACCTACAGCACCCTGCACACAAGCAGCTGCCACACCAGAGGCAGACACCATGCAACTTGAACCATCTCCTCTGCTCCTTGACTCACCACAACATGAGTCACAACAACTTGCCACACCAGCAGACTTAGAGGTGTCAGACATCTGCAGGCCCAGGAGGCATGACGTTCCCCCACTAAGGATCTTACAAACACCCTCCGATGAGGAAAGGAGGATGAGAACCCAATGGAGTCAATGGCAGGAAATGCAGCAGGTCTTCCATCCACTCCTGTCACTCTATCCGGAGGAACAAGACGTCGTAGGGTCCGGGAGGCAAGCGTGAGTGGCCATGTTGAGGGTGTCTTCCGTGGCCTTGACGACAATGGTCAAGGTGCAGCGCCTGCAGGCAAAAGCTATTAGTGCAGTGCACAGACAAATGCGCCATATGAACAAAAACTTTGATAACATGAACAAGGGGATAACATCAATGACGGACAGCATGAGGGACATGGCTGATGGAGTCAGGGACATGTCACAGTGTGTGATGTCATTTTGTGAGGAACTACATGAGGACCGCGCCCAAAGGCGCAGGGAGAGGCATTGCATGCAACAGCAGACAAGGGGCATGCACCGTCTTGCAACTACGACTTCACTGCTGTGTCGCCGTTCAGTTGCGATGCAGGCGGGGCTGGTGCACTGCTGCACTGATCTCACGACGGGGATGGGGAGAGTCACTACAGCAATGGAAGTGCTGCTGACAAACCAGTCAGCCACCACAGGAGCTGAAGGTTTAGGGGACACAGACAACACCAGCAGCAGGAGCAGCACCCCTATCCCTGATATACGGAGGAGCAGCAGACGCCAGAGTACCGGCGCTGTCACAGCAGACATCGCACTAAGCCAACCTCAGGCATCACGCAGTGCAGTGCATGGGCGCAGGCAGTGAGGCTGCCAAATTCGGTCGGACATGTGAGGGTGAGGTAACCCCCGTCCACCCAGTTGTGCTAGGCACACTTAGGATGTAACAATTGTGTCTTCAGACATTTAACGTAGTGCCAAATAAACTACGTGCATTGCATAACAACACGTGCTTTGTCTCTATACTTTCTCAAAAGTAGTTGTGTGTGATCTTTGCCCGTCTCTGTCTTCCGTCTGTGGGTGTTGGTACTCCTACTATGTTGGCTGCTGGTAGTGCCTGCTCATCGTCATGGTCTTCATAGTCCTCCAATTCCACCTATGTGCCCTTCTTAGTTGCGACGTTGTGCAACATTGCACAGGTTGCAATGATCTTACAGCATATTACTGGTGAGTACTGCCGTGCCCCCCACTTTTGTGGAGGCAGCGGAACCAGCTCTTCAGGAGGCCAAAGGTGCACTCCACGATGTTCCGGGTGGATTTATGTGCCACATTGTATCGTCTCTGACTGGGGGTCGTGGGGTTGAGGTAGGGTGTCAGGACGAAGGAACTGAGTGCATATGCACTATCCCCTAATGTGAAAGGAGAAAAACATTACTCATAGGCACACATTAACATACGTCTGCATCATCTATCAAGGGAGTATCACACAGTAATTTACCTAGCAGGTATCCTTCCCTAAATTCCCCCGCTGTCAGGCGGGTGTAGATCCCACTGTTTTGGAAGATGTACGAGTCGTGGGTGCTTCCTGGGTACCTGGCCACTATATCTGTGATCATGTACTTGGCATCACAGATTACTTGTACATTTATTGTGTGTGATGACTTCCTGTTCCTGTATATGTGCTCAGTGTCAGCAGGTGGGCATATTGGGATGTGGGTGCCATCAATGCAGCCAATCACGTGTGGGAAATTTGTCATGAGGTAAAAGTCAGTCTTGGTCTTGAGCAGGTCCGCATCAGTGTCTGGGAAGTGGAGGTAATGCTCCATTCTTTGCATCATGGCAACCAGGAACTTCCTGAAGAAACGGGACATGCAGCTCTGGGACACCCCACCTACCGCAGCAACAACACTCTGGTAACTCCCAGATGCAAGCAGGTGTATGCTACAGAGCACCTGCACATGGGGTGGGATGGCTTGGGCCCTTGGTTTTGGGTGCTCCAGGAGTGGGTGCAGGTCCCTGATCAGGTCCATGATGGTTTGGGGGTGCAGTCTGTATCTTTGCAGTATCTCTGGCTCTCAGTTGGAAGAGTGTAATCC
This sequence comes from Lissotriton helveticus, assembly GCF_964261635.1. Taxonomy (NCBI): domain Eukaryota; kingdom Metazoa; phylum Chordata; class Amphibia; order Caudata; family Salamandridae; genus Lissotriton; species Lissotriton helveticus. Next base: position 2,098,501,089 of record NC_136063.1, on the reverse strand, counting down.
TCTGCCTGTAGACCTGCTCCTCCCTTCTCCATTCCCTCTCTCCTGCTGCCTGTAGCCGTAGCCACCTTGCTATGACGTAGAATGCCACCATTCTGGTTACAGTGTTGCATTTTGGGGCCCTATTTTATAGGCTGCACCTGGTTACCACCTGCTTTCAATCCATGTTAAATACCGACTCTTAAATACCGATTTTGCAACAAAATCGGTATTTTATGGGTCACCTACATCTCAAGGGTGTTACTTTTAAGGGTGGGCGTAAAATCCGTTTCTCGGGCGAATTTGCGGATTTTCCGCGATTTCGCGATCCGCGAATCTCGCGAAATCGCGGTAAAATTTGCGCATCAGCGGGGACGAATTTTCAGCCAAGCAAGGGTTACAGCAGCAGGTGCAAAAGTTGAACCTAATTTCTTTGTAACCTTTTACAAAAGGGTTACAAAGAAATTAACTTCAACTTGGGCACCTGCTGCTAAGTGCTTCCTGGCGCCTACTTGCAACTATTCTCTGACCCTGCTCTGACCCTTGAAGCAGGGTCAGAGAATAGTTACAAGTAGGCAACGAGGCACCCGTCCCAGGAATTAAACCTCATCAGGAAGCACTTACAGATATAAAAAAAACAGGAAGAAGGGAGGGGATGGCAAATACACCCATTTTGAGTTGTCAGGAGTGGTTAAACTAAAAGAGACCTTTACAGCACAATTTTCATATGCATTTTTTAAAAATAAAAAGCTGTATGTTCTGTAGGGGCAACTCAGGAATCTGGCCCTTCAGAGATCCGGCCTCTCTTTCTCTCGTTCTCTCTCTCCCTCTCTTTCTCTCTCTCTCTTTCTCTCTATCTATCTCTCTCTTCCTCTCCTTTCTTGCTCTATTTATCTCTTTCTCTTTAAAGTTCTTCCTCTTTCTCTGCTTATCTCTTTCTTTCTCCGTTGTTCTCTCTCTCTCTTTCTCTCTATCTCCCTCTCTTTCTTTCTCTCTCTCACATCCTCTCTTTCTCGCTCTCTCTTTCTCTCTCTTTCTTTCTCTCTCACTCTCCCTCTTTCTTTCTCTCTTTCTCTTTCTCTCTCTCATCCTCTCTCTCTCTCCCTCTCTGTGTGTCTTTCTCTCTTTCTCTCTCTTTCCATGTCTCTCTCTCTCTTTCTCTCTCTCTTTTACTTTCTTGCTCTTTCTCTGTCTCTTTCTTTCTTTCTCTCTCGTTCTCTCTTTCTCTCTCCCTCTCTTTCTCTCTCTCGATCCCTCTCTCCTCTTCTCTCTCTCTCTTTTACTTTCTTGCTCTTTCTCTGTCTCTTTCTTTCTTTCTTTCTCTCTCTCCCTGTTTCTCTCTTTCTTTCTTTCTTTCTTTCTTTCTTTCTCTCCCCTCTCTCTCTTACTCTCTCTTTCTCTTTCTCTCCCTCTCTTTCCCTCTCTCCCTTTCACTTTCACTTTCTTGCTCTTTCTCTGTCTCTCTCTTTCTTTCTTTCTCTCTCTCTTTTCTTTCTTTTTTCTTTCTTTCTTTCTTCCTTTCTTTCTTTCTTTCTTTCTTTCTTTCTTTCTTTCTTTCTTTCTTTCTTTCTTTCTTTCACTCTCTCTCTCTCTCCCTCCCTCTCTCTCTCTCTTTCTCTCTTTTGAAACATTGCAAAGATCTCGTAGATGACAAAGTACAAACAAGCATTTGTAATGCAATAGGTCTCGCATGTTTTGTATTTACGTGACTTAGCTGTATTGATATTACAAATTACAATGGCTTTTAATTTTTAAATAATTAATACTTAAATAAAAGTGATTTTAATTTATAATGGCAATAGCTTAAACTTTTGTAAATAACTTTTGTGAAGATTATGCTCAGTGTATTTTATTGTGACGAAAATCCAAGAACAGAAGTGAAATATTAACATCTTTTTGTGACATTTGTAATAAAGTTTGAAACATTGAGAGAACATACTTGAACCAATTGTTGTTGAATGGTTGCGCAGATTGATGCTGGGGTGGTGCTGAGTGGTGCTGTGGTGGTGCTGAGTGGTGCTGTGGTGATGCTGAGTGGTGCTGTGGTGGTGCTGAGTGCTACTGGGATGGTGCTGAGTGATGCTGGGGTGGTGCTGAGTGGTGCTGTGGTGGTGTTGAGTGATGCTGTGGTGGCGCTGAGTGATGCTGTGGTGGTGCTGAGTGGTGCTGTGGTGGTGCTGATTGGTGCTGTGGTGGTGCTGAGTGATGCTGTGGTGGTGCTGAGTGGTGCTGTGGTGGTGCTGAGTGATAATGTGGTGGCGCTGAGTGATGCTGTGGTAGCGCTGAGTGATGCTGTGGTGGCGCTGAGTGATGCTGTGGTGGTGCTGAGTGGTGCTGTGGTGGTGCTGAGTGATGCTGTTGTGGTGCTGAGTGGTGCTGTGGTAGTGCTGAGTGGTGCTGTGGTGGTGCTAAGTGATGCTGTGGTAGTGCTGAGTGATGCTGTGGTGGTGCTGAGTGGTGCTGTGGTGGTGCTGAGTGTTAATGTGGCGGTGCTGAGTGATAATGTGGTAGAGCTGAGTGATGCTGGGGTAGCGCTGAGTGATGATGTGGTGATGCAGAGGGCAGAAAGGCAAAAAAAGCAGTCTAACAAAGTGCAGAAGGGCAGAAAAACAAGGGAAAAACGAGTCTAACAGAGGGCAGAAGGGCACAAAAAAACAGTCTAACAGAGGACATAAGGGCAGAAAAACAAGGGAAAAACGAGTCTAACAGAGGGCAGAAGGGCACAAAAAACGAGTCTAACGGGGCAGAAAGGCACAAAAACGAGTCTAACAGAGGGCAGAAGGGCACAAAATACGAGTCTAACAGAGGGCAGAAGGGTACAAAAACAAGGGAATAACAGAGGGCAGAAGGGCACAAAAAAACGAGTCTAACAGGGGGCAGAATGAATCCCGCCCTGTATGTTTGTCCACGAAGATGCCACCTTTTTGTGCAATACCTCTACTCAACTGGAGTACTTTCTACTGTCTTATCAGTAAGTGCTCCCTCGTTGGCTAAATGTATAGGGGCAGATTTACAATAACTGGCGCATCCCCAGGGATGCGCCAGTTATTGTGCGCCGCAGCTCCACCACCCATGGTGCGCCGCATTTACAATGCGGCGCCCCATATGGCAAAAACGGCACAGATGCGTCACGCATCTGTGCCGTAAAAGCAGCGCATTGCTGGAGCTGCGTCGCGCTTGCGACGCAGCTCCAGCAATGCTCTGGGGGGCCCTATCTCCCCAATGCCTCATCAAGCCTTGCGCCTGCTTCAAGCAGGCGCAGGGTTTTTGACGCAGCATTGGCCTAAAAGTGACTGAGTGAAATCTTGTAGATTTCACTCAGCCACTTTTAGGAGGCTTAGTCGGAACGCCTCCTGATGGCGCAGGGCTTTACAACGTGACGCATCTCACAGAGAGATGTGTCACGTTGTTAATACCCAGCACCATGGCGCATCTTTTGTGCTGCCGCTGCGTCACAAAAGGTCTCGGTACAGGGTGGCAGTGGTGAACCAGAGGGTGGCAGTGATGAACCAGAGGGTGACAGTGATGAACCAGAGGGTGGCCGGGGTAAACCAGAGGGTGACAGTGCTGAACCAGAGGGTGGCAGTGCTGAACCAGAGGGTGGCAGGGGGGAACTAGAGGGTGGCAGGGGTGAATCAGAGGGTGACAGTGCTGAACCAGAGGGTGGCAGTGCTGAACCATAGGGTGGCAGTGCTGAACCATAGGGTGGCAGGGGTGAACCAGAGGGTGGCAGGGGTGAACCAGAGGGTAGCAGTGGTGAACCAGAGGGTGGCAGTGGGGAACCAGAGGGTGGCAGTGGGGAACCAGAGGGTGGCAGTGGGGAACCAGAGGGTGGCAGTGGTGAACCAGAGAGTGGCAGTGGTGAACCAGAGGGTGGCAGTGCTGAACCAGAGGGTGACAGTGGTTAACCAGAGGGTGGCAGTGGTGAACCAGAGGTGCTGTGATGAACCAGAGGGTGGCAGTTGTGAACCAGAGGGTGGCAGTGGTGAACCAGAAGGTGACAGTGCTGAACCAGAGGGTGGCAGGGGTGAACCAGAGGGTGCTGTGATGAACCAGAGGGTGGCAGTGGTGAACCAGAGGGTGGCAGGGGTGAACCAGAGGGTGGCAGTGGTGAACCAGAGGGTGGCAGTGCTGAACCAGTGGGTGACAGTGGTTAACCAGAGGGTGGCAGTGGTGAACCAGAGGGTGACAGTGCTGAACCAGAGGTTGGCAGGGGCGAACCAGAGAGTGGCAGTGCTGAACCAGAGGGTGGCAGTGGTGAACCAGAGGGTGGCAGGGGTGAACCAGAGGGTGGCAGGGGTGAATCAGAGGGTGGCAGTGGTGAACCAAAGGGTGGCAGTGCTGAACCACAGGGTGGCAGTCGTGAACCAGAGGGTGGCAGTGGTGAACCTCAGGGTGGCAGTGGTGAACCAGAGGGTGACAGTGCTGAACCAGAGGGTGGCAGGGGTGAACCAGAGAGTGGCAATGCTGAACCAGAGGGTGGCAGTGGTGAACCAGAGGGTGGCAGTGGTGAATCCGAAGGTGGCAGTGGGAACCAGAGGGTGGCAGTGCTAAACCAGATGGTGGCAGTGGTGAACCAGAGGGTGGCAGGGGTGAACCAGAGGGTGGCAGGGGTGAACCAGAGGGTGGCAGTGGGGAACCAGAGGGTGGCAGGGGTGAACCAGAGGGTGGCAGTGGGGAACCAGAGGGTGGCATGGGTGAACCAGAGGGTGGCAGTGGTGAACCAGGGAATGGCAGTGGTGAACCAGAGGGTGGCAGTGCTAAACCAGAGGGTGGCAGTGGTGAACCAGAAGGTGACAGTGCTGAACCAGAGGGTGGCAGGGGTGAACCAGAGGGTGCTGTGATGAACCAGAGGGTGGCAGTGGTGAACCAGAGGGTGGCAGGGGTGAACCAGAGGGTGGCAGTGGTGAACCAGAGGGTGGCAGTGCTGAACCAGTGGGTGACAGTGGTTAACCAGAGGGTGGCAGTGGTGAACCAGAGGGTGACAGTGCTGAACCAGAGGTTGGCAGGGGCGAACCAGAGAGTGGCAGTGCTGAACCAGAGGGTGGCAGTGGTGAACCAGAGGGTGGCAGGGGTGAACCAGAGGGTGGCAGGGGTGAATCAGAGGGTGGCAGTGGTGAACCAAAGGGTGGCAGTGCTGAACCACAGGGTGGCAGTCGTGAACCAGAGGGTGGCAGTGGTGAACCTCAGGGTAGCAGTGGTGAACCAGAGGGTGACAGTGCTGAACCAGAGGGTGGCAGGGGTGAACCAGAGAGTGGCAATGCTGAACCAGAGGGTGGCAGTGGTGAACCAGAGGGTGGCAGTGGTGAATCCGAGGGTGGCAGTGGGAACCAGAGGGTGGCAGTGCTAAACCAGATGGTGGCAGTGGTGAACCAGAGGGTGGCAGGGGTGAACCAGAGGGTGGCAGGGGTGAACCAGAGGGTGGCAGTGGGGAACCAGAGGGTGGCAGGGGTGAACCAGAGGGTGGCAGTGGGGAACCAGAGGGTGGCATGGGTGAACCAGAGGGTGGCAGTGGTGAACCAGGGAATGGCAGTGGTGAACCAGAGGGTGGCAGTGCTAAACCAGAGGGTGACAGTGGTGAACCAGAGGGTGGCAGTGGTGAACCAGAGGGTGACCGTGGTTAACCAGAGGGTGGCAGTGGTGAACCAGAGGTGCTGTGATGAACCAGAGGGTGGCAGTGGTGAACCAGAGGGTGGCAGTGCTGAACCAGAGGGTGGCAGGGGTGAACCAGAGGGTGGCAGGGGTGAACCAGAGGGTGCTGTGATGAACCAGAGGGTGGCAGTGGTGAACCAGAGGATGGCAGGGGTGAACCAGAGAGTGGCAGTGGTGAACCAGAGGGTGGCAGTGCTGAACCAGAGGGTGACAGTGGTTAACCAGAGGGTGGCAGTGGTGAACCAGAGGTGCTGTGATGAACCAGAGGGTGGCAGTCGTGAACCAGAGGGTGGCAGTCGTGAACCAGAGGGTGGCAGTGGTGAACCAGAGGGTGGCAGGGGTGAACCAGAGAGTGGCAGTGCTGAACCAGAGAGTGGCAGTGCTGAACCAGAGGGTGGCAGTGCTGAACCAGAGGGTGGCAGGGGTGAACCAGAGGGTGGCAGGGGTGAACCAGAGGGTGGCAGTGGTGAATCAGAGGGTGGCAGTGGTGAACCAGAGGGTGGCAGTGCTGAACCAGAGGGTGGCAGTGGTGAACCAGAGGGTGGCAGGGGTGAACCAGAGGGTGGCAGGGGTGAACCAGAGGGTGGCAGTGGTGAACCAGAGGGTGGCATGGGTGAACCAGAGTGTGGCAGTGGTGAACCAGAGAATGGCAGTGCTGAACCAGAGGGTGGCAGTGCTGAACCAGAGGGCGACAGTGGTTAACCAGAGGGCGACAGTGGTGAACCAGAGGTGCTGTGATGAACCAGAGGGTGGCAGTCGTGAACCAGAGGGTGGCAGTGGTGAACCAGAGGGTGACAGTGCTGAACCAGAGGGTGCTGTGATGAACCCGAGGGTGGCAGTGGTGAACCAGAGGGTGGCAGGGGTGAACCAGCGGGTGGCAGTTGTGAACCAGAGGGTGGTAGTGCTGAACCTTAGGGTGAAAGTGGTTAACCAGAGGGTGGCAGTGGTGAACCAGAGGTGCTGTGATGAACCAGAGGGTGGCAGTCGTGAACCAGAGGGTGGCAGTGGTGAACCAGAGGGTGACAGTGCTGAACCAGAGGGAGGCAGGGGTGAACCAGAGAGTGGCAGTGCTGAACCAGAGGGTGGCAGCGGTGAACCAGAGGGTGACAGTGCTGAACCAGAGGGTGGCAGGGGTGAACAAGAGTGGCAGTGCTTAACCAGAGGGTGGCAGTGGTGAACCAGAGGGTGGTAGGGGTGAACCAGAGGGTGGCAGGGGTGAACCAGAGGGTGGCAGTGGTGAACCTTAGGGTGGCAGTGATGAACCAGAGGGTGGCAGTGGTGAACCAGAGGGTGCTGTGCCCATACATGACTGCATGGGTAACTTCGCCATGCAAGCGGCCCGCAAACACGCAAAAAGTCCTGCGAACATGCAAAAAACCCGCGAACACGCAAAAAACCCAGCGAACACGCAAAAAAACAAACATCTGCAAATTTACACAAATTCGCGGATTTTGCGGATTGCGAATTCGTTTTCGCGCAAATTCGCGGTACGCGAATCCGCAAATTTTGCCCATACTTAGTTACTTTTTCCATTTCTTATTTTCGGATTCGGTATATTTACCGATTCGGAACATTTACCTACTCGGAATATTTTCCGATTCGGTAATTTTACCGATTCGGAATATTTTCTGATACGGTAAATCTACCGAATCGGAATTTTTACCGAATCGGGAATTTTTGGACGCCCTACATCTCAATGTCCAAATACCCGTCGGTAACGGCCGAAATTACCGATTTTTGGCCGTTACCGACCGGTATTTGGCTACCTACATCTGGCCCTTGGTGAATTAATAAATACAGACTATATACCAGTGTCTAGGAAATAGGGAAAGAAAGGAAACACTCAACAAAGCCCATGATTCTTACAAACACAAAAATATTTTTTATGTGTATGGATTCCCATCACTCACCATGCCTGGTGATTGGCTTCATCATTTGGGTATCCTTTTGTAAAGGCTGACATTCTTAGCTCTATAGATATCAGAGCTCTAGGATGTCAATAAGTGTGGTCACCAAGATGAGCAGAATGTAGATAAGGTAGTGTATAGGAATGATATGATAGTGCAGTGCAAACGTGAAGTGAAAAGATAAAATTGATGCGTGGACAGACTGTCAATTTTATTAGTGTCTGCCACGATCAAAGGTTAAAAACAATGTGAAGGACCAGTTTTAACAAATAGCCGTCCTAGGCAAAAATGGTCAACATGTTTCCGCACTTGACGGTAAAGGTACACCATGTGCTTTCATCAAGACCTCTCTGAAGACCGTGAGAGGTACCGACGGATAGAGCGGTGCCTCCTTTATCCTGAGCTGTTGCCAGGTGAGGCGAGGTTTTGTCCTCCATACTCACAAAACGTTTGGTGAGTCCGAGAGGGACCCTGGACAGTGAGTCATCATACTCACATTATATCCTTTTTTGTTTGTAAATCCTTACACTTTTAGCAGTAGCTTTATTGTTTAGAGAGGTCCTGATGAAAGCACATGGTGTACCTTTACCGTCAAGTGCTGAAACATGTTGACCATTTTTGTCTAGGACGGCTATTTGGGGACGAATGAGGGGCCAGTACTCCGTCAACCAGTTCTAGAGCAGATCTTTCAGGTAGGTAGTGGCCATTAATCAAAAGGAAAAAGACAGTCACAAATCCAATCCACATGAAGAGGAACACCATTGACAATACGATCCAGATGTAAGTCCACAGTGAGACTAGGTAAGTTTGTTTCTACCACAAGATGAAAACACAAATTCATGCAGGGGGCAGAGAGAGAGCCGAAGACAACGGAGATGTGTCAGAAGAAAAATTATCTTACTTGTTTTCCAGCATGGAGGATGTAGATGGTAAAACAGTTAAATGATCAACTGAGGACTCAAGCTCCCCATCCAGCTACTGGGTAGAATCTGGAAATATAAAATTCATCTGATGTAGTGAAAGATCCCAACGCAGGATGCTGGTAGGCACACTATTGAGAATCGGCCATATGGTGTAACTTAACATGTTCAATTAAAGTGAATCGATTGTCCTTGCATCCAGGTAGCAGAGGTAAGATCACAGTTTGGGTGCCTTTAAGACTAAGGACCGGTACCAGAGCATGGTATGTGGGACCCAATTCTTTCTTGTTTGCCACTTTTTCCCCAGACCAGACCACCAACTTTTGGAAGCCAGCCAGAAACAAGAATCATCACTGCTGCATCCGTTGATGATTGCAAATGGAATTCTGCTATAGTATCTCAATTCTTTTGTAGATCCTGTGACATAGCCCAATGATTATCTACATCAAATGTTGCAGCAGCCGCCACAACATCTAGACTGTCAAGGTCGGGTACAAACATCCTAATGCCAAAGAGCATTTTGTATGGGGTCCCCCACCCAGATATCTGCTAGGGAGATTATTTAGTGCATGTTGAAACCCATAGATGATTCAACCAGCCACAGCCTGTACCTAATACCTTTGCTGGTGAAGATTGCTTTAAGTCATGGTTCATCCGCTCCACAACAGAGTTGTTCTTAGGCCGATGTGGAGATAAGAAATGCACCCACACCCTCATAGGCTGCATCGAATCACAGTAAGCCTTGGAGGCAAAAGCCAGACTTTGGTCTGAATTCAAGGTGCCACAGGCATAAGTCCCTACAAGGACATGCAAATCTTTCATTACAGTACGAGCGTCAGCATAGCGCTCAGGCCATACCCAGAGGAACCTAGTGCAAAAAACCACGGTAACCAAAATATATTTGAAAGCTTTTTCGGATGTAAAAGGAACAGTGATCAAGATAAATACACCCAAATGGATGAGTAGAAATGAAGAGATGAGTCTGCGGCGGACCCGAAACAGTCGAACTTCTGAGGTGTTGACAATTGTCGCATGAAAGCACATATTTGCACGTTTGTTGGTATAAACCTCACACCAATAACATTGCTGCAAAAGAGAAATTGTGGCCATCACCTCTGCGTGCGAAAAATCCATCACTTCATGGGCGGCTACAATCAGAGAAAGTCTGCCGTCCTCGTTCAGAATCATGCGATCACCAACCGTGGGAATAGTCACAAATGGTACATGATCAGTAGTTAACTGGTAAGTATTATGGGAAGGGAAACACTGGGGAAACGGAGTACCTTCCTTTGTTGCGGCTCTAGCAGCCAAAATGTCATTGTCAATTTTAGTTATGGACCTTGAAACAGCTGCAACTTAACATGTGGCTACTGCAGATTTGGCCGCATTCATCATCCATAGAATTATGAACAGCTTGTGCTCCCATGTGCTGATGTCCTAGGGTAGGGATAACATGCGTGAGTGGCAAACGGTCCTTAAGAGCGGCCACGTGGACCTGAAGTGTTTTATGTTTTATTGCGCAAACTTTAAAATCTCGAAAATCATTTTGTTTCCAAAAGAATACATTGTCATTAAAGGATTGTACACAATAAAAAGAGTCACACACTACCAAAATAGGCAACTCAGGATCAACAAACTCAAGAGCCTAGATCAAAGCACATAACTCGGTCAATTGAGCTGTGCAATCCCCGATGGATTTCGTGCGAACCAGGAAAGATGTAAAATCACAATTTTCAATCGTACCTGCTACTATTGCGAAGGCAGCCGTATAAGCCTGTTTAGAACCAATGGCTGGCTGTGTGGAACCATGAGTGTAAATTATACATTTGTACTGATCGAGAGGAAGAAGGGACGAAGGAGGAGTATGAACATGTTCATATAGAAGAAACTTGTGCTTGCAAAGAAGGATCAAAAACAAAATTGACATCAGCTGATGTCAACGAAGTAGCTCATTATATCCAATACGGATGCAGAGCTTTCAAATTGGATACACTCGAATTCGTGACAGCCTCCAAAGTGGGCGCTGGCGAAACGACAATCATGTGTTTGCCCTGAGCCAGAGGGCACTCCTTTAGAATTGCCATCTGTCCTGCAGTTAAGATTTTTTCTGCAGTAGTGTACAAATGTGATTTATAGGCAATATGAACCGTGTCCCCTTCATTAAAATTCACGTTAGTAAATCCTATTGATCCTGGTACTATCTGTATAACCGAAATGGTAGTATCTTCTCTAGTTTGCAAGGATTGATTTGCAAGCAAATCAGACAGCAAAGAGCGCAGTACCGCATGTGTTCCGGAAGCCAACTAGAAGATGAAAAAGAAAGTTGTATTAACACATATAACAGGTGGATAAGCTGGGCATAATCTAGAATACAAGTTCTTCCAAAATTCAAGAAACCCAGCAAAGATTCTAACTTCTTGAGGGTTGTTGGAGGTTCCAATTGAGCACACTTCTTCAAAAAGTGGGCTGCCAACCCCCTACCCTTGTTTAATTCATAACCAAGGAAAAGAACTGCCAAAAATGCAATATTGGATTTTGTAAAATTGAACTTGTAACCCAAAGCGGCAAAATGGGCGATAACCAAGTCCACAACCGTAAGATGGGGATTGAGCTCATCATCTGTCAGGTAAATGTCATTGACATATGAAAATGCATCAGGATCTATTTCATGTAAAATCCACACAATGCGTGCCGCAAAAACTCCGGGGGTACTCTTATATCCCATAGGCAAACTCGTGTAGCGTCTCTTATGGTCGAGAGCCCTTAATGCAGTCAGGTATCAGCTTTCCGGAGCCAAAGTGTGACTGTAAAATCCATTAGAAATGTCTACAGTGATTTTAAACTTCTTGTGGATATTTACTAACGCTGAACTATGTGTGTTCTGTACTGCAAAGGTACCGAAGTGACTCTTTAAGTGTCTGTAGTCCAAAACAATACGATATGGACTGTCCGGTTTCAATATCGGAAAAAGAGGATAATTCATTGGAGACACAGGGCTCAATTACACCCTGATATTCTAATTGAGTCAGAATGTCACTAACGGACACTTTTGCATCACGTTTAATGGGATATTGTGTTTGGGGCTGCGGTGTAGACTTTAATTGAATAACATGCAAAGGAGAATCCTTATCCCAACCCGCCTGATTACGATATAAAGCAGGAGATAAGGCTAGAGCCCACTCCGAAGCATACGTTTCCTTAGTTTCCTCAGGGACATACTAAGAAAAAGAGGGAAGAATAACATCCTCGCCCCTAGAGCAAGCGAGGACAAAAGGGAGAGGCCAAACAACCTCCAGCAAAATTTCATAGGAAGAAGTCACTTTCGATTTGAAGGGCTAAATAATCAAATCTCAGGTGGAGCAATGCGTGTGTCCGCTGTTTCATGAGTTATGAAAGTGTCAAATGCTTTCACTTTCAGAAGCTGGTGGAGTGTCCGGCAGACTGTGGTAACTTCTACCGCGCTGTTGAGGAGAGTCACCACCCAACTCCTGTCTAGTAGGAGGGTTCTCACCGTCTGGGGCATACTTCGCTGTCAAAGCGGCAACTTTTTTCTTCTGAAATGGGGCTTGATATTGAGTTGGTTCCGCCTGTTTGACCTTCACGTCAAACTGGTGCTGTGGGTCTTGCCTTTGTTGCATGGACTTGCCCTGTCTGTGATCCTTTTTTTTTTACAATTGAGAGCACACCAACAATAAAGTAATTTTGATCCGTCACTATTGCAGATCTAATTTTAATTTAAATAACGCTCCAAAACAACACAAAAGTCCATATGTAGACAGTATTTATAGCCTGTAGGTCTGTTGACACATAAGTAGATTGATGGTGGGCACAGCCAACTTGTGTTTCCTCATGTAGATGAGTTTTTCAAGTCTTAAAATCGTTTTGAACCCCGTTTGACCTTTTTAAAGCAAGGGATTTGACCTCAAGAGCCCCCTTTACATATGGGAGGAGTATGTTGTAAATATACCCCTAAGAGGTCGAGGCTTTGGGTGGACCAAATATCGTATCTAGTTGCGACCGCTGTAGAAGAAACTGATGCTCGCAAATGTCTGTATTTCATCTCTTGGTTTAAGGTAAAGAAAAGATTTGTAAAAAACAACATAGGCCATACGTTAGCCCATTGTCCAATAGGGGGAGTCCTGTAGTAGCTTTGCAAATAGTGTTAGGCGTAGGTCTTTAAGATTCTGTCGTCCCCCTCTGCCAAATTGTTGATCTGATGATTCCTGAAAGGAACGAGGAGAACGGGGATCAGGAACCTGGAACCTCTCAGGTGTCTTAATTTTAGAGGGGTCACGTAAATCATATCAAAGCTCAGAAGCGTCAGGTGAAGGCGCACCAGCAAGAGACCAAGGATTCTGTTGCTGCTTATTCTGGTCCCATGTCTTTTTCAGAAAGACAGGATGAACCTCCTTGTCAGGAGGGGGTTTACCCTGCACTTGTGTAAATGGTTGGACTCCCAAATGATTGCATCCCAAGGATGTATACACTTCCGCAATAATAATCGGCAACTGTCGTTCCCGATCGGTATCCGTCGCTGCTGCTAGGCATTGGTTACGCTTGTAAGCAAACAGCTTCACTCTTAATGTTAGCCATAATCATATCGGAGACTATGGGAAACACACCCACCAATTTCATCCCCAAACCCAGGGCTAGACCAGCCCGGTATCCTGTACACATTTTAGAGTCCTCGGAAGAACGCTCATGGAGTGGGTGCCAAAACAAAGTATATTCACAGAGGCAAACACTGTCCCTCAGGTGTTGCAGTCCACTAAACAGGGAATCAGACCACTTAGTAAACACATATTAAGGGTCCTGTGTTTCTCAATAGGAATGGTGTGTGGGGGGAAAACAGCATCGGGCAAGCCTCCACCCTGTACCGGTGCCAGAGGCACAGCCCTAGCCGGAGCCACTAGGAAAGAATGAGAAATAAACTGTATCACTTGTCTATAGAGTAAAATACTTGTCCATATAGCAACTGACGTTCTGGTATATTAACATTAAGATAGTTGGGATGTGGCGTTAAACCATCCAACACAGGCCAAGAAGCCCCATCAATACTTAAGGGGCCCATACAAACAAAAGAGACCGGATGAGGGAGGGCAACATTAAACCAAATTGTATGCTCCTAGGACGTTAAAGGAACTTCAATCTGATAGAGACATCTAGCCACAGGGGGACGGCGTCTCATGGCTCCACCCTGACGTTGTCCACGGATGTGACGTCAGTAGAGCCATATAAGTACTCTCCCTTGCGCTGACATCAGTTTTCTTCTTTTCTGCGCTGCAACGGGGATCCATGTGAAGCATTTCCTTAGGCCTCTTTTTGTTTTTTTGGCCTTCTTTATTTATTTATTTATTTATTTATTTATTGCTATTTGTTAAGCGCAGCATATACCCGAAGGCGTCTTGGCGCTTTAGGAGCGTTAGGAGCAATATGACGATGCCTTCGGGCTTCAAGGAATGTGAGACCTGTATGCGACAGATATCGGTGATGGATCCACATTCCATTTGTATGTGGTGCTTGCGCGGGCACCACAACTTTCAGGAGTGCGATGCCTGTAAAAGGCTGAAGCCCAAGTCCTTGCGGGAATGCCAGATGAAGTTTCTGTCAGCCAGGTTGTCCTGTTCGGAGTCCAGGGGGCATTGATCTCCTTCCCATGCGGGGCCCCTGCTCAGGGCAGGTCGCGGAAACCGTTCCTGTTGATGCCATCCATCTACATCAGGTAAGCATAGGAAGTCGAAATCACGGAGGCCGTCGGCCTTGTGTAGACGTAACACTGGTGCCTGTTCCTCCCTGTCTTTCCTGGAGGCGGCTCTACGGAAGTCAACTCCCTTATATCCTCCCTTTCCTGGTGATGTAGCAACTACGGCCCACATGGAAACGTTCTACAATGCTTTACATGATATTTTTGGGTCAACCCCTCTCCCTGGTGCCCCTTTGGGACCCACAGAAGTGGAAGGGATTCTGATGGGGGAGCTCGCCGGCGGGCTCGCCCTCGGCACCGATCAAGTACCCTGGCTCCGTCTCTGGAGTCACTGCGACGTTGGTAAACAGTCCAGTAGGGCTTCCTGTTAGGACTTCAGGACACAGCCCAGTTATGATGTCAGGAAACAGTCCTGTGGGGCTTCCACTTACAACGTCAGTGGCATCTGCAGCAGAGGACCAGTCTCCCCATTGATGCCGTTCCACGCCGCAGTCACCCTTAGTGGTAGACAGCGACACAACGCCGTTCGGCACAGACACCCCTAGTAATGGACGTTGATACGGCGCTGTCTCGACGTTAGTTGGCACCAGAAATGCCATTTCCTGTCTCTGAGGCTCCTACACCATCTCCTCTACAGATAGAGGATGAGGCCACAACTGTTTCCAATGTCCCAGTGTTGCATGAGGAGTCTGCAAATACTGGTGGGGTTGAGCATTTGGATACTCATGATAAGCCTCAGACAGGTGGGTCTTTGGTCCTTGGAGGGCCTGTTAGTCTTCAACCATCCCCTACCTATGATTTACTGTCACCCCAGAATAGCGACAGAGGCCAGTGTGTCTTTTGCTGGGGTCATTTGTAGGGCTGCTGACATTTGAAAGTTCCAGCCCCCGGTTGTCTCTGCCTTTGGATCTCTTGTTGGATCTGCTCCATCAGGTCGGCACTAATGTTGAGCCTTTACTGACCTTTGGAAAATGGCTATTCGACATCCTTCTGGGGACTTGGGTAAGACCTCATTGGGAGACTCTGTTGAACGTGCAATTTCACACCATCAAGATCCTGTCTGTCTGTCTCAATACCCTTAGGCTTAAAGGGCAGGTTGTACAAGCAGCTTCAGCTTCGCTGCATTTGATTGCTCCTCAGTGCTTCCGCCAACTAGGGAATCCTGGTGGTTGGAGATATGTTTGCATCCTATAGTTTGGCCTCACATCTCTTAACATGTCCAGTGTGTTAGGAAGAGCTTTGTTTGCCATTGGGATTCTGTTGACCATCTCCTTCCTTCTCTTACTGAAGGACCTAGAGCTGACCTCGCTCAGCGGATTCAGGATGGCCATGCATTGGCCAAGCATTCTATAAGATTGGCCATGGACACAGCTGATTCTGAGGGTAGAGCTATGGCTAGACCAGTAACTCTAAGACCACACACTGGGTTGAGTGATGGCAGTTTTCCTGACAATGTTCAGGAGAGTCTTCAGGACTTGCCCTTTGATGGGTTCACCCTTTTTGATAGCCATGCTGATTCTGATATCCAGCACCTCATGGCTGGCAATTCATAACTGGAATTTACTTTGGTAATTCGTTTTGCAGTGGTCCTTTTGTTACGGACTTCATTGGATTCATAGTGTTGCATTTTTCACACTACTATTCTCTTATGTAACGTACTTAGTCTCTAGGTTTGAGACTTTTAATTCTCAGATGACTTGGACAGCTGGTTTGCTTTTGTTTTTTCTTTTCTCTGCCTAAGAGCTAGTCTCAATAGATGATCCTCCTCCCTCCATCCTATGGGGTTGTGAAATACTCGATGTGGGGTATTAGTTTGCTTTTGTATAGCTACTTTAGAGGGCCACAGCAGGAGTTCTTCCTGGCTGGTAAATTGCCTTGCTGAGGATCCAGCTGTGTCCTCCTAGGGCTATTGTCTTCCTGCAATACCCTCTAGAAGGTAGTGTTGCATTTTTTTCACGCATCTATATGTTTTGCCACTGCAGTTGTTTTTGGGGGATATGTTTTACTGTTGGTTGTGGGACTTCGCAACTGGAGAATTCCACAAGACGTACTTTGCTCTATTTTAGAGTTTACATTTTTACATTTGTTGAATGTGTTTTGCTTACAAGGTATCATATCTCAGTAATAATAGTTCCTGCCTCTGGTAACACAAATGCCTTCAGGGCATTGTTCGAATTCCGCCACTGCTGGTTTTTGGAGGCGAGTGAATACAATTCAAGCTTCGGTGGTGTAAAGTCAGTGCTTCTTATGAGCAGGTTTATTTTCTTCCACCCCACAAACAATATCCGACCATGCTTTCAGTTCTAGTATGGTCTATTGACAGACAAAGGGTCACTACTGGTCCAACTTGCACTAGACGTTTGGCTGTGCTTGGTTTTTGCAGTCTTGTCTATTACACAATATCTTCAGTAAGGAGGTGGTTATATCTTTCGCCTTACCTTTCTTAGTGCAGATTCATGCCTGCTTTTCCCCTTTTGACAATGAGACCTAGGCCAGAAGCGGTTGGTCGTAGGCAATGTCTTATGCCCTGGGTTTCACAGGCACTTCCCATGCAGGTGTTCAGATCCCACTGCTGATGGCGCCTGGCCAGAGATTGTCTTTAGCAACCTCTCTTCTGAGACAATAATTATTACGTTATACGTATACCTATATATTTTTTATAATATATGTGCGGCTGTGTTCATTATCTTGTCTTGTATTGTCTCACAGGTGCCGTTGGTTCCTGTAGTAAGCAGTGCTGTACTTGTATTGGGCCTACACCTTGGTGCATCCCTTGTTCTACTCTCTCTCTCTCTCACTCTGTTTTAAAAGACATTTGAAATAGGAAACATTCAGTCTTACTTGTTACAGCATCTTCGGTTCTTGAGCGCCAAGTTCTGTTCCCATTCTCGGTCTTTCATTCTGAAAGTGAGCACATTTGTATATGTTTTGGTTTTCTGCCAGTAATCTTTGGCCAGAATGGTTCTGTAAATGGTTTGGTTAGAATGAGTATCTGGTGATAAACTTCTGTATACATATTGGAAGCATGTGTGCTCTCGATGCTACGCTTGGCATACTCCTGAGTGTGGTGTGGGACTGGGAGTTTTTGCAAGTTTTTTTCTTTAAATTATATCTACATATATTTTCTTTGTGTATATGTCTATACATATATATATATATATATATTACCTACTGGCGGTCGCCAGTAGGTATATATAGTTAGGATTTTTTCTCTATGGGTTTTTTGAAAATTCTATGTCTAATAACTTTGGCGTTTGTGGACGGAATTGGCTGAAATTTTCAGGAAAATGGCACATTTTGTTTCTGAGCAGCCCTTGAAAATTTGGGGGGGGTTCGTCCAGTGGGGGCCGAGAAAAAAGGGGGGTCCCAAAACGTGTTTTTAACATTGAGTTTTCCATAGGGCGGTTGGCCTCACTTTTAGCCCGAACGGCTGAATGGATTTGCACGAAACTTGGCAAAATTGTAGGGACTGGTAGCCCGATGTGCCTTTTGTAGGTCTCAATATATGTGCTCCAGTGGATTTTGAGAAATTAACGTTTAAAAAAAGATATATATCTGTAACAGCGGACCGGGCAGCGCACTGGTTCGCGGACTTTTCGCGCAACGGAGCTTTGTGAAGCGAAGCTGATTGGTTCTCCGGCGTCTGTCAACATTCCAAACAGTCCGTAGCGGCCGCCATCTTGTCTCTCGGTAGGATCGAGAGACAAGAGGAGGTCAAAACAAAGGGGGAAATAACTATAAGGGGGCATAGTAGATCCTCGCTGACCCCCTAGGTTTGATGTGGAGGTTTTAAAAGGGCCCCGCGGGGCAAAAAAAAATAATAATAATAATAATTGAACGGCTGAATGGATTTGCACGAAACTTGGCAAAATATTAGGGACTGGTAGCCCGATGTGCCTTTGCTAGGTCTCAATATATGTGCTCCAGTGGATTTTGAGAAATTAACGTTCAAAAAAAGATATATATCTGTAACAGCGCTCCGCTTCGCGTAACGGAGGTTTGCGAAGCTGATTGGTCATTCTGTCACTGGGCTATAGTTGGGCTACATCTGGCTGATATTTGGGCTACATTTGTTTTTTTGTGTGTCTGGCGGCCATCTTTGGGCTACATTGGGCTACATTGGGCTTCATTGGGCTACATTCGGCTAATTAGCAAATAGCTCATCGCAAACTAGGAATGGTAAAGAATCGCTATTTATTCCTTAAAGTTCGCTATTTAGGAAATGCAAATAACTTTGATGATACATATGGCGGTTCATCTCTAACAAGATAAGAAGCATAGGGATACATTTATGATGACTGGCGCATCACCAGGGATGTGTTAGTCATTCTGTGCCGCTGTTCCGTCACCTATGGTGTGCTGCATTTACAATGCGGCGCATCATGGGGCAAAAACAGCACAGATGCGTGATGTATCTGTGCCGTAAAGGTGGCGCATTGCTGGAGTTGTATCGCAAGTGTGATGAAGCTCCAGCAAGGGTCGGGGGTGCCCCTGTCGCAGGGTTTCTGTTCTCACACAGAACTGTGGACAGAGGATTGGAACCTCGGCGAATGCATTGCTGGAGTTGTATCGCAAGTGTGATGAAGCTCCAGCAAGGGTCGGGGGTGCCCCTGTCGCAGGGTTTCTGTTCTCACACAGAACTGTGGACAGAGGATTGGAACCTCGGCGAATTAGGGTGTCCCAAAACTCACGTTAGTAATCAAAAACTCCTTAGCAAGCTAGGTACAGTGTCACATTGGATATAACAAACTCTCAATGTTTAGACAATCCAGAATATGAACTTATAGTACCTCAGGATACGTGGAACTCATGAACAGTCGGTCGTTATAGATTTCTCAGAAACCAGAACATGGAGTTAAGAAGAACAGATGTGTATTTGAAATGTTTATTTACTAATGCCGTCTTCTCAGGCGTAGTACCTTAGATAATAAAAGTACACATATTATCAGTAGCAAAATTACCAGCATAGTTACTAGTACATAAAAAGTGAATGGTGATAGTATGTTAACATGCTGTAAATGAATAAGAGTTAGCAACACTTATAAGCAGCCGCGGGCCGTGGAGGGAGTTACGGTGAGGCAGGGAGGCGGGGAGGGGGAGAAGCAGGGTGGAGAATACAAGTACACATATTATCAGTAGCAAAATTACCAGCATAGTTACTAGTACATAAAAAGCGAATGGTGACAGTATGTTAACATGCTGTAAATGAATAAGAGTTAGCAACACTTATAAGCAGCCGCGGGCCGTGGAGGGAGTTACGGTGGGGCAGGGAGGCGGGGAGGGGGAGGGGCAAGGTAGAGAGGGCTCCACCCTGCTTCTCCCCCTCCCCGCCTCCCTGCCCCATCGTAACTCCCTCCACGGCCCGCGGCTGCTTATATCTCACCCTCCCTAATACACATATTATATTATTTGCTAAGAAGGTCTCTTTGTGTTGGTTTAGGGCGTGCCCATACTTTAGTGTCTTAGATTTGAAGGAATCACATCAGCATACACCAGCTCTCTCTTCATGTGAACCGCATCAACTGTTGTGTATGTGTGTTCGGCAAAGCAATATAAAACCCGCCTCATGCCCAGAATTGGCAGAAGTTGCACTTATGTTATGAGTATGAAGTCGTGGAGATCAGACCTCATAACAATTCTGTATCGTGTTGTTCTTGAAACTTTAGCACTCGCTGTACAGATATAGTTTAACAAGTAAAGCAGATAGTAGACCAATAACATATTATTCTCATGTAAACCACGATGAACTACTAGGTGGAAAGCTAAAGCAACAACTAAGTGTCGTGTGCAGAAGTTGCAAAAAAGGAAAAATGGCGTTTAAACCGGTAATGAGCCCATGCTAACTTAACACGGTGTAAAGATATCCAGGACCTAGATGACACCTCCTCATGATCCGGAAACGAACTGAATAAGATAATAGAAGTGCCATCTCATGAGAGCAGATTGCAAGTTTATATGTGGACGGTCCGCAAGGTAAAGCATTAAAAACTAGGAAAATTTTATGCTAAAGAAAAATAAAACAGCCAAGTACTTTATCGAGTCTTAAGCCAATAGGCAAGGTAAATAATAAAAACTTGACAAATAAGTCAATGAATTGTCAATGAAATGCTAGTACTCAGCATATCAAACATGAAAAAGGTCTATGACATAACTGTGTATGCAAAATAAGCTGCAACAGCCTCCAATAGGAAGTCACCGTCTTCATCCGAAAACAGTTCAGCCATCCAATTTAAAAGCGGAAAAGAACATACGTGCTCTCCCAGCACCGGATCCTCTATCACCATCAGAGGACAGCTCGGTGGGTTTTCAAGAAAGCTCTGTTCCAAGAAAGACTGTGCTGCCGCCAGTAAATTCCAGGGACCAAGTAGTCCATGCATCAATGCCACAGCCATAATCCTTTCGCCAGGACAAACCAACTCGTGAGTAATGATAGGAGTCATCAGCTGATTAAAGTCGACGTCAGGAGAAACCGGTCCGCAGAGACACAAATCAATGGCCCAATCGAAATCACAGGTCAGGCAGTGAAATACAGGCTGGACACAGGTGAAGTAGGAGAACCGAAAAGATAATCCATATGCCGTGCTTAATATCGCCAACGGCATTGTGCCATAATATTCTAGCATGCGATTGCGGAACAGTGTCAGCAGCTGCAGGGTCGGAGGTTGCATAGGAGGGACATCCATATTTAAAAATGTAAAAAAGCACAAGAGCGTCCGCTGGTAGTGCAAGTAAAAATGCCAATCTACGAACCAGAGTGCAGAAAATACAATGAAAGGAAGCAGGGATGACTCCAAAGATTTTCTCAAATGAAGTCACGAGACCACTGGTAACAACTTTAAAAAAGTGTGCCAGGGACTTTGTGGAGGATGCGTTAAAGATAGTCGGAAACATGTTGCTGAAATTGAAAGGCAAATCTTAATTGAAAAGGGTGTGCACCTCTGTATGGGTGTTCGCTATGTGAAGTACGAAAGTTTCACGGGCCGAACTCAAGGCCACCTCTCTCTGAGACAAAAGAGCTCTTATTCTTGCCATGCCGTTGAAACGTGTCCCAAGGTTGGTATTTGTGGCCAGATTGAAAACTCCCTATGTTCATGTGTGGGAGGAAATAGAACATTTCTGCAGCAAATAACCCGTTCACTTACTGTTACGATAAAAGGAATACTTTTAATTAACTCAGAACAATCTTCATTATTGAGCATCAAATAACTACCATTTTCCAACAACTTGAACGTGGGGATGATAGCAGGAACTGGCGTGCCTTGCAACACGCAAGCCATATTTGGTCGGTGTTTGTTGCATGAACCGTGTAACTGTATGTGCCTACACATTAGTGAATGATCTGGCGTCTCAGTGCATTCCTCTCCATTCAGATAAACTTCTTGATCATCTTTGAAACATCTGTATGTGTATGGAAGCGACCAGACCTCATGAAGAAAAGCACTACCTAAAGGTTCATAACGACCTATTGGTATATATTTCATACAATTTGAAAACTTATATAAAGCAAAAGGCAGCGTTATTAAACCGTGGATAAGGCATGTTGCCAAAAAACCCGCAATCCTCTGCTGATGATGTCACTGAGCATGTCATGAATGATGTAATATGTGACATCATCAGCAGTGGATTACGGGTAATGGTATCTCTAGTTTACTCCCTTATAGCTGTGTTTCTTTTAACATAAGTGTCTGTTTCCTTCCCTTATACTTACTGTTTTTGGTTCGCTTCCGGTTCGCGTACCGGCGAGCGAACTAGGAAGCGAACTAAGAGAAATAGAGGTTGGCACAGTTCCAAATATTGTACCAATTTTTTAATAACGGGGAGGTAGTTCTGAAAAGAACTTTTTTTTTTTTTTTTCTGAACATTTTTTTACTGTTTTTGAATTTTTCGGAACAGTTTTATATTTTTTGGGGTTTTTCTTGGAGGGGGCAATGAAAACGATTCATTGTAAAGGGCTCAACAGGAGCAACAAAACAAAAAAAAGAAGTATTTATTATTTTGGGCGTTTCGGACAAACTTGCATATGATAGTCAATAGCTCTGTTGATCAGAGTGATGCTTTTTTCTCCGTAGGAAATGAATCCATCGCAAAATGCGCAGATGTGTTTTACGTCACCAAATCTCATTTGTATATTTGGCAGCATCTCCCTGCCCTCTGGTCCCGTTACTTCCGGTACAACAGATCTTCTGGCCATAATAGGGAGATTATCTAGGTCGTTCCGAAACTGTGCAGCACTGTAGTTGTTAGGATGCCACCTAGTCATATGGCGATGCATTGTGTAGTTTCCGAAACTGTATTTTTTGTCGGTCCCTCTGGACAGTCTATCTTGACATATAAGGCAAGTTACGTATCTTGCATTTACTTTTTTCTGACCTTTGGGAATTTTAAAAAATTGCCAAATGAAGTTTTCTTTCCGGTGAGACGTCCTGGGCTGCTCAGGCAAAAACTGCCTCTCTTCGTGCTCGTCCTCCTGTTCCTCTTCTTCTTCTTCTTGTTGAATTACAACTTGAGCAGGTGGTCCACTCTTCCTTGGATGTGGTGGAGGTGGTGGGGAAGCACCAGCTGAAGCTACTAAAGAAGCCATTGCTCAGTGATCACAAAGGGTCTTTCTCTCACAATGATGAAAGTCAGAGTGAGGAAAGAAGGAGGGATTTTCATCATTTGGGAAAAACAAGAGTTCTCAACCAATCAAAAGTGTTCATTTTAGATTATATGACCTAGTCTTACATCATTAGGAAACCAAAAGTGAAATGAACCAATGAAAAGTGTTATTACCAAGTCACATGACTTGCTGTGTTTACGTTAAGCGCTTTGCAGGGCCTCCCGGTTTGCTTCCAGAAACCTGCGCTTTGCGACTCGCTTCGCGTACCAGTTCGCTAACGTAGCACGTCATATGACGTATCACGCGACAACGTGAAACGTCATGCGGACGGGAGGCGTCACGATGTTGTTTTCTAACGCGGCTCGCGGTCTATTTCGCGGCATCAAGGTCAGCTAACGGGAAGCTTCCCGATTCGCGAAGCGGGAACGAAGAAAAAAAAATATTTTAAAAAAAAATTATTCATAAACATATAAAATATATTTTTGGATTTAAAGAAGAATACATTTTACAGCTACAGATATTAGCTGTTAAAAAACCAATGAAATTCACAGAAAAAACCATAGGTTATAGACCATATATAGTTAGGAATTAGCATTTACAAAACCTTGAAAATTCACTGAAAAAACCATAGGTTATAGACCATATATAGTTAGGAATTAGCATTTAGAAAACCTTATTTTACTCACACAAAACCATTGAAATTCCATATATAGTTAGTTGCACTAACTATATATCGCGCACCCGCAATCCACTGCTGATGATGTCACATATTACATCATTCATGACATGGTCAGTGACATCACTGATGACATCACTGATGACATCTCAAATTACATCACGGATGACATCACTGATGACAACATCCAGTGACTGTGTGTTTCTGTAAAGTTAAAATATGTCTTACATATTGAAGAATGAGTGGAAGTATAAGTGTCTGGACGAAGGATTTAGTAGGTGCATGACTGAATGTATGAGTGAGTGATTAAATGTGTCTCACTGAGTGCATGGGTTAGTGACTAAACTGTCTTAATTTGTGCATCATTATGTCTGTTGTTCTGTAAACTGCAGCATGTGTTGATCAGTAGCTATATGAGTAACTATATGGGTTATTGATTGATTGCCCAAGTATTTGCATGGGAGACTGAGTGTGTGTGTGGCTGGCTGGGAGGTGTGTGACTCTGTGCAGATCAATGTGTACTTGTATCAATGATTGTATAAGAGACTAAGTATGTGTTAGTATATGGTTGAAAACGTAAGGTGCTCTATGTTTAACTGTATAGATTAGAAAATGGAAGTGTGATTGATTCTTTACAGGACTGACTAGGTGTGTGAGTAACTCCATGGATGAGTGGCAGAGTGTGAGTGTCTGTATAGGTGTATGAGTGCATATGATAGTGTTGTAAAGATGATTGATTGTATGTATGAATGATTGTATGGGTGAATGAGTGAATGTGTGTGTAGACGTAGGAATCAGTGAGTGCGTATGTAGTAACTAGTATTGGTGTGTCAATGGTTTCAAAAATTATACTCTGTATTTAACACTGAGTGTAACAGAGGTTATATTAAAATGTGAGGAGATGCATTGTATTGTCACATGAATGATATCATCAGTGATGTGGTCATTGATGTCAAATGAGATATCATCAGTGATGTCATCCGTGATGTCATTTGAGATGTCATCAGTGATGTCATCAGTGATGTCACTGACCATGTCATGAATGATGTAATATGTGACATCATCAGCAGTGGATTGCGGGTGCGCGATATATAGTTAGTGCAACTAACTATATATGGAATTTCAATGGTTTTGTGTGAGTAAAATAAGGTTTTCTAAATGCTAATTCCTAACTATATATGGTCTATAACCTATGGTTTTTTCAGTGAATTTTCAAGGTTTTGTAAATGCTAATTCCTAACTATATATGGTCTATAACCTATGGTTTTTTCTGTGAATATATATATATATATATATATATATATATATATATATATATATATATATATATATATATATATATATATATATATATATATATATATATATATATACACACACACATATATATATATATATTCACTGAAAAAACCATAGGTTATGGACCATATATAGTTAGGAATTAGCATTTACAAAACCTTGAAAATTCACTGAAAAAACCATAGGTTATAGACCATATATAGTTAGGAATTAGCATTTAAAAAACCTTATTTTACTCACACAAAACCATTGAAATTCCATATATAGTTAGTTGCACTAACTATATATCGCGCACCCGCAATCCACTGCTGATGATGTCACATATTACATCATTCATGACATGGTCAGTGACATCACTGATGACATCACTGATGACATCTCAAATGACATCACTGATGACATCACTGATGACATCATCCAGTGACTGTGTGTTTCTGTAAAGTTTAAATATGTTTGATATATTGAAGAATGAGTGGATGTATAAGTGTCTGGATGAAGGATTTAGTAGGTGCGTGACTGACTGTATGAGTGAGTGAATAAATGTGTCGTACTAAATGCATGGGTTAGTGACTAAACTGTCTGAATGTGTGCTTCAGTATGTCTGTTGTGATGTAAACTGCTGCATGTGTGGATCATTAGCTATACAAGAGGCTATATATGTTATTGATTGGTTGCCCAAGTATTTGTATGGGAGATTGAGTTTGTGTGGGGGTGGCTGGGAGGTGTGTGACTTTGTGCATAGATGTGTGAGCAGTTGATTCACTAGGTGTATGAGTTCAAGAGTGCATGTGGAAACAGCTACATGGGCGGTTGACTGTGTGCATGAGTGTATTGATGAGTGAATGGATATCTCAATGCTACATGTCATAGTAAGTACATATGTAAAACACAGTACATGTGAGAGTTGGCATATATAAATAACTGTGCATGAGAGCCACTGAATGTGTGAGTGGCTGTATGGATCATTGTGAACTTGTATCAGGGATTGTATAAGAGAGTAAATATGTGTTAGTATATGTTTGAATAAGTAAGGTGTGTATAACTGTATAGTTGAGGAAATGGAGGTGTGATTGATTCTTTGCATGACTGACTAGGTGTGTGAGTAACTCCATGGATGAGTGACAGTGTGTGAGTGTTTGTATACACTGAGTGTATCTAAGGTTATATTAGAGTCTGAAGAGGTTTATCGTATTAGCACAAGAATGATGTCAAATGAGATGTCATCAGTGATGTCATCAGTGATGTCATTTGAGATGTCATCAGTGATGTCATCAGTGATGTCACTGACCATGTCATGAATGATGTAATATGTGACATCATCAGCAGTGGATTGCGGGTGCGCGATATATAGTTAGTGCAACTAACTATATATGGAATTTCAATGGTTTTGTGTGAGTAAAATAAGGTTTTTTAAATGCTAATTCCTAACTATATATGGTCTATAACCTATGGTTTTTTCAGTGAATTTTCAAGGTTTTGTAAATGCTAATTCCTAACTATATATGGTCTATAACCTATGGTTTTTTCAGTGAATTTCAATGGTTTTTTAATAGCAAATATCATAAGCTGTCGAATGTCAAGTACGTGGTAAGTGAAAACATTTTCGTGTTTATGCACACTGATCTGCTTTGAATGGTGCCCCCCCCCCCTCATTTCTATTAGGAGTACTCTCTCTTTGCACATAGTGAAGGGTAGTTAACGCAGGCCTTTGCCCCCGTTGTAATACGTCGTGCCTGCTTCTCTCTCCATTTGATTGATTGTTATCCAAGTATTTACTGTTTTAGAATTGGTTCTCTTTGGTTCATTCTCTATTTACAAACAAACACAGAGTCGCAATACTCTGTTTAGTCTTTGCAGATAACGAAAAATCGTGTAAAAAAAAAAGAAAAGGAATCGAGCAAAATCAGTAGGCCACTAATGGGATCTCTTTTTGACCTCGCTAAAATAGAAACATTAGGAACAACCCCTCATGACAAATACAAAACTAGTGAAATGAACTGAACTCCACACAATGATGGCTGCAAAACAGCTCGGCTCCGCCACCCACCCCGCCCAAAATAACGATAAAGAGCGGCTGCCATGATTGGTTGCGGAATGGCCACGACGGAGCTACGAAATGGTACTGCTCTCATGCTAACCCCAGCTTCAGTCTGAAACATCCAGAAACACTGTAGACTACCAATTCGATCAGTTCCGGTAGCGCCCCAATGTAACCCGGTAGAGAAGAACTAGCCCTCCCCTCTTTGACTGATGGTTCTTGTTGCCTGTCCCTTCTGTTGTCATTTAACAGAACTATTTAGCCTGCTGAAAGGGGTTGTGTTCCGACCGCTGGTTGGTGGAGACATTTTGACTATATTCTGGACCTGCGTTGTCGCGTAATGCGTCATATGACGCGCCGCGTTAGTGCATCCGGAAGTCATCCGGGGCGCGCAGCGCGTAACGTAAGCATAACAAGTCATGTGACTTGTTAATAAAACTTTTCATTGGTTCATTTTACTTTTCTTATTCTAATGATGAAAGGCTTGGTCATATGACCTAAAAATTACGCTTTTTATTACTTCCGAACATTATTTTTTCTTAAATATATGTTATAATGTTCCAGGCTAATGTACTTTCCCGGAAAATTTACAACTGTCCTGCAAGTAAAATATATTCTTTTTTCGAGAAAAAGAGCGTTTCTTCGTCCCATGACGGAGCTGTTGAGCAAAAGAGGGTCGACCTGCTGTCTTAGTCGCCGATACGCCTGAATATGAGATTCTTATCGATCACTTTATGTTGCAGGAATAGAAAACACAACAGCCCTTGACCATTTATCTTTACTGCGTTCCTTCGTATTATACCTTTTACCCTTCATGTAATTGGTCTGCTTTATTTCACTTGCCTTTTAATGATTCTAAAACAGTGACTATTATTAAAAACTTTACCAATGTATATACTACTACCATGTTTTCTTTTAAAAACCTTTATTGTGAAAATTTCATTATACAAATACGAGCCTATAACCACGTGGGCCGGCCACGGAGCAAACTGTAATCGTATATGATGAGTAGACATTTACACTGTAGAGGAACGTAACGGGCGGGCCATTAGGTTGCAAGAACTAAGGTGTCTAACAGTTACGGAATCGGTGGACGTACATTTTATAATTAAAATACGACAGGGCCAGTTACAATAAAATTATCTAGATATACATTTGCGGGCAAGTACCATGGGTGACGTTAATTCGAACTTTCAATAGTACAGTAATCAATAACACATCAGAACTTAATATCAATAGGGATGTCGAAATATTCAATCAATTCTCGTCCCCGCCCGCCATGTGCTTCAAAACTGCATACGTATCTCGTGATTTCAAGGTTCTGCAACCAGTACACAACAAGGAGTTACGAGTCCCATTTATTCCGGCGCCATTTTGGGCGAGGACGGGCAGGTTAGGATATAGTCAAAATGTCTCTACCAACCATCGACTATGATGATGTTCATATGCTGTATTTATTAGAGTAACACTCATCTGTCCACATGAAATTAATTTGCCACAATCTAAACATGTCATTTTAATCTTTCCAAAGTTCTTCTAAATATTTGGGACCGTTTCCCTTGCCTCTGATGCTGTCAGTGCCACTTCTTTGATGAATGTACTAGCAGGTCAGGGGTTCTCCTCCAAATCTCTCTTTTATGCAGCACTATAATTAATTGGTGCCACCTCTCCATATGACGATGCATGGTATAGTTACCATAACTATATTTTTTTTCGGTTCCTCTGGAGAGTTCATCGTGGCAGATGAAGCGTGTAACGTACCGGGCATTTACCTTTTTTTGCATGTACAGGAAAGGAAAAAAAAATCGAGCGTCCGAGTTCTAAGGTGTCCCAGGGCCATTTTAGTTGACCAGGCCCAAATCCAAAGAACAGGCCGCCATTTTGAGAGTCCTGTTGCAGCCGCCTGTCGCTGTAGCATCAAGAGCAGCCGAAACTCAGCTGAATGGCAACTGAAACGGTAAAGGGGCGCCCCACTACAGCAGACGAGCCTCCACCTAGGAAGGCCCGTTCCCGCCGCCTCCCCCACCCCCCTTCGGGCACCCCACGCCATTATTCGGAGCAGTATTGTAAGATGGCCACACCAGTGCGGCAACTTGCTAGACATCACCTCGGTGGTAACCGAATCTCAACGCCTTGTGGTGTCTTCTATTCAGAAAACATTGTTATGCTGCCTTCGACCTATTCGCCGCAAGTGCGCACGCAACTCAGCTGCATAGCTTGCTAGACACCACCTCGGTTCTAACCGAATCTCAGCGCCTTGTGGTCTCTTCTATTCCAAAAAAATTGTTGCGCTGCCTTTGGCCCCATTCGCACATCGGTCCGCTACTGACGCCATCTCACAGGCTAATGGGGCGCCCCACGCCGAGTTT
Organism: Lissotriton helveticus; assembly: GCF_964261635.1. Classification (NCBI taxonomy): domain Eukaryota; kingdom Metazoa; phylum Chordata; class Amphibia; order Caudata; family Salamandridae; genus Lissotriton; species Lissotriton helveticus. Next base: position 2,098,471,949 of record NC_136063.1, on the reverse strand, counting down.
CAGCATTGTAGGATGACCACACCAGTACAGCAACTTGCTAGACATCACCTCGGTGCCATCCGGATCTCGGCGCCCCACTGCAGATGAAGTGCCTCTCAACTATGAAACCACCACGGTGACATCCGGATCTTGGCGCGTTGTGCTGCCTTCGACCTATTCGCACATCGGTCCGCTACTGACGCCATCTCACAGGCTAATGGTGCGCCCCACGCCGAGTTTCAGCATTGTAGGATGACCACACCAGTACAGCAACTTGCTAGACATCACCTTGGTGCCATCCGGATCTCGGCGCCCCACTGCAGATGAAGTGCCTCTCAACTATGAAACCACCACGGTGACATCCGGATCTTGGCGCGTTGTGCTGCCTTCGGCCTATTCGCACATCGGTCCGCTACTGACGCCATCTCACAGACTAATGGGGCGCCCCACGCCGAGTTTCAGCATTGTAGGATGACCACACCAGTGCACCTTACTAGACACCACCTCGGTGCCATCCGGATCTTGGCATCTCAGCGCCTTGTGGTGTCTTCTATTCAGAAAATATTCTTGCGCTACCTTTGCCCCATTCACACATCGGTCCGCTACTGACGCCATCTCACAGGCTAATAGGGCGCCCCACGCCGAGTTTCAGCATTGTAGGATGACCACACCAGTACAGCAACTTGCTAGACATCACCTCGGTGCCATCCGGATCTCGGCGCCCCACTGCAGATGAAGTGCCTCTCAACTATGAAACCACCACGGTGACATCCGGATCTTGGCGCCTTGTGCTGGTTCCGGCCTATTCACACATCGGTCCGCTACTGACGCCATCTCACAGGCTAATGGGGCGCCCCACGCCGAGTTTCAGCATTGTAGGATGACCACACCAGAACAGCAACTTGCTAGACATCACCTCGGTGCCATCCGGATCTTGGCATCTCAACGCCTAGTGGTATCTTCCATACAGAAAATATTGTTGCGCTGCCTTTGGCCCCATTCGCACATCGGTCCGCAACTGACACCATCTCACAGGCCAACAGGGCGCCCCACGCCGACTTTTACCATTGTAGGATGGCCACACCAGTACAGCAACTTGCTAGACATCACCTCGGTGCCATCCGGATCTTGGCATCTCAGCGCCTTGTGGTGTCAGTCAGAAAATATTGTTGCGCTGCCTTTGGCCCTATTCGCACATCAGTCCGCTACTGACACCATCTCACAGGCCAACAGGGCGCCCCACGCTGACTTTTACCATTGTAGGATGGCCACACCAGTGCCACAACTTGCTAGACACCACCTCGGTGCCATCCGGATCTTGGCATCTCAGCGCCTTGTGGTGTCTTCTATTCCGAAAATATTGTTGCGCTGCCTTTGGCCCCATTCGCACATCGGTCCGCTACTGCCGCCATCTCACAGGCCAACGGGGCGCCCCACGCCGACTTTCAACATTGTAGGATGGCCACACCAGTGCGGCAACTTACTAGACACCACCTCGGTGCCATCCGGATCTTGGCGCGTTGTGCTGCCTTCGGCCTATTCGCACATCGGTCCGCTACTGACGCAAACTCACAGGCCAACGGGGCGCCCCCACGCCGACTTTCAGCATTGTAGGATGGCCACACCAGTGCTGCAACTTGCTGGACACCACCTCGGTGCCATCCGGATCTTGGCGCGTTGTATTGCCTTCGGCCTATTCGCACATCGGTCCGCTACTGACGCCGCCTCACGTGCCAACGTATTTTCTCCGCATTTTATACCCTATGCCGCATAACAGGTCATGTGACTTGTTTATAAAACTTTTCATTGGTTCATTTTACTTTTGGTTTCCTAATGATGGAAGGCTTGATCATATGACCTAAAAACAACACTTTTCATTGGATGAAAACTTTTTTTTTTCCCAAACGATGAAAGCCCCACCTTGTTTCTGGATGTTTCAGACTGAAGCTGGCGTCAGCATGAGAGCACCACCATCTCGTAGCTCCGTCGTGGTCATTCCGCGAGCAATCATGGCAACCGCTCCCCACCAGAAGCCTACAGGAGTCGGGGGCCCCCAAAACTTTTGATGAATCCTCAAGGCGGAGGGGACGCTTTCGAGAATGGGGTCCAAGACCTAGCAGACAAGCGTCCGATTTCCAAGGTGTCCCAGGGCCATTTCAGTGGACCAGGCCCAAAAAGGAAACAGCCTGCCGCCATTTTGAGAGTCCTGTGACAGCCGCCTATCGCTGCACCGCAAGAGTGGGCGCAACTCAGCTGAATTGCGGCTTTTGACACAGTGGACCAAAAACGGACGGAATGGCAACTGAAACGGTAAAGGGGCGCCCCACTACAACAGATGACACTCCACCTGGAGAGGCCCGTTCACGCCGCCTCCCCCGGGGCGCCCCACGCCGTTATTCGGAGCAGCATTGTAGGATACCAAAACCAGTGCGGCAACTTACTGGACATCACCTTGGTGCCATCGTTCTGCTGCCTTGGAACTATTCGCACAACAGTTTGCTACTGATGACCCACCCCCCGCGACGCCCCACGCCGGAAATCTGGACGTTGTGCTGCGTTGGGACTATTCGCACAGCCGACCGCTACTTCGTTGTTTTTCCCTAAAAATGTTTATATGTTATTACTGTTTTTGTATTCTTGTATATATTTATAAGTTATTAAAGTTTTATAATCTTACTACTTTGTTGGAGTGCTATATATTTTTAATGTGACACATAATTGTAAAAACTTTGATGTACAAAGAGTCATCCCTGGAATCTTCCGCTTCAGGCTCGGTCCCCTCCCCAATCACAATACAGGATGGTTTTCAGATAATAGGAACGCGTCTGCTGTGACGGATCTCATCGAGTTTGGGCCTTGATCTACTATAACTCCTTTGAAGAGGGGTGATTCTTTACAGCTGGGGCCATAAACTACATCTGCAGGGCTAGCTGATACCCTAGGACCGGCCTGGACAATCGGACACAGAGGAAAAGGAGTGTCAGAGGGTGCGGTAGTGAATAGGGCGAAAGGGAGGTGTCGGGCGGGCACAGGGTGTGATTCTCAGGGAAGAGCAGCGCAGATGGGGGGAGGTTTATTACCCATGCATAAGACAGAGAGCGGGGGTGACCACTGCCTGGGGGAGATGCTTGCGAGGGTGGGGAGCCATGCTAAGGATCGACAGCGTGCACAGAGTGGGTCTGGTCAAGGCATCTAAAATGACTGCCGTGCACGACAAAAGTGTGGCATTTGAAAAAAGACAAGATGGCGCAGACAATGTTTTTCAACACTTCCTGATTTCCTTCGAATCGAACGTTAACAGACGTTGGGGCATATTACCAAAGTTAAGCGATATTTATCCCTAACGATGCTTAGCAACGATTTTTTTACCGCTAAGCATCGTCAGAAATTATCGCAGATAAACCTTGCTATTATCAAGGTTTATCGCAAATACGATAAAAAACGACCGCAATGCATTAATATCGCTGAAAACTCAGCGATATTCATGCATTACCGAGCTAATGCTCTTAGCCATGTTATCCACCTCCCATTGGATAACATGGCTAAGAACTGCTCAGGGCAGGTGCTAGCTTTTGGAGATATTCGCGCTTATCGCGAATATTTCCAGAAGTTGATAATAGGAGATAGCGATGTTAGCGACTGTTTCCAGTCGCTAACATCTTGGCATGCCTACTTTGCATGTCATTAGTGATAAATATCACTCACATGCAAAGTGGGGCCCAAGATGGTCGCTATCGCCTACTAGCCGTCGCTAACTGGTGTTAGCAACAGCTAGGTAATACAGATATAATTTTATCTCCGCGAAGCGGAGCGCTGTTACAGATATATATCTTGTTTTTGAACGTTAATTTCTCAAAATCCACTGAAGCACATATATTGAGACCTAGCAAAGGCACATCGAGCTACCAGTCCCTACAATTTTGCCAAGTTTCGTGCAAATCCATTCAGCTGTTCGATTATTATTATTATTATTTTTTTTGCCCCGCGGGGCCCTTTTAAAACCTCCACATCAAACCTAAGAGGTCAAGGAGGATCTACTATGCCCCCTTATGGTCATTTGCCCCTTCGCTTTGGCCTCCTCTTGTCTCTCGATCCTACCGAGAGACAAGATGGCGGCCGCTACGGACTGTTTGCAATGTTTACAGACGCCGGAAAACCAATCAGCTTCGCAAACCTCCGTTACGCGAAGCGGAGCACTGTTACAGATATATATCTTTTTTTGAACGTTAATTTCTCAAAATCCACTGGAGCACATATATTGAGACCTAGCAAAGGCACATCGGGCTACCAGTCCCTAATATTTTACCAAGTTTCGTGCAAATCCATTCAGCCGTTCGATTATTATTATTATTATTTTTTTTTGCCCCGCGGGACCCTTTTAAAACCTCCACATCAAACCTAGGGGGTCAGCGAGGATCTACTATGCCCCCTTATGGTCATTTGCCCCTTCGCTTTGGCCTCCTCTTGTCTCTCGATCCTACCGAGAGACAAGAAGGCGGCCGCTACGGACTGTTTGGAATGTTCACAGACGCCGGAGAACCAATCAGCTTCGCTTCACAAAGCTCCGTACCGCGAAAAGTCCGCGAACCGGAGCGCTGCCCGGTCCGCTGTTACAGATATATATCTTTTTTTGAACGTTAATTTCTCAAAATCCACTGGAGCACATATATTGAGACCTAGCAAAGGCACATCGGGCTACCAGTCCCTACAATTTTGCCAAGTTTCGTGCAAATCCATTCAGCCGTTCGGGCTAAAAGTGAGGCCAACCGCCCTATGGAAAACTCAATGTTAAAAACACGTTTTGGGACCCCCCTTTTTTCTCGGCCCCCCCTTGACGAACCCCCCCCAAATTTTCGAGGGCTGCTCAGAAACAAAATGTGCCATTTTCCTGAAAATTTCAGCCAATTCCGTCCACAAACGCCAAAGTTATTAGACATAGAATTTTCAAAAATCCCATAGAGAAAAAATCCTAACTATATATACCTACTGGCGACCGCCAGTAGGTAATATATATATATATATATATATATATATATATATATATATATATATATATATTCACTGAAAAAACCATAGGTTTCAGCCACGTTATAGTTAGGAATTAGTATTTAAAAAACCTTAGAAATTCACTGAAAAAACCATAGGTTTCACCCATGTTATAGTTAGCTGGACATTTCTCATACAAAACCATTGAAATTGCCCCGATATAGTTAGTTCAGCTAACTATAACTCGCGTGCCCGCAATGCACTGCTGATGACGTCACATATTACATCACTCACCACATGGTCAGTGATGACATCATCCACTGAATGTGTGTCTTTCTGAAAAATAAATAGTTTTATATATGTATATCTAAAGGTCGATGGAAGAAGTGTAAATAAGTGTCTAAATGGATGTTTTTTTGTAAATTTCATTGTATAACTGACTTATTAAGTGTATCTTAGTGAATACATGTATTTGCGAGTAATGTTTAAATAAGTAAATATCTGTATCAATGTCTCACTTTGTGTATAAGTGGCTGCATGGGTTGGTGAGTAGCTACACAAGTGTCTATATGGGTTATTAGTTGGTTTTTTGAGTATCAGAATGAGTGTCTGTATGGTTTGGTGGCAGGTATTACTTAGGGCACAGATGCATGAATGACTGACTCACTGTTTGTATGTGTTTTGAAGACAGCATGTGTGCAGGACTGTACGGGTGGATGAATGTGTGTATGGGTGTGCTAGTGAGTGATTGACTGCCTCAATAGTGTCTTTATGAGTAAGTATATATGTTTTAAACTAGTGTATGTGAGTATTGATGTATATAAGTAAGGATATATGACAGTGACAGATTGAAAAAGTTCCTGTATAAATAAGTATGTGTTTCTATAACTGATTGTTTAAGAGAGTAAGTATGTGTACGTTTCTGTAAAAGTAAGTGTACTGATGTGTCTATACCTGTATATGCAAACAAAGGATGTTTGATAGTTTGTTTGCATGTGTGAGTATGTGTGTGAGTAACTGTATGTATGAGTATCGTTGTGTCACAGGATGTATAGGTGTATGAGTACATAATGATGAGTGATTACATGTTTAAGTGACTATATAGAACTGTTAGTGGATGAGTGGATGTGTATGTAGATGTTGGAATTACTGAATAGGTTGTTGTAACTGGTATTGGCATCTCCATTTGAAAATGTTAGTATCTATTTTTGAATGTGTGTATTATAGGTTATATTAGGGTGAGAGGTGGTCTGCCACTCTTTCACATGGATGATTTCATCAGTGTTGTCATCAGTGATGTCATTTGAGATGTCATCAGTGATGTCATCAGTGTTGTCATTTGAGATGTCATCAGTGATGTCATCAGTGATGTCACTGACCATGTGATGAGTGATGTAATATGTGACGTCATCAGCAGTGCATTGCGAGCATTCGAGTTATAGTTAGCTGAACTAACTATAATGGGGGAATTTCAATGGTTTTGTATGAGAGAAATGTCCAACTAACTATAACATGGGTGAAACCTATGGTTTTTTCAGTGAATTTCTAAAGTTTTTTAAATGCTAATTCCTAACTATAACGTGCCTGAAACCTATGGTTTTTTCAGTGAATTTCTAAGGTTTTTGTAAATGCTAATTCTTAACTATAACGTGCCTGAAACCTATGGTTTTTCAGTGAATATATATATGCACTGGAAAACTAAACACCCACGTCCTTTACAAAGAAATGGAAAGTTTGCATCTCTGCAACCTCTCTAATTTTTCACCTTAGTCATCTTCCACTCAATGAACACAACAACCACAAATACACACACCTATTTGCTACCATTCTTGCCTAAGCTTATCAATTATTCTTCTTTAATTCAAATTCAAAGTGCAGGCCCTTTATTCAGCCTTCTTGGTAACTACTACCCGTGAATAGCAGTGGGTAATTTGCACACTTCTGTCCTTTCTTGCGTCTTTTCTACCACACACTGCGACAGGTTTACAAGCCACTTGTGCCACTTTTGCATCATTTTTCCCACAACCTTGTAAATCTGCCCAACTGTGTGTACTTTATGCACTAGCTTTCTTCCTTAGTTGTTGTACTAGTTTCTCTTGCTCCCACTGCGGAATCCAACACCCTATCTGAGTAATGACCTGGAAATCCAAAAATCCACTTCACTTACAATGCAGTGGGTAGTTTGCGTCTCTCCAACCTTTCTTATTTTTCATGTTTTTCATCTTCCACTCAATCTACACATCATCTACACATACACACATCTAATTGCTGCATTCCTTAGCTGTGATTATCAACTATTCTTCTATTTTATATTAATATTCAAATTGCAAGCCCTTTATCGAGCCTTTTTTTTGTAACTACTGTTTCAGGAATTCTGCTCATACACAGAACTGTGCATAAAGACTTAGGACCTCAGTGAATTACGGTGTTCCAAAACCCACCTTACTACACAAACCCCCTACCAAACCAGCAAACCAGCAATCAGTGATTCATTCGTTCTTCGCCCTAGAGCAAAAACACCAATGACTAGTCAACCCAGAACATGCGACTTAGATTACATGAAGTAAAGTGGATAACAAAAGCACTCTTTCAATATAGTCTTACACCAGTCCAAATCAAGATGTAAATAAAGACACGTGCGACTTTGAAATGTTTATTCTAACGCCATAATCTCATGCACAGTACCTTAGAAAATACAACCAAACATATTATCAGAAACAAGGTTGTCAACATTGTTACTATTCTAAGAAATACAAACGGAAAAAGCCTTCTATAATGCTAAAGGTAAACACATTTAAAATATACCTACATTTCACCCTCCCTACCTAGCAGATTAGTTTATAACTACAGAAAGTCTCATAGGAATATATGGGCAGACCCATACCTCTGGTACTCAGCAGTAGTGGATCACATTCAGTGCTCCACAAACTGTCAAGATACGAATGTTCTCCAACTGTGTGTAACTTTGCCTCCACAATGGATTATGAAACGCGCAAGTATCAGAGGTGGCCACAGCTCCATATGTATTATGGCTCGAACGTGCGAGGATCATTCTGAATAACAGACACAGTATTCAAGATAACCTTGATGTTCCATGCTCTCACTATACACACAAAACTAGCGAGGCAGTTTACAAATCTAGCATACTGAATTATTGTCATATAAAGCAAAATACTCAGCCTTCTCTAAACAATATCACAAGTACGTGTCGTGTGCAAAGCAGAGCAGGAAAGCAAAAATAGCGTATAAGTTTCTCATAAACCCATGCTAACTTAACAGGGTGTGAGTGCCCCACGGCACCCTTTCTTGATCAAAGCACTTGATATAAACGATGGCGAGTTAGAAAACGCAGAGTCCAAGTTTAAAAAGCAGAGTCAAGTTCACATTTCCCCAAAAAAGTTATTCGCTTTTTGATAGAAACCAGTAAATAAATAATAAAGAATACGTAGAAAAATCAAAGAGTCTTAATCCAACAGCATGTAAGCACAGTATGTAGCAACAGCCTCCAACAGGAAGTCCTTGTTCTCATCTGAAAACATTTTAGCCATCCAATTCAATAGTGGGAATGAACATACATGTTCCTCAATGACAGGAGCCTCTATCACCATCGGAGGAAAACTCGGGTCATCTTCAATGTAACTGCGTGCCAAGAATTCAAGCGTCGCTGCAAAAACATTCCAACGTTTCATTATTCCATGCGTCGCTGCTAAGGCCATAATCCTGCCACCAGAACAGAGCATGTCATGAACCAGTAAGGGGCTCATCAGCTGGTCATAATCCGCTTTGGGAGACACCGTACTGCAGAGACACAAATCCAGGGCCCAGTCGAAATCACAGCTCAGGCAATGGAAGAAAGGTTGAACGCATGTGAAAAAGGAGAATCGAAACGATAATCCATAAGCTGCACTCAACGTTGCAAGAGGCAGCGCTCCATAGTAACTAATCATTCGGTTGCGAAGCAGCAACAGCCGGGACATATTATCGTCTGCTGCAGGATGTGCATCCATATTTATGTAAACAAATTAATAAAAGCACACCGGCAACTAATGCGAGTATTAAGCGCAAACCACCAAAGATGCTGGAAAAAATCGAATGAAAAAATCCTGAAAAGACACCAAATATACTTTCTACAGAAGTCACAAGGCCACTGCTTCTAACTTTAAAAAAGTATGGTAACCCCGTAGTCAAGGACACATTATAGATACTCTAAATTAACTCCCCAAAATTCAAGAGCACGTCTGTATTTAATAAATCATGCACTTCTGTGCGGGTGTTTGCTTCATGAAGTACAAATGTTTCTGTACCAGATATAAGAGCAACCTCTTTTTGAGACAATAGCGCTCTTATACCACTCATTTGGTTGACTCTGCTTTCAAGGTCGAAATCGACAGCCAGATGGAAACATCCAGCTTCCCATGCAGAGGAGTTAACACAACTTTTTTTTAATCAAACCACACGCTCAGTTACCGTAATCATGTAAGCGATTCCTGCTAACTTTGCACAACAATCTCCATTATTTCAAAGTAAATAACTCCCGTTTCCAGTAAAGTGAACGTTGTTATAAATAGCAGGTGTCGGACTACCTTTCAAAACTCGGTCCAAATTAGGCGCATCATGTATACAAGAGCAATGCAATTGTATGTGTCTACAAATTAAAGAGTTATCTGGTACTATTGTGCAATCCTCACCATTCACATAGACTTCTTTTCCCTCCCTCAGACACCTATATGTAAATGGTAATAACCAAGCTTCATGCTGGTAAGCGCTCCATAAACATCCATATCTGTCTATAGCATAGTATTTCATGCAAACCTCAGACTTAACCAGGTTAAAAAATAACGTTATGATACTGTGGATAAGCCACACACCTGAATTGGATCACCAATGAGTGACCACTTCTAACCATTCTTATAGCGCGCACTGTGCTCTGATTTGACAGTGAGAGAGTGATCACACCATAGTTTGTATCTCATCATACGCTACGAATACCCTTTGACGTTACACGTCGCATCAAAGCTTCCACGTGACGTCATGTACGGCGCCCCGTACAAAAAAGACGCAAATGTTTTTAATTGTTTAAAAACATATACTCATGTATTTAATGAACATACTAACAGAAGACTTAATCTAGGATAATTGTGGAATATTTTTTTTTTAAGTTTTAAAAATCCTATATTACTTCGATATTGTATGAGTGCAGCTGCGTGCCCCTCCGCCTGGTACCCTAGACTCCACCACGCCCAGACCCGGTTCATAAGCACGCGTGATCCTCACCACAAAACCATTAGCACGCATATCGCTTTTCCACACATGCTTTTACAACTAGTATGCATTTACCACACATGATAAATGCATAATCTTCATAATTTTTTTTGTTGACCAACACTTGTTGTAATGCCTGTGCCTTACGTCCTTCAAATGCAGCTCGCGCTCGTAATTGAACAGATTTCCGTACGCGTGCTGAACTCCGCCTCTAGATATCGCTATGATTTTACTTGTAATTTTCTCAGAAACTACTGAACGGATTTACACCATTTAACAAAAAGCACAATCTGCGAACAGAACTCTACCTCTCTGCCAAATTTTGTGTAATTCCGTTCAGCCGTTCGGGCTGTAGCCCTGGCTAAAGGTCCCTATGGAAAATTGCATGGGGAAAAAACACGTTTTGGGACCCCCCTTTTTTCTCGGGCCCCACTTGACGAATCACCCCCAAACTTTCAGGGAAGGAGCGGAACCGAGCAGGCCATTTTCTTAGAGAAATTCACAAAGAATCGTCCACCGGTGCCAAAGTTATTCCAAATAGAATGTTGTGGATTTCCTATGGAAACTAGGTCCTAACTATAACTACCTACTGGCGACTGCCAGTAGGTTATATATATATATATATATATATAAATATCTATATATATATATACATATATATATATATATATATATATATATATATATATATATATATATATATTTAAATATATATTTAAATATATATTTTCTTCCAGTCCTAGCAGCGATGAACAGTCAGGCACAGACTCCGTGAAATTCTGGCACAAAATATTTATTGATCCAACAAAGGCTAGACGCATTTCTACGGCGTACCGCCTTGGTCACTACTATATATATATATTACCTACTGGCAGTCGCCAGTAGGTAGTTATAGTTAGGACCAAGGTTCCATAGGAAGAGCATTTTTTGTTTTGCTTATAACTTTGGCGTCGTTTGATGAATCTTCATGACATTTTCCAAAGTAATTCTTTGTTCATTTCAGCTCCTATGTTGAAAGTTTGAGGGGTGATTCATCAAGGGGGGGGGAGGGGGCAGAGATAAAAGGTGGGTCCCAAAATGCGTTTTCTCCATGTTAATTTCCATAGGAAACTCAAGACAAGGCTACAGGTCGAAAGGGTGAATGGAATGACCCCAAATTTGGCAGGGAGAAGGGTCTTGGTCTGGAAAGCACACTTCTGTTCATTTGGTGTAAATTTGTTCAGTAGTTATAGAGAAATATTGAAATTTACAGATATCGATATTTGGGAATTCTGCAATCTGATTGGCTGAGGTGTTACGAGCATGAGCTTGCTGCCTATTGTTTGCGAGCGCTGCAAGCGGTTGCAACTAGGAAGTGTTGGCGGCCATTTTGTGATTCCGTTGTAGCGAGTAAAGGGAAAAAAGGGCGAAAAAAGTGGGAAAGAGGAGGATAGGAGCCCTGTAACCTCTGTGGGGTGTTTAGGGTGTGCTATAGAGGGGGTGTGAAGTGAAGTATTCACCCCTACCGGTGTGAAAGTGGTAGGCTACAGAAATTAAGTGAGGTATTGCGTTGAGTCTGATGCTGCTAAGGTTAGCTGGTGCAGGACTCTGGGATTAAAGCGTGAGCCCACATTGTGTGTCTTATGCTGTGAAATCATGTGCCGTGGCCCCTGCACTACACCTGTGGAAGTAGTGTCAGCATGTGTTTATACCTACTAGGACAAACTACTGACCCATACTGGTCTGTAAGTCCTGGGGTATGAAAAATATGTGAGGTATTGTCTAGAGTGTTATGGTGCTAAGCTGAGCTGCTGCCGGACTCAGGGATGAAAGCGTGAGCCCAAACTGCGTGTCATATGCTGAGAAGTCATGTGCTCTGGCTGCTGTGCCACAGCTGTCCAAGTAGTTTGAGCATGTAGTTATACCTACTCGGAGGAACTTTTGTTTCGAACATTGTAACTTGTGTATGGTGCTTAGGGGGTGTTATACAGGGAGTGTGAAGGTAAATTTGCGCGTATCAAATCAATTCGGTATTTGTAAAGTGCAAACTACTCACTCCTACCGGTCTGATGGCGCTGGAGGCGTAAGCTGAGCTACTGACTGAGTCGGGGTAAAGTTGCTGAACTGCTGACCACTACCGGTTTGAAAGTGCTGGGTACGGAAATTAAGTGAGGTATTGCCTAGAGTGTCATGCTGCTAAATTGAGCTGCTGCTGGACTCAGGGATGAAACTGTGGGCCCAAACTGTGTGTGCTATGCTGTGAAGTCATGTGCTCAGGGTACTGTGCCACACCTGTCCAACTTGTATATGGTGCTTAGGTGGTGTTGTACAGGGAGTGAGAAGGTAAATCAATACAGTATTTGTAAAGCGCATGGGTGAGTAGAGCCGGTGATCAAAGCGAGAACTCTGTGCTGCAAAGTCAGATGGTCTGGCCGCTGCGCCACAGCTGTGTGGAAAATACATTTTGGCGAGGGTCCGGGAGTTGGCGTTACCTGGCCCTAAAATAGCGGGCCTAAGTTGTATGTTATAGGGTGGCTCTAAAAAGAGCCCTCATTAGTTGGAGCTACATATATGTGTGGATGCTAATTTTCAAGTTATTCAGGGAAACTGAATTTCTCTGATCTGTGAAGTGTACTCCATCACTTCTGTAGATATCAGCCATATCAAAACGTATGTTGTTGTTGTAGATGGACCCCATTTTGTGGTCTCTGAGGTATGCAAACACAGCTTTGTTGACTTTCTTTCTAGATTTTTCAATCTGTGGACAAAATTGTTTTGACCATTTCCACATCTGTCTTTGGCATATATTGGAATATACAAAGACAGTTTGAGGCAAAACTCACATCAATTGTCCAAAGGTGTCCTACATAAGCATTTCCACACCTACCCCAGTCAATGTGCCTAGGTCGTTTCCACCACAGTGCACATTCATGAGGTCAGGGTGTTGGAGATGCAAACAGGTTTTAACCAAAGGCAACAATTGTTGCCACTTCAATCCACTCTGTGCAAACCATTTAATGTCCACATTTTGTAAACCTAGGTCTAAGTCAATACGTCTCTGTTCTGCATACCTCTTGCACCAGAAAATATAGCTATGTCCTACGATCCACACTAGCATTTTGAAGGTATGGCTAAAGGAATGGAAAGATGTCTGTAGCTCATGCAGTTCCTTCGTAGAATAAGAGATATGTTTAAAGATGGGGAACTACTTTTTTTTGCTATACAAAACGATACCTGATTGGGAGATGAAAAGCATTGTTTTTTAAAAGTAGGGTGCACATTCGGTTTGTGGAAAAGCATCTTTGTGATTGGAAAAAGCAGTTTGAACGTGGGGTACATATTATAGGATAAAATTTGCTCAACTCATCCACACCTGCTACTTGCATTTGGAAGGTACTGTTCGAACTTAAAACAATCGTGAACTTTTAACCTGCACGTGCCGTTAAATGTTCGAGAAAATGTTGCAAAAAAATATTGTTAGGTTTGAAAAAATTGATGAATTTTTAACCTGCACGTGTTGTAGAAAGTGTGTTGATAGAATAAGTTGCGCTGCTGACTTCTATGTGTAAGTGAATATGAAAAAAACTCTTTATATGGAAAATTAAAAAGAAACTAATAGAGAGAAGTTTTGAAACATAAAAGAATCAATGAAGTATTCTAATTTGTTCTTTACATTTATTTATGTGTGTAGGAACAAAATTATAGAAACAACAGCACCAGGAAGAGGAAGAAGCAGGGAGTGGGTGGACGGAGTGAGATGGGCACAATGGCACACATGCACAATCAAGTACAGCACAAGTATAGACAAACAGTGGCCAAAATGAAACACACCAAGAAGGAGCATAAGTCACACAACCCGCCAACATCACACCACTGAACGAGCATAGAAGTGAAAACCACGGAGCATTCATACAGGATGTGTACAAAGGCCGGTCGTGGGTGTTGTGGGATGTCTGCGACCGTGGTCATCATGGATGAGATGCCCAGCATGTGGCACATGGGCGTGTTCACTGTGTGTTACGTTGCCTAACAGCTGGTCCTCCCTCCCACGAGTCCCCACACTTTTTCTACGGTGCTCTGTTGTATCCCGTGCCCTTGTACGGCACAGATTTGTAATGCCTATTCGGGCATGTCCTGCGGCATTCCAACTACACCATGAGAGTGCCGTTTGGTGGTGGTGCATGCCACTTTACAACATCGTCAGCTGTTGTGTAGGAATCTAGGACCCTAGTGTAATTTTCCTGATTCATGCCCATATATAGGTATACATTACCCGATCCTTATATAGGCATAGAAATCATTACCATATTTAGACTGAGCCTATGCAGCCCAAATACGGCATGGCTATTTCCACTAAGTTCTGAGAATCAACAAAGATTTCTTAGAAAAACCCGCCTTCAGCAGCTAGGGACTTCCCCTTGCCTGAATACTAATTTATCTAGGAAATCATGGAGTTTTCAAAGAACGAAGTCTTTGATGACGTTATTATGTCCAATCATACGTCAAACTCGGCACCTTCAAGGTATAAATATGCCTACATTTGCCCAGACACACACACGGTGGTTTGGAGCAGTTCGACTATCTACTTGCCCGACGCGCCCTGCTGCAGCAAGTGCCAAAGGAAGCCGACCCTCCAGCTGACGCACTAAGAGACGCTGTATTTTCTCTACCGAGAAATCCAGCTCCAGTGTTTTCAGGCTACCCTTGCGGGTTGCTGGGAAATCGAGTCCTGAGAGAGAGATACAAGACCTCCTTCATTCTAAAACCAAGGTACGGAGCTGATTAGACCCTTAGAGAATTCTTGGAATAGATTCTTGGCAAAGAATACTGAACTTAAGCTACACCTCACTTACTTCTTCCCTTGTACTAGACTTAGGTTAGGTACACCGGGGTAGGCGTATTTTAGAAGCACCAGTTAAGTACTTTTAGTCGTTATTTATCACTATATGTATTGTATGTATTACATGTTATTTTATATGGCTTAGAAACCATACCATGCTTTTACAGTACTACTTTATTTTTTTAAAACACATTTTATTGAGTTTTCAAAACAAGGTCATACAATTCATCAATACATTCAACTTCATCCCCTCATTCTGGCAACATTTGAGCAATTATGGCATCCCCACCAAGATTTTGCCGCTCCCAGCCAAGTCTGCGTTAGTCTATCTGAATGTTCCACATACCGAGTGAGGCCTTTCTAGTAGTAGAAGTTATATCCCAGAGGCCTTGTGACAGTTCTACAGGGCTAAGTTGTGGCGCTCTTAGCCTATTCAGGCCCTGGCAGTCTCAGTGGTTCAGCACGGGTAACACCAAACCAAATCCCCCCCCAACGCACCCTCCCTACCCCCTACCCCCGAACCACACTCCCCTCAGACATGTAGCTTTCCCTAACCGCAAGTTGTCAGGATCACACTCCACAGGATCCCCACGCAGCAACAATGCTCCACCTCTGGACCCTCCGAACACCCTGAAGTATAAACACAGGGCGTTCAGACGATACGGCGAGGGAAAAAACCCCAAAAGGGGAAAAACCCAAAAGAACAAAGAGGAGAAGGAAAGGGCAGCAGGGAAAAAGAAACTGGAAGACAAAAAACACAAAGGTTAATACATTCCTTAAGTACTACACTCATTAATGTCTCACTAACATGTAACCGTAGATTCACCTGAAAAGATATGCGCCCATACACCTAACTGCTGAACCTCTCCTTCCTTTCACCCTGGAGAACACAAATAAACACAGAAGGTATTAACAAGAAACGTGGCCCACCATCTGCCTACAATATGTTAACCCTATCTAGTTACATACCCTATGGCCTAGACAGCAACCTCTAAAGAAAACAGGTTCATGGCAGATGACTGAAGCACCAACAGAAGAAAAGCAGCGTTGTTGGAAAGGTAGAGAGGCTCCCTTTTTAAGCTGATCTTAACTCCTATGCTTCCACGAAGGTGTAGAAAGATCCTTTAAACAAAAGTTATTCCTTGAAAGATACACCAAATACGGTATGATGTAGTTCCTTCACTACCATCATCCGCTTTGGTATTTGCAAAATCCAAATAAAACCACTGGTACTCCAATGTCACTTTTCGTGACGGTAGTGTGGAGGTCCGTCAATTCCTCCCCTACACTCCGCCACCGCAAAACAGATAGGGAATAAAAATGGCAGAAAATCCACTGATAGCCGTATCAGCGCGAGACCAACCAAGCCCCTGGTCCCCAACACAGTAAGTAATCCCCGCAGCCGCGAGGCACAACAAACACGGAGAAACTCCGGAAATAATTCAATGAACGCGCTAGCCAGCGCGTTTAACACAAATACCAGGACGAATGAGCTTTTCTCCTCCAAACCTGACACTCAGCTGGGAAATCACTGGAAACGGACCGGAACGAACAGAGGAGCAGCCGCGCCTCTGCACACAGAATCACGAGCACTGGGTTCCTGGCTCTACCCCGTGATATCCTGCTCGCCGGGGAGTCTGGATACTGTAGTTCCAGGCCCAGTAAAGCTGGGTGACGTAGTTCATTGCAGGCGCGGTGACCTGCTACCTGACAGTACGCCCTCCTCCCAAGCGCCTCCTAGGCCCAGGCTTCGCAGGAAACCGAGAATGGAAAGATCGGATCGCCCTGGGCGCATTAATATTACTCACAGGTTCCCAAGAGTCTTCCTCTGGACCATATCCTTTCCATGAAACCAGATACCACAATTCCCCCCTGCGGACCTTGGAGTCACGGATAGACCGTACCTCATACTCCAGACTCCCATCACCAGCAACGGCAGGAGGAGCAGAGCGACGCGAAGTTAAGGCTTTCTTCAACAGTTGTACATGGAATACTGGATGGATTCTCAATGCCGCAGGCAGCTTCAATTTATATGCGACTGGATTGATGCGTCGCACCACTGGGTAGGGCCCTATGAATCTCGGATGGAATATGCTCCTCAGCCTGAAACGTATGTACCTGGTCGACAGCCACACCTTATCCCCTACTTTGAACTGAGGACCAGGTGCTCGATGTCTGTCCTCCCATCTTTTGTACACTTCCTTGGCCTTAAGCAAATGTTTTGGCACACCTCTATGCACCTTCCTTAGAATCCGTACATGTTCTTTAACAGAGGGCTGATTACTCAGGTCGGCAGGGATAGTGATCGGCAATGTCCTAGCATCGTAACCAAAGTTGGCTTTGAAAGGAGACATGCCTATGGAACTGTGCCATGCATTGTTGTATGCCAACTCTGCCATCCACAAGAGATCCACCCAGGATTCGTGTGCTTCCTTGGAGTAGCAGCGCAAATACTTTTTTAGGGTCTGGTTCAGCCGTTCAGTCTGTCCATCAGTCTGAGGATGGAAGCTGGTAGATAGTGCCGACTCAATTCCTAACGCCTTGCACCACATGCGCCAAAAACTGGCAATAAATTGAGGCCCCCTATCAGACACGATAACTCGGGGAACGCCATGCAAACGTATAACGTGTGAGGCTAATAACTGAGCTGTCTGGCTAGCAGTGGGAAGGTTCACACATGGTATAAAGTGTCCCATCTTTGTCAGATTGTCTACCACCACTAGCACAGCGGTCTTTCCCTGGTCAGATGACAAACCCGTAATGAAATCTAAACTGATGTTCTGCCATGGCCGATCAGGTGTGGGCATAGGCATCAACAGACCTTTCTTTTTGGTGTTTTCCCCTTTTGCTCTTGCGCAGGTATCGCACTTCGCTACCCACTGGTTTACATCCTTAGCCAAGGACTCCCACCAGAAATGTCTCCTAAGCAAACACTGAGTCTTGGTCACCCCAGGATGTCCGGCTGCCGGAGCTTCATGACACCACCGGAAGGCTTTCCTTCGAATCTCTTCAGTCGGTAGGAACAAACACTCCCCCTGGAAAGGCAAGCCCTGTCTCAACTTCCGACCTGATTTGGCCGCTGCCCACTGGGCCCAAGAACCCAATGATCTGGAGCCCTTAATGTCATCCAGGAATTGCTCGGCCCTGACCACACACACCACCTTGGTCGAAGGGATAATGGATTGCTCATCTTCCTTCGGTTTCGTGGGATTCTCCTGTCTGGAAAGGGCATCCGCCTTTCTATTTTCCCAGCCAGGACGGAAAGTGACCACGAAGTTGTACTCAGAGAAAAACAACATCCACCTCATTTGTCTTTGTGTCAAATGCCTAGCGGAGGACATATATTGAAGGTACCTATGATCGGTGTATACGGTCTCCACTCTTGAAAAGCCTTCTTGATGGCCAGGAGTTCCTTTTCTGCGATAGAATAGTTGACCTCCGCCGCGCTCAACTTCTGAGACAGATAAGCGACGGGATGAAGCTGACCCGTGTGGGCGTCCCTCTGAGACAGAACAGCCCGATAGCCTCATCTGAAGCATCCGCCTCAACTATGAATGGATGTTCCATCACTGGATGGGCTAGCACAGGTGCTGTTATAAACGCCTTTTTTAGATCTTGAAACGCTTCCTCTGCCTCCCCTGTCCACACAAACGACTTCCCCTTTCTTAGCAACCTGGTGATGGGAACAGCTGTCAGGGAAAAATGTGAGATAAACCGACGGTAGTAATTGGCGAAACCCAAGAAGCTTTGCACCTCCTTTACACTCCTTGGGGCTGGCCAATCCCTCACCGCCCGGACCTTTCTCTCGGACATCTGTAAGCCATTGGGACTTAGGTTTACTCCCAAGAATTCCACCTCTTGTACCCCAAACTCGCATTTACTCAGTTTTACAAATAAACTGTATTCTCTCAGTTTCTCCAATACCATGCAGACATGACGTCGGTGACAAGAGACGTCTTGTGAATATATTAAGATGTCATCGATGTACATCACAACAAACTGATCCACGTATTCCTTCATAACATCATTAATAAAAAACTGAAAAGCTGCTGGAGCGTTACAAAGCCCGAAAGGCATCACCAGGTACTCGTATAGACCAAATCGCGTCTTGAATGCCGTCTTCCACTCATCCCCCTCTCTTACTCTGACCAGGTGATACGCCCCACGGAGGTCCAAACGAGTGTAGATGTTAGCCTCCCTCACCTGATCAAGCAATACTGAGATGAGTCGAAGAGGGTAACGGTTACGGATGGTGTTCTTGTTCAAGACGCGATAGTCTACACAAGCCCTCAAGTCACCATTAGCCTTAGCTATGAAAAAGAGAGGAGAAGCAGCTGGAGAGCGGGAGGGACGGATGAATCCCAACTTGGAGTAATGCTCTATGTATTCTTTTAAATGTGTGGTTTCGGGTACTGACAACGCGTATACTCTGCAGGACGGAATAGTAGCCCCCTCCACTAAATCGATGCGGCAATCGTAATCCCTGTGAGGGGGTAATGTTTCTGCCTTTGCCTCACTGAACACATCACTATAGGCCAAATACTCGACAGGTAATGTGACGTTCTTCTCCACAGCAGTAGCTGCCAAAAAAGGGGTGGCTAACACCGTGACATTGGCAGACACACATGGGGTCAAATGATCTTTGCAATGCTCTGGAGAAAACCTAAACGTTTTCGACTGCCAATCCACCGCAGGGTTGTGTTTACGTAGCCAAGGCATACCCAGAATGACTTCATACTGCGGGGCAGCTATGATGTTCAACGACAAAACCTCAGAATGCACACAGCCTTGCACCACCAACGACAATCCCAACTCTCCGGTTCTCTCAGTGATTTGTCCTGACGGTAATGGTTTCCCGTCAACTGCCAACACTACCTCAGGCTTCTCCCTAGAGACTCGAGGCAAAGCTAATCTTCGTACTAATCCTTCATCCACGAAATTACCAGTAGCCCCGGAATCTACCATCACCAATACCTGACTTCTTTCTAGTTCATGCTCCAGCGTCATGACAAGTACCAAGTGCGGCTCCGATTCACACATCACCCAACGAGGCCAAGGATGTGAGTTTCCACTCCTGCCTCTCTTCGGTACTGGTCTGACTTTCTTCCTTACGCATACCGTCCTGCCCTGTCGTAGATACAGCAACCCGTTTGAACCTACCGACAGTCCCTGAAGATTTTGGTTTAGAAGGGCATTCCCTAACGTAATGTCCCTTCTTCCCACAGTACATACATAAACCCTGTACTCTTCTGGATTCCCTCTCTTCCCTTGACAAAGGCGCTCTAAGTGCTCCTATCTCCATAGGTTCTGAAGGAGAACTTTCAATACCCCCCGTAGTTTTACGCTGGGATTTGTCGCCACCATAAAACCCTTTTTCCCATCTTCTCCTGTTGCTACCTCTGTCTGACAGACGACTGTCCAACCGCAACACCAAATTCACCATATCAACAAAGGAAGTGGGCTGAGGGTCAACCTGGGCCACTACGTCCTTTAAATCATCATGTAACCCCTGGTAGAAGAGGGACATCCTCTTTTCCTCAGGCCATCCTGTTTCGGCCACTGGTCTATTGAAAGCCGTCAGATAAGTGACCAGTTCACCTCTTCCCTGTCTTAAAGTTAACAGTTCCCGATCAGCGCTAAAAGTTGTAGCCCTTCGGTCGAAAACCCTCTCGAATTCTGTTTTAAATGCAGACCAATCCGATAAAATGGCATCGTCACGTTTAACCAATGGCACTGCCCAATCAGCCGCATCCCCCACCAAATAGGAAATCAAAAAGGCCACTCTTGAATGGTTAGTAGGAAACGATGAAGGTTTACAAGTAAAAGTGCATTAGGATCTGCGTCATAAACACATGTACCTTACGGGGGTCCCCTGAGAACCTCTCAGGAGTAGCCAGTGGAATGGGTGGAGGCACATTGACTTGAACGTTAGAAGAAGGGGCGGAAGCATTGAAAGGGTTACTGCTCAAACGTTCCACCTTTTCCCGTAAAGCAGCGGTCTCTGCTTTAGAGGAGGCTAACTCCTGCTGCACCAAGACTAAGGCATGTAACACATCCTCCATAGACGCCATTGTTGCTGCACATGGATCGGGCAGAGTGACAATCGTGGGCTCGTGATTCTGTCGGGATCACACTCCACAGGATCCGCACGCAGCAACAATGCTCCACCTCCGGACCCTCCGAACACCCTGAAGTATAAACACAGGGCGTTCATACGATACGGCGAGGGAAAAAACCCCAAAAGGGGAAAAACCCAAAAGAACAAAGAGGAGAAGGAAAGGGCAGCAGGGAAAAAGAAACTGGAAGACAAAAAACACAAAGGTTAATACATTCCTTAAGTACTACACTCATTAATGTCTCACTAACATGTAACCGTAGATTCACCTGAAAAGATATGCGCCCATACACCTAACTGCTGAACCTCTCCTTCCTTTCACCCTGGAGAACACAAATAAACACAGAAGGTATTAACAAGAAACGTGGCCCACCATCTGCCTACAATATGTTAACCCTATCTAGTTACATACCCTATGGCCTAGACAGCAACCTCTAAAGAAAACAGGTTCATGGCAGATGACTGAAGCACCAACAGAAGAAAAACAGAGTTGTTGGAAAGGTAGAGAGGCTCCCTTTTTAAGCTGATCTTAACTCCTATGCTTCCACGAAGGTGTAGAAAGATCCTTTAAACAAAAGTTATTCCTTGAAAGATACACCAAATACGGTATGATGTAGTTCCTTCACTACCATCATCCGCTTTGGTATTTGCAAAATCCAAATAAAACCACTGGTACTCCAATGTCACTTTTCGTGACGGTAGTGTGGAGGTCCGTCAATTCCCCCCCTACACTCTGCCACCGCAAAACAGATAGGGAATAAAAATGGCAGAAAATCCACTGATAGCGGTATCAGCGCGAGACCAACCAAGCCTCTGGTCCCCAACACAGTAAGTAATCCCCGCAGCCGCGAGGCACAACAAACACGGAGAAACTCCGGAAATAATTTAATGAACACGCTAGCCAGCGCGTTTAACACAAATACCAGGACGAATGAGCTTTTCTTCTCCAAACCTGACACTCAGCTGGGAAATCACTGGAAACGGACCGGAACGAACAGAGGAGCAGCCGCGCCTCCGCACAAAGAATCACGAGCACTGGGTTCCTGGCTCTACCCCGTGATATCCTGCTCGCCGGGGAGTCTGGGTACTGTAGTTCCAGGCCCAGTAAAGCTGGGTGACGTAGTTCATTGCAGGCGCGGTGACCTGCTACCTGACACACGTGTAATGCTCATAATGTGTTCTGCACCCTCCATCCGAGTCCCATGTCAGTAGCCCCCTTCTCTGCTGGGGGGACGCTCCCGCATCCCCGATCACTTCTTCCCTCCTCTAAACTCTCTATTTGGTGCTGCGGTCTCATGTGACATAGTGGGCACTCATAGCCGACGAGGTCAGTCATCATCCTCAGCCGGGTTCTTGAGCAGATCCACCATCGCCACCCAAGCTCTTGCCGAGTCCCACACTTTGTCATTGTCAGTCCTCCGAACCGTACAGTACTACTTTATAATACTTTTCATATTATATGCCTTGTACTTTATAACCAGTATTACGATTGTAGCAGTGCATTTCTTATGCTTGAGAAAGAAGACTATTCAATACATACTTTTATTGAAAACGCCCTTCTCTCTATGTCTCAGCACCTCTGGTGAAACGAAGCATGCACAATTGTCTGAGTAAAATAGCTATCTATTGTTTCCGCGACTCAAGAGATTGATTTCTTATTTTTGGGAAATAAAGTTGTCATGTTTATGCGGTTGTCAGAAACTTATCCCTTCTTGTGAATTCGAGAAAGTTTCTAGTGACCTCTGAGCTAGCTGGCACTCACAATTAAATTTAATATATTCGGTGGAGACCTAGTCGACCTCAGTCCTACGTCTAAACTACAGGATATATTATTCAAATAGGCAGAGCCTATTGGGAATATAGGAACTACACTACATGGTGCCCAACGTTTGGTAAGGCGATCATTTAATGCTAGATACTAGAGTAACTCAGTCGTGCTTTTCACACAGACCCCTTTTTCCCGTAAAAACTCCAAAAGACGTCTGGAGTGGGTTAAGGATAAAATCCGCCAAAACTGAGTAGGACGAAAATCCTATGTATTAGTTTTTGATTTGTTCAACGTTGAAGGATACAGTGTTCCAAAATATTGTGCACCTAATCTTTGTTTCCTTGAAACTTGTTCTGCAAACTCTTCAGTCAACAAAATAATGAATAGTGACGAAGAATTAGCTGCAGCTGCAGCTCAAGCAGTTTTAGATGGCAGAAATCTCCTACAGAATGACCTGGATGTTTTAATCATCCCGGTAAATGTAGGAAAATCTATAACTTACAAACTCATAAACAATAGAGTATCATCGGGGGCGCTAGGTGGCGCTGGACCGAGATGGCCGCTCTAGCGTAGAGCTCTCGCCCTGCCGGGAGTAAATATCGCCATAATCCTCATCCTGCCTTTTAGTTAAAGCCTTCAAACGCCACCAAAGCAAACAATAGGTCACGCTGCTCACTCGGTGCTACTCTCGGCTTCGTAGCTGTCCCAGCGAGCCCGGTATCGGCAGAAGAAGTTGCCGCGCTATGAAGCTGGTGCACGAGCTGGTCTCCTGAACGGCCTGGAGATTTACGCTAGAGCGGGGCGGTGCGGGCCGCTGATCGCCGCACGTTACGGGCTCGGCGCTGCCCATTACAAACAGCTCAGAATTCATCATCTCTTTGCCAGGTGCGTGGATCCCCTCAAACTCTGCTGCAGTGCGCACCCGGGGGCAAGACGCGACAGCTCTCCGTCCCCAGCCCCCACCCCCCACCCCCCATTGATAGCCGCTGTCCTTACCGGCTATAACAGAGACGATTGGAGGATCGAGAAGAGGTCCTATAGAACTCCTGGACACAGCGAGGGGCTGGTGAGGCCGGATGACATCGTTTGGGACCGGGGGGCAGAGAGGAACCAACTGTGGGCGGTAACGACGGGACGCTGCGGCGGAGGCTGTTGAGCCCGCCATTTTGACAACCCTGGTTCGCCCCGATCCCCGAGCCTTTCTGCACGGCGCCTGCTTTAGACCGCCTTGGGCCTCTATATCCTAGCCAGAACGTTGGATTGGTAATCGCATGGGGACGGTGTAACACTTTGATTGCCTGTGAGAGAGGGGTACTACCGGGGCCTATACTATCATTGGCCGCCATTTTACAGCGGACTGCGTCGCTGCCACCGCCTCTTCAACCCCATAACCCGCCACACAGCCATACCTGTGCATTGTTGAATTCCTCGCCCGGGCCGAGGCCCTTGGACCCCCTGGACAGAACTGGCTCTACGTGGTGAAACAAGCTAACACTGCTTCTTCTCGTTACACGCATTCTGGGCTGGCTGTGCGATACCTGTCATTGAACTCTCATCCTCTCCATATAGAGAGTAGACCTACATGGACATTGACGTTTTTTGAGGCTGAGGTGGCTGGTGGGTTGCTGGCGACGCTTGGGGTGCCCCCGCCAGATGGATGCGGATGGGCTAGCTGGTAAAACACGTTTCCGCCCCCCCCCCCCCACGGAAGCTGGGAAATTGCTGAGCCGCGCACGCCCAGGTGGATTGGCTTGGAGGAACACCTATCTAGTGCTTTCCTAAACTGGACCTGCGCAAACAGCTGGGGGGGTCGGGCAGGTGCCTCCCGCTCACCTACCTCACCACAGTCACATACCACACGGCCTGCCACGATGGGCAAAACGGAACCAAGACAGTCGAAATTGTTGTTTGACGGGCGCAGGACATCGGGCGCAAGACATCGGGCGCAAACTCTAAGACCCCAGGTGAGGAGGATCTGCCGGAAACACGGGATGAAGGCTGGAAAGCCCTCCTGGTAACCATGCAACAAAGCCTCACTTCTATAGGCTCCAAAATTGACTCCATGAACCAAAGGCTGGATAATGTAGTGGCAAAACTAGATGGGCACGAAGAACGCCTTAAAGAAACTGAACAAAGAGTGTCCGATCTGGAGGATGGAGCTACCTCTAATCGCAACAAGTGGCACATATGGACAAACTATTAAAAGTAATAGCAGACAAAAATGAGGAGTTGGAGGCTCGCTCCCATAGGAATAATGTCCGCATGCTTGGCCTGGCGGAATCAACCAACACGGGCCGACTGGAAGATTACATGGAGCGGTTGCTGAGTGATCTTTTCGGACGCGACTCTTTTTCAGCGCAATTGGTCATCGAACGAGCACACTGCTCCCTGGCTCCCAAACCACCTCCGGGAGCGTGCCACGCCCGATATTCATGAAATTCCTCAATTATCGCGACCGGGATACATTACTGCGACTGGCGAGGGAGAAGGGGGAAGTGAAGTTCGAAAACACCATCTTGTCCTTTTATCCGGATTTCACCCAGGCGGTACAAGATGCACGGTGAAAGTTCCTCGCGGTGAAGAAACAACTCCAATCCCGCAGTATCCAGTATGCGATGCTCTACCCTGCGAGACTGCGGATTCACCATCGAGGCCGACAGCACATTTTCCAGACACCCCAGCAGGCCGAGGAATATTTGAAGCGCAACAGGAGATCATCCTCACGGGAGGCGGCTGCACGGCGCCGCTCGCGCTACCACTCTCCCCTGTCAGAGCCTTCCTGAGGCATAGTGTCCGCATAGTATCAACCGAGAACTGGTGATCCCCCAGGTGGCACGTTGAAGATCAGCTGACTGGTGATGTATAACACTCCTATTGACTTGAAGGCATTTACTGACTCCTGGCCGCTCACCTCCGTCCCGTCAGTTCGACCCCTGTGACCCAGGTGGTAGTAGATGGGTGAAATAAGGAGGTGGAGTGGAACGGGCATGAGCCCCTAGTGGCCCTTATAGAGGGCATTACCCATTGTTATCTAATGACTGTTAAAGTTTGGGACTTTTTAGTCTGGGTGCAACGACTCAACGCACTGTTCAGGGGGGGAGGGAAATTCTTTCCTGGCAAGTTGGGGCAGCCAGTGTGGGTGAGGGGGGAGGGAGGGTTTATTGTAATGTGCATTCCGAAGTGTCATTGATCTTTGCACTGTACCTAACGAGCAGGGATATTTCCTCAACTATTTCCTTAATCGAATCTCTGCCATATGTCTGTCCACCGCTTTATGCCGAATACACCTATGTTCACTATGAACAGTCCTAAGGCAAGCCAGATTATCAGATTAACTTCCTGGAATGTTAGAGGCCTCAATGACCCCAGAAAGCGTAGACAGATTTTGGGATATTTAGATAGGCATGGGATAAATGTAGCTCTCCTACAGGAGACGCACCTGGCTCCTGGGCACTCTACGCAATTCGCTGCCAGGTGGGCCACAAGTCGTACCTTCTCGCCCTATTCTAATTATGCAAGAGGTGTTACAATTCTGATAAAAAGGGGGGTGGCCTTTACACCCACCGGGTTTGACACCGATAGAGAGGGCAGATTTTGTCTGGTTTGGGGGCGCTTGTACACACATGATGTTCTATTTGCCAACTTTTATGGCCCCAATGTAGATAATCCTTCCACTTTGCTGACATTATGGAGTAAGATCCAAACACTGGGCATCATGCACGTAATTTGGGTGGGGACTTTAACACGGCGCTGCGACCTACTTTTGATAGATCTCGACCGCTCCCTTCACACTACACTAACACACAACGCACACTCTGCGACATAATTGAGGGTAATCACTTGACAGATGCCTGGCGATACATACACCCCGTACTACGGGAAGGCCCACATTATTCTACCTTACACTCCACCTGGGCGCGCTTGGACTATGTCTTCATCTCTGCGGGGGTGGCCCCCTGGCGGCGGCACGCAACCCACCTGGCCCGCACGTTCTCCGATCACTCACCAGTCCTCTTGGAATTACAGATCCCTCTAGATAGTTCCCCATACCTGCACTGGCTTCTCAACCCGGCACACCTCCGAGACGCGGCCTTCAGGGCCGAATTGGAACAAGATATTCAAGAATTTTTCGAACGCAACATTTCATCTGTGGATAGCATTGTTACAGTTTGGGAAGCCTTTAAGGTAACCGTTAGGGGCTGGTGTATTGCCAAAGGGGGTGGTATTTTAAAATCTCTACGTACCGATTTGCATAATTTAGAGACCGAACTGAGAGATTTGGAGCGCTCCATTGATCGTTGCCCTGCTGACCTTGAGATTCATGTATGCATGCGTAATAAGCTTTCTGAGTGCACACAGTTAGCTGACAAAGAGAGCAAATTCCTAGGACGCCCGCACATGGCCCGTGTATACGGGGAAGGTGACAGACCCGGGAAAGCATTAGCGAATGCGGTTAAGCCCCCTAGATTTGCTAATTACGTTACTGAAGTGCATGATGAGGCTGGCAATATCCATAGGAACCTCCCTGATCTGATTCGCATATTCTGGGACCACTATCAGGCGCTATACTCCTTGCACAGAACAGAGCCCCTCGACCTCCCCACATACTTTGAGGATGTTGCACTAGCATGGTTGGGGGATGCTCAGCAGTAGTTTCTCCACGCAGAAATAGAATTAGATGAAATTACCGAGGCCATTATGGGCATGCGATCCGGCAAGGCTCCTGGTTCGAATGGCCTTCCTATTGATTTTTATAAACTCTTCGCCCCCATTCTGGCCCCCATTCTGAAACAAGTGTACTATACCGCACTGGAAGAAGGTAGCCTGCCCCGTACTATGCGTGAGGCTCATCACTTCCCTGCTTAAACCTGGTAAGCCCCCTTCACACTGCGACTCCTATTGCCCGTTATCCCTTTTAAACTGTGACACCAAGATCCTTGCCAAGGTGTGAGCTACACGACTCAACCTCCTCATGGAGCGCTTGGTTCTGCCGGACCAGGCAGGGTTTGTGCCCAACCGTGCTACCTCCCATAACCTTCGCACCCTACATGCCGTGCTTCAGGACCTCAGCCCTAAATGCGACGCAGTGGCAGTGTTCCTAGACGCCACTAAGGCCTTTGATTCACTAGAATGGGACTACCTACTTGGCACATTACAACATATGGGGATGCCCTTCAGCTTCCTGGACTGGGTGAAGCTGCTATATCATCAGCCCACAGCCACTGTGTTGCTCAATGGTTCTAGGTCCACCCCGTTTAATTTTCAAAGATGCACCCGCCAAGGCTGCCCTTTATCCGTCATCCTCTTTGCTATTGCAATCGAGCCCTTAGCCGCAACGCTCCGACAAAAACATAATCATCGCTCCCTCATTTATCGTACCCGGCCACTCCTTGTCTCGCTTTACGCGGACGATATGACACTTTACATAGAAAAACCCTGTGCTAATTTAAATCCGGTCCTACGCGAAATTACAAAATTTGGGGGTATTGCCGGAGTGCAAATTAACTGGGCCAAATCGGCAATTTTCCCGCTTACAGATAACACACACCCATTCCAACTTGACTACCCGCTAGTGTGGGAGCAAGATGACTTGAAATACTTGGGCATCCACATTCACAGGGATAAAGAGGCACTGACGTGTGCCAACTATGGTACTACACTGGATAAAATCACGGACAATGTCACTAAGTGGCTGCACCTCCCTCTTTCCATGGCAGGCCGCATTGCATTAATTAAGATGACTATACTGCCAAAATTATTATACTTTTTTGTAAACATTCCGTATAATCCCGGCAGTTTTTTTTTTTTGCTCCCTCAAATCCCAGATCACGCTATTGATTTGGGGTGGGAAACAAGCACGCCTTAGTCTCGACACCCTTATGCTTCCTTTTCACCTAGGTGGGTTTGAAGTACCCAACTTTGAAAGATATTATGATTGTGCCCAAGCGCACTTTGCCGTATACTGGTATCATCCACCACCATACATGGCACACTTGGCTATTGAAGAGGGTTATATGGCTCCCATAGTCCCAACTGGCTATATTCACACCTCGGTGAGCCAGAGAAGCCGGGACCACTCCACTGTAGACTGTACAGTGCAGGCCTGGAATCGACTGATGATGGCCCTGGAAAGTCCATTTGTCTATTCACCCAACCTACCCTTGATAAATGATCCGAGATTACAAGTCACCTGCGAAGTGATATGTCACAAACTGCTTCGGACACTGGAAATTTGTTGCTGGGGGGACTTATACGTGCAGGGTACCTTCCGAACAGCGGAGCAGTTTTTCGGGGAGGTGTCCCCTGTCTTGTATAGATACCTTTCTATTTACTAGACTGCGGCAAAATGTCCGAGCCCTTACCCCGTCGTTTCCCAATGAGCCAGACACGTTTGCTCCACTTCACGCCATAGTACAACCCGAACCCGCACGACACGTAGTATCCATGCTTTATAAACATGCACAAGCCACACCAAGTGTCACTTCCATTAGGCCCAGGACAGAATGGGATAGAGACCTCGATTTGCCACTGACGGACGAACAATGGGAAAGCAGTTGCACTCAAACACGTGCGATTACAGGCAACAATAGACTGCGGCTACTACATTATAAATTCCTTCACCGGATATATCATACACCTGCCAGCCTGAAAAGGCTTCACTTGCGCGACTCAGACTGCTGCCTCTGTTGTGGCACCGCTGGTGCAGATTTTATACATCTAGCGTGGTCCTGCCCCCAGATTGCCAGATTTTGGGAACAAGTCTTCGCTGGTCTTGCGAACATGTTTGGCGTAGAACTGACTCCATGCCCACTCCAAGCGCTGTTGGGGTTGACGTAGTTCGTTGTCACTATCCACAAAAGATTCCTGGTCCTCAGTCTTTTACTGGCCAAGCGCTTAATTGCCTACCGCTGGGGCAGAGGCCGAGCCCCAAAGTTTAAGTGCTGGATTCGCTCTCTGTCCACTTGGCAAGAGAGTTTACATGATTACGCAGAACTCCTGCCCCCGAGGTCACAGCCTAAAGACATATGGGCACCTTTCACGGCGTATCTCATTAAGCAGCGGGCAGAAGAGGAAGATGACCAGGCGGGGGCGGCTATATCCACTGAAAACGTACCACAATCACCGATTGGGTAGTGCTTTCCTCTGCATGTGCTTCACAACTGCTCACTGGCTAGTTACAGTATATTTGTAGGGTCCTTGGAATGCCTGACTATATGATTAAGGTCAAACTGGTGACCCTCTATCTGGGTCATTACTTGAATGTTGTACCTACTAGAATGTCTTGCGGAATTGCTCTATTTGGGTCGTAGGGGCCTTTCTCTCCCAGTTGAGGCTTCAGGACTTGCCTATGCTTTTATATTGTTACTTCGGACACTTGACCACTGTGTTATGATACTGTGTTAGGGGTAGGGGGGAGTTAGGGGACATTCATTGAACACTCTTTCGTGTAACCGATTATTGCTCAACACTGCTTTGCATGGGAAGATGCCACTATTTTGCTCAACAATACTATGTATACCAACGTGACTTTATTGCATTGATGTACCGTGCTTTCAAGACTCAATAAAGGTTTTTGAAACAATGGAGTATCATCGAGAGGTGGTAAAGTAATCTTTGTTACAGAGGCACATGAATATCGGCAGACAGAAGTATTCTATTCATGGATTCAGTTTCCTCCAGCAGATGCAGGAACACACGAGTTTCACTACTACAAAGTAGAGGAACCTCCAACGGAATACATTCCTTACGAGGATGTTGAAATTCCATTAACTTACCAAGAGCATCAGCTCTGGTTTAAAGGCTCCCTACAACATGAAAATCACATAACCAGGCTCGGTCCACTAGGTAGACCAGGAGCGACATGGCCGGTACTAGCCAGCTATACACCACATCCTGACATAGACAATCTGACAGGTACAGAACTGTTAGTACAGCTAAAACAATTAATTAAAATACATAGACAATTGGTTCAATATGTCATGCGGACCTTAACAGTCCAACCTACTGTGAGGATTCCACAGAACACCCCTCACCAGGGGAACACAAACAAAATCACACCACAGACTGTACAATCAGTCATTGGTAAATTACCTGCAAAAAGGGAACAAATTCCGTTCAGGTTGGCTCAAAAAATTACTCAAATTGAGGCAGTATTCCCTGATAGTACACCTCATGAGGAACACAGAATTCTGACAATCTGTTTACCAATGGGATTGCACCACACGTAGAGGACTGTGACACTTGGGGTACAGTCTTTGCTTCAATCTACACAAAAACACATGGTGTCCCGTCTATGGCGGTAATACCAGACGTGCTAAGACAGATTCAAAATGAATACGGACCAGAACCTGCCTTAAATCTTGGTATGAGTATGAAATTACTAAAAGATTTCAAACAGGTCTCGGCTATATTATTAGCCAACATTAAAGGTGAAGCAGCATCAGTGACAATCCGCCAAAAGTTAAAAGAAACAGATATAACAGAACAACCATATGAACTTGTCAGAATTAATGAAAAATCCTATGAAGAACTAGGTTTGGGTGGGAAACCATTAAAACCACAACTAAAAGCAAATCCTGAAAAACTTTTTATTAAAAATAATCTCACTACTCCTAAAAAGAAGTGGGAAAACACTAAACAAATACTTCCTAAAGAGAAGCATTCCCAGTCCAGAGGAAGATCTCCCCAACAGGGAGGTAGGTCTCCCCAACGGGAGCCCTCTGAAAAGAGGTACAACCTCAGAAATAGGGATAACTTAAGAAAACCTGATAGATATCAAGATACCACGTTCCTCTCGTACCTTTCAGACTTCCTCGCAGAAATCAGAAAGAAGAGGACGATCAGAACAAAAAGAAGAATGTGTGAAGTCCAAAGACGAACAGCACGTTCCAAAAAAGAAGAAAATTCAATTCACCAAGAAGAAGGTAGCAAGTGTAAAGATCAGACATGCCGAGGATCTTGAGGACACAACTCAAGAACGGGGTATGGGCCCAGACAATGCTAGACAGCGCAGCAGAAGTAACCATAGTTCCCAAGATCCTAAAGGATCATCTGGAGACAGTGGACTTGAATGAATGCATTCAAGTTGAAACTGCCGACACCAGGGTTAGTGTACCCCACAAGTTATATGAAGTAACACTCCGGATGGAGGGGGACATAACTAGGGAAATAAAAGCTCTCATTTGGGATAAGCTCTCCAAGGGTTATGACATCCTTCTAGCTGAACAAGACTGGCCACCTGCATTTGTCAGGGAGTGCCCACATGGCGAAGAGATAATTATGCCAGCCTTCTCAAATCTCATTCCAATTCATAAAAAATACACATATGCCAGGAAATGAGCAGTAGCTCAGGCTCCAGCATTATATAAAAATCACGTAGGATGGGATGAGGATTCTCCTGACCATAAAATCCAGTTACAAAAATCAACCAACAATGCAAAGGCAATACCCTGTAAAATAGGAAGCTAAAAAACAGGTCAGGGAGATTTTAAATCAACTTAGGGGTGATTGAAACATGCACCTCATCAATGAACAATCCTTTGTTACCTGTCTCCAAACCAGACAATACATATTGTCTAATTTTGGACTACAGACACTTAAACTCTTGTTGCAAAACTTTTGCAGTACAAAACACACACAGTGCAGCACTGTTGAATAACATCGTGCGTAAAAAATATAAAACTACATTAGATAGTTCAAATGGGTTTTTCTGTCAAAACATTGCACCTGAAAGCAGGCACTTGACCGCTTTCTCAAAAATGGTGACACAGCAACAATTTTGCAGTCTCCCCCAGGGATTCAAGAATAGTCCAGGGTTATTTTCAGCCAGAGTAACAGAGTTACTACAAATGTACGATGATGAGGCATTATCTTATGTCGATGACATCTATCTTACAGACGATGATTTGGACGTGCACTTGAAAAGAGTGAACACCATAATACTTGGGTTCGCTTCTGAAGGGTATAAATTCAATTGTAAGAAATCACGAATTGCTCACCTCAACGTCCTATTCTTAGGATACAAGCAATCAAGTGAAGGCAAGATCCTGACAGCAAACTTCCTAGAGAAATGTGCGCTGCTCCAACCTCCGAAAACGCTGAAAAACTTACAATCAATTCTAGGTTTCCTGAATTTCGGAAGAACTTATGTTCTAAATTACGCAGAAAGGGTTAAACCTCTCTACGAACTAATCACACCTGATTTCAAACCAATAAATTGGACTCAAAACCATACAGAAATGCATTCAATGCAAACAGGTATGTTAGCAAAAACACAGTTAGAAACACGCGATGATGCGCGCAATCTTGTGATCCGAATCATCCCAGGGAGATGCGGATTCACATACCTGACCTTTAATGAAGGTGAAAAGGTACCAATAGCATACAAATCACACTTGTACACACAAGCGGAAATAAAATTCACTTCTACATAAAAAGTTCTGACAGCGGTTCAAACTGCAGCAGCAAAAGAGAGAGCTCTCGTGCAGGGTAAACGCATAATGATCGTTACACCTGTACCTGCCTTAGAGGCAGTGACAAAAGCAAGCATTCCCAATGCTAAGGCTTTTCATCCGAGATGGATACAAAGGGTTAATTCTCTTGCTGCAACAGACGTTGAATATGTTTTTGACCCCGACTTGAAGACACAAGAATCTACAATATGAACACGAATGTCCTCTGCTGACCGAAATTCTGCCTCTAGAACATTACGGATGAATAATCTATCAGCACAGCCCGCAATTGGGGGTAAACAAGCCTATAGTGCTGCGTGCGCGATTGTTAAAGGTCGCTGGCGCAAAGGTAAATTTAGACCTATGGTCACTAAAACTCAATCACTTGGAGACTGTACAGCTCAGCGAGCTGAACTACAGGCTTTGAAGATGGCGCTTGAGAATACCGATCGCGAATTCCCCACACTCATAGTGTGCGATTCGTACTTCTGCGTTGAATCTTACAATGAGCACTTGCAGAACTGGGTTCGAAATGGTTTAAAAAATGCAAAAGGTGGCACAATTAAGCATAAAATGCTTTGGGAACAAGTAGTTCTTATGCAAAAAGAACTACAAAAGACTCACGTGATACATACACTGAGTCATCAGCGTGATGGTGTTCTCGTTGCAGGGAATTCATTGGCTGATGAAGCCGCAAAGGCAGCTGTGCAAACGGCTTCCGTAGCTACAATCGCTTGCTCTAAAAAAGTAATAGACGGTGAAAGGTTACTAGCAATAAAAGCCTCAATGCAAGGCAGCTATGCAGCATTACCTCTAAACTATCCACTCACGTATACATACATGATTGATGCAAACTCCGTTCCTTTTGCTCGAATCCCTGGAGTGGGGGACAGAGTAATTTCAAACAGAAACAGGAGAAGTGCTTTGGTTCAAGAAGCACATATGGGAGAGGTATGAGACATCGGGGGATCTTAGAATCTCTAATAGAATTAGAAGAGATGTACTGGTGGCAGAGAATGAGCGTCGAAGTTTACAAATTCGAAATTAACTGTGACACCTGTTACAAAGATCATAGCTTCGAAAACCACCAGGTACCTGGCTACAGTATAGCCAGCCCAGTTCAGACACCATTGTTAGACAGCATTAGACTATCTACACGCAGACATCACCATGGACAGATGCGGTCCCACAACTACTAGGGCAAGATTTATTTGATGTGGCCCCAGCGCTCGACTGACGCCAGAACTGTTATAAAGGATCTGCGAGTCTTTATCGGCACATACGCAATCAGCGCGCTACATTCTGACCGGGGTCCTGCGTTTAGCTCTCGAGCTTACAAAGAAGCCATGGCTAGCTTGGGCGTTGCATTGCGGTATTCTAGTCCCTTCCATCCTGAGGGTAATGCGGTAGTGGAAAGAAAAAAAGTGACATAAAGCAATCCATAACAGCTAAGGTATTAGGTTCGGGTGATGGGTGGGTCAAACATCTAATAAGTGTCCAACATAGTCTTAACAATCTGCCAAGAAATTCTCTGGGTGGAATCACTCCATATGAATTACTGTTTGGTACTAGAATGATAATCGAAGACCTCGATTGTCAAACTTCAGTGGTGGAACAAAAACCCTTTGATGTCAAAGATCGTTTGGCTGTTTAACAGGACTTAAATGAAACAAGAAGAATTCTGAGTAGCATAATACAGAAGCAAACGACCACTGAAGAAAAAACACCTGTCCCAGCAAGACCTGTCTGGATGCCAAAGATTGGGGATCTAGTCAGGGAAAAGATTGCGGTAAAGAAGGAATTTGGGCTTTCTTACAGAAAAGCAGTACCTGTCTTAGCTATCTATGGACCAAGATCAGTATTACTACCGCCCCTTGCTGGTAAAAGGGAGAACAGAGTTGTGTCCATCGACCTGGTCAAACCACATCATGTGGCCGATAATAAGTAGTAGGCCCAGTGGACTCCCAAGAAGTAGCAGACGAACAAATCTTGCTACAATCCAAGAGGTTCAAACTGAAAGACTTATCACCTTTGATAAACCTGCAGTAAGAAAAGAAGGACTATGCAACAAAGCCATGGAACTTGTGCCTCTGGATACCCAAATAACAGTTTGTCGAGAAACACCTGTCTACAATGATATAGCATCTGACTATACCAACATGGTAAAAGAAGAAACAGCTCCAGCGATTTCAAGTAATCCGGATGCAATTCCAACAATGGACAGAACTGCCTCTGGCTATTTTATCAACTTTGATACATTTTCTGAGGATCCCAGTGAACCTGAACCTGAAATACGCCAGCAAATAAAACTTTCAAAGAAAAAATAACAGAACTCTTTCATCAACTTGAAAAAACATATCTGGTTTCACCATGGGTTGAATTTTTGATTGTGTTAGGTGTACTTTTCCTCCTGCTCTGGCTCATACTGGTGTTAAGTTTGGGAAGGATGATAGATGGAAAATATAGTACAATAGACACAGCAAGTAAGAAAATCAACTTGGTCCTGAAACCTCACAAACCATCTCATTGTGAAAGAAGAGACCTGTCATCAGTAAACATCACAGCCGTTCCTATACCTGGTGGTATAGCATGGGACAGAACTGATTATGACATTCATGGCCCGGTGGAACTGCTGAAGATTCCACACCAGTTTAAGGTTTCTTTAGGTGACTTTGTCGCACCCAGCACATTTTCTGATGATTGGGACTTTGAAACTGTTAACAACATGATGACAGATTTAGAAATGTCAGCTAAATGTATAGAACATGAATACCTAGAAGGTTCATCAGATTATGAACAAATGTATTGTTTTAATCATTATGGTCACCATTATTTGCATAAATCTGCAAACCCTAGAAATGTTTTTACTTATAATCAATGGGAACATTGTCCAACGCCACCAAAGGGTAGCTCAAAAACATTTTTGAAAAATGTCCTTACTTCTCAGGGTTTAATGTTACAAATCCAGAAACGTTTTATTTTAAAAATATAAATAAGACAGGAATGAAAACAATGTTGACCAATACTAAACAAATTTATTCTGCAAACTTTTATGCTCAGCTGTCTACATAAGGGTTTGACTTTTGGAAAGACAACATTGAGACAAACACTGTCTGGGGCACAAAAGATTGGCAGGTGCAAGGTTTAGAAGCCTTATTCAGAGCCTGCATCATCCCAGAACAAATAATGATTTAAATGACACTGTTCAACAAACGTCTTGTCTTGGCCTGGCTAAGATAAAAAAATGTAAACAAACTGTCTATACCTAAGCCCACATCTGACAGTAATGACACTACAGAAGAGGAGGTAGACGTACCATATATTTTTAAACAAAACAGAACATATCCTGATTGGAAAAAATGGTTAATCTGGCCCACAGACACGAATAACTGTCAAGATAGATTCCTGAATAAAACACAGGGGTTCACAGTGAATAGCCCAGATCCAAGATATTCCCAGAGACAACATCCAGGGATGGTAACTACTTACAGAGTAGGAAAGCTATGCCTTGAGTGGCTACATAAATCTACACTTCCAGAAATCAAACAACACTTATCTTTACTTAAAGAAGGCAATGATTTGCGAGATTTCTTAATGGGGCCTCGCAAACCACGTCAAAAACGTTTCATATTAGCCGGTAAATATGCTGCTTACAATGAAGCATGGAAAATAACGCAAATGGAAACTGCAGAAAGAATATGAGAAATTGATCGTATTAGTTTAGAGAAAAGCCTCTCTGTAGCGGATAATGGGTTAACGACTCTGTCCTCCAGAATTTATTCTTTGGACAGCATCGTATCATCTGCAATTGACATAATAGAGCAAGACTTGCTAATGTTACAACATGGCCAGTCTCAATTACGTTCTATAATGCTGCTAGGCTGGAGGTTACAAAATCTCCGTTCAGGCTACATGCCATGGCGTCTAATCAATACCACGTCATTATTTACTATGTTTAACCTTAAAGATAAACAAATCTCTTTGGCACAAAGAGGGGCAGACTATACGGTGATGAGCATTGAGAAACTGGAAAGATTACCATTGACAGTTTCTGAGAAGCCTGTCATTGAATGGATAATACATGGCACCATCACGATACCAGTGACGATTTTCCAATTTCAGTATTGTCTACAGCATATACCAGCGGGCCTGTATGAAAGGTTGGGTAAAGAATGCATAAAGTCGACCTGGAATTTACCCTACACACACAAATGTTGGAATGGGGGAAAGGAGGTATTCGTTAGTGGTAAAAATTGTAAGAACTCACTAAGTGGTACACTTTTGTGCCAAGGTATTAATTTACACGGATCCTGCGAAGGTTCTGCAAAGAACCTCTCTTGCTACCTGCACGGTTCACCCCCCACAGTGATAGAACCAATTTTCAGGCAGCTATCCAATGGCAGGTACGTTATGCTCAAACACCACAGCTGTTTTGGCATGTTGCCAGGAAGAGCGTATCTAGTTAGTGTGTCATCCAGGGTCACTTGTTGTATGCAAGTATTGTATCCAATAAGTAAGACAGAAAGGGAGACGGCGTTATGGCCTTCACTGACTATCTCTTCTATACGAAATGATACTTTAAGCAGAATGAAAGTCATTCTTTTACAAAAAAAATGTGCCACTGACCTCGTCTAGAGAAACGTATGATCTGCAAGTTGCAAGGACTTCTCCAGAGATACATGCATTATTATCAACAAACTGCCCAGTACATTTCGCAGAAATGTTAAGTCAAATCTTAAATATGTCTGATACCAGTGGCATCGCACATGTATTTAAGATGCTTTTTTCGGGACTCTAAGCACCATTTGAAGCAGTCCTCTGCATTTTTCCTAATTTCGTGCACTCTGTGTTCGGCGGCCTGCCTTTCATCTTGGGACTCGTAGCAGGAAATCTATTTTTATTCCGTCTACTCCGATATGGCAAGTCCAGTGACCAGCAATACCCAGACTACCATGGAAGAAGCCCTCCTTGCCATGAGGTATCGTGAGAAAATTACACAGATTGTTGGTTTGGCTCGTTTATGGGATCTGAACACAACTTGGTTCCTTTCGTTCAGACCAATCTGGCAAGATTGCATCTTACCTGTTCTACGATACCTGCTTTGTGGAGAAGAATGCGTGTTGGACGTTTGTCTTACACTCCCATCAGTCCTGCCATCGGATGTTGACGCTTTGCTAGGTCCGGTAACGACTCATGCATCGTGTTGCCCCCAACGGCTGCCCATTCTGATGACGGCATTCATTGAGGTCTCACCGGCAAGTCTAACTAAGGGTGCGGTACGTGACACTACAGGCACACAGGTACCACCTACTGCGGACATTGCTAATGCATCTAACGCTGACGGCGATGATCCTCATCTATGCACATTTGACCTGCTAACTGAAGTGGTTCTACTTTTGCCTCCTATGGTAGACGGTTTCTTTGCCAGCCTAGACGATCTGATGTTTTCTCCTGACATCGAGAATTACTTTTGCCTAAATTCACACAGCGTTCCCTGAACCCTGAAATCCGGCCTTCATTTTTTCAAAACAAACCGTCTAACAAATTTGAACTTTTTCCAAAATAGAACTTGTTGGCACAGAGTAATATGCTTAAAGTAGAACTACTCCTAGAGAACAAGATTTCTTTTGAAAACTTCCTAATGACAATATTTGGCCTTGTCCTAAAAAACAAAACAGTTTAAATATTATGCTATGGGATAGTCTCGACTTTTTTTCTGTACCTTAAAGAGACATTTCATGAATGTAATTTCGTCTTTCATAAATGTTAGAATGTATGTTCTCATACTATGCTTCATATAGGTTGAGACCTATTTTTTCATACAGTTTATACTCATTTCATGTGAACAAACCTTTCAAATGCAATTTGTATTTTGGGTGGGATTGTAAACACTTGCCTTAGATATGTTCAGTGCTTATACATTTAGTTTTATTGAACTTAATATTGTGGAGTGGGTGTTGTGTAGGAATCTAGGACCCTAGTGTAATTTCCCGATTCATGCCCATATATAGGTATAAATTACCCGATCCTTATATAGGCATAGAAATCATTACCATATTTAGACTGAGCCTATGCAGCCCAAATACGGCATGGCTACTTCCACTAAGTTCCGAGAATCAACAACGATTTCTTAGAAAAACCCGCCTTCAGCAGCTAGGGACTTCCCCTTGCCTGAATACTAATTTATCAAGGAAATCATGGAGTTTTCAAAGAACTGAGTCTTTGATGACGTTATTATGTCCAACTATACGTCAAACTCGGCACCTTCAAGGTATAAATATGCCTTCATTTGCCCAGACAAACACACAGTGGTTTGGAGCAGTTTGACTATCTGCTTGCCTGACGCGCCCTGCTGCAGCAAGTGCCAAGGAAGCCGACCCTCCAGCTGACGCACTAAGAGACGCTGTCTTTTCTCTGCCGAGAAATCCAGCTCCAGTGTTTCCAGGCTACCCTTGTGGGTTGCTGGGAAATCGAGTCCTGAGAGAGAGAGATACAAGACCTCCTCAAGTGGAGAAGTGTGGCTCAATGGTAAGAACGGCAGACCCTGATGCAGAGGTCTAGCCCGGGACCAGGGTTCAATTCCCCGCCTCGCTGGGTCTTGGGCTAAAAAATTCCACGGACCTGATAATTCTCGCCTCGGTGCCTATTCCAATCATGGAGTCCCACTCTGCAACTCTGGGCAATAGCTTGCTTAATCTCAACAACGGCCCCCACAACGCTAAGGATGCCTGGCCTCCACCTTGGGGTTGCGCAGGAGTGGACACCTCACAGGGAAAGCCAGGATGGGTTCCACAGCGGTATTCGTACAAGCGCCTTGAGACCCTTGCGGGTGAGTAGTGCGCTATATAAGTATCAATTTACATTTTCATTCTAAAACCAAGGTGCGGAGCTGATTAGACCCTTAGAGAATTCTTGGAATAGATTCTTGGCAAAGAATACTGAACTTAAGCTACACCTCACTTACTTCTTCCCTTGTACTAGACTTAGGTTAGGTAAACCGGGGTAGGCGTATTTTAGAAGCACCAGTTGAGTATTTTTAGTCGTTATTTATCACTATATGTATTGTATGTATTACATGTTAGTTTATATGGCTTAGAAACCATACATTACTTTTACAGTACTACTTTATAATACTTTTCGTATGCCTTGTAGTTTATAACCAGTATTACGATTGTAGCAGAACATTTCTTATGCTTGAGAAAGAAGACTGTTCAATAAATACTTTTATTGAAAACGTCTGTCTCTCTATGTCTCAGCACCTCTGGTGAAACGAAGCATGCACAATTGACTGAGTAAAATAGCTATCTATTGTTTCCGCGACTCTAGAGATTGATTTCTTATTCTTGGGAAACAAAGTTGTCATGTTTATGCGGTTGTCAGAAACTAATCCCTTCTTGTGAATTCGAGAAAGTTTCTAGTGACCTCGGAGCTAGCTGGCACTCACAATTAAGTTTAATATATTCGGTAGAGACCTAGTCGACCTCAGTCCTACGTCTAAACTACAGGATATATTATTCCAATGCGCAGAGCCTATTGGGAATATAGGAACTACACTACAGTGGCAGGCCACACCAGAACACAGAGACACACTTACTGCACTTCCTGCACACAGACATGTCCGAGACACCCCGTTTCCCTTGCCGGATAGGCACACCCCTGCGCTCACCTGTGTACCCTGGACCAGCACACGTCGTTGTGCATGTAAGAGGATGTGTGCGTAGCTACATGTCCAGGGTCACTGCCAACGCTGAGGTGACATGGTAATGTCTGCTAAAGACAGCACACTGTGATGTTGCAGGGCCCGTGCCGATCATTCTAACACAATGACAAGACTGACACACTTGCTCAGATAAGGGTTTGGTGGCGTTGGCGGTCCTGGGGTTGTTGAGATGAGTCTTGTGGCCCTCATGAGTATCGCTGTATCATGCTCATTGACTCTATGGCACCTGTGGGTGTTCTGGTTTGACTCTTGGCTGTTTCTCCTTTCGTGCTGCAGGTAGTCGTCCTGCTTAACACCTGCAGAAAGCAGGTGTAAAATCCCTGGTCGTAACGTGGGTTATCGCCGGAATTTCTTTCGCATTGCAGTTGTTGTGAAAGTGGTGATGTGATTTTTTTCGAACTGGGCAGTGTATCCCGTCGAGATCCAGCACCTGACGCACTATTCCTAATCAATATAAATTCAATTAGATTTCTTCATTGATTTTTGTTTGTACACTGTAAGTGCAGGCACTACCTTAGTGCAATAAAATACAGGATTTTAGAATTTAGAATAAATCGCAAAGGTGCACCTCGTGTCTTTTTGCACGGGAACGGCTCCTCTGCATTTCATTATCAGCAGTTTAATACAACCAACTTTGAGATAAATCTAACACAGTATTCAGAAGTTGGTGCGAACTGTAGAGATCACCAGTATTCCTGCGATAAGTGCCCCAAAATTTAACACCATGGTGGTTACCAGCAAATAACAGTAATAAGATCAAGAAAGAGTCACCCAGCAGTTAAGAAAACAACCAAAAAGGTTATTAATTATTTTTTTTGTCAAACTTAATTTGTTTATAAACATATATAAACCATAAACTATTTTCAAATGTTATTTTTTATTTTTATATATATATATATTTACATAAATATATATATATATATATATATATATATATATACATATATATATATATATATATAATTATAATAAACCATTAAACAAACTTTAACAAAAAATAATTGAAAACAACAAGGTGGAAGACTCCTGTGGGGACCATGGATGTCGACGACAGATCCTGGCAAATAAAGCACACAATAAGGACGTGTGTAATGTGCATATCAAAGGACTGAGAGAGAGAAACAGAGAAGGAAAAACAAGCCAGAGAGAAAAAGAGAGGGAAGGAAAGAAAGGGAGTGAGAAAGGGAGAAGGGAGAGAGAGATAGAAGGAAAGGAATGAAGAGAGTGAGAGAGGGAAGTGAGATAGAGAGACAGAGAGAGAGAGAGAGAGGCTGTCGACTCTGCGCATCCATAAACAAATAATTACCTGGTGCCAGCAGTGTGTGCAGCAGTGGGCGGACTCCACGTGCCCGTCGCTGAGTCCTTAATAGTGGAGACCACATGAGCTTCTCCGCGGCCCGGCAGATCTCACATATGTCGCTGAGTCGTCAATGGCGGAGACCACTTCAGGGTTTGGTGCCGCTAAGCCTGTGGAACT
This sequence comes from Lissotriton helveticus, assembly GCF_964261635.1. NCBI lineage: Eukaryota > Metazoa > Chordata > Amphibia > Caudata > Salamandridae > Lissotriton > Lissotriton helveticus. The sequence goes on along the minus strand of NC_136063.1, from coordinate 2,098,429,372 downwards.
CAAGTCCATGTCACGTGGTGGTAGGCCCCTGATGGCCACATGAGTTTGGCGTGGCACTAACCCTATGCATATGAAGTCCGCGCCAAGGGGATGGTAGGCCCCTGACGGCCATATAGCTGAGGCTGTGACTAACCTTCTGCGCAACTTTTCATGGACGCGGACTGCTCATAGTACTGCATCTGTGAGTCGAGCGTACGGGCTACAGCTGTCCCTCTGCGAGCCTGGTTGCGAACTGTTCATAACTCACACTATATAAGTATTGAAGAATCATTTTGTGATTCAGTCCGTCAGCTGGCATCTGTCCGAGGCATTTGTGAAAACATAGCGGAGTTCTTTCTGTAAGAAATACCCCTTTGATGCTCCCTCTCCCCACATTAGCAGGTAACGCACCCTCTTCCCACATTACCAACATACCCCCAACAACCTTCTTGGGCCCGGAAGTGTCCCTGTGCGGTTGGACAAAGAAGAGTCTTAGGGCCAGATGTAGGTGGCCAATTACCGGTCGGTAACGGCCGAATTCGGCCGTTACCGACCGGTAATTGGTTTTTGAGATGTAGGTGGAAAAAACAGGCATTTTCGGTAATTTTACCGAATCGGTAAATATACCGGTCGGTAAAATTACCGAAAATGCATTTTCGGTATGTAGGTGCCAAGTTGCACATTGACACAGGGCTTTGAAAATCGGTATTTTACCATGCAATACAATTGCATGGTAAAATACCGATGCAGGTGTACATGCACATCTGTGCACGTACACCTGTGCCATGTGGCACACATACATGCCCTAAGGGCATGTATGTGTGCCACATGGCACACAAGCCTACAACAGGGGTGCCAGAGGGTGTCAAAGTGACACCCCCTGCACCCTTGCTAAAAATCGGTATTTACCGATTCTGTAATTACAGAATCGGTATTGCCCATTGATTTCTATGGGCTTCACAGCCCATAGGAATCAATAGGAAATACCGATTCGGTATTCCCATATTCGGTAAATACCGAATCTTAACGATTCGGTATTTCCACATCTGGAAATACCTACATCTCCCCCCTTCATATTTACCACTTCTTAAATACCGAATCGGTAAAATTCGGTATTTAAGAAGTGGTAAATATGAAGTACCTACATCTGGCCCCTAGTCATGTATAGATTTACATATAAAAAAAAATTATTTAAAGAAAAGATCAACAAATAAGATTGAAGGGAGTCTGGTGCTGGGGTTGCTGCCACGAAGTTGGGGTCACTGCCATTCAGGACACAGGACACTGTTACACATGTGGCATTGGTTTGTGTGAAATAGGGTTAGTGGCACCAGAAGCTTTGAGCTTCTATGAGCCTGTCATGGTGCTTGGTGTGGACGGCCTCACTGAGAGTAATGTGTGTTGCCTACTGGACTGCATCTTGTGGAATCAGGACTCTATCTGAATTGTGAGCTCTGCTGACCGTAGCGTAGGCCAGAGATAGCTATGAGGAAGGGCCCACAGCCATGTGCATACGTTGGTGGCCCCACCGGCCTGCGTAGTGCAGGTTGAGTGGCACCACGTGTCGCAGGCCTTCCATATGCAAATACTTCTCACTAATTGAAGGGAGTTAGGTGCTGTGGTCGCTGTCACGAAGTTGGAGTCACTGCCATTCATAACTCAGGACACAGTTACACACATGTGGGATCGGCTTGGGTTAAAGAGGGTTAAAGGGAGTGCATGTCGCCAGCTTGCATATTGAAATATGCCTCACAAATCAAAGGGAGTATGGTGCTGTGCTTGGTGCTACTGAATTGGGGTCACTGCCATTCAGGACTCTGGACACAGTTACACATGTGGGATCGGCTTGTGTTAAAGAGGGTTAGTGGGACTACGTGTCGCCGGCCTTGCTTATGGAAATATGCCTTACTGATCAGAGGAAGTGTGGTGCTGTGGTCGCTGCCACGGACTTGGGGTCATTGCCATTCAGGACTCAGGACGCAGTTACACATGTGGGATTGGCTTGTGTTAAAGAGGGTCAGTGGGACTATGTGTTGCCGGCCTTGCATATCGAAATAGGCCTCACCAATCGAAGGGAGTATGGTGCTATGGTCGCTGCCATGGACTTGGGGTGACTGCCATTCAGGACTCAAGACACAGTTACACATGTGGGATCGGCTTGAGTTGAACAGAGTTAGTGGCACGTGTCGCCACCGTTGTAAATGAAAATATGCCTCACTTATCGAAGTGTGTGATGCTGTGGTCGGTGCCACGGACTTGGGGTCACTGCCATTCAGGACTCAGGACACAGTTACCCATGTGGGATCGGCTTATGTTGAAGACCGTTAGTGGCACCATGTGTCGCCGGTCTTCCATAGTGTAGGCCGGAGGCAGCAGTGAGAAAGGGCCCACAGCCACGTGCATACGTTGGTGGCCCGACCGGCCTGTGTAGTGCAGGTTCAGTGGCACCACGTGTCACCAGCCTTCCATATGCAAATTACCCTCACTAATAGAAGGGAGGCTGTGGTCGCTGCCACGAAGTTGGGGTCACTGGCATTCAGGACATAGTTGCACATGTGGGATTGGCTTGTGTTAAAGAGGATTAGTGGCACCACGTGTCGCCGCCTTTGCATATGCAAATATCCCTTACTGATTGAAGGGAGTCCGGTGCTGTGGTCGCTGCCACGAAGTTGGGGTCTCTGCCATTCAGGACTCAGGACACAGTTACACATGTGGGATCGGCTTGTTTTGAACAGGGTTAGTTGGCACCACGTGTCGCCAGTCTTCCACAGTGTAGGCCGAAGGCAGCAACCAGCAAAGGCCTACACGCACGTGACGTTGACTTGAGCTGCACAGATTGGGAGCATTTGGTCTTCTTAACCCATTATAGTCTCTTACACAATTTGCATCGCTACTAATCCTGAATTGTGAACCGTGGTAACCCCAGTGTAGGCCGGAGGCAGCAGTCAGGATGGGCGCACAGCCACGTGGCGTTGAGTTGAGCTGCGCAGTAAGTGGCACCTGGAGCACTCAGCGTGTGCGCACCCTGCGATGATACGTGGTCCCGGTGGGCCGCACTGGGAGCAATGTCTTTTGTCTAATGAATTATGCCTTAATAAGGCCACTTGGCAATGACTTTTGGTGCAGTGAGGTAGTAGCACCTGAAACACACAGCGTGTGTGCAGCCTGCGTAGATGCGTGGTCTGGGCGGGCCATACTGGGAGCAACGTGTCTTAGGAACTGGACTGCGTCATCTGCAATTGCCACTGCATCTGAATTGTGACCCCTGCTGTCTGCAGTGTAGATCGAAGGCAATAGTCGGTGCAGACATAAGTCTGCGGTGCTGTGCTGCTGGGTTCTCAGAGGGCTTGTGTGGAGGAGGCCCGCGGATATGGCGGAAGCCACGTGCCAGGGTGAGGGCTGCGGCTCTGGCAGACTCGTTGGTCTTTCCACAAGTGAACCACGCCCAGGGCCTGGCCTATTTATTCATACTCCTACGCTGGCTTGGCGTACGTTGGACCAGCCCACTCTGCTTCCGTTTCCAGGGGGGGACAAAACAGCTTCATGACCGGGATCTTCCCCATTGCGTGAGGTAACATGGTTGCGTCCACTGTGCACTACACTACAAGTATCAATACTATATCTCCACATGGAGAGTTTTGTGCTTTGCATTGTGAGGTCTGTGCAGCACATCACCGGTACACTTGACATTGTGTGTATCATTATTGATGGGCGACTTGCCTCCTTCACATATACTTGGTTGCCACATCTTCCAACATTCAGCTATTGTGCGGCTGAGGGGCCACGGCATTTTGGGAAGGTCCATTGTCCTGTTTTGCGCTGCCTCGGTGGTAGTAGGGGGGGGGGGGTGGTCCGGGGGGAGATTCTGGTGGTGGTGGCGCTGGGTGTTGTGGCCTTGTTGGGTGTCGGAGGTGCATGATTAGTAGCTCTATCACGTGTTGGTCTTTGATTTGGCTGTGAGTTGGGTCCAATTCACGCAGTAGATAGTCAATGTCCTTACACCAGTTAGAGGTTGATGTTAATTTGTTATTGGTAACTTGGCCTATCGCCTGTTTTTGGATCGCATTGCAGATTTGGCTGGTCGTTGAAAATATGGGAAAGTGGTGTTTTAGTTTCCATGGGAACGCTTAGTGTGCATATCATTAGCGTTAGTTGTGGGTCTCGTTTGTGGCAATTTGTTTTGGCGGAAGGTATAGATGGAAAACTGGTGAGATTTGCAGTTTTCACCAGGTTGAGAATGGGATGATAATTTACAAACACAAAAAAATAGGTTTAATGAACATTATAATTAGAAGTTAGCATTTAAAAAACCTTTGAAATTCACTTAAAAAGCCATTGCTTTCAGACATATTATAGTTAGAAATTAGCATTTAAAAAACCATTAAAATTCACTGAAAAAACCATAGGTTTCAGGGACGTTATAGTTAGTTGGACATTTCACTCATACAAAACGATAGAAATTCCCCTGTTATAGTTAGTTGAGCTAACTATAATGCATGTATATGTGTGTGTATACATCCCCTGTTGTGGATGCTGCACTTTGCCCACACTATATCTATAGTGACAGATGGGTTGTTCTCTTTTCCATCAGAAAATGGCCTTCGCAGATTCCTAAGATCCAGTAACACAGCTCTTATTATTATTATTGCCGGAAACCTTATATATTTGTTTCAATTGTGCAATTACCTCTCTAGGTTATCTGTTTTTTCTTCACAGCTGTTCTTAGGGGTTCTTGACATTGCTTTTATTTATTTATGCTGCTCTATTACAGAGAACACTATTTTTTGTAAAAGCCATGCTCACACCACAAGCTCCACTTGTTTTTAGTCAATCATTGTTGATGGACTAGTTCTCTTGTAGAACTTGGTGGGATTCAGTCGTTGACCCTCCTCCAAATGGGTATAGCTATGGTATGTAATTCTAAGTTAAGGAATCTGCGGCTAGATGTCTCTATTAGATGGAAAAGTGACTTACATTTGGTAATGATATATCTGGTAGAGACATAGTCTAACTTCAGATTCCTTAACGCCCCACCCATCCTCCCCACTCTGCAAGGTCTTTTCATGTTGGGTTCCTACAATACTGGCCTTTATGCCAGTGATCTCTGTCTCAATCAGTGTTTGGTCTACACAAAATCCTTGACCCACTCAACTTATTCGGTGTTAACAGTTGCTTTCACCACTCTTCCCGAATGTGGGTGGTGGGTACAAGTATGCATGCACACTCCTGCACCCTGATAATACTCCAGTGTGTTTTTTTTAATATCCTTCTTCTCCCCATGAAGTTTCCTTGTAAGTATTGCTCTTTGACACTGATACTGTCAATAGATGATATTTAGCGTGCACTGTCAGACTTTCTTTGTTGCTATTGCAGGAGTTGTTGAGCTTTACAATGACATTCATTTCCATTACTGGTTAACTCATAAAACGTTATGGTTTTCCCCCTTATATGGGTTATTGACTAGGCGCAAGCTCTCCTCTGACCCTTGTTTCTATTTTATTTCTTGGGTATTTTCTTCATAAATCCATTTCTGATGTCTCTCATGCGACTGTTCTGCTTGACCCATATTTTCATATTGATCTCCTACTGTTTACCTCCGCCCATGCATTTATTGTCTTTTATTTTCTCTATAACCAAACCACCATAGTTACTGCACCCATCATTGGTTTCTTGTTTTGCATACTGTACTTGATTGTTTTACATTTCTTATGTTCTGTTTGGAAACAACCAATAAAAACTTTTGAAATCGAAAGATGGTTTGATCTTTTTTGGCACAATGTTCCCACATCCAGTTTTAGTGGTGGCTCCGTGTTCTAGTACGGAAAAGTTTCACCATTGAAAACTGACAGCAGCGGGCTAAGGGGACTTATATGGCTCCACTGACGTCATATCCGTGGACGATGTCAGGGCAGAACCATGCGACACCGTCGCCCCTGCGCGCAAGGTACTGCTGATAATTTAGCGGATCCAGATTGGCGCCTGGGGAAAAGTTTAAGTTAAGGAATCTGTGGCTGGACTATGTCTCTGCAAGATATATTATTACAGAAGGTAAGTAACTTTTCTATCATCGCATAAGGACTATACGCTGCTGGGGAAGCAGCGACAGTGTAAGCATGAAAAAAATGATCATTTGCATTAACTGCAGGTAATGTAACCCAAGTATAAAATACCTTGAGTGGTTTGCTAGATCCGCCTTGACCATGAAATCAATTGGAGACCCTGTATTGGAGACCCCATGCTGTCTCAGATGTTGTGTAACTGCCGCTTGGCTATGTGCCGGAATCGCAACCGCCTGTGCCATGATCTATAGCCAAAAGTCAGAAAAATGGTAGCGCAAAACGGTTCTAAACCTTTGAGAATTCGTTTTTGAAAAACCTTCAGGAATAGGTGTTCCCTACAACTCGAGGAGACAACGCCCGCCCACCATTGACGTCTTCGGGAACCGGTGAGATGGTATTGTGGAAGCACAAGCGCTACTGAGGTGTCTTGCCTGGAAGTTCCAGACCAAACGTTGGCGGCACAATGTTGCAGGGATTCTGCACAATCACAGAACTATGCGTGGGATTATGGGACCTTAGTATGTAGCGACTGAGTTATTCTACCACCTTAGTACCCATGAAATCAGGACTGACTAACTATAGTGTCTCACATGCCCTCCTACTCACTCACAGTGATTATACATCCCAGAACACAACACTCCCGACTCTCTCAGGAATCGCAGTTGCCACACACAACAAGTTTAAAATATTTAGTTTAACTAATGTGGTCTAGTATGCAATATCCGTGCCACAGTAAGCAGGAAAATGCATAACCCAAATACGGTCAGCATAGCAAGTAGTCCGTAAATCATGAACAGAGCTGTCATAGTGAATGACAGCGTAGCCTAGCCTCTCTCCCCTCATATAGAAGCAAGATGATTATATATTAGAAGATCTCCGGGTGTTATCTGCAGACCCTGTACCTCAGTCTATAGATTGTAGATCTACATCATAGGTGCTGCCATGCTCTTCTCCCTGGAATGGTCCCTCTTCAAGTGTGCGCCACCTATCTGTGTATTCTAATAAGACCAAATTACATGTTCCCAAAAAAACAACTGAATGTTTTGTCTAGGTGTTAGGGCCTGACCAGAACAGATAACAAGGGGCATTGTTCGACCTTGTTCACCATGTTCAGACTAAATCCCTGGAACCTGCAAAGCATGAAAACACCTATACATTCTTGTGTGAAAGTTTCAGAGGCATATGCAAAATAAATGCGGGCAGTAACTTGCACAAAGCAGCTGACAGTGTGCAGTCTGCTCATGCTAACATAGGGAAGACGATAATGTCCTCAAGGGACAGTGTGCAGTGTGCTCATGCAAACATAGTGAAGACGACAATGTCCTCAAGGGCCATATGACTGGACTATCTTTGGCATATTCCATTGGTGTTGCGGCCTTGGCACAGAATGTTTGGTTTGGGTGCTCCTACTGTGGCATCTGGTCTCCAGCTCCTCAGACTCTTCTGCTCATGACTCCTCCTTCCTCACTAGATTACACACTGGCTCTTCTCCTCCGCTGCAATTGTTTCCTTCCGGTTTGGTGCCTCACTTCTAGTCTCCTCATTGCCTGTTTTTATCTCCCGGTTCTAACATCAGTGTACCCTGAGTCCAAGTGTCTGATACGCTCGGTAGAGTTTTTCCTGGGTCCACTTTGTAAGCCATATTGGAGAGGGAGTCGTCAACTATATTACATCAGCAATTCTCTGTCTACCAGACCAGCCTTCATTTTTCAAAAGCCTCATTGTTATTTGTTCATGTGTTAACAGGTTGACAAATATATTTATTTTCCTACCCTGTGTTTGAGCCCCAAAAGTACCTTAATTTGTTTTTGACTTTTCTTATTCCTCCATAATTGTCCCTAAAGAATGTTAACTGTGGGTGGCTATCACTTCAGCCAGCCGGGTGTGCGAGTTACAAGTTCTTGGTTCCTATCCACCCTTTACTTCTTTTTTTCTTGACAGTTTGGTGTTACCGGGCCTGCTTTTCTACCAAAAGTGGTGGCTCTTTTCCACCTGGATCAGTCTATCCGCCTCCTCACTCTTTAACCCTGTCCTCATCCCACTAAGGAGGAGGAACATTGCATATGATGAATTCTAGTTGAGCTGTCACATATTATTAGGATTGCACCAAGATATATGCCTGGATGACCAGCTCTTCTTAGGGTACTGTGGAGCCAAAAAGGGGAAGGCAGTGCAGAAGAGAACTTTTTCAAGATTGATCATTCTCTGCATCAAATCAAGCTGCGCTGTGGCCAAGAAGCATCCTCCAGAAGGTATCAAAGCCCATTCCACCAGAAAAAAACCCACGATTTCTGCTCTTGCCAGAATTGTTCCAATACAGAGATCTGAAAAGCTGCAATGTGGGTGTTGCTACTTCCCTTTGCAAAGAATTATTGCGGAGTTTCTAACTGACCCTCCTGCCTCCCCATTTGATGGGTGTGTGTAGGAAAGTGCCCCTTTTTGCATGGTTACACCCTAACGTTTTGCCAGATACATGAGTGCAACTTGACTGATTGTGCCCTGGGTCCCTACCAATCAAGTTCCCACAATTGGCACACCTCTGGGCCACATGTAAAGGGCCTTGTGACCAGAGAGGCCTCTGAGGGCTGCAACACGTATTTTGCCACCTTCAGAGACCCCTGACCTGAACACCCACGCACTGCCATGGCAGGCTGCATGTTTTGGCAAGGACTAAAGAGTCAACATGGCACCCATGCCTGTGTCATGGGCAACTAACCCCTCTAGCAGGCCTTATAGCCTTAAAGGCAGGGTGCACCATACCACCAGTGAGGGCATAGTTACATGAGCAATATGACATTCACAGGCATTGTAAGTGCAGTGAAGCCATTTTGATTATAGGAGCTGGGAGTTTGTCATTACGAATTCCACAGCTCCATGGTGGCTCCACTGAAAGGTGGTAAGTTTGGTACCAAACTTTTCAGCACATTAAACCCACACTGATGCCAGGGTTGGATTTAATGTAAAATGCACTCAGGGGGCCCCTTGAAAAACGACCAACTCCCTTGTGTCCAGCTGACTGGTCTCCTTCAGCCTGCCACACACAGACATGTTTCTGTCCCCCTGAAGCTGGAGCCCTTGTGCTCATTTGAGTCAGGAACAAAGCCTACATTGGGGTGGTCGGTGCTTCTCACCTACCCCCAAGGTGGAACCGCAATCAGGGCGGGTAGTCGCAAAGGCTTCATGCCCTTTGATATGCTAGCCAGGGCCTCTTGAGCTAGTGTAGATGCCTGCTATAACAGCCATGGTCTGGTTCCTGACTGACTTCCAGCCATCTGCCACCACCAAACAGGTTTCTGGACCCCTGGGTATAGAGCCCTCCGCTCTATGGGCTCTGAAACAAAGCATATCCTGGGCAGAGGTGTCATGCCTCCTCTGCCAGGATGGGCAGTGTCCACAAAGAGAAAGCTTGAAAGGCTTGCCTTTGTGAGGTACCCCAGCCTCTGCTGCTATCAGCAGCTGACTCCCACCTGTTCTGACCCCCCACTTGGGTGGGAGAATCAGTGGGAAAACCTTGTGAGAAAGGGAGGTATGCCCACCTTTGGCAACACCACCCTTCAGGTGGGGGAGGTGAAGTGAAACACACATCTCACTTCCCTCCATCTTAAAGATGAGGGAACTCCCCAATCAGGACGAGGTATATACCCCCTCCACTGTAGGGTGGCATGGAGGGATGTAGGCACCCCAGGGACCCATTGGTCTCAACCTGCACACCCCTGAATCTAGTATTTATGGGCCCCCTGAACCCTGCTGTTTGAATTTGATGACCTAAGAAGAAGGATCGATTAGCCATGCAGCAGTGCAGAAAAAGACGACTACTGACTTGGCCCCAGCCCTACCGGCCAGTATCCTCCTCCAGAGAACTTGCTTCCAGAAACCTGCAGGGCCCACTGTCAGCAACCTCAAGAGCTCCAGAGGACCTGTGCTGTAGTCAACAAAGACTCACAGTCTCCCGTGGACATCGGATTTGTCCAGCAAAGAAACCACCTCCAGGCTCCTGATCCATGCGGATCCGCGACACTGCACCACTCTGCACCCGACACCCATGGTTCAAGTTTGAGTGACTCACCTCTCCTGTAAAGTCTCCCCTGCAATCCAGACCTCGTCTGCATTGGTGGTTGACCTCTCCAGAATCCCCCACACCCCTTGCCGCCTCTGTTTGAAGGGTCCCGTGAACAGGAACCAGCGGAGAAAAAACAACACCAGTACTCCCTGCACCCTTTGCCCCCGACCTTGGGGAGCCCAGGTGACAGTGATTAGGTGTCCCCAAGCTATCCAACTTAACTGCTCAGCCATTGGTCACCTTCGTCCAGCCTCTTTCCCCAAGCATGCCTTCTCTTTCAAAAACCGATGACCTCCGTTAAAAAGAATTGGGTTCCCAACTCTGATTTGTGTCCTGCACCTGGCTGCCCCATGGCCGCTGGTGGTATAGCTCTGGTGCTGCTTTGTGGCCCCTATGCTCACCTCAAACCCCGGGGCACTTGCCCTAAGACCGCAGGTACCTACCTGCAATTCGTACCTCGCCGAGGTACCCCCCTGGCTCCCTTGGATAACATTGGTACCAGTGACCTCTTCACCCTGCTGCCCCAGTGCCGCTGGTGATGCAGTACCTACCTGGTATTGAACCTTGCCACGTGTGGTTCTAAACTACAAAGCCTGGTGAAGTAAGTTCAGTACTTACCTGTAAACTGTTAGCATTGTTTTCTCTATAGGACTGTACTGTAAGTTCTATCTATTGCATTGAACTGAATAAACTTCACTGTAAAAACCTACAACTGTTTTTGATTGGCAATTACAGAAAGCATTCTTCTTTGTATAAAGTATACAACTGCATTTACAAAATATAACTTCATTCTTGAAAAGTATTGCTACATTTACAAACTGTAAAACTTACCTGCACTAAGTGATTCTTGGTTCTAGGGGGATTTTTTGATACCTGCAAGGGGCAGCCACAAGCCTCACCTCAGCTCTCCAGACATAGGCATCGCTGGGGCCCTGACGCTGTTAGTTTTCCCCGCCGCCGTGCTGGTTCCATCGCTCGGCTGCAGAGGGGGGAGACTACAGCTCCCAGCCTGCCACGGGAACACCACCGCCCACTTTCGCCAGACCGCGCCCGGAGGCGCTTAAACAACGGCAGCTCCCTCAGAGGAGTGGGGGATTTTTTCGATACCTGCAAGGGGCAGCCACAAGCCTCACCTCAGCTCTCCAGACACAGACATCGCTGGGGCCCTGACGCTGTTAGTTTACCCCACCGCTGTGCTCGTTCCATCGCTCGGCCGCAGAGGGGGGAGACTACAGCTACGAGCCCGCCACGGGAACACCACCGCCCACTTCCGCCAGAGCGCGCCCGGAGGCTCTTAAACAACGGCAGCTCCCTCAGAGGAGCGGGGGATTTTTCGATACCTGCAAGGGGCAGCCACAAGCCTCCCCTCAGCTCTCCAGACACAGACATCGCTGGGGCCCTGACGCTGTTAGTTTCCCCCGCCGCCGTGCTGGTTCCATCGCTCGGCCGCAGAGGGGGGGGAGACTACAGCTCCCAGTCTGCCACAGGAACACCACCGCCCACTTCCGCCAGAGCGCGCCCGGAGGCGCTTTAACAACGGCAGCTCCCTCCACCTCGCGGACGCGCGCGGGCGGCACCGGGCTGAGCCCGGGCAGAGGGCAGGCCATCTGTGGCCGTCCGGGGATGACGAGGGACGGGACGGGTCACCCCGTTACATCCACGAAGCAACATGGGTAAGCGTAAACTTCAATCATCTATGAACGGCGGAGGAGTTAAGGCTAAAGTACCTCGTAATTCGACCAGTATCATATCTTATTTAACTTCAGCCGTAGGGGCACTAAACACTGAAATTGCAAACACTGAAACAGAATTGGGCTAGGATGGTAACAACACCCAGACGCTGGATCTGCCCGTTCACGTTAGTCTATCTCCCAGCCATGTCCCACTGGAGCCTCGGATTGTAATTGAGCCACCAAAGTCCACCCCATCGTCTGACTATATTGCCTCTTCTGCCCATGATCCGGATAACCCTGCTAATACTGTGATAATGACTGGATCCACAGGGGATGGGAAAAACATTGTAAAGAAAAGTGGAAAGAGACAGTATAAGAAGTCGATGCTGACTAACAAAACTCCGGTAAAAAAAGGAACGATAATACCGAGTAATCTAGAAATTACTATCAGGGACATGGTGGAGAATATCATATCCGATACACTGGAATCTACATTGACAACGATTGCCAAAGACATAATTGACACTTTGAATGAATGTGTTGCGGGGATATTAAATAAGTGTGAGCGCTTAAATGCTTTTCTGCTAGCGAGGGAACAAACCCCTACTCAAAGCGAAGGCTCTCTCCCGACAATTCCCTGGGCCCAAAAAGCCCCGGATCGAAGGGGGGGGGGACGGGGGACGTGCGCTTACTATCATCTTCTACCAAGATCAAGAGCCCGGTAGCACTCCCTCTAATTACAGCCTCTCCTCGGGAAGAAACTGGTAGTGAAGGCTCGTTGGTGGGATCAGACACCAAGAGTACAACTACACTTACAAGGGACCTGAAGAATAGGAAGGAACCTACAAAGGATAAAGCCTCGGTACCCCAACCTACCATTAACCTTCCTCCCGAAGCCACCCCCTTTGTCGCAATAATCGTTAATGTCCCCCCATTGGTAGTTGGGGAGGTAGAATCATCAGAAACTCTCCTAAAAAACATAAAGAACTGGTGCAATGAAAATTGCACTGGGACAAAGAAATTTCCTCTAGCATTATTATGGGCAGACGGGTGGGGTGGCTGGGTCGCACAAAAAAACATATGAAGGGGGATTGCCTCATTGTGAATTTTAATAATTCCGATGAGGCGACACGACTTTTCTGGGGTGCATCAAAAATAAGCAACAATGGTGAAGGTATTAGAGCTATGCCGCTGGGATTTTTCTATCCTCATGTTAGACCAGGTAATACTGGTGAAAAAGTACATCGGATTCGGAGTGGTCAGGATTTATTGTGGCCCACATAAAGTATACCCGCTAAATCGGCTAGAGAGCCTCAACCCAGCTGGGTAACCCAAAAATCGGGATTACTACCTAAGCCTCACAATGTATATAATGAGGCAAACAGGGAGGGTTTGGCCTTATCCAACCGATTTTCCCCTTTGTCCCGGGTGGGGGAGATTGACTGACTGGTTGGCCCCACTAATGTGCCTCAATTTATACAACAAAACATACCAAGGGAGGCAGAGAGGAAGGGAGAGAGGGTCAGATTGATAAGTTGGAACATTGCAGGACTACGTGCCAAAAGGGACGATAATGTCTGGTTAAAATTTGTTAAACAGTATGACATTGTAGCCCTGCAGGAGACTTGGGATAGAGAGTGTGACTTCTGGGTTACTGGGTACGCATCATATTTTGTACCAGCTTGTATTTCGACAGCAGGGAGAGATAGAGGGGGTCTTGTGCTTTTGGTTTCAGTAAATATAGCAGGCACAGTAAAAATGATGGATTCTTTTTCCCCTAATTTCCTAAGAGTGGAAGTTTGCCTCCCAGGTAACATTAAACTATTACTTATTAATTTTTATAATTCCATGCAAGGTGAGTGCCCAAACGAGCACCTCTCTTCATTGTCAAATTTTTTAACAATATGTAAGGAAAATCAAACCACTTTTGTTCACTATATTGTGATGGGGGACTTCAATGTTCATTTATGTAAATTAAACTGCCAATATGGGGATAGCGAAGGTCCCGTCAATTCATACCCTCAACATTTTGAACATAGCTCTAAGGGAGAAGCCTTGGAGGACCTCCTCTCAAATACGGATTTTTACGAGCCTGGGTTTTTTGACAGGAGTGACCGTGTTGTAACATATAGAGCCAGGGATAGTGAATCGATAATAGATTATATATTCTTATCGTCGGGACTCTTAAGTTTTGTAATCTTTTATAATGCTGTCTTTTCTACCTTTAGTGACCATAATCTGGTAGTATTAGAGCTGGATAATGGTATTTCCTTCTTTAACAAAAAAGCCACCCTAGAAGCTGAAATTGACGTAAATGTAAAAGACCAAGGGAGAAGGCTAAAATGGAATAAAGTTACCCCCGAAGATTTTTTTAGCACTATATGTACGAAGGTTGGTGCTGAACTGAATATATGCGCTGATCCTTCAAGTAACGGGGTGGACGTAATAGCCTCTTACGAAGCAATATGTCATCAAGTGGATAAAGAACTTACAGTGAAATCTAGGTTTAAAGGAAACGCTATAAAGGGCTGGTTTGACCATAAATGTACTAGAGCTCATAATGTACTCCTGAAGACCCTTAAAAAGACACCTAAGGACAAATTGCAAGTCACACGGTTCAGGAAAGAGTATAAATCCATAGTACAGGCACGAAAAAATGAAATTAAAAAGGAGGCCTAGGTAGCGCTGATGGATAAGGCAACACTGAGGGACAGCTCTAAGTTGTGGTCCATCGTTAATAATCCTCTGTTTACTGGTTCAGAGAACTGTAAGTTAGAAGTTAATATCTCAGAGAAGGATTGGCTAAGCCATTTTGAAACAATTTATGCTAGCAATATTGAAAATGAAATCTTTGAGGTGCCCGTTACTGATCCTCCATGGCTGCCATTGACATTTTCTGTAGAAGAGGTTGAGAAGGCAATAGAGGGCACGGCGGGACACAAGGCCCCCGGCCCCGATGGTGTGCCCTCGGACTTGTATAAGGCCAATCCCAAATATTGGGCCAACATTTTAACCAATGTCTTTAACTCATCAGCCGTAACTGGGTCGCCGGTTTCATGGTCCCGCTCAATCATCATCCCGGTGTTTAAAAAGGGCCAAAGGGGGGATCCCAGATGCTATAGGCCCATATCTCTATTAGACTCCTCTATTAAAATCTTAGAGAAAGTTATCCTAGCCAAAATAGCAGATTGGGTCTCCGAGAAAGAGATTTTATCTAATGCCCAGTATGGGTTTAGAGCTGGCAGAGGAACGGAGGACCAGTGCCTTAATTTACATTTAATAATAAATTAATATACGGTCGCTGCTAAGGGTTCAATCTTCCTGGGATTCATGGATTTGTCCATGGCCTTTGACCTAGTTAACAGGTCAAGGCTGTGGACAATACTCCTGAACCTAGGGATTGATAGGCCATTGGTGTACTTTTTGGCTGAGCTACACAGGGATCTGTATGCTTCAATAAGGATGACACAGGAGGGCAAATGCACTACAAGGTATAAATCAGGTAGAGGGATGCGCCAAGGGTGCATATTGGCCCCTATGCTTTTCACCTTATATATAAATTCCCTAGAAGAAACTTTGGCAAAGGCCACACTTGACGTACCACGTATGGGAGGAACGTCCATCCCAGTACTCCTATACGCGGACGATGCCGTTTTATTGGCACCGACACCACTGGGTTTACAAAGGCTACTAAACTCCTTTGGGGAGTTTATGAGGTCTCTGGACCTAGTGATTAATAATGGAAAATCGCATGTCATGTCGATCGGTCTGAGAAAGAACAGTACTAAAACACTTTATTGTAATGACTGTGCGATTTCTGGAGTGAAAGTTTTCATGTACTTGGGGGTTCAGTTTGATGACAAAGGGACCTGGGTTCCCCAAATTGCCACTAAAGTAAATGCTGTTAGAAGATCGTCTGCTGCAATATTAGGCTTTGCTAAGCGCTTAGGGGGTAAATCCTGTGAAGCAATTATATCTATCTACAAAGCAAAAACAATATCAATTGCAAGATATGGGGCCGCAATATGGGGATATAAGCAATCTGAGTCCATTCAGAAGGAGGAGAATACATTTCTTCGTGCCCTCCTAGCCCTCCCCCAATCAACGGCTACCTATGCGGTCCATTTGGAGCTAGGTATGGGGTATATATCAGATTTAATAGGTATGGCCCCCATTTTACTATGGATCAAAACTTGGTTGAACCCTAACCTTACCCTGAACCACAAGATACTAAGAGACTGCGTGAAATTAGAGAAAGCCAAGGAAATTCAGTGGTTGTCTTTTATTAAATCAACAGCTAGGGAATTGAGGCGGCCAGAGATCTACACAAACCCGGAGGGCCTGGTAAAAGCTGACTTACTCTGGGTCAAATCTAACTTCATTAAGATCAGAGAGCAGGAGCGGGAATCAGTACAATTAAGAAAACCTATGGTAAGGGCCCATTACTTGTTAATTTCGTCCTTATCCATTCAATTGTACCTGACTACTGTAACGATCCCATACCACCGTTGGTTATTGACAAAGTTTCGTTTTAATCAGATCCACCTGTTATTAAGTGAAATTAAAGGATGGTGTAGGCCTGAGGATGCCGCCCCCTGTAAGTGTGACAGCCACTCTCTTCAAGATACAATGCACTTTACCTTTTTTTGTTCCTTTTACACAGGAGTTAGGAAAAAATTTATTTTTCCATTATTGTTATTATGCAATAGCTCGCTTAATCTTCCCGACGGCCCCCAGCGCCTAGAGACCCTTACGGGTGATTGTGCGCTTTACAAATGTGGACTTTGTGGACTTTATTATTAAAAGATAAGGGGTTTGTACAAACTAAGCCAGCACTGTATTACTTACATTTAATGGAAACTCCTGTGATCATGTTTATTGTTGCTAATTTCCTTGTTGAATCTACACGCTGTAGGAAACTTAGATTGGCGGACTTGCCTTAAGTTATCTCTTGCATTAAGTTATGATGATAGTGATTAATTGATTTTAATGAAATCGGTTTTAAACTGTTTATTATCATGAATTTATGTAAATCTGGCTTCATTTATCTGTATAGCATACTTTTATGATTTTTATTAATCGAATAAAGTGGTTTTTGATTGATTGATTGAATAAAATAACAAAGTAGCAACTTTTGTTATACAACCACTGGTCTGGATACAGTTTTTGAGTGTGTAACATCATTCTTTGCCTGAGAGTGTACAACAAATGCTTAAAACTACCCTTTGTTGAGCCTAACTGCTTAGCCCAGCTACCACTAACTTGAAACTAAGGTATTATATGCTATAAACTCTACCATACCTTTGGGGACTCACCGGACTCTGTGCACACTATACCTCTTTTTGCTGTAGTATATACAGAGCCAGATTTCTACATTGGTGGATCAGCGGTGGGATCTACAACTTTGTATATGTTGGACCACTTGGTCAATATCTGATTACACAACTACAATCCGAAATTTGCCTTTAGTTCAGCTCATTTATTTCATTGATTTTTTTTCTATTTTTTTTAAAGTCTTGCCAATGCACTTGGTTAAGTCCCTTTAGCATTGTTAAAAGTTTACAAATTACTATATTTAGGGTGGAAAGTATTCTAGAAGTTGTTGGACTCTGGTCAAAAGTTCCCCAATTTATGTAAAATAATGACTGATGATCAGAACATGGTTGAGGAGCTCAACTTCACCCCCTATCTTCATCTGAAGATGAGAAAGTTAAGGTCTCTGTGCAAACTTAAAAAGATTTCTATGAGGTCCCATCCTTCGAAGTCCAAGCTCATGGGGTTCTTGGCAGAATATTCAAGGGACCAATCTTCTGATTGGGGAGATCCCAACTCAGAAGCATATGTTAGTGATGTAGAGTACAATCCACAACCTCCCTCACTAAATAGAGAGAACAGGGACTCTGAGCCCATGACTCCAATGATAGTACTCACAGCACCTAGAACCCACACGAGTGGGTCAGGTTTTGATGAGATCACTGAGGGCAGCCTCAATGAAGAGCACATACTTCTAGCAAGGTTAACTAAAAGATTAGATCTAGAATCCAGACTCCTGGCTCTAGAGAAAGAGAGAGCATAGATGGACTTACCCACATCAATGGTGGCAACAATATACAACCTAGGGAAAATAACAGTTTCATTGACCCTAAAATTCACAAAGGTAGTGTCCCCAAATATGAGGAAGGTGATGACATCATCAAATGGTTCACAGGCTTTGAGAGGTCATGTGGAATGAGGCAAGTGAAGAAGTAACACTGGGGAGCCTTGATTTGGGAACAGTACTCTGGAAACTACAGAGACAGACTTCTGACCCTCACTGGGCCAGATGTTGAGCTTTATGACTTCATTAAGGCCCCCCTGATTGAGGGCTTTGGACTCACAACTGAAGAGTATAGTATTAGTTGATTCAGGGGGCTCAGAAAACCTCAAGCCAATCCTAGGTGACTTCATGGACTACTCAGTAAAAACACTGTATGTTTGGTTAACTGGATGTGATGAGCAGGACTATGTTGGGCTTAATAATCTGTTGATGAAAGAACACATGTCAAGTAGGTGCTCAAATGAAAAGTTGCATCAGTATCTGGTGAAGCTAGGTCTAATTTCTCCCCAAGAATTTGGAAAGAAGGCCGACCAATGGGTCAAGACTAGGGTGACCAAAACTTCCACTTTGGTTGACCAAAAGAAAGGGGTTAGAAACCCTCCCCAGGGAATCAGTGGGTGTGCCCACCAAAGACAAAAACCAAGACTCTTCTGAAGGTTCCAAAACCCCGTTCAGGAGGGTGGATCCCAGAAGACTTCCTAGCCCACTAGTGGATATAAGGGTTTGATCCCCTAAAGTCCTGGTGTCACCTGTAAGAAGGTTGGACTCCAAACTGGTGAATCTACCTGTGCCAACAAGAATGCCCCAAGTCCACCTCCAGTTAGGACTGGCTTGCCAAGTCTCCAGATGGGATCAGCAGTGATGTAAATACCAGTGCATACACACTCTTGGATACTCTGCTCTTTGGAGTTACTCACCCCTACCAGCCAGGACAGAAGTACAACCGGTGGAGAGATATTATCCCCTCACTGCCTTTCAGCCCTCTTAGCCCTGAAGAAATTGTGGGTCCATCCCCCTGACGAAACAGGAATTAAACCAAGAACAAAATGCATCATTGGACTACTGTTATTGTTGTATGCTGGGTTTGCAGTATTTGTTCTGCCTTTATTTTTCACTTGTGCACAGGCAAACTGCATCTGAGATCAGCAGTGTGACCAGAGAAAATCAAGTTTCTGAAGGGGAGGGAGAGTTGCCACTTGAGCTGTCTGACCCCTAACTTGAAAATGTACTTGCAATACCCCTTAGTGAATCGGACTAGGATAGTAACCCTGAGGGATGCCAGTGTCAGTATCACCATGGTGAGAGATAGATACACTGGTTTTCCCAGGACAATATCTGACTGGAAAAACCTATCCAGTCACCAACGCTGACAGTGTCACTACAGTCCATTCCATGGCTATGTTGACTTAGACGGGTGGTGGGGTTTACTCCCCTGAAGAAGGTAGTGGTCTCTCCAAATCTTCCAGCTACCTGTCTGCTTGGAAATGACCTGAAGACCTCTGCATGGGCTTATGTATATCAAAAACCCCTTGCAGCCATTTAGATAGTGTGTGTGACGACAAGAGTCAAAACTCGAGCATAGAAGTGTTGGAGCCTGAAAGGATGGCCCAACCTTCCAAGAGGAAAGGCAGGAAGACTTGGGGACCAGTTTCTAACCAGCAAAAAGCTCAGGATCCCTCTCCTCAGGGAGAAGACTTGTCAGTCTCAGGGGGAACTGAGCGTGTGGAACGTGGACCTTACCAGGTTGAGCTCCTGGGCCCAAGGGAACCCTCTAGGGAACATCTATGCCTTGGACAACAGGTCTGTCCCACTCTTGAGAACCTGTGAAAGAAAGCTGCTGCACAGGAAAAGGGAGATGTCAGTGGCTCCCACAGGACTTACTGGGAGGAGGGACTCCTGTACACTGAGGCCAGAGACCCCACACCTGATGCCACTAGGAGAGTGGCAGGGCCTCTGCTGTATAGAGAGTTCTTAGTCAGACTGTCCCATGGCTACCTCTAGCTTGGCACCTGGGTTAGACTAAAACTTTAGAAAGGCTTATAAGCCATTTCTACTGGCCCCAGATGTCCCAAAAAGTGAAGGAGTCTGTCAGCTCCCGTGTCACCTATCAGGCCAGGGTTGGTGTGTACACAGTGGGTCCGCTTGAGCCACCCACAGCCTGCCTTAGGCAACACATTTATACTGGCAGTAGTGGATCATGCTACCAGTTATCCTGACACAATTCCACTTAGCACCACCACAGCTCCCGCAATAGCCAAGGCCCTCCCTGGTGTCTTCACCAGTGTAGGTATTCCTAAGGAGGTGGTGTCGGACAGAGGAACCAAATTCACATCTTCCTTCCTTAAATACGTGTGATGAGTGTGGAGTGAACTACAAATTCACTACAGCTTACTACCCACAAAACCAATGGCTTGTTGAGAGATTCAACAAGATATTGAATGGCATGATCGTGGGGCTCCCTGAAAAACTCAAAAGGAGATGGGATGTCCTCTTGTCATGCCTGCTTTTCGCTTACAGAGAGGTGCCTCAGAAGAGAGTAGGGCTTTTATCCTTTGAACTTATGTACAGAGATGTGCCTTAGAAGAGAGTAGGGCTTTTATCCCTTGAACTTTTGTTTGGGCATCCTGTAAGTGGACCACTTGCTCTTGTAAAAGAAGGTTGGGAGAGGCCTGTCCATAAACTTAAACAAGATGTGGTGGAATATGTACTAAAACTGAACGAGTTTCCTACCTATTTTTTAGGTTCCTAAGAACACTTACTTTCTTTTGTGTCAAAAGTGTGAGTGACTAGGAACCACAGGGTGTTTTAAAAGGATCACCACTCACTTAGCGGATAGGTGACATGCTTCATCATTGAGTTCTCACCCTGGTTGCCAAATGCTTCCAGGGTGTGCTATATGAAGTGAGTGGCTGGGAAAGCGAACAGGTCTACGCTTCTTCCTCTCCTTTTTCTTTCACTGGACTATGAACTAGGCCTAAGTTTCAGGATGGCAGAGTACATGGAAAAGGCATCCAAAAATCATGAGGCCAGCCAACCGCTCGAGAAGCTGTGGTGTGACCAAAATGCTGCACTGGTGGAGTTCCAACCAGGGCACAGGTGTGGGATGTTGAACCTGTGGCACCAAGGCACTCCAGGACAGATGGAATGGCCTTTACCATATCCTGGAAAATAAAACTGAGGTCACCAACTTGGTAGACCTGAGCACTAGCAAGCACCCCAAGAGGGTGATCAATGTGAACCACCTGAAACCTTTTTGTGACCAAGCTGATGTGTTCGAGCTGATGTGTCTATGCTGTTGGTCACTGATGAGGATCATGAGACAGAGTGTAAACCTCTCCCTGACCTCTTCTCTTACAGACCAAAAGACAGGTCAGATGATGGAGTTATCTACTCAGAAACCATCACTATCCAATTAGGCTGTCTGTGGCATGTCCCGCAGCATTATGCTGTACTCTTCTCCTTAACCCCTGGCCAGACATACTGGTGTAACCATGATGTGGACACTATGGGGAGCTTGCCTGTCAAAACAAAGATCTATCGGCAGTCTGACCAAGTTAAGGAGAGCATCAAAGCTGAAGTAAGCTAGGTGCTGGAGTTAGGGGTTATTGAACCCGGTGAAAGTCCCTGGGCCAGCCCGGTAGTCTTAGGCCCCAAACCTCACCCCAGGGTGGAAAAAGAGAGATGAGATTCTGTGTGGACTATAGAGGACTCAGTGCTGTCGGTAAGACAGATACCCCATGCCCAGGGATGATGAACCTATATATAAGCTAGGGACAGCCAAATGTCTCAGCAGCTTGGACTTAACTGCAGGGTACTGGCAGATTGGCATGAGCCAAAGAGAAAACAGCATTCTCCACACCTGATGGGCATTATCAGTTAACTGTTATGCCCTTTAGATTAAAGAATGTCCCTGCCACCTTCCAAAGGCTGGTGAATCAAGTCCTTGCTGGGTTGGTAACCTTTAGTGCTTCATATCTTAATGACATTACAAACTTTAGCTCCTCCTGGCAGGATCACTTGGCCCACCTGTGGAAGGTTTTACATAATCTGTAAATTGCAGGCCTAACTATCAAGGTATCCAAGTATTGTATACTTGGGCCACATTGTAGGTGGAGGCCAAGTGCAACCCTTACAACCCAAGTTCCAGACAATTCTGGACTGGGAAGCTCTACCAACCCAAGCCCAAGCTATGGCATACCTTGGCTTGACTGGGTATTAGGAGGTTTGTGAAGGGTTTGGGGTCCATTGTGACCCCCCGCACAGAACCTACCTCCAAGAAGATGCCAAAGAAAATGAACAGTTAGCTGTCAAAAGGCTGTTGATACCTGGAAAGAGGCAATGTGCTCAGCACCTATTCTTAAAGCTTCAGACTACTCCAAGCAGTTCATTGTGCAGACTGATTGCTTTGAGTAAGGGAGAGGTGTGGTCCTATCCCAGACCAATGATGATGGCCAAGACCAACCTGTTGCTTTTATAAGCAGGAGTCTACTCTCCAGGGAACAGCATTGGTTTGCCCTTGAGATGGACAACTTTGCTGTTGTTTGGTCCCTGAAGAAGCTGAGACCCTACCTATTTGAGACTTACTTCCTAATCCAAACTGACCTCAGACCTTTCAGATGGCTAATGCAAATGACAGGCGAAAGCCCCAAACTGTTAAGGTGGTCCATCTCCCTACAGAGACAGGAATTTACAGTGGAACACAGATCTGGGACTGCCCAGTCCAATATGGATGGACTTTCCAGGTTCTTCCATTTAGACAATGAAGACTCTATTGGGAAAGTTTAGTCTCATTCTCTTTCCTTTGGGGGTTTGTAGGAAAGTGCCCCTTCTTGTATGGTTACCCCCTAAAATTTTGCCAAAAACATGATCCCAACTTGACTGAGTGTGCCCCGGGTCCCTGCCAAATCAGGTTCCCAGGCCCTGTGTTCTTTCCCAAAACTGTACCTTTGTTCCCACAATTGGTTCATCTCTGGGCTAACTGTAAGTCCCCAGTAAAAGGTAACCCTGGCACTAAGGGCTTTGTGACCAGAGATGACCTCTGAGGACAGCAGCATGTATTATGCAACCCCCAGAGGCCCCTAACCTTAACACCCACACTTTGCCATGGCAGACTGAGTGTTTTGAAACAGACTAAACTAAAGAGCCGCCATTGCACACATCCCTGGGTGCCATTGCCACCAACACTGCCTGTGGCATGGGTAAGTCGTCCCTCTAGCAGGCCTTACAGCCCTTAAGGCAGGATGCACTGTACCACTGGTGAGGGCATAGTTGCATGAGCAATATGCCCTTACAGTGTATGTGAAAACACGCGTTATTTCCCTTAGGAGTAACGTCTCCAGTTTGGCACTCCTTTTTGCAATTTTCATATGTTTTCAATAAAACATTCTCTCAAAAATTTCAATTTGTTATGGTTTTTTATTCCTTTTTCATATTAATACTATTTAATCCATAGTATGTTGTTTAACAATATAATTTCAATTGATATCCGCCCAATGCATTTCGGGCTGAAGCCCTTCTTCAGGGGACTTGATTTCTGAAAGCATAGAAGATGTAACTTCTTCAAACACTGTTTTAAACATAAATGTTATCACACTTCTAAAAGGCGAACATCAAAGAACAGTCCAACATTATCTATCTTGCACAACCTAATGCATACCATTTTATCATATTTAGTGATGTATAGTGCGCTAGTCCTTGTCTAAACACAATCAACACTGTGCTCATACTTTAAGAGTCGTCTGTGTAATGTGCAATAATGTGCCCGACTGGTGCTTTTATTCAACAGTTAGTGAACACGTACGTGAGCCTAAATGTGGGTGTGTCCCAACAAAAATTTACCTGCTGTCCGCAAAGTAAAGACCAATTACCCAAATTCTGTTAAGAAAAAGGAAAAGAAACAGATGCGCGACAGTTAAGTAGCGATATTAACCACGCTGGCACTTTGTTTACAGAAAAACGTGTGGCTCATTTAAAGCCGCACATGCCTCGGCGTCTCTTACCAGATTGGCGCGTAAATGCGGTGTAAGAAAGTTTCCCATACGCTCGCGTCACTTGAACAGATCTTTCCATCGACAAATTTGTATACCTATTCCTCCGTTTCTGGCAGCATTTAAACGCTGCACTTTCTCAATTCCGGTCATGTGACGCATCTGCTTAGTAAACACTATAGAGATACTACTGCATGCTGAGAGCAAATCAGCTCGGCGCAAACCTAACTTAAGAATGTGAAATAACGTTTTTTTAAAAAAAATTAGAATATTAGAATAACACAACTTGCATTGTGTTGAATACTATGTCAACTCTGTGGAAATACTACAGTGTTTGAAAAAACGCGCTAAAAGCGAGGTGCTCACCATTCAATAAAGATTTTCATTTTGAATTAAAAAAACTATCGCTTGATGTGTGATGACGAGGTATTGTGATAGTTGAAAATGTGTGTTTATATCATCAATTGTGGTGATTAACCCCTTCGATGCGGATGACAAAGCCAGCTCGTCATGGGCATTACCTGCGCTACGCGGATGACGAGCTGGCTTTGTCACAAACCGCGCATTTTTGAAATTCCAGCGCACAGCGGGAAAACGCGGTAGCGGTTAAACCCAAAAATAAGACCTAAAAACATAAGAAGCCCCCATCATTCATATTATCATAATACACATTTACACTAACCCTGGGCAAAGCACTACGCTACGCTTGCGTAGTTTGCGAAGTTTGCGCAACTTCGCAAGCTGCACGTAGCACAGTGCCAACATGCGTAGCGTAGTGGTCATTTTTTGATTGCTCGCAGTCCTCAACGTCAAGTTGGTGACCGCGAGCAAGCAAAATGACATCCTCGCGAGACTTTTTCCTTGTTCGCGATCAGCAACATCGAGTTGACGATCGTAAGCATGGAAAATAAACCTCCCGGCGAGATTCTCAATGCGGGGAGGTCAGGTTTCTCATTGCGAGTGGTCGCGCATGCTTGCGACCGCTCGCAATGAGAAACTATTAGTCCGCGTTGAGAAAGCTGCAGCTCGAGTAAAAATCTACTTGAGCGGCAGAAAAGTAAAGCTCGCACTGTGCAAGATGCCGTTTTCAATGATTGCACAGTGCGGACAAGCATCCAGCACTGTTCAATCATTAAAAATGACATCTTGCACAGTGCGAACATGCTACTACGCAGTTCGCGTAGTGCTACGCGTAGCTCGCGAAGTACACTTTGGGTAGCTACGCGTAGCGCTACTTCGCGAACTACGCCCACCCCTAATTTACACTCAACATTACATTTCCATTGTTGTATGCACTGTGTAACCTGTTTATCATCCTATAAGAAACAACTAAATTCTAATCATTCGTTTAGTCCTTTTGGTTGTAATGCAGATAGATAATTTATCCAAAATTTCTCTTCTCAATAAATGTTGGTTATTATCTCTTCCTGGCAGTAATGGCACTTTTTCTAAAATAGAGAATCGCAACTGGCTAGGATTGTGGATCTTCTGGTTAAAATGTACTGCAACTGTAGACTTAATGTTTCTAAGTCTTATATTACTTTTATGTTCGAATATTCATGTTTTTAATTTTCTTGATGTTTTTCCAACATAAATCAGTCCGCAAGGACACTTTAACATATATACCAAATTGCTGCTGTCACACGTTTCGGTCACCCACAGTGTATGTGCCATTCAAATACATTGTAAGTGTATTGAAGCCATTTTTAGTTTAGGGACTGGGAGTTTGTCATTACAAGCTCCACTGCCCCATGGTGGCACCACTGAAAACTAACTGAGACGTTGGGTACCAAATGTCTCAGCACATTAAACCCACACTGCTGCCAGTCTTCGATTTAATGTACAATGCACTCAGAGGGCATCTTAGAGATGCCCCTGAAAGACGACCATCCCTGTTGTGGTTCTTGACTGGCTACCAGCCATCTGCCACCACCAGACAGGTTTTTGCACCCCTGGGCAGAGAGCCCTCCACTCTCTGGATCCTGAAACAAAGCACATCCTGTACAGAGGTGTCCTGCTTCCTACCCCAGGTTGGGAAGTGTCCGCAAAGGGGAAGCTTCAAAGGCATGCCGCCTTTATTAGCTACCCTCAGCCTCTGCTGCTGTAAACAGTTGGCTTCCACTGGTTCTGACCCACACTTTAGGCAGTAGAATAGGTGGGAAAATCTAGTAAGAAAGGGAGGTTTGCCCACCTTTCCAACCCCTTCCCTCGGGCAGGGGAGGCAAAGTGAAGCATACATCTCAGTCCCCTCCATCTTAAGGATGAGGGGACCCCCTCCAATCAGGACGAGGTATATCCCCCCTCCCACCGGAAGGGGACATGGGGGTGGATTTAGGCATCCCAGGAAAGGGACCCATTGGTCCCAACCTGTAAATTTAGTATTTATGGGCTCCTCTGAACCTTACTCTTTAGAGTTGATGATCTAACAACAAGAAGGACCGAAGATTCGTGCGACAGTGGAGAAGAAGGCAACCACTGACTTGGCCCCAGCCCTACTGGCCTGTCTCCTCATCCAGAGACAATGCTTCCAGCAACTGGCGTGGCCTGCAGCCAGCACCCTCAAGAACCCCAGAGTGGTCACCGGATTTGCCTAGCAAAGAAACCACCTCCATTCTCTGGATCCAGGCGGATATGCAACACTGCTCCACTTTGCACCCGACTCCCACGAACAGCAATTGAGTGACTCATTTCTCCTGTGAAGTCTCCCCGGCGATCCTAACCTCGTCTGCATTGGTGGCCAATGCAGACCCTGTCTGCATTGGTGACCTCTCCTCGATGCCTGCAGCCTCCATTCGAAGGGTCTCCCCAACCGCGACGGGGACCAGCTGAGAAACCCCAACACCACAAGATATCCCTGCACCCTTCGCCCCTGACCATGGCGAGCCCAGCTGACGTACCTAGGTGTACCCCCGCGATCCAACTTACCTGCCCAGCAGTTGCGATTCTCTAATGTGCGATGCCCTTTTGGGATGATACAGCCCAAAAGGCCTTTTCCCGTTCGCAAACGGGCCGATTCTGAGAATTGGACCGTTTGCAAACAGGAAAAGGGCTTCATACATATGCCCCCTAGTTCTTTCAATGATCTGCATTGACCATGCCCAGATCCTCTCTAGGGAGGTGTTGATGTTTTTTGCCACATATGCCATTGAGCATTTTTGCCCACAAAAAGGATTGGGTCTACGTCTGATCCTATCTAGTATCTCAGGGTGTGGAACTTGTTTCAGCATAATGGCCATGAACAATTAATGCTTTCCTTGGAATTGCATAACATGTACTTAAGTGTGGCAATCCTGCTCGTTAGAAATATCTGCATTTTATGGTGCAATCATATTCATGGCCATTTGCGGGCGCTCCTTTTCATTTTACATCACTCTCTTGGGTATTTACAAAGGTCCTCTCTATGGTTGTGGCTTATCTTTGCAGGGCAGCAATGCATGTGTTTGTACCCTCAATAAGTGGCTGTGTTGCAGGGATTCTATTCCTACAGAGACCCAGGACCTCAGTGAATTGTGGTGGACCAAAAAAATCACCTTGGTACCTAGAAACCCTAACCAGCTAGCATCAGTGTCACATTAGCTCTTCGTCCGATAGCGAAGGAACCAATGATTAGACAACTCAGAACATGCGACTTAGGATATACTCAGGAAGGGTGGGAAGCAAGAACACTCTTTCGTTATACTCTCATACCAGTCCACAACAGGAGTAAAAAGAGACATGGGAAAGGTTAAAATATGTTTTTTATCAACGTGCTCTAAGATGCAGTATCTTTGCTAACATAAGCAGACATATGATTAGAAATAATATGATCAGCATTGTTACAATCCCATAAAACACACAAGGAGAAATCATATTACAATGATGGTGAAAACGGGTCTTATAGTGCCTAGTGTAACACCCTCCCTAGCTAGGAACTATGTTTTATAAAATATAGAAGGTCTCGTAGGCTTGTTTGGGGGCCCCATACCTCCAAGGTCAGCAGGAGTGTATCACATCAGGATCTGCAAAAGCTATCGATCTCTCTGGAAAAACTTGATTCTTCCAAGTGTCTGCAATCATGCTTACAGTGCAATATTAAAGGCGCCAGCTACAGCTGTTGAAGGTGAACTTGCCACAACTAGTTTCAGACCACGAAGTGACTGGTATTTAGCCTGGGGTTCTTCATTAACAGGTCAAGCCTCATCTGCAACCCACACAGAGACTGCTCTTTATTGGGGCCATCTTAGACACAGTCATCTTGAAGACCTTCCAGATGAGTCCAGAACATTCAGGCTATGATCCCAACACTTCTAATAAGGCTATGCTAACATAACAGTGTGTGCAAGAAGGCCCAGCCCTCACTACACCCTCCCTTGATCGGAGAACCCACAATAGCTATACGTAGAGTTCAAGTTCGAATGAGACCGAACCAGGTTCAAAATTACGCCAAACTGGATGATTGGGAGTAAAATCGAATTTGTAACCACAAAAAAATCAAAACCAAATAGGGGTGTATAGTGTCAAAACACAAGAAATTCGTAAAAGAAATTAAGGGAAAAAAAATTCATCAGTCCAGTATGTGTCTATGAAGCAGAAAAAAAATTGTAACTTCAATCCAACAGCGTGTAGGCACAGTACGTTGAAACCGCCTCCAATAGGAAGTCGTTGTTATCGTCAGTGAACATTTCAGCCATCAAATTTAACAATGGGAAAGAACACACATGTTCTTCAACAGCCGGAGCCTCTAGCACCATCAGAGGACAACTTGGGTGTTCTTTGAGATAACTGCGTGCCAGAAAGTCATGGGCTGCAGTCTATATATTCCAATTACCAAGGACTCCATGTGCCGCTGCGCAGGCCATAAACCCGACACCAGAACAGTCTAGTTCATGAGCAACAAAGGGACTCATTAGTAGATCATAATCAGGGTTAGGAGACGCCGTATTGCAGACACATATCCAGAGCCCATTCAAAACTGCAATCCAAGCAGTGGAAAACTGGCTGCACGCATGTAAAGTACGAAAACCGGAAAGATAATTCGTACGCCACACTCAAAGTAGCCAGAGGTAGCGATCCATAGTATTCAAGCATCCGGTTACGAAGTTGGAGCAGCCGGGGCAGATCGTTGTGGGGCACAGAATGTGCAACCATTTTGTAGCAAGCAAATTAACAGCAGTACACCGACAGCCAAGGTGAGAATTAACGGTAAGCCGCCAAAGAAGCTGGAAAAAATAGAATGAAAAAATGCCGGTATCACACCAAATATAATTTGTGATGAAGTCACAAGGCCAGAACTTACTACTTTAAAAAAGTGTGCCAAGCCTGTGGTCGAAGAGCCATTGAATCAACGCGCCAAAATGGAGGGGGAGATCTGTGTTTAGTAGGGCATGTACCTCAGTACGAGTATTAGCCACGTGACGGACGAATGTTTCACACGCAGATGGAAGGGCGACTTCTTTTTTAGACTAAAGAGCCCTTATACAAGGTATCTTGTTGAACTCTGCACTCAAGGTTGGAATGGAAGGTCAGATGGATATATCGAGCTTCCCAAGTGTAGGAGCAAACAGCACATTCTTACAACAGACTACACGTTGGGAGACAGTCACTATGTACGGTATCCCTGCCAGCATGCCATAGCAATCTTCATTATTTAATAACAAACAACTACCGTTTGCTAACAACGTGAAAGTAGATATAATAGCCGGAGCGGGTGTACCTGTTAAAATACACGCCAAATTCGGTGCTTCTGAATTACACGAGCTGTGCAATTGTATATTCCTACAGACCAATGAGTGACCGGATGTGGAAGTGCAATCTTCACCCTTCAAATAAAACTCTTTACCCTCCCTCATACACCTATAGATGAACGGAAGAGACCAAACCTCATGGAGGTATGCGCTACCCAATGGTTCATATCTGCCTATGCCATAGTGCTTCATACAAGCTTCAAATTTAAACAGTGGGAAAGGTAGCGTTATTAACCCATGAATAAGCCTGACTGCAGAATTTGTTTGGGCCACAGAAAATGGTAAAGGTTCTAACTTTTCAATATGCAAAAGTGAAAATGTAGCATCTTTCATTGACATAAATTGTTGTTTAACAGTTCGATTAAATGGTAAAAACAGCGAAGAAGTGTTCATATAGTCCCAAGGCACTTTCCCAGCTTTCAACGTTTGTAAAGTCCATGCAAACTGCATAATAGAACGCAATTGATTTTGACCATGGTACAAAACTGAGGCTTCATCTTGCACAATATCAACAATAGAAGAAACAATATTCTCTAATGTGTAAATTTGGAAGAAAGAGTGTTAATGCTATTATCTACAACTGCAAGCACTTTTTCTAAATTAGCTTGATCAATAGCTCTTAACCTAGAAGCAGCTTCGATTTGGGACAGTTTCCAAACTTCATTGTAAACAGCATAAATCCATCTTTTGGATCTGCCTGCTGCTGGACATTCCACAAAGTCATTCAAATCAACATCGTTAGACAATTTGGACAAATTAAGTTTAACTGACGCTAAAGTGGAGTGTTTGAGCCAGTTTTGACTTAGCTTGCCTACAGAATAGGTAGTGACAGAATGGTCACTCTGAAAACGGGGATCCACTCTGACCTGTGTATAGCCAGGGGCCAAACCCAGAAAACATTGCTGGTGCGAATCTGCACTTTTTTGCCATAACAGCCAACCTGGGGATCCAAACTGGAAATGTTAAAAGATGAATTTAGTAGCAGAGTCTGTAAATCACTAAGGGACTTACTGGTGTAATTGTTCCAATTGGGGTAATCTCCCAAATCAGGAATAGAGGGGGCATTTCATTTTTTAAATTTAGCCAATCCAAAGCAGGTGGTTTGTGAAATAGTCGAGTTCAAAAACAATATATGGTTCGGGATGGGACATGCACGATGCAAAGCCTCAGTGCCTTGCACTTGCCAATTTTGAGAACCCCAAACAGATTTAAGATCAATCATACCATTACACAGCTCATAGCCTCCTATTGCTAATTGGTTGATAAAGGACTTTGAATATAATACCTTAGTGTGGGTAAGTCTAACTTTGGAAGAGGACTTCTCATTCATCTTAAAATAAAATGCATCTGGGTTTTATTGATTAAAATCAGTAAAATAAGAAAACTTTTTCAAAAGAGTTTTGGAGCTGCACTCAACAGGTGCGGGTCAATGTTCCCATTGTGTGCGATTAACCACATCACTAAACGTGTTTGCTTTGTGCAGAAAATGATTACCATAGTGTTGGTAACAAAACAAATCAGCATAATTTGCAGGGTCTAAGTACAAATCTTCAGTAGCAAAGGCAGCATAACATTTCAAACCAGAAAACAGAGCCTCAACGGCTTGGACGTCCCAGTCATCAGAGCGTATATTTTGTTTGACCACATCCCCCATCAAAACACGAAGTTCATTAGAGACATTACTAACTTCTGTGGGACCATGATTCTGAAATTTGACAGTATCCCATTCAATCCCATCTAAGACAGGCGAAGCAGTGATATTCACAAAAGTCTGGTCCTTCTTCATGATGTCTGATGAGGAGTGGGGTGCTAAAGTTCCATCAATCATTCTAATTGTAGATCTTTCCTTATGATAGTGTCCATTCACAAGACGGAAGAAATACACCACAAATCCAATGGGCATGAACACAAAAATTGAAAAAAGCACCAGCCAAATGTAAGTCCAAGGGGGAATTAAAAAATGTTTTTTAAACCAAACAGTAAAAACTGAAACCTTTGATGGCGGCTTGGATGTGTTAGAGTCAGTGTCAAATGAAAAACTTGACTGATTAGCCACACAGGTCTGCAACTCGGGCATCGATAAATCTGAGGGGTAAGTGTACTCAGTATCCACAAGAGGATCAACAGCCGGTGGATTCAATAAAGGATTCGGAACTGTATTTATCTCAATGGCAACATCAGGCTTGGTGGTAGGTACCGGAGCCAAAACAGAGTTTCTCAGCATCGCAGGACAAGAGACCGCAGGCGTCATACTAAGAAGAATCGGCCACTCTGTGTAGTTTGACATTGTCAGTGGAGATGTACCTGTTTTCCTTACTACCGGGTAGGACCACGCCAAGTACAGGAACTGGAGCACGATATGAGGGGCCAAACTCCTTCTTGTTCTCGACCTTCTCTCTGACCAGTTCACCAACTCGGGGTAGCTAGCCAACTACCGAAATCTGCAACGCAGCATCATATGTGGAGGGCAAACGTTCCTTTGCAAGACTGTCTCGAGTCTTTTGTAGATTCTGGAAAACAACACAGTGTTCATCTACGTCAAAGGGAATGGCAGACTCTGTCTGGTCTAGACCCTCAAGGTCCGGAACAAACATTTTGATACCAAAGAGCATTTCGTATGGGGTCCGCCCACCCAAAGACCTTCTAGGGAGATTATTAAGTACACGCTGAACGCTATAGAGATGGGCTTGCCAGTTCCGTCCTGTACCTAAAACCTTGGCTGTAAAGGATTGCTTTAAGTCACGGTTCATCCGCTCCACAACACTATTGCCCTCAGGCCTGTATGGAGAAAAAAATTTGACTTGGACCCCCAATGAAGCCATGGCATCCTTGTACGCCTTAGAGGTGAACACTGGACCCTGGTACAAATGAAAGGTACCACATGCAAAGATTCCCACAAAGACACTCAAATCCCTTATGACAGTGCGGGCATCAGCACTCCTTTGTGGCCACACCCAAAGAAAACGCGTGCAAGAATCAACTGCAACTAAGATGTACTTATACGCAGTATCAGAGGAGAAAGGACCGCAGTGATCTAAAGAAAGACAACCCAGTGGTTTATTAGATATATACAACTGTGTCTGGGGCAGGCGTGCGGCACTTGAAGGTTTAATCTGTTGGCAAATGTCACAATGAAGGACATAATCACATGTTTGTTTGTACACTCTGCACCACCAGTAACGCTGTTGTAAAAGTGATACAGTCGCAGAGACGCTGGCAAGGGTGGAGGCCATACCCTCGTGGCCGCTATACTCAGCATGGAGCTGTGGTCCACGTTGGGAATCAATCGGTCACCAATGTCGTTAATTCTCACATAAGGAACTTTATCAGGACTTAAGTGATAAAAGTATTTGAAAGGGAAACCTCTAGGGTAATTACTTCCCTTCTCTGTTGCATCAATAGCTGCCAAGATGTCATCATCAATCTTAGTTTTGGAACGTGTAACTGCTGCAACTACATTTGTTGCTATGCTGTCTTCGCCGCTTCATCTGCGAGATTATTGCCACAGCGTGAAGTCCAACACGCTGGTGACCAAGTGTATGAATTACAAACATGAGTGGGAGCCGTTCTTTAAGCTCAGCCACTCGAACCCAGATCGTTTTATGTTTTATTGTGCTACCTTTAGAATCACGATAGTCATTTTAAGTCCAAAAGAACAAATTGTCATTGTAGGACTGTACACAGTAATGAGTCACTTACGATAAGAGTAGTCACACTAGGATCAGCGTACTCCAATGCAAGCAGTAGAGCACGGAGCTTGTACAGTCCCCTAATGTCTGTGTATGCACAACATTGGACTTGAACTCTCCATTCGCCATAGTACCAACCACTATTGCGCAGTCCGAAGAATAAGCGTGCTTTGAATCGTCGCCGGTTGCGCCGAACCGTCAGTGTATATGATACAATAGAAATCCTCCAGTGGGCGCATGGTCAGAGGAGCCGGATGAACTAATTCATACTGCAAATACTCCTGAGTCTGCAAAGAGGAGTAAAAAATTAACGTGACTTCCGGAGATGTCAAGGATGTGGCCCATTGCATCCACCTCGGGTGCAAAGCTTTTGAATTTGGTACACTAGCTTTCGTCAATGCCTCCTAGGCAGGATACGGAGTAAAAACCAATATGCTTTTCCCTGCAACAGTGCAAGTTCTTTCAGAATCACCATTTGCACTGCTGTCAAAACTTTTTCCACAGTGGAAAACCGCAGGTCAGCCGAAGTGTACAAGTGTGACTTGTAAGCGATAGGGACTGTGTCACCCTCATTAAAAGTCAGGTAGGTGAAACCCACCGTCCCAGGGACGATTCTTATCACCAGGTTGGTGTGGTTATCACGAGTCAGTAAGAATTTAGATTCTAGAAGATCAGCCTGCAAAGATTGCAAGATGGCTGAATGTGAAGGCAGCCAACACGATTTATTGAAAGTAGGTTGTACCAAAGCGTGAAGAGGCTTGATACGCCGGGCGTATTCGGGAATGTAAGTAAGCCCGAAATTCAAAAGGCCCAGTAAAGACTGTAGTTTCTTCAATGTTGTAGGAGCACGCAGCAGTGCGCATTTCTCCAAGAAGTGAGGTGCAAAACCTCAACCGTCATTGTTGAGCTCAAAGCCCAGGAACAACACTGTGTACTCAGTGATGTGAGATTTTGCAGAGTTAAATTTGTAACCGAAGTCCTCAAATTGACAAATTAGGCGGTCAGGGCGACACAGATGAGGCCATAATTTGTCGTCTGTGAGATAAATGTCATCCACATACGAACATGCATCTGGGTCCAGCCTCTCCAAAAGAGAGACTGTGCGGGCCGCAAAGACGCCTGGACTGTTCTGATAGCCCATAGCCAATCTTCTGAACTGGCATTGTTAGCCACCGCAGGTAAATGCTGTCCATTGACTACTAAGAAAGGACAGGTTATGGCCGAAAAAACCATTGGATATGTCAAGCATGGTTTTAAACATTTTACGCACGCTGCTATCCACAATGCAGAACTGTGAGTATTTTTTACTGCGCAGGTCCGACAATGAGAGTTCAAGTGCCAGTAATCCAATACCAAACGTACGAGCCATCAGGCTTACTCACAGTAAAAAGAGGGTTATTCATCGGAGAACGCACTTTTCAGTCACACCTTGATATTCCAGTTGTTCAAGGATTTCTGCCACGGCAGCTTTCGCTTCACGTCGCATGGGGTATTGGGGTAGAGGCTGTGGCATAGACCACAATGGTATCTCATGTTGGGGGGAACATTTTTCCCAGCCACAGTGAGTACGGTACAAAGCTGGTGCACACACCTTAGCCCAATCTTCTGCAAAATGCAGAGCCTGCTCCTTCAGCATAGTGTGCGCGAAACTAGGGAGGATCACTTCCTCTCCTTATGGAGCTGCTAAAACAAAAGGTGGGTGTGGGTAGGGGTTTGGACGGACCGGAAGAACAGGCGGGGAGGCCGGATGTAGTGCGCTATGATCAGCGAGATTTATTGACTTTGCAGGGTATGGAAGGAAAGTCTCAGGGAAAACAAACAATGTTCGGTAGGTCCAGGATGTCCTCCGCTGGGTGGGCGTCGTCTGGTGGGGGTTCTCCGCTGGGCTGGGGTCGTTGGGTGAGGGTCTCTGCTGGGCTGGGGTCGTCTTGTCCTGGGATGTGCACCGGTGTCCCTCGGAGGTATATACAAAGGAGAGAAAGCACAGGGCCGTTAGTCCTTTAGCGTAGGACCGTTTGAGTACTGTCACCGACACCGGGTTGTGAAGGTTCGGAAAGCGAAATGTGGGGGCGGGACGGTAAGGAGGGCTAAGAAGGGAAGGACAAGAAAGAGGAGGGGAAGAGGGTGATATCATGAAGGGAAGGTGCAATGGCGTCTATACAATATACAGTGCGAGTGGTAGGGTTATCTATAATATACAGTGGCTCGGTGGTCTATCAGGTGAGGTTCTAGTTACACTACTTTACAACTATCTACAATGGGAACACGGAGAATAGATAACAGCGTACTCACGTGCCCCGCCACAACTCTCCAGCGACTTGCGGCCGCTCTCCAGCAACCTCCTGAGGACTCCACCAGTCTTCGGACCAGACGTCCTCTTCCTCGTCCTTGCCTCGGCTCTTCAACTCGCCTCCGCTCTCCGTCACGGGTTCTTTGCTTGCTCGCTCCTGCCACGGGTCTGCTGCTCGGAACGCTCTCCCTTCCGGGTTGTCGGCTTTTCTGTGTTCCGGGGATGTACTTCCGGTGTCAGGGAGGGACCGCTTCCGGTTCTCCGCGCGTCGCCACTGGTTCCTGTAGGGGGAGAGAGAGGGGAGGAGTCCTGGTTGACAGGGACGCGTTATGGCCGGGCTTGGAGATCAGGGACCTCAGGCTCGGACGCCACCCCGCAGAG
Source organism: Lissotriton helveticus (assembly GCF_964261635.1). Taxonomy (NCBI): domain Eukaryota; kingdom Metazoa; phylum Chordata; class Amphibia; order Caudata; family Salamandridae; genus Lissotriton; species Lissotriton helveticus. Next base: position 2,098,393,434 of record NC_136063.1, on the reverse strand, counting down.
GTGAGAGCCGCTTCCTTTCCACATCCCCTTTCCCTAGCGGTCTTTCTTGTAGGGGTGGTGGGTGTTGGATAACGGGAGAGATAATCCACGTTAAACTGTTCCAGCCCTTTTCGGTGTAGTGTTTTGAATCGATAGGGTTGCAGGGATAGGAACCACCGGAGCACTCGGTTGTTGTGGCCCCTGTTGCGGGCCATCCATTCCAGCGGGGCATGGTCGGTGTACAAGACAAATTCACGTCCCTCTAGGTAATATCGAAGGCTTTCCACTGCCCACTTAATAGCCAGTGCCTCTTTTTCAACAACTGCATAATTCATCTCACGAGGGAAGAGCTTTCTACTGAGGTAGAGGATTGGCCTTTCGACCCCTTTCGGGTCCTTCTGTGATAGGACAGCCCCAAACCCTGATCGGAGGCATCCATCTGAAGGATGAATGGCTGTGTATAGTCGGGCTAATAAGTACAGGTTCGGAAACTAAGGAGTGTTTGAGCTGATTAAATGCATGCAATAACAGAGAAGAGGGGTTCTGTAGTTTCTCATCGGTTCTAGTGGCTTTCTTTAACAAATCGGTCAACGGGGCCGCAGTTTGGGAAAAGTTGAGGATGAACCTCCTATAATAGCCCAATAGACTGAGGAAGGCCCGAAGTTCTTTCCGTGTTTGGGGAAAGGTTATGGCCTGGATGGCCTTTATCTTGTTATCCTGGGGTCGGATAACCCCTTCACCCAACAGGTACCCCAGATAGTTCTCGCTTTGGGCAGCTAGGGTAGTCTTGGAGGGGTTAATGGTGAACCCGTGATTCCCAAGGGACGATATGACGGCCTGAAAATGTTGTACATGCTGTCCCCAACTGTCACTATAGATGACAATATTGTCTAGGTATGCCCCGGCGTATTGGGAATGGGGCTGTAGTACAGGTTCATGGCCCTCTGAAACGTAGCCGGGGCTCCATGGAGCCCGAAGGGCTTTACCTTAAATTGCAACAGGCCTTCTGGGGTTGAGAACGCTGTTTTTCTTTTATCTTCTTCTTTTAATGGTATCTGCCAATAACCCTTGCACAGGTCAAGGGTGCTTATGTACTTGGCCTTGCCTATGCGTTCCACCATCTCATCTACGCGGGGTAGGGGGTAGGTGTCGAAACTAGAGACCTTATTCACCTCTCTGAAATCTATACAGAATCTCGTGGAGCCATCAGGCTTGGGAACTAGGACGATGGGCGAATTCCAGCTGCTGATGGACGGCTCTATGATGCCCATCCTCAACATCTGATCTGTCTCTTCTTTGATGATGAGCCTGCGTGCTTCGGGGATCCGATAGGGCCATTGTCTCACTGTTTTTCCCGGTTCCGTGTGTATGAAAATGAAATGAAATGAAATGAAAAGAAACTTATAAAGCGCACTGCGGCCAAGCGGCTTCCTGGCGCTGAGGATCACATCAGTATCTGCCTAAAAGGTGCGGGGGAGAGTTAGCCAGGGAAAGCCTGAAGAAAGAAAAAAGTTTTAAGGGCTTTCCGAAAGTGAGAGAAGATAGGAATGGAGCGAATAGAGAGGGGGAGAGAGTTCCAGATCTGAGGAGCCCGCACAGAGAAACGGGTGCCACCGGTACGGGATTTGCGGAAACGGGGGACGTGAAGAAGGGAGAGGGAAGAAGAGCGGAGAGAGCGACTGGGGGCATGAGAAGAGATCAGAGAATTGATAAAGAAAGGAGCGGAGCGGGCATGCGCCCGGAAGGCCAGACAAGCAAGTTTAAATTGGGACCTGAAATGAACGGGGAGCCAGTGAAGGGTTTTGAGGGCAGGAGTGATATGGGAGAACTTAGGAAGACGGAGAACAAGACGGGCCGCCTGGTTCTGGATGGCCTGGAGACGGCGAGTCTCGTAGGCAGGAATGCCTACATACAGGCCATTTCCATAATCCAGGCGGGATGTAATGAGGGCAGTAATGATAACTTTGAGGGCATCAACAGAAAAAAACCGGGAAATTTTGCGGATGAGGCGGAGGGAGAGGAAGCAGGAGGACACAACAGAACTAATGTGCGCATGGATGGAAAGATCATTGCTGATCTTGATGCCCAGGGTCCGAACAGAAGGAACAGGGGAGGGGGGAGGACCAAAAGAAAGGGGCCAGTGGGCTGAGGACCAGGGATTAGAGGGGCCACCAGTGAGAACGAGCTCTGTCTTGTCAGGGTTGAGCTTCAAATGATTGAAGCTCATCCACTGGGAAATAAAGACAAGAGTAGAGCTGAGCTTGGGAAGGGAGTGAATGGGGGAGGATAGATCGAAAACGAGCTGGAGGTCATCTGCGTAGTTATACACCGAGACCCCCAGCTCAAGAAGCGAGGAAATGAGGGGGCGGATATAGAGATTAAAGAGAAGGGGGGAAAGGGAAGAGCCTTGGGGTACCCCACAGGTGACCGGGAGGGGGGGTGCAGAGAAATCAGAGAGGTGAACTGCCTGTGATCGTCCCTGAAGGAAGGACGCGATCCAGGAGAGGGCAGAGCCCTGGATGCCCGCTGCGCTGACACGGTCAAGAAGAATGGCATGGTCGACCGTGTCAAACGCAGCGGACAAATCCAAAAGGACTAAGGCCTGAGGAAGGTTACTATCGGCCTTGCCTTTCAGTTCATCCAGGACCGCAAGGACCACACCCTCGGTTGAGTGGCCAGGTCGGAAACCAGCCTGGTGAGAGGCCAAGATGTTATTCTCCTCTATGTAAGAGGAGAGGCAAGATGTCACGTAGCTCTCAAGAATCTTCCCTAGATAGGGAAGAAGGGAGATCGGCCTAAAATTCGATGGAAGGGAGGGGTCCAGGCCAGCTTTCTTCAGGATGGGAAGCACAATGGCAGACTTAAAGGAAGAAGGGACAGAACCCAGAGCCAGGCAAGAGTTGAGAAAGGTTAGGGGGGGGGGGGTAGGGCAACTGGTGTATAGGGTTCTGAGGATGCGAGCAGGTGCACAGTCCGCCGGAGAACCAGACTTGACCTTAACGAGAAGGTCAAGGAAAAGCTCTGGTGATTGAAGTGATCCAAAACAGAGGAGGAGTGTATGGCGTGTTCTATAATGGTTGTGTGTCCCGGTAGTGAGGAAAAACACGCTTGTAGGGTGGTCAAGGACCGTCTGAGGTCCTGTTTGTTTATTTCAGGTAGGTCTGGGTCTATGCAGCTTTCAAAAGGGAGGATATTCTGGGTTCGTGTCCCGGAGAGGACAGGGCGTGGTCCCTCCCATTTTTTCAGGAGATTTACGTGGTATATCTGGGTTAGACCTCTGGTGGAGTCTGTTTCGATTTCATACGTGACAGGGGTCACTTGTCTTAGGACAGGGAACGGGCCCTGCCACTGCCCTAGCAGTTTATGGTCGGAGGATGGCATAAGTAACAGTACTAGATCCCCAGCGACAAAGGAACGGGCCTTGGTTCCTTTGTCGTACTGGTGTTTCTGTGTGGTTTGGGCGGTTACCATATTCTGCCTCACTATCTCTCTTATTTGCCCTAAGTGGGTCTTAAGGTTGTCCACGTATTCGGGCAAAGGCCGGGCTCGGTCCGGTTCGGCTTCCCAGGCCTCCAGAGCCATGTCCAACAGCGTACGTGGTGCTCGCTCATACGATCACTGCAAAGGTCGCCTGAGGCTTGAGCCGGGCGTTTCACTCTCTTCTCCTGCTGCTATTTTTAAAAAACTATTTGGAAGCATTTACCCTTTGTGTCCTCCCCCCCCCTGCACTAGCGCGCGGAATTAGCGCGACGCTTAGTGTCAACATCGATTTCTGGTGAAGACACTATTTTATTTTTTATTTTAATTGGATTGTACTCACCTCACGTAGCGCTGCCTTCTCCTGAGGTTCCGGACGATTTTAGGGCTGTTTCGAACTGATTCGGGCAGAGCTTTTGCGGCGGCCATCTTAGGTGGGATTTTCCTCCCTTGGGGGCGAGAGGCGCCGGTATAAAAACAGTGAAGGGACAAACTTTCAAAGATCACTGCAAAGGTCGCCTGAGGCTTGAGCCGGGCGTTTCACTCTCTTCTCCTGCTGCTATTTTTAAAAAACTATTTGGAAGCATTTACCCTTTGTGTCCTCCCCCCCTGCACTAGCGCGCGGAATTAGCGCGATGCTTAGTGTCAACATCGATTTCTGGTGAAGACACTATTTTATTTTTTATTTTAATTGGATTGTACTCACCTCACGTAGCGCTGCCTTCTCCTGAGGTTCCGCCCGATTTTAGGGCTGTTTCGAACTGAGATTCGGGCAGAGCTATTGCGGCGGCCATCTTAGGTGGGATTTTCCTCCCTTGGGGGCGAGAGGCGCCGGTATAAAAACAAACAGCTATGACTCCGCGCAGCGGACGCGTTCAGCGGGAGCGCCGTACTCGTGCCGGAGTCAAGCCAGAGTCCTGCCCGTCTGCGCCCATCCGCGACAGACTGTGGCACGGGGCCGGGAACGCTGCTAGTACCAACACCAAAGTGAGTTACAGTACGCAAGATCTACTGGCTCTTAAACCAGCTCTCAGATGTGCCCTTCATAAATTAGATCCCTCAGGCTGGACAGGCCCAGTGAGTTGTCAGAGTTGCCACTGTACTTTCTCATGGTCTCCGGTGTCCGCCCCGCCTACACCCAATTATACTTTGAAGGCAAGCCTAATCAATGCCAGATCCGTGCCGAGGCATGCCCAGCATATACAGGACCTTCTTATTGATGACAACTTAGATTGTCTTTTTATCACAGAGACTTGGCTCAAACCATGGTGTACCCCCGACCTAGTTCATGCCCTACCTCTGGGGTATGGTGTTCAAAGGGCTGACAGGAGATGAAAAACGGGGGGGAGGAGTGGCTATTATACACAGAGATACTTTCAGCTGTTCTGTGACAGAACTCCATGAGCTAAAGGATGCGGAAGGGATGGGCTTCTGTCTTAAAATTCAAGACAACTTCTCCTTTGCCGGGGCACTTATTTATCGCCCACCTTGACCCTGTACAGGTTTTCTGGGAAGCATTGGAGATGTGCTAAGCCCATTGATACTCAGATATTCTAACTTCACTCTGTTAGGAGACATAAATATCCACCTAGAGTCTACAATGGAAGCATCTACTGCCTCCTTTAGGGAAACCATGGGTGTACTGGGTCTCACTATTTGTGACACTGAAGCCACCCATGAGGCCGGACACACAATAGATTGCATTGCCACTAACTTAGCTATGCTAACTACAGACCGCCCTAAACCACAAACGTGGACGGACCACGCACTAATCCCTTTTACCTTCCCGTTAGAGATAAACAGAAAGAATAATTATGCAGAAGATTGTTATCAGATTAGGCGTAATGAATGGAAAGCTATAATGACCCACCCAGAACTAACTACTATGGCTAGAGAATGCAGACCTAAGCCACTAGGACCATCTAACGTAAACACTTTTAGGGCTGGATGACTGAACTAAAAGGTATGACTGGTCAGAGAAGTAGTAAAGGTAGACCTGGGAAAAAGAAGACGTCCGCGCCCTGGTTCGACCGAGAACTTAAAAATAAACAGGGGGAGCTACGAAGAGCTGAACGTAACTGGCGGAAAAACTATCGCAGCACAGAACGTAGGACATATAAAAAAATTAAGAGTACTTACCACGCCCTAATTAAACAAGCAAAAATGAAGCATTTTACGTCAGCAATAGATACAGCCAAGAATAAACATAAAGCTATTTTTAAAATCGTGAATGATTTTACTAAACCCAAATGTTTAATGCAGGATATTCCGCCTTCACAAATACTCTGTGACTCTATCGCAGATTATTTTGAAGAAAAGGTTCAGGGGCTGACGAAGGACTTTGAGATCCCCATACTAGGCTTACAGAAAGAGGCTGACAATATAAGGCAGAAGGCAACCCAGCTTACAGCCTTTTCTACTATCAGTCTGGAGGAGACTGAACGAGCAATCCTGGCAACAAAATCAGGTTCACCATTGGACCCATGCCCTGTTGGACTCCTGCACCTCATTGCAGAAACTGTCAACCCAGTCATAAATGACATTGTTAATAACTCACTGTCTACGGCCAATGTCCCCCCAGAGTGGAAACTGGCAGCAGTGAAACCACTGCAAAAAAAACAACTTCCAGACCCCACTATACTTTCAAATCTACGCCCCATTTCACTACTTGCGGCACTGTGTAAAATCACAGAATCAATTGTAAATAAACAACTTACACGCTTTTTGGAAGACACTGAAGTATGGCATCCTAACCAAGCAGGTTTCAGGGCTCAACATTCCACGGAATCAGCTCTCCTGTTCACTACTGAAACTATCCGCTCAGCCTTAGATCAAGGTAAGAAGGCCGTCTTGATATTACTAGATCTGTCGGCGGCCTTCGACACGGTCTCGCATACTATCTTAATAGACCGACTAACAACATCTGGCGTTACAGGCATAGCCCTGGAGTGGATAAAGAATTACCTAAATGACAGGAGACAAGTGGTGACCTTGGGGGAATTCCGTTCCAGTGAGAAACCACTGTCAACGGGGGTTCCTCAGGGTTCTAGTCTGAGTCCGACATTATTTAATGTCTATACCGCACCTCTGATAAAGTTAATATCGTCATTTGGCATGGATGTAATAGCATATGCCGACGATACACAACTTATCCTGGTAATGGATAAAGACAACCAGGTTTGGGAGGAAAAACTCAAATGCTGCCTAACGGCCACATTTGATTGGATGCGGAGAAATCATCTAAAATGCAACACAGGCAAAACTGAGATCATGCCAATAGGCCCAAAAAACGATTTAATTCCCAGATTATGGTGGCCGGAGAAGGCAGAAATACCACCGCACACCACCGTTTTGGCTCGTAACCTTGGGGTACACTTTGATGCCGATCTGTCTTTTAAACATCAGGCCGCAAAAGTAGCAGGCACCTGTTTTGGGGTGATAAAGGGGCCCAGGAAGTTCTTTGACCTACTGCCCTTTGAGGCAAGGAAAACAGTTACGGTTGCATTGGTGACATCACGCATTGATTATTGCAATAGCCTATATGCTGGCACTAACAAAGTGGTCACCCATAAACTCCAGATGGTACAGCATGCGGCAGCAAGGCTGGTTTTAAAATGGCCGAGAAAATCCTCAGCAACCAAAGCCCTCAACACACTTCATTGGTTGCCCATAACTAAAAGGATCCTGCATAAAGTGCTTGTAATCACCTTTCGAGCTGTCCACGATCTAGGCCCTCTATATTTGAGGAATACATTTATAAGATACTGCCCAACCCGAGCATTACGATCCCTTAATGCTAATCTATTGACCGTTCCAAGGTTTAGACTTAAAACTCGAGGGGGCAAATCCCTGGCGGTACTAGGTGCAAAAGCGTGGAATGTCCTCCCCCCACACCTAAGAGCGCTAGACAAAGAACAAGACTTCCGTAAACAACTAAAAACCTGGATCTACAAGCTCCCAGACATAACGGCCAGAGCTTTAGTGTGACCCCGGCCATGGTCAAATTAAGCATTAATGTAACATCTGACACTAGGGTGACAATGCAGGGGCGCCGAGATACTCCTTAGAGCGATTGTTGCGCGGTATAAATGGACAATTACAATTACAATTACGGTGAGTATCCAGTACTGCTTTGGACATTACACCGGATTGCAAATAGAGCAAGGGGGAGCATCTTTTCCCATTTTTTTACTCTCCAGGCCTAACAGTTTCTTGAGGGTGGCCTTTAGGGTAGCGTTATAACGTTCCACTAACCCGTCTGTTAGGGGGTGGTAAGCCGAGGTTCTTATTTGTTTAATACCCAGGTGGGAGCATACTTGGCGCATGAGGGAGGAGACAAAAGGGGTCCCTTGAACCGTTAGGATCTCACGGGGAAAACCTACTCGAGAAAAAAAGGAGATGAGGGCTTTTGCAATATTCTAGGTGGTGGGTTGACGCAGGGGAACTGCCTCCGGGAAGCCGGTGGCATAGTCCATCAAAATCATAGCATACCTACACCCACTCCTAAAAGGTAGCATAGGTCCTATGAGGTCCATCCCCACTCGGCTAAAAGGTACATCGATGAGAGGAAGGGGTTGTAGAGGCACCCTAGGGGGTCGATACCGACTGTTCTTCTGGCACACAGGGCACTCTCGGCAATAACGTTTGATCTGCCCGTACACACCGGGCCAATACATTTCTCCAGGATCGTTTGTCCCATTTTTTCGTCACCAAAATGACCCCCCAGTAGGTGACTGTGAGCCAGAAACAGTACCTTGTCACGAAAAGGGCTGGGAATGATCAACTGAGGGGTTTGCTGGGGCCCTCCCTTCCTGTACAGGAGACCATTCTTTTTGAAGAAGTAAGAACCTACTTGTAGCGGGTCCTCGTTGTCCATGGCACGACCCCAAGCGTCCTGTAATACAGGGTCTTCTTGCTGGGCCGCGCGGAACTCCCTGTCGGTTTCCCAAGGATGGGTGTCCACTTGAACGGGATAGGCCATGGAATAGTCCCTTTTTTCCTTCTTCTTTTGGCTCTTGGATTTAAGGGGTTTGGGAGGTGGTTCCAACGAGGGAGGGGTTTGGGAAAACGGGGCATCGGCCCACCATCTCTCCAGTGAGTCGGTGGTATCATGAAGAAGGCGGGGAAGACCACTGTAGTCGCTACCCAGGATGCCTTGTTCTGGTAGGTTGAGCACCAGACCGACTGTTAGTAAACTTCCTTCATTTGTGGGGTGTTGTACTCGTACTCTTGCTGTTGGGTAGCTCTTCGTGTCACAGTGTACACCTTTGATGGCCACAGTACCGGTCACGGGGCCGATAGGGGTTGGCAATTCCTGGGGTCGGAGGATGCTCTGCCGGCACCCAGTATTGGCGAGGGCCATCACTCGGTGACCCTCTATTCTTACCGGACAGCGGAAGGGCGGAGGGGTTGCTTCAGCGGTGAGACAAACATAGTTCCTGGGGAAACCAATGTCCATGGGTTCCTCCTTCTGCGGGCATATGCGGGCTATGTGCCCGTATCCTCCACAATGATAGCACTGAGGACCGGGAAGGGTTGGTCAAGGCGGTACCGGGTCGGGCAACAAGGGAATGGGATCAGGTTTCCTGGGCAGGGGGGGCCTTTGGGCCCGGAGGTGGCTGCCATGTGGTGCCCGGGTAGGATGTTCATGCTTGATTTTGTGGAATTCGTGCGCCCTGCTATAGGCGCTGGCTATCTCTACTGCGCTCTCTAGCGTCAGGCGGGCGTGTTGTCGGACCCACTTTTGGGTAGCCGGATGGAGTGAAGCCAAGAACTGCTCCAGGTAGATCTTCGAGAGGATGTCCTCCTTCGAGGCCGTGGCAGGCTTCAGCCAACAATTGGCCAGATCATGAATACGAAACGACAAAGCCCGGGGTGTCTCCTGGGGTCCTTCTCGTGTTTGCCGTAGACGAACCCTGTAGGTTTCGTCATCGATCCCCAGACGCTCCAGAATGCAGTTTTTTATGTCAGTATAAGGGGTTTGTCCCTGTATGTTTGCCTGTTGATAGGCTGCCTGTAATTCCCCCGTCAATAGAGGACCCAGGTAGTGACCCCAGCGATCGGCAGGCCAGGCAGCAGCCTGGGCCAGGCGTTCAAAGTTCGTAAAGAAGAAATCAAGGTCTTCACCTGGCACGTATTTTTGCAAAACCACTGAGGGTAGTGAGGTAACAGGTCTTTGCTGTCCCATGACATCGGTGAGTCGCCCTATGGCTTGATCCTGAGCGGCGCCCTGGTCCTTCAGGATGTCATGTAGCTGTCCGCGATCGTCCTCGGCCGTCTTGAGGAATCGCTCCATCATTTTCCCTAGTTGCTCTTGGCTTTCTGCCAGCTTCTTGACTGCGGCCTCCATGCCTCCGGTATATCCCACTTCTGACACCAAGTGTGGAGTAGGGGTTTGGGCGGACCGGAAGAACAGGCGGGGAAGCCGGATGTAGTGCGCTATGATAGCGAGATTTATTGACTTTGCAGGGTATGGAAGGAAAGTCTCAGGGAAAACAAACAATGTTCGGTAGGTCCCGGATGTCCTCCGCTGGGTGGGCGTCGTCTGGTGGGGGTTTTCCGCTGGGCTGGGGTTGTCGGGTGAGGGTCTCTGCTGGGCTGGAGTCGTCTTGTCCTGGGATGTGCACCGGTGTTCCTTTGGAGGTATATACAAAGGAGAGAAAGCACAGGGCCATTAGTCCTTTAGCGTAGGACCATTTGAGTGCTGTCACCGACACCGGGTTGTGAAGGTTCGGAAAACGAAATGTGGGGGCGGGACGGTAAGGAGGGCTAAGAAGGGAAGAACAAGAAAGAGGAGGGGAAGAGGGTGATATCGTGAAGGGAAGGTGCAATGGCGTCTATACAATATACAGTGCGAGTGGTAGGGTTATCTATAATATACAGTGGCTCAGTGGTCTATCAGGTGAGGTTCTAGTTACACTACTTTACAACTATCTACAATGGGAACACGGAGAATAGATAACAGCGTACTCACGTGCCCCGCCGCAACTCTCCAACAAGTTGCGGCAGCTCTCCAGCCACCTCCTGAGGACTCCACCAGTCTTCGGACCAGACGTCCTCTTCCTCGTCCTCGCCTCAGCTCTTCAACTCGCCTCCGCTCTCCGTAATGGGTTCTTTGCTTGCTGGCTCCTGCCACGGGTCTGCTGCTCGGAACGCTCTCCCTTCTGGGTTGTCGGCTTTTCTGTGTTCCGGGGATGTACTTCTGGTGTCAGGGGGGGACCGCTTCCGGTTCTCCGCGCGTCGCCACTGGTTCCTGTAGGGGGAGAGAGAGGGGAGGAGTCCTGGTTGACAGGGACGCGTTATGGCCGGGCTCAGAGATCAGGGACCTCAGACTCGGACACCACCCCGCAGAGGTAAGGGCCGCTTCCTTTCCACAGTGGGCTACTACCAATCAGTCATAGGTAGTAGTTAGATTCTCCCAGAATACCCCTTTTATAATACGTTGTATGTCACCTTCAATTAAAAGGACGATTTCAAGTCTTTCTAGTGTCAGCTGTCTCAACAACAACGACAGAAGTGGACGCAGCGCCCCCCGCACTATGGTAATTTCCGCTGCGCTGTCCAGCTGCGTCAGCGCCCATGTCAGATTCCGAAGCAGCGTTCTCACTATCCGTGGCATACCTCGCTGTTAAAGCAGCAACTTTCTTTTTCTGAAACTGGAGTCTTTGACGTGGAGAGTCGTCCTGCTTGCCTTTACAGTCTGACTTGCGGGGTTGCTCTTGTTTTGCACCCCGTCCTCTGCCGCTGTCTCCTCTACCGGTGGACGAGACCAATGTGTCCTGTAAAGAGCGAGGAGAACATTGATCAGGAACCTGAAAAACAATCAGGTGACTTAATAGTAGCGCAGTCGCGCAATTCATATGTGCGCTCAGTAGACGCAGGTACTGGGGAAGTGGGACGTGACCCCTGTTTCTGTTGCTGTCTCCCCTGTTTTTTATTCTTGTTCCAATTCTGCATTGGAAAATTGGGGCGTTCATCCTTATCAGATTTCGCCGCCTGAGTTTGCTTCTGCACTGCTTTGGCAAAAGGCTTAATACCCAAACTATTACGGCCAATGGTATTATATGCCAATGTAATAATTTTCGGCAATTGACCTGGTTTATCGGCATCGGGGACATTGAGCAAAGCATTAGACACCTGGAAGCTTACCACATCTCCCTTGACATTAGCAAGGACCAGATCGGAAACTACGTCAAACACTCCTACGAGTCTCATTCCCAAATCAACCGCTGCCTCTGGCCCGTGCTCGTCCTGAACACGCTTAATGACGGGGGGAAGGACAGCCGTGGACAGCCATGGACGGAGTGCCGAAGCACTTAGCATAAACTGCCGCAAAGATTTTACCCCAAGTATCACAATCAGTCACTTCCGGCACTAAGTCTTTCTGCAAACTAATAGTGAGAATCCTGTGTTTTTCAACAGGAGTCGAGTTAAGTAATACCTCTTCCAGTTGGTCAAATATCTCCGCAAGCCAAAAAAGCATATCATCCTTTTCCAGGGGGCACTTGCCATAAACTAATTAACCATGACAGGATTAATTTTGATTCCGACCGGTCCAACTGGACGCGCCACAGCACCAGGTGCCCCGCCCTGGATGTTGCGGGTCACATATTGAACTAGAGCCCGGTGCACTCTAACCAAAGAGATATAGAGCACACGCAACTCTTCAATAGTGACTACGGTATAACGCAGATGCGGTGTGTAACCAGCCAAAACCGGCCACGTGGCCCCTGGAATGGACAAAGGGCCCAACCGAACCGATGTTAAATATTGGGGAAGAGCTCCATCAAACCAAGCGCGATGCTGCCAAGGATTAATAGGGATCTCCAGAGTCCCATATGTGGTGTAGTGTAGAGGCATGGTGGTGGGAGTATAAATGGGAAACAGACCAGAATTAGCATCAGCAGCAGGAAAGGTCACCCAGGAGTGAAAGAGCTCTAATGGGTATGCTGCCTCAGCACTCACTACAAAAACAACCGCTAAGCCATCTACTGTGACGCCAAACGACAGCAAATGATTGCGGATTGCCACCCAACTATGTTGCGGGATATCAATGTCAGCTATAAGGACACGGAAAAGAACAGGTACAATGCAAAGAAATGTAGCACAACTGGGCAGTAACTCAGTAGAAACCGTTTTAAATTATCAAGCTTGAAAAGACCTATGTAACTATAAGTAGGTTTACCCGTCACCACTGTCAACCGGAAACAATAGTGAGGGGGTCGTGGATTGATATAAGCACTACTTGAGAGTCCCAAAATAAGACCACTAAGTTGGGTGCGCCATGTTGCAGGGATTCTGCTCCCACATAGAACTGTGCACAGAGACCCAGGACCTCAGTGAAGTGTGGTGGACCAAAAAACTCACCTTAGTACCTAGAAACCCTAACCAGCTAGCATCAGTGTCACATTAGCTCTTCGTTCTATAGCAAAGGAACCAATGATTAGACATCTCAGAACATGCGACTTAGGTTATACTCATGAATGGTGGGAAGCAACAACACTATTTCGTTACACTGTCATACCGGTCCACAACAGGAGTAAAAAGAGACACGGGACGACGTGCTCTAAGATATAGTATCTTTGATAACATAAGCAGACATATGATTAGAAATAATATGATCAGCATTGTTACAATCCCATAAAACACAAAAGGAGAAATCATATTACAATGATGGTGAAAACAGGTCTTATAGTGCCTATTGTAATACCCTCCCTAGATAGGAACTATGTTTTATAAAATATAGAAGGTCTCTTAGGCTTGTGTGGGGGACCTCATACCTCCAAGATCAGCAGCAGTGTATCACATCAGGATCTGCAAAAGCTCTCGGTCTCTCTGGAAAAACGTTATTCTTCCAAGTGTCTGCTATCCTGCGTACAGTGCAATTTTAAAGGCGCCAGAATCGCGTTGGATGCTGCTGCATGTATGTTATGTCTAAAACGTGAGCCTACAGCTACCTTGTTATGATAACATTAGAGGCTTTACCACTCACTGTACAGATTAGGGTTGCGATGTAAGTCCAGGGATGTCGAAAACAAACTATTCTCATGTGAAGCATTTCACGCAGCCTAACTCACAACAACAGCTATATGTAGTGTTGTGTGCAAAAGCAGCAAAAGGGTAAAATGTTGTTTAAACTTCTAATAAGCCTATGCTAACATAACAGTGTGCGCAACAAGGCCCAGCCCTCACTAAAGCTGTTGAAGGTGAACTTGCCACAACTAGTTTCAGACCACCTACAGAGCATGAAGTGGCTGGTATTTAGCCTGGGGTTCTTCATTAACAGGTCAAGCCTCATCTGCAACCCACACAGAGACTGCTCTTTATTGGGGCCATCTTAGACACAGTCATCTTGAAGACCTTCCAGATGAGTCCAGAACATTCAGGCTATAATCCTGATATTTTTTTTTATTCCATCATTGACAGTTTTGCCATTGCTTGGCCTGTTAGCTTTCTGCATCCTCGTGGTGCATTTTGCCTGGAAGCACATGTGAACTTGTTCATGGAATTAATGTCTGAAGTAGGCACTGCACTAGGGGAGCTTTTTGGATAAGTTTGACATCTCCGAGGAGACCTCTCAAGATCTTCAGTGGTGGATGACGAACAGCTTCATGAGTTATTGCCAATGCTTCTTCCTTCCTCCTCAGTAGGTATGGTTGTAACTGATGCATCATCCCTGTACTAGACGTGCCACCTTTATAAACAGAGGATTCAAATTATCACCCCCCTTTGGAGCAGTGTGCCACATAAATGTGTGCCTCATAGTTTTCCCTGAAGGTGCTTCTGCTGTCCGTAAGGTGCAACTGGATTCAAGTGCTCACTGACAATATTACTGCCATTTGGTACTGCAATAAACTAAGTGGCTTGTACTCCCACACTTTCTGTGCTGAAGCTCTGAGGTTGTGGCGTTGGCTGGTGCTCTAATGAGATCTTGCTTTTGCTTTTCAACATCGGGGTAGACAAACTCTGGAGATGTCATCTTACCGATGGCAGTTCAAGGGGCTTTTGACCAGTGGGAATTGTCTTCAGTGGACTTTTTCACTATCTCCCAAAATGCTCATTGTTCCGTCTTTTGTGCTGTCGAAATTTCTCTTTGAGGATCTCTGGGAGACAAGTTGCTTCTTTGGTGGGACTTTGGCCTTCTGTACTTGTTTTCCATCACTGCGGCAAGACTTATCATCAACCTCCCCAGAAGAGCCCACATCACACCCCACCTCAGAAAGCTGCACGAGCTCCTGATCCAGAAGAGTTGCCAGTTCAAGATGCTGATCCACGTATACAAAGCCCTACACAACGAAGGACCTGCATACATCAACAAATGTCTGATCTTCCACCAACCTACCAGACACCTACAACCTGCTGCCCTCTTTCACGCAGACACCACCCGGATCCGCCGAACCAACAGCAGAGGACACTCTTTCTCACACCTGCCAGTAAAGGCATTGAATAACATCCCCCTGCACTTCTGGACTGCCCTATCGATCCATCAATTCAGGAAAGAGCTAAAAACCTTGATGTTTGAATGAACAAACTACTGCACAGCAGCCAGCTTCTCCAGCTCCTTTAGACCCCCACAGGTGATTTGCAGTACTATATAAATGTCTAATTGATTGATTGATTGACTGCCTCTGATCATGCCTTTTCTGAAGACTGTGAGGTGGGACTTGAGCGCAGGTCCTTCGTTTGTCCCGAGACTGGGCCTGAGTGGTCTGCTAGTCAAGCTCCTGATTTTGACCATCTTGGGTCCTGTTCAGTTTCCTCTTTGTGAGGATCTGCTATGTCAGCACCAGAGCACGGTGTTCGATCCAAACCTTCGAATTCTAAGGGATACCTCTACCTACAGATTCCTCATCTGAATTTGAAAAAACATGCTAGACTGGACCCAAAAACCTTTCCAAATATCTCCCATTGAGGTAGGAGCTCTAACTCCATCACAGTGCCAGAAATGATAACACTGTGACATTACTGGAGCCAAACAGCACCAAGAACGGTACACAGACATCGGTTTCCCATTTCTGACTCCCCCGTTGGCTCCAGTGCCATCAAAGTAACATCCAGGGCTTGGAGGAATGTGCTTCCTCCAAGTCAGCAACATATTTGGGTCTGAACTGGATCCTTCACAAGTTCAAGAAAGCAACACAGCAGATGTCAATGCTGTTGCTCTGCTGCCACCCCCTGCTTCAGAAACGGCGTACTATCTAGTGTTACAAAACACAACTGGGTAAGACACTCCACTGGACATTGACATTGACCCTCAGACTTCATGGCCTTCCCCCACGGAAGTGACCTTTTTCATATTGTTCTTAAGAAGGTGGGTGAAGTTTCGATAGAATCCAGGTCTAACATTCTTATGGCAATCCAGCAACCTGTCTCCACTTCTGCAGAGCTTCTTCTGCCCTTTAAAGAGGTGCTAATAGAGCTAGTTAGAGACAACAGGTAGAAACATACATCAGCCTCGACAGTCAACTGCAAAATGGCCATCTCCAGGTGATTGACTTTTCTGAGGATTCAAATCATGCCGATTAATTCTGGTTGTGCAAGCATCAACCCGTACTAAACAAAATCTGGGAGCTTTATCAGCTCATCCTCCTGATATGGATTCAAAAAAGTTAGAAGCCGTAGAGAAGATGTTCTCAGCAGGTAACCTGGGTCTTTGTTCCCTTGATGCTGTCTATCTCCTGGGCAGGTATACTGATGGTATTTAGGACATGGCAACAACGGCTACCCCAAACTTATCAAACCCCCTTGAAGAGCACATTGTTGAGGTAGTCTGTGATAACAAGATGCATCAAGGCAACATATGTTGGGATGGAATTGATAGGACAGACTTGGTAGCTTGGGCCAGGGACTACACAGTAGCCTTATTCAAGAATGCTTGACTTTGGTCTGCAGACATCTCCAGGGACGTCCAGGCCGTATTGATGGATATGCTCTTTGATGGGCATGCCTTTTTGGGGACAAAGCAGATGAGGCTTTACAGAAGGTTAACATGGGAAGGGCTAAAGCCCAATCTTTGGGGATTCTGTCACCTCCTAGGTACTACAAACAGGCCCTATCCAAGCTCCCTTTCTCTACTACTCTGCAAATGTGCCTCCTGATGCACTACTTGTGGGGCGATGAAGTCCCCTTGGATGTTGAGGGTCCTTGTGGGCCAACTACCCCTTCTGTTACCGCCAGAAAAGTCCCACATGAATATGTCTCTTTAAAACGCGTGGTGTAACCACGATGTAGGTAAAAATGAGGTCGTTACAACAACCGCGTTGTTACCATGCATGGCTTTACATCATCGCAAGTCGTTTCTATGCCTTGCACTAGATGGCACGCTTGACTTAGGAATAGTATAAAATACTATTCCTACTCCAGTTAGCGCAACAGCAGGGAATGTGTTGGATTTAAAATCGAACACATTCCCTGGTGTTGCGCGCCATCTAGCGCAAGCCGTTGAAACGACTTGCGATGTAATGCCAGGCTTGGTAGCAACGCCAACGATGTAACGTCCGAGTTGTAACCTGCCCGGGTGGTATTACCTGCTTTTAAACCGCTGTTTCCCAGTCCCACATAGCTGGATTGCTGAGAGGATGTAGGGGGCCATGCCCCCTTTCTACATCACTCTGCAAACAGGCATCCTGGTGCAATACTAATTGGCAGATGAAGTGCTCTTGGACACATCACAACCTTAGGTCTTTCCTTATGGGCCTTGTCTGGGTATTATCATACACTTTATTTCCATTTTCTAGTTATGTTTCCACAGCCAGTTTCTATAGTGATGTCTGTGCGCCGGACGGGACTTATACGACTCCACTGACGTCACAACCAGAGCCGACGTAATCTCGGAGTCATAGGGCGCCGTCCCCCGGCATCCCGAGGGACTGCTGAAAACTTTCTGGATCCAATCTGATCCCTGGGTGAATTCAAAAGTTAAGGAATCTGCTGCTAGACTGTGTCTCTACCAGATAATATCTTACCAGAGGTAAATAACTTGTTTATTATTAATAAACAGTTCATATTAATGACAATCACGATTATTTCAAACTATTTTTACCAGCATGCAATTTGCGAGTGTGAGACTGCAAACACCTTTTCATGGTTTGAAATACATATGTAACAAGTGTTAAATTCTTAGCAGGGACTGCAGAGGTCAAGAGTAACTGTTTCATTCCAATTGTAACAGTCCTTTTTGATTTATTGTTTTTACTGTGTTTAACAATTATGCATTGAAATAGAAAGCATATCAATCAATCAATCAATCAATCAATGCATTTATATAGCGCACTACTCACCCGGAGGGTCTCAAGGCGCTGGGGGGAGGGGGTCCGCTACTGCTCGAACAGCCAGGTCTTGAGATGCTTCCTGAAGGCGAGGTGGTCCTGGGTCAGGCGTAGGTGGGTAGGAAGGGAGTTCCAAGTCTTGGCAGCCAGGTAGGAGAAGGACCTTCCTCCTGTGGTGGCTCTTCGGATGCGGGGGACGGCGGCGAGGGCGTGGCTGGTCGATCGAAGCTGGCGTTTGGGAGCGTAGAAGTTGAGGCGGCTGTTGAGGTATCCTGGTCCTTGGTTGTGTAGGGCTTTGTGTGCGTGGGTGAGGAGCCGGAAGGTGATTCTCTTGTTGACCGGGAGCCAGTGCAGGTCTCTCAGGTGTCCGGAGATGTGGCTGCGGCGGGGGATGTCCAGGATGAGTCGTGCTGAGGTGTTCTGGATCCGCTGGAGTCTCTTCTGGAGTTTGGCGGTGGTTCCGGCGTAGAGGGAGTTGCCATAGTCCAGACGGCTGGTGACGAGGGCCTGGGTGACCGTCTTCCTGGTCTCGGTGGGGATCCATCGGAATATCTTACGTAGCATGCGCAGGATGTTGAAGCACGACGAGGAGACGGTGTTGACTTGTCTGGTCATGGAGAGGGAGGATTCCAGGATGAAGCCCAGGTTGCGTGCGTGGTCTGTTGGTTTGGGTGCGCTGCCCAGGGCGGGGGGCCACCAGGAGTCGTCCCAGGCGGAGGGTGAGGATCCCAGGATGAGGACTTCCGTCTTGTCCGAGTTCAGTTTCAGGCGGCTGTTCGACATCCATGTGGCTACGTCTGTCATCCCTTCGTGCAGGTTGGCTCTGGCGGTGGCGGGGTCGTTAGTGCGGGAGAGGATCAGCTGGGTGTCGTCGGCGTAGGAGATGATGTTCAGGTTGTGCTGGCGTGCGATGGCTGCGAGGGGGCTCATGTAGACGTTGAAGAGTGTTGGGCTGAGCAAGGAGCCTTCAGGAACTCCGCAGATGACTTCGGTGGCCTCCGATCTGAACGGGGGGAGGCGGACTCTCTGTGTCCTTCCGGCGAGGAAGGAGGTGATCCACTCCAGTGCCTTCTCCTGGATTCCGACGTTGCTGAGGCGCTGTACTAGGGTACGGTGGCAGACAGTGTCGAAGGCCGCGGAGAGGTCCAGGAGGATGAGGGCCGCTGTTTCTCCGTTGTCAAGCAGGGCTCGGATGTCATCGGTAGCTGCGATCAGGGCGGTCTCGGTGCTGTGGTTGGCCCGGAAGCCAGACTGCGAGAGGTCGAGGGAGCCGTTCGTCTCGAGGAAGGCGGCCAGTTGCTTGTTGACGGTCTTCTCGATGACTTTTGCCGGAAACGGGAGCAGCGAGATGGGGCGGTAGTTCTTGAGGTCGGTTGGGTCTGCTGATGGTTTCTTGAGTAGAGCGCTGAGTTCGGCGTGCTTCCAGCTCTCCGGGAAGGTGGCGATGTCGAAGGAGGTGTTGATGATGTCCCGCAGGTGGGGTGCGATGACAGCGTCGGCCTTGTTGAAGACGTGGTGAGGGCAGGGGTCTGTCGGAGATCCGGAGTGGATGGAGTTCATCGTGCGGATGGTGTCTTCGGTGCTGATCGGGGTCCAGGCGCGGAGGGTGGTGGTGGGGGGCGGTGGTTCGGTTGTGGCGTGCGTCGGTTGAGTGCTGAAGCTGTTGTGTATGTCCGCGATCTTGTTGTGGAAGTAGGAGGCGAGGGAGTTGCAGAGGTCTTGCGAAGGGGTGATGTCGCTGTTTCCGGTGTTGGGGTTGGAGAGCTCTTTCACCATGTTGAAGAGTTCCTTGCTGTTGTGTGCGTTGTTGTCCAGTCGTTCCTTGAATGCGGTTTTCTTGGTGGCGTGGATCAGCTGGTGGTGTTTTCGGGTGGCGAGCTTGAGGGCAGTCATGTTGTCCGGTGTTGGGTCTCTGCGCCAGGTTTTATCAAGTGCTCTGCAGTTCTTCTTGGAGCTCTTGAGTTCGTCGTTAAACCATGGGGCTTTCTTGCTGCTGGGTCTGCTCGGCGGGGTCTTCAGCGGGGCGAGGTCGTCTGCGCAGTCGCTGATCCATTTCGTGAGGTTGGTGGCTGCTTGGCTGGGGTTGGTTGTGCTGGTGGGAGAGTTCTTGCTCAGGGAAGTAGCGAGCTGGTCTGTAGTGATCTTGTTCCAGCTTCTGCGGGGAGTCTGTTGCTGGTGATGGTGGAGCGTGGTCCTTCTGAAGCTGAAGTGGACGCAGCTGTGGTCCGTCCAGTGGAGTCCCGTGGCGTGGCTGAAGGCGATGTCCTTGCTGGAAGAGAAGATCGGGTCGAGTGTGTGTCCGGCGTAGTGGGTGGGGGTGGTCACCAGTTGCTTGAGTCCGAGGTTGGCGAGGTTGTCCAGCAGGGTGGTGGTGTTGCGGTCGTTGTTGTTCTCCAGGTGGAAGTTGAGGTCCCCGAGGAGGATGTAGTCGGCGGAGGGGAGGGCGTGTGGGCTGATGAAGTCGGCGATGTCCTCGCTGAATTGTGTGCGTGGTCCCGGGGGTCTGTAGATGAGGGTGCCTCTGAGGGTGGTCTTGGGGTTGGCGTGGATCTGGAAGTGCAGGTGTTCGGCGGGTGCGAGGGTGTCGTCGGTGTTGGTCGTGATGCGGATGGTGTTCCTGTGGATGATGGCGATGCCTCCTCCTGTCTGGTTGACGCGGTCTCTCCGGATGATCTTGTAGCCTTCTGGGATGGCGATGGCGATGTCGGGCGCTGAGGAGGTGTTCATCCAGGTTTCCGTGACGAAGGCGACGTCTGGGTCTGTGGTGTCGAGCAGGTTCCATAGCTCGACGGCGTGTCTGTGGACGGAGCAGGTGTTGAGCAGGATGCACTTCAGGTGGGTGCTGCTGGTGTTCGGCTTGGTGGGTGCTGGTGTGGCTTGGGTCCGGTTGCAGGTGAACTTGCAGGAGTGGCAGCTGAAGGGTCCGTGGGTGTGTCTCGGTGTGGCTCGGTAGCAGCCCGGTGTTCGGCCGGTGTTGAGGTCGGTGGCGTCGTAGGTCCGTCGGGACGGCATCCGGCGGTGGGGACCAGGGGTCCTGGCACTGGGCGCGGTCCAGGCGCGGACGGGCGCAGACGGGCTTATCTTTGGCGCGCCTTCGGCGCACAATCGGCGCGCCCGTTGCGCGTGCACGCTGCGCGGATGCTCTGGGGGCGTCATAAGAAGGGAGCCGGCAGGGAGGGTCGGCTGGGAGGCGGGGAGCGCGTGGGCCAATCGGCAAGCGGGGGGGCGGGGTCGCGGCAGGAACGGCGGGAAAAAACGGCGGCCTTGGTGGCCGGCCCTGCGGCGGCTGGGGCGCCGGATCGGCGTCTGGCAGGCAGCAGGTAGAGGTAGGCAGGCAGAGCAGGCGGGGAGCGTGGGGGCGACCAGGCCGTGGAGGGCGCAGTTGTACATTATAACAGATGATGGACAATGCCTTTTGAGCCCGAGATCATGGTCCTGATGACCGAAACGCGTCAGGCATTTTTACTTTGTGCCATCTGTCTGTTGTGGAATTAAAATTGCAATTTGGCAGCTGACCTCCAGTGTGGTCCTTCCTTCCCGGATGTCTGGGAGTATGGAGATATTGGTTGTGTGTGTGTGTGTGTGTGTGTGTGTGTGTGTGTGTGTGTGAGACATCAAAGTGCAGCTCTGGCAGTTAAGCAGAGAATAAGGTTGAGCTGTTCAAAGTGTTTGCCTACAGCCTGGTTTCTGAGGAATAAAATACACTCTTCGATATTACAGAGCACTCAATTGCAATTTTAAAAAGTAATCTGTTTTCTGAAATGTTGCTTAGGGCCAAATGTAGGTAATTTTATTTTATCGATTCTAAAATACCGAATTTTACTGATTCAGTATTTTAGATTCAGAAAATGGGATGTAGGTAAGAAATCGGTAAAATTTACCAAATCGGTAAAAATCGGAATTTCCGATTCGGTATTTACCGATTCGGTAAATACCAAATCGGTAATACCCATTCATCCCTATGGGCCTCCAGGCCCATAGGAAGGAATGGGATTTACCGATTCGGTATTTACCCATTCAGTAAATACTGAATCGGTAAATACCGAATCGGAAATACAAAATACAACCAATTGAGCTTCTCAACCAATCAGGTTCATTCCCCACACCCCACAACAAAGCAACAGAGGATTCAACCAATTAAATGCATCTACCCCACCCCACAACTAGGAAGTGGCCACACCCATGCAGGCACTGAGTAACTGATCATTCTGGAGAGCTGTGAGACACTGAGCCAACTGGCTGCCCTGAGCTTACCTGAAGTGCACAATGGAATCCCAGGAGTCACAGAGGGAAGGAGCAGAGCGCAAAAGAAAACTGAAATTCAGCACAGCTGAACTGCAGGTGTTGGTGGAAGAGGTTGTGAGACACTACACCCAGTTATTTGGTAAGCAGTCTCTGCAGGTTGCAGAGTCTGTGAAAAGAAACACCTGGCTGGGGTTCCAGTCAAAGGTGAATGCCATCGGGGTCACATCACGGGAAATTGATTACCTTAAAAAACAGTGGTATGATTTTAGGATCATAACGAAAAAAATCTTGCAGCTCAGAAAAAAGAAGCCAGTGCCACCGGGGGAGGAAGGAGCAGGGCACCTGCACTAACAGACCTGGAGCAGATGGTGGAGTCCACCCTGGAGCCAGAGAGTGTCCATGGGATAAGGGATGCCGACAGCTCAGCCAGAGCTTCATCAAAACAAGGTAAGCTGCATGGACTTCAACCCTCCCCCTTCTCTGTCCCCCTTCCCCAATGTGGTTGTGTGTTTCACACTCCAGTACAGGTTTTAAGATTTACCTGCAATGCATCATGGGAGGCGTAGTCATAGTAACGTACATCACTACATTCATCACAGAAAACAGCAAGGCATGCCACACACTACATCCATAAGCAGTTGAGGATTTTGGAAGTGTGTGACAGGAATGTGATTTAATAATGACACACAGGTGTAAAGCACCACTAAGCCAATGTCCATATCTGTCCACAGGAGAGTCATCACGCAGGACAGCGCTGGAAAGGGAGAAGAGGGGACCCCAAACTGAAAAGAGTGAGGACGCAGGCACAAGTGCAGGGCAAAGCACTGAGCCGCCACCCACACCCACAGCACAGGCAGGATCATCACCAGAGCGACCCACCACAGCACAGCCTTGTTCTCCTCTGCTGTACGACTCACCACAGCAGGACCCAGCAGAACGCTCCCCCACACTAGCTTCCGATTCCTCTGAACTGGTAAGGCCAAGGAGGCATGATGTGCCTCCTCTCAGTATCTTTGAGTCGTCCGATGAAGATGAAAGGGAGGGTGACACCCAAACGGCTCCACTGGAGGCAGAGAGCGCTGGGCAGAGGTCCACGTCTGAAGTTGTGCATACCGGTGCCAGATGCAACTCAGGATGGAGAGGGAGTCTTCTGTGGGCTGGAGGCCACAATGGTCAAGTTGCAGCGCCTGCAGGCAAAAGGAATATCAGCAGTTCAGAGACAGGTGCGCAACTTAAACACCAGGATGGGCAACATAGACCGGGGAATTAGCTCCATGGCAGAGAGTATGAAAGACATGGCAGAGGGAATAAGGGACATGTCGCAGGCCATGATGGCTCTCTGTGAAAATCTAAAGTCCGACCCCACACAGAGGCGCCTTGAGAGGCGGTGTAGAGTCAAAATATCGAGTTTTTAATATCGACTGGACACAATATCGAGTAAAAAATATAGAATGCACATAATATCGAATAGACATAATATAGACAACAAAAATATCGACTTGAAAATTTAATATTGAATAGAATGGACATAATATCGAATCAAAAATATGGAATGGACATAATATCGACTAGACATAATATAGACAACAAAAATATCAAATTTAAGGTAAGTTAATATTATTTTTTATTTTTTGTGTAATATAATTCTGTAGCGGGTTGTGGGTTTATAGGGGAATAGGGTGGGAAGTAATTTAATTATAATTAATTAAATATGTTTATTTATTGATATTTATTTACAATTAATATTTAATTAATTATTAATTGGTAATCAATTAAAATATAATTGGTGATTAATTATAATTGATTAATTGATAAATATGTTAATTGTATTAAATTATTTTCTGTAGCGGGTTGTGGGTTTATAGGGGAATAGGGTAGGAAGTAATGTAATTATAATTAATTAAATATGTTAATGTATTTATTGTTAATTATTTTGAATTAATTGGTAATTAATAATTGGTAATTAATTAAAATATAATTGGTAAATAATTTTAATTGATTAATTGATAAATATGTTAATTTCATTAATTTATTTTCTGTAGTGGGTTGTGGGTTTATAGGGGAATAGGGTGGGAAGTAATTTAATTATAATTAATTAAATATGTCATTTAATTTATTGGTATTTATTTAGAATTAATTGTTAATTAATTATTAATAGGTAAATAATTAAAAAATAATTGGTAATTAAAATTAACTGATTAATTATTAAATTGTAAATTAATGTATTGTTAATAGGTAATTAATTATTATTAGTAGGTAATTTTTATAATTAAATAATTTTAATTTGTATTTATAAATAATTATTTAATATATTTTATACAATTGTAAAATATTTTAAATAATTTGTAATTGTTATTACTATTTATGTTATTTATATTTATATATGAAGTATTTACTTTCCCTACTATTGCACTCACTGGAGTTGGAATAGTAATTTTTACCCCTACACTATCCAACACTTTCCCTACTGTTGCACTCTCTGGAGTTGGAATAGTAATTTTAACCCCTACGCTATCATACTCTTTCCCTACTGTTGCACTCTCTGGAGTTGGAATAGTAATTTTAACCCCTACGCTATCCAACGCTTTCCCTACTCTTGCACTATCTGGAGTGGTAATAGTAATTTTTACCCCTACTCTATCCAACGCTTTCCCTACTGTTGCACTCTCTGGAGTGGGAATAGTAATTTTAACCCCTACGCTATCCAACTCTTTCCCTACTGTTGCACTCTCTGGAGTGGGAATAGTAATTTTAACCCCTACGCTATCCAACGCTTTCCCTACTGTTGCACTCTCTGGAGTGGGAATAGTAATTTTTACCCCTACGCTATCCAACGCTTTCCCTACTGTTGCACTCTCTGGAGTGGGAATTGTAATTTTTACCCCTACGCTATCCAACGCTTTCCCTAATGTTGCACTCTCTGGAGTGGGAATAGTAATTTTTACCCCTACGCTATCCAACGCTTTCCCTACTGTTGCACTCTCTGGAGTGGGAATAGTAATTTTTACCCCTACGCTATCCAACGTTTTACATACTGTTGCACTCTCTGGAGTGGGAATAGTAATTTTTACCCCTACGCTATCCAACTCTTTCCCTGGGTGAAGTAACCTGTGACCGCCCAGTGAGGTAGTAAGACATTGGAGTACCATGGTGTGCCTTTACTAATTTGCCGTTGTGCCCATTAAACTACGTCATTCATATCCAATGCCTGGCTGTGTCTCCTTACTTACTTAGAAATATCTGCGTGTGATCTCTGCCCGTCTCAGTCTCCTATCTGTTGCTGGCGCTGCTCCTGCTGCATAGGGCTCTGGCTATTCTGTTCCATCATCAATGTCCTAATGATGTGTTATTTCCACTTCTGTGCCTTTCATGGTGGCAAGGTTGTGCAGCATGGCACAGGTCGCAATGATTTTACAGCAGATGATAGGAGTGTACTGCTGTGCACCTCCGCTCTTGTGGAGGCAGCGGAACCTGCTTTTTAGAAGTCCAAATGTGCATTCAACAACGTTGCGTGTTGCTCTGTGTGCCACATTGAAACGCCTCTCACTCCTGGTAGATGGATTCAGGTAGGGGGTGAGAACAAAGGACCGCAGAGCATAAGCACTATCGCCTAGGTGGAAAAGAGAATGCCAATAGTTACAAACTTAAAATACAATCATCTGCAGTAACTATCAGGGTGTGTCACAGTTATTTACCTAGCAGGTATCCTTCCCCAAATCTCCAGCAGCAAGGCGTGTGTAGATCCCACTGTTCTGGAATATGTAGGAATCGTGGGTGCTCCCAGGTAATTTGGCCACAATGTCTGTTATAATGTTGCCAGCGTTGCATATCACCTGCACATTGATAGAGTGGGTTGACTTTCGGTTCCTGTATATGTGTTCTGTGGCTGCAGGTGGGCAGATTGGGATGTGGGTGCCATCTATACAGCCTATGACATGAGGGAAGTGTGCCAGTTGATAAAACTCAGTTTTGGTCTTCAACAGATCTGTATGTGTGTCAGGGAAGCTGATGTAATGATGCATTCTCTGCATCATGGCCGCCAGGAACTTCCTGAAGAAACGGGACAGGCAGCTCTGGGACACACCACCTACCGCAGCAATCACACTCTGGTAACTCCCAGATGCAAGCAGGTGTAGGCTACACAGCACCTGCACATGGGGTGGGATGGCGTGCGCCCTTGGTGTTGGGTGCTCCAGGAGTGGGTGCAGGTCCCTGATCAAGTCCAGGATGGTTTGGGGGTGTAGCCTGTACCTTTGCAATATCTCGGGCTCAGTGAGTTGGAAGAGCGTAATCCTCTGCCTGTACACTTTCTCCTCCCTTCTCCAGACCCTCTCTCCTGCTGCCTGTAGCCGTAGCCTCCTTGCAATGACGTAGAATGCCGCCATTCTGGTCACACTGTTGCATTTTGGGGCCTTTTTTATAGCCTGCACCTGGTTACCACCTGCTTTCACTCCATGGTAAATACCGACTCTTAAATACCGAATTTCATGAAATTCTGTATTTTTGAGGTTTCCTACATCTCTAAACAAATTTTTTACCATTTCTTAATTACTGTTTCGGTAAATAATAATTCGGTAAATTCCGATTCGGTAAATTACCGACTCATATTTACCGATTCGGTATATATTAGCCTCCTACATCTCAAAAGCCGAATACCGGTCGGTAATGGCCGAAATTCAGTATTTTCGTCCGTTACCGACCGGTATTTGGCTACTTACATCTGGCCTTTAATGTTTTGCTACAGTTAAATACTGTAATATACCCATCAATTTTTCGGTCTTTATGACTTAGGACATTGTTAATCACCTCTATAT
The DNA here is from genome assembly GCF_964261635.1 of Lissotriton helveticus. Classification (NCBI taxonomy): domain Eukaryota; kingdom Metazoa; phylum Chordata; class Amphibia; order Caudata; family Salamandridae; genus Lissotriton; species Lissotriton helveticus. The sequence goes on along the minus strand of NC_136063.1, from coordinate 2,098,366,652 downwards.
TCTTATATGTTAAATCATCTTTTTTAACTACCTAATATTTTTTGATATACTATTTGATACTCCAGCTTAAAATAATCACAAATGATTTTAATAAATTATTTTTTTAGACAGCTGAAATGGCAGAACGGTTAGAAAAACTTGGTGAAAGTTCCCTCAGAAACTTCACAATGGATACTGAAATAAGCTTATACAAGTTTGAAGGTGAAGATTATCGAGAAAAACAAAAGGTATTTTCATATAAATATGAAAGTTCATTGTGTTATGTTTATAATCATAACTTTATATATCTAAATATCTTGAATTTTATTTTGGTAAGTTATAATAAATAAAGAGCAGCAATATAGCCACATAGAAGTGTATAAATATTCAAGTTGTTACATTATTATGATGCATTATGTTTATGAGTAAAACCATTCACCATTATTAAAGGACTCTGTTATTACAGTGAATAACTTTCATTGTTACATAGAATGTGAACACAGTTAAAAATGACAAACCCTGTCCAGTCTGCACTTTCTGTGCATATGTTAGACCCACATACCCTAGATGATCAATTTTTGTTTCTCAACAGAAGTGGAGTTTTCACAGATTCACATGCTTGAATCTTGTCTCTTGAAACTAGGAATACCTTGTATTTTAAAACAACAATACACAATGTTAAACATTACCAAACACTAACAACGTTGTTTTAGTAGTGCTTTTACCTGATTTAAAACAGCCCTAGAGTGAGCCGATGAGATGATTGTGCTGTTCACCACAATCTACCTTAAGCCACTATTTCTATCCCACGCCATGTGAGAGGGAGTCCCGAGAAATAGCTATGTTCATTTATTTTCAGGAGTGGAAAATTATTCAGAAACATAATTAATTGGATTCAAGGCAGGTCCTAGCTCAAGGTACAAAAATTACTGTTTGTTTGGGCATAACTCCTCCTATATTAAAATGAGTTATTAGTTGGGTAGGACGTGAGTCCTTCCTAAGTAATAAGCTCAAAATCCTGATAAGTCAAACACTCAAGTTCAGTAAATAAATGTGGGCTCACCCCTTCCTAGATATGGCACAGAGCATATACACTTAACTTAAGGAAAGGTTTGAGAACCATTTAGCAATACCAAAACAAATAAAATGTCATGAGTGATGTACCGTAGCTGCCAAGGTTTCAGATTGCTTACGTGTGACATTTGCATAATTTCAGTGTAATTATGAGTGACATTCAACAACTATGAGTGACACTTTCTCTTGAGCAAAATCAAGCAATTAAAACAAGGTAAACATACATTTTAGAAATTACACCCATTTAATGAGACTGCCTCTTCAAAGCGCCATCACCTCCTCAGTCAATAACCCCATCTCATGAATCAAGAAAGTCTCAAAACTCGTGCAACTGCTGTCTTATTAATGTCTGTCTCATCATATGTGGCTGCCACCCTGTAAACTGGACAAACTTCGGATCAACAGACATTCTACGGGTAGGAAGGAGACAGGCCCTATTGGTTAATAGGGCTACAATTCAGAGCAAGGTGTATCTTTAGGGGACTGGCCAAAGATCAGAGACAAGTGAGTCATGGGGTCTGTAATATGGCTTGTGGCTTACATTTCCCAGTAAGCATTGTTGGTTGGAACTTCCATACCGTCCGACTGATCATGCGCACGCATTACATTTATTTTCGATTGTTTTCTAAGTACATACTGTGACTGGCAAACAGTTGAAGGGACTGGTGTTTATACTCACTTTTCTTCTCTTTTGAATCTTTCACTTCAGCTTAAGCCCCAGGCAGCGTGAATGGCACGTCGGCGACTCTGTGCAGTTCGATTGGCCCGAGCTCTGTGGCAATGAATCCGCCTTAGGGGTCCAGGCTGAAGCCTGCCCCCGGCCAGCTTTCCTGTGAGCCCTGGCTGCTGCTGCAACCTGGTCAGTGACTGTTATCTCTGACGGTGATGACCGGTCGTCACTGGTTGCAGCAATCACCCTTGGCGGCCGGGCTCGGAAATTATATTTCGATGGCGGGGGAGCAGCGCTGCCATAGTTTAAATTTAGTTAAATAGCGAGGGCGGCCGGGCCGGTGCGAACAGCAGTGCTCTGAGAACCATCCAAGTACCTTAATTAATTATTTGCCGCGGACCGGCTTTACAAAATGCAAGGTATTCCGAACACAGCTGCGCGCTCAGGCAGCAGCAGGATGTGACATCACGTTCCCCTTGCGGCGCCATAAAGTTGTCTCACAACCTGATTGGAGTAGTCTGGCCCAAGCTGTCGCTGTAGTAGTTGGGCTCTCCCCGGTGGCAGGGCAATGACGTCAGGCTGCCTGAACTCGGAGCTGCTCAGCGCCACAGAATTGGAATGTTGGCTACACATTGTATCAACACACTGAGAGCACCCTAAGCGTGCAGGATCTGCGCAGGCCACATCCCTGAGCTCACTGCTGGCACACACACACAGTTTGTATTGCTTTAATGACAGGGCCGAGACTATGCATAATGCGTGACAATGCATTTTAGTGTGGTGATGCGAAGCACCACAATGAAATGCTTTAGTGTCACGTCTGATGCGTGATACTTGGCAGGACTGATGTACTTTGTGATGTCATAAGCAGTGCATTGCGAGGGCATGAGTTTTAGCTACTTTAGTGAATTTGAAGTTTTTTTAGTTTAAAACATTTGTTTTAACTGATAATAACACCTAAATATAACTTCACATTAACCTTTGTTTTTTTCAGTGAATTTCTGAGGTTCTTTTAATGTAAGGCAACAATATGAAGAGATGTCATTTTATGAAAAGCAGAACTTCTGGTTTGTCAAAGGATCAGAACCCCAACATATAAAAGGCTGGTCTATTGGCTTTAGCAAAGAGGGTCAGCACATAATCCTATGTAAAGCAGACCTATTAGCTTTGTCAAAAAGCCACAACAATAATTTATCAATAGCCATATTTCAAAGATTTCTTCTCATTCCCCTGAGTATATGACAATATTCGGACACGGATCTAATCACGCTACACTGTGATCTAAACACAAATTATCGCATCCACAGAAGATATATTGGCTGTTTAACTCTAGCAACTGGATCTAACTAGATTTTACTAACTAGGACACACAGGCGATCCTTAGGGCTTGAGGCCTCTTCACTTTCAACCCAACGTCCTTAAACGGACCTACCATGCTGACGACACTCACGATGTCCATTACCCTGGCAAGCCACATACGGCATCATTAATTGCCCTGAAGAAGCTCTTGTTTGGTCAAAACGCATTGACTGTTTCCAAAAAACGCAAACCAAGCGTATTTGAAATAAAGATACACAAATACGCCTACCAACGACTATCGATTGTTTTTCAACTTGTATACGGTGCGTCGCTTTACCTGTTATTAATTCATATTGCCTCTCATCCTCTGTGTATGTTTCTATTTGTGATCAAGGGGCAGCTGATCATTTGAGGTGGGAAATATCTCCATACCATGTGACTGACCCAAGTAGTGCAGTTTCCTATAACCCGGCTGCTTTCCCATTTTGTTGATCATATTTCAAAGTGATCTTTGGCAATGCGTGGCAATGCATGATAATTATCACACAACTTTGAATAAAGCATTTTCATCCCAAGCAAGTATAAATGTGTGTTTAAGTCTGTAGCCATGGAACCAACCCCAAGGGGTCCCCACACTCCAACTGAAGAGCACCAGCCTCACCTCTAAGTGTATTCAATCAATCAATCAATCATTTGTAAAGCACACTACATTCTGTGCAAATAAAAAACTTTCCTTGGGGACTGTTGTGCTCCTTGCACCCCCACTAAACTTTTTTAAATTGAAGGTGGTGCCTCTGCCCTTTATTAGGCTATCATGACAACTAAAATTTTAGGAAGAAAAGCCCATGCATAGCATTACAGGGCAGTCCCATTAATATCATAACTTTTTAACCCTAACTTCTCCAAAACTACTGAAGGATTTACACCACATAAAAAAGCACGCTTCTCCATTATTGAATCTTTCATAGATTCCCATGCTTGTATCTTCCCCGTCGTCATAGTGGGAGTCTCATGGTTAACAGAGTGAGCACAGCAGTACCATAGAGTGAAAGACTGCATAGAAAATCCCATAACGAACTATAATACTTGGTAGCCAAACTCATCATTATTTGGTCCAAAACTCAGCCAATAAGCTGCCAGCCCTGACATCACACTCCCCAGCAGAGCCATCATACCTCAGATTTCCAACCACCTTCATGGGAGAAGGAGTCTCCCTGAGATCTGCTCAGTTTTGTTCCTATGTGAACTTTTCACCTGAAAGTTTCTTTTTACTGGATATAAGGCACTGTGTTACTTCTTTTACTTACTATGGCTGAAAGCTCTAAAAAGAGACTTATCAGGCCCTGCAGATCCTGAGGAAAACCTAGACTATATTCTGAGGATCCACATAAGGACTGTTTATACTGCCTTCCCCCTAAACATGTGCCTAACGACTGCAAGCACTGTAGAACCTTTTCGACAAAAACCTTGAGAGACAGGGAGGCACGTTTATTATTATGGCTTCAAAAGAAGAAGGCCACTTCAGATTCAGACTCTGAGGAAGAGGCTAATACTCAATCTTCCAAGAAGAGGAAGTCTTCTGATCCTGAGGAGAAAACTCCCTAAAAAAAGTCATCCGTATCAAGGGAGGTGTCTTCTGCTCCTTCTTCTAAAGTAGGAGTTTCACCGGCTTTGACTCCTGTGAAAACGGCGACAACGCCATTGCCGATGACTTCGTCGGCTACGATATCGACGACGACAGCAGCATCGACGCTGACCACGAAAACAACATCGTTGAAAAAGGATTCGTTGGCGATCCCGCTGACGAGAAGAACAGCGTCAACACCATCGACGACCGCACCGTTGGCCTCGACGACTGCGTCTACGGTAACTCGTATTTCGTCATCGATGGGAACATCGTCGACGGGAGCTCCGTCGACGACATCTTTTAAGTCCCCGAAGACAAAGTCATCAATAACTCTGAAGTCCTTTCCCGGGTCGATGAGCTCGTCGACGGCAAAGAAATCTACTGATTTTACAAGTTGGACTAAGATTTCACCGCTACCACCATCAAATCTGCTGGAGTTGCAGTCAGAAGATGAGGAATCGGGAGTGGCTTATAGTCCTTCCCAGCTTCAAATAAAAAGTCAAGACACTGACGAGGATGAGTACCAGGAAATTCAACAGGTGTTTTCTTTCCAAGATCGTCCAGTGACGGAATCAAAGAGATATGAATCATTTTAACAGTCATATGATTAAGAGGAGTAGGAAGAAGTACTGCAGGAGGTGAGAGATGAATCTGTCTCCATGCCAATTTCTCTTGTGACGGATCTACGTCATATGATTAACGACTACTATTGTCGTTTTCCAGAGGCTAACGCTCCAGCCTCAAAGCCTGCAGCAATTCCAGCTTAAGCTCAAGTGCCTCAACCTCTACCTACACCTTCAATTAAAAAAATTAGATCTCCCCCGATTATTACGATTAGAGATGATTTGATGGACAGTGACGGAGATCAACCAGAAGAAGGAGAACTTCTTCAGGAAAGTCCAGTTGGGATAGAATGGTATCCATATATTATTCCTACTACGCCGTCTCCATCACCGTCTCCTGCAAATTCTCCTCCTCAGGATATTGGAGGATTCCATGATATTATGGAAAAGGCCTCGAAAAGATTTGAACTTCCGCTTCCAGTTCAAGAAGCAGAATGTTTGCCGTACGATTTCAAAGAGGAGTCAAGAAAATCTATCCGAGCAATCCCAATTATCGCGTTCATTTGGGAAGAAGGATTAAAACTTATGAAAAATCCGGCCTCGGTCGCAGCATCGATGCCTAGGATGGAGAAAAAGTATCGGGCATGAGAATCCTCTCCAGCATGTTTAATTGGGCATCCACGTCCAGAGTCAGTGGTAATGCAGGCTGCACAACACAATTCGAAAAATCCAGTCTCAACATTCGCAGCCCCTCCAGACAAGGAGGAAAGACGAATGGATGGTGCGGGGAAGCACTTTTCCCTGATGGCGGCAGCCTCTATTAGAGCTGCAAATGCGTTAGCCCTCCTCAGTAGATACAATCGGCAAATGTGGTCAGATATAGCTCCATTGTTGTCTCATCTGCCAGAGGATAAAAAGGAAGATGCGCCGCCATAATACAGGATGGATATGTCTTCTCTTTCATTTAGACAAATAGCAGTGGCGGTAGCACTACGAAGACAGGGATGGCTTAAAGCCACTTTGTTTAGACTAGAAGTCCAAGCGAAAATAATTGACATGCCCGTTCGACTGAGAAAATCTCTTCAGAAAGCACATCGATGAGGTCCTTCAAGGCATCAAGGCTGACACTGAAACGGCGCGAGCATTGGGCTCTCTACAACAGGGCAGATTTCAGTCCTTTCGAAAGAGAGGGTCTAGAGGACAGTATAATCAAAGACCCACATACCAATCTGGCAGATATCCACCTTACAATCAGCAGGGGTATCGCCAGTTTTCAAGTGGCCAGCAATTTCGAATACCTCGTATCATCAGCAGTCAAGGGGAAAGGCTACGGCAAGAGGAAAATCTCAACAGCTTAATAGAAGGCAGTGACTTCAACAAAGCGCCCGCCACTTGTTCAAGCTTCAAAAAGCATTACCTTTCTCTATTTTATCAAGAATGGATGTTGATAACAACAGACAGATGGGTACTGGACATAATTCAACAGGGCCATGCCCTCGAATTTATACAGAAGCCTCCAAATCAACCTCCGGTTCTCAGAAAGCAACAGCACCTGTCCCCACTCAAGGTGGAAATGTTATCTCTCTTGCAAAAAGAGGCAATAGAGGAAGTGCCACGTCATCTACGAGGGAAAGGCTTTTCTTCGCATTTCTTTCTAATAAAGAAAAAACACGGGGAAATGGAGGCAGGTAATGGACCTAAGAAGTTTGAACAAATTCATCAAAAAGATATCTTTTTGTATGCTATCCCTGCGAGAAATACTCCTTCTTCTCTGCAAAGGAAACTACGTGGCATCCCTGGACCTCTTAGATGCTTTTTTTTCACATCCCGATCCATATAAATCACAGAAAATTTCTGCTCTTCATGGTGTCGGGGCGCCCCTATCAATTCAAAGTCTTACCATTCGGTCTGAAGTCGGCCCGAGGGTTTTTACGAAGTGTATGGCGCAAGACTTCAAGGTCACCAAATCTTCCCATATTTAGACGATTGGCTCATAAAAGGCACTTTGTTTCAAGAAGCCCAGCTCTCTGTACAATGTTGCATGGATATCTAAAGTCGTCTGGGTCTGAGAGTCAATCTAGAAAAGTCATTTCTCATCCCATGTCAGTCTCTTCAATTTCTGGGAGCCATGCTCCGCACAAGAGAAGCGAAGGCTTATCATTCGGAGGAACATGTTCAGAAGATAATAAATCTAGCATCTCATCTACAAACAAGAAAGTACACTTCGGTGAGAATCTACAAGTCATTATTGGGATGATGTCTTCTTGTATCCCCTTACTTCCTATTGCATACTTCACATGAGGCCTCTTCAAGAGCTTCTAGACAAGCAATGGATTCAATCTCAAGATCCTTTGAAGATCGAGTGACTATCTCTCCTCAAATAAAAAAGGCCCTGTCATGGTAGAAAATCAGAAAACACTTAACAGGAAGTCTGCTCTTCGAACCTCAGCGTCACAGTTATGTTAGGATGACAGACGCATCTCTTCAAGGTTGGGGGGCACATCTCCAAGACCTCGAAATTCAGGGTCATTGGTCAGAATGCAAGGCTCATCTTCACATCAACCTGCTGGAGCTAAAGGCAGTGTTCTTGGGATTACAGGCATTTTATACCCAAAATCAGAGGTTTCACAGTACTGGTCAGGACAGACAGTACAACGACCATGTTTTACCTATTGAAACAAGGGGGTACAAGGTCAAAACTTCTCTCAAAACAAGCGCAAGAGATTTGGAGGTGGTTACTATTCCACAACATCTCGCTGCAAGTTCAACACATTCCGGGGGTGGACAACATAAGAGCAGATACCCTCAGCAGATGAACATGTGTTTCTCACGAGTGGGAATTAGATCAAGGTCAACTTCTCCAAGTCTTTCGCCTATGGGGAACCCCATCATTGGATCTGTTCGCGACATTCACAACTCAAAATGCAAACACTTTGCAAGCAGATTTCATCAAAAAGGATCGTGGGACAATGCACTTCAAATGTGCTGGACAGAGATGTTCGCGTATGCATTCCCTCCATTCCCTCTGATATCGAGAGTGATTCGGAAAATGAAATCAGAACCGTGCAACTTAATCCTCATAGCTCTAGCGTGGCCAAGACAAGCTTGGTTCTCCGTTCTCCTCAAGCTGTCTGTGTCACCCAGGGTTCAGTTCCCATTCTCACAGAAGCTGGTCTCCATGAACGAAGGTCAAATTCTCCATCCAAATTTGAAATCGCTCAATTTGTCAGCAAGGAACCTCACAAGCATGAATTCCAATCTTTAAATATTTCTCAGGAATGCCGAGATATTCTCTCAAGATCCCGGGCAATTTCTACGAATAAACTTATTCGGCTGAATGGAAGAGATTTTGTCAATGGTGCACATCTCAAAGTCTTCATCCCTTTAATATCTCTTCAGAACAAATTCTGCCATATCTTTTGCATTAGGCTAAAGCGAGTCTTTCACATGCATCTATAAAAGTACATTTGGCAGCTATCTCAAGATATAGAAGGGATCCTATCCATCCATCTCTCTGGTCTCAAAGAGTGATAAGAGTATTTCTCAAAGGACTTTTCAGGGCGTTTCCCCCGGTTCACTGTCCAACAGTCTCTTTGCAGCTTAAAACGGTTCTTGCACAGCTCATTAAACCGCTTTTTGAACCGGTACATAAAGCAGATTTACAGTTTCTTTCATGGAAAACAGCCTTGCTTTTAGCTCTCAGTTCAGCAAAGAGAGTCAGCGAAATTCAGGCTTTCTCGATTTCAGAACCTTTTCTCCAATTTTGGCCAGATAAGGTTATCTTGAGAACAAATTCGAAGTTCATTCCTACGGATCCCTCCATATTTCATCTCAATGAGCCTGTTGTGTTACCTACATTTTTTAGAGATCCTTCGACGTCTGCGGAAAGGGCTCTGCATTCCCTGGACGTCAAACAGTGTTTAAAGTTCTACTTTGACAGAACAAAGTCGTTCAGGAAAACAAACAAACTTTTTGTGGCTTTCTCTGGACCAAGAAAAGGTTTGGCACTGTCCAGATCTAGTATTTATAGATGGATTTCTTCAGTTATCTCCTTGTGTCATGACAAAGCTGGTAAACCTCTACAATCTAGAGTACATGCGCATTCCACCAGAAAGATTGCAACTTCTACTGCCCTATTTGCAGGAGTGTCTCTGCCAGACATTTGCAGGGCAGCGACGTGGAAAAATGTGCACACTTTTACTAGACACTATTGTCTAGACACAGCATGGCGAGATGATGCAGCAGTGGAACAAGCAGTTCTACACCATTTATTTCATTAAGGTATTTGTCAAAAAATATATGTTTAATTATATATTTATATATATGCTTTCGAATGTATGCATGTATATTTTAATGTTTATGTTCTTGCATTATTTGCAAACTGTCAGGTCATAGGCATGATTTGTTTCAAATCTTTGCACTCATTCTGGACAATCTCGCCAATCTCGGACTCAAACAACTTGTTAACACCCCCACACACTATGCAGGACACACACTCGACCCTATCTTCACTTCCAGCAAGCATATCTCCTTTACTCACACCACACCCCTCCACTGGACGGACCACAGCTGCATCCACTTCATTTACAATAAGACCACGATCCACAACCACCCTCAAACAACTCTGCGAAGAAACTGGAACAAAATCACCATCGACCAGATCTCCACTTCGCTTCTTCAAAAAACCCCTGCCTACTCAACGAACCCTAACCAAGCCGCCATCAACCTCACACAATGGCTAACCCAAACCGCCGACAAACTAGCACCCCTGAAAAAACATCAAATCAAACAAGGAAGCAAGAACACCCCCTGGTTCAACGATGACCTTAAGAAATCCAAGAAGCTCTGTCGTTCCCTTGAGAAAACCTGGAAAAAAGACCCAAACACCATCACCCAAGCCGCCTTCAAAAACGCCACCCGCAAATACCACCACCTAATCCGGACTGCCAAGAAATCAGCACTCAAAGACCGACTAGACAACAACGCCCACAACAGCAAGGAACTTTTCAACACAATCAAAGAATTCACCAACCCCACCGCCAGCTCTAACGACATCACCCCCTCTCAAGCCCTCTGCGACTCCCTCGCCTCATTCTTCCATGACAAAATCGCCGACATTCATAACAGCTTTGACAACCAACCCGTAAACCAGTCCACCCCACTCACCTCCGAACATGTTCATCCTCCGAATAACCTTTTCGAATGGAACACAATCACCACAGAAGACACCATTCGCCTGATGAACTCCATCCACTCAGGAGCCCCTACAGACCCATGCCCCCATCACATCTTCAACAAAGCAGACTCCAATATCGCACCCCATCTCCGAGACGTCATCAACTGCTCCCTCAACTCCGCCACATTCCCAGAAAGCTGGAAACACGCCGAACTCAGCGCCCTTCTGAAGAAACCAACAGCTGACCCCACCGAACTCAAAAACTTCCTCCCCATCTCGCTCCTCCCATTCCCTGCCAAAGTCATCGAGAAAGCCATCAACAATCAGCTCGCCACCTTCCTCGAAACCAACAAACTACTCGACTCCTCACAGTCTGGCTTCCGAGCCAAACACAGCACCGAGACCGCCCTCATCGCAGCAACAGACGACATTCGAACACTACTGGACAACGGAGACACAGTTGCCCTCATCCTCCTTGACCTCTCCGCAGCCTTTGACACAGTCTGCCATAGCACCCTGATACAACGCCTCAGAAACATCGGAATTCAAGGAAAAGCATTGGACTGGATCATCTCGTTCCTCGCTGGAAGAACTCAGAGAGTCCGCCTCCCCCCTTTTAAGTCAGAGGCCACCGAAGTCATCTGCGGCGTCCCACAAGGATCATCACTCAGCCCCACCCTCTTCAACGTCTACATGAGCCGCCTCGCAACCATCGCACGTCAACACAACCTCAACATCATCTCCTACCCGGATGACACTCAGCTGATCCTATCACTCACAAAAGACCCAATCACCGCCAAAACCAACCTTCATGAAGGGATGAAAGAAGTAGCCGAGTGGATGAATCACAGCCGTCTAAAACTGAACTCTGACAAAACGGTCCTCATCGTAGGTTCATCCCCTTCCGCCTGGGACGACTCTTGGTGGCCAACGGCCCTAGGAAAAGCCCCCATACCGACGGACCACGCACGGAACCTGGGCATCATCCTTGACTCCTCACTCTCGATGACCAGACAAGTCAACGCCGTCTCATCATCATGCTTCAACATCCTGCGCATGCTCAAAAAAACATTCCACTGGATCCCCACCGAAACAAGGAAAACGGTCACCCACGCACTGGTTACAAGCCGTCTGGACTACGGAAACACCCTTTACGCCGGTACCACCGCAAAACTGCAGAAAAAACTCCAACGCATCCAAAATGCTTCAGCCAGACTCATACTAGACATCCCCCGCACAGAACACATTTCCGTTCACCTGAAAGACCTTCACTGGCTCCCCGTCAACAAGAGAATAACGTTCTGTCTCCTCACCCACGCTCACAAAGCCCTATACGAAATTGAACCTGATTGTCTCAACACGCGCCTTTCCTTTTACACCCCCACCCGCCAGCTGCGTTCGTCCAACCAAGCCCTCGCCGCTGTTCCGCGCATCCACAAAGCCACCATGGGGGGTAGATCCTTCTCCTACTTAGCGGCCAAAACCTGGAATTCCCTCCCCATCCACCTCCGACTTACGCAAAACCACCTAGCCTTCAGAAAACAGCTTAAAACCTGGATATTCGATAAGTAACCCCCCCCCCCCCTTCCTCAAGCGCCTTGAGACCCTCTGGGTATGTAGTGCGCTATATAAATTTTGACTTGACTTGATTCTAATCTTATGGTTGTTAATGTACAAAAAATAGGGGCAGAGCCCACAGAGGATGTGAGGTTCTATCCTGAGCAACACACCTTGTCACAAGTACTGCTTGCTATTCTGATACAAGCATGTGAATCTATGAAAGATTCAATACTGGAGAAAAAACTAGTTACTTACTTGTACACTATGGTTATCCCGTATTATCTTTCATAGATTCACATGCGGCCCACCCACCTCCCCGTTACTCAGGTAGACCTCTTATCTCTAGATATATCCTTGGCTCTCACTTGGGCCTAGAAATCTGAGGTATGATGGCTCTGCTGGGGAGTGTGATGTCAGGGCTGGCAGCTGATTGGTTCAGTTTTGGACCAAATAATGATGAGGTTTGGCTACCAAATATTACGGTTCCTTATGGGATTTTCTATTCAGTCTTTTACTATATGATACTGCTGTGATCATTATGTTACTGTGAGACTCCCACCATGACGACGGGGAAGATACAAGCATGTGAATATATGAAAGATAATACTGGAGAACCATAGTGTACAGGTAAGTAACTAGTTTTTTCTGGGTAAAGAACGAGGTTTCTGCCAAATTCCGCATAATTCCGTCAAGCCATTTTTGCTGTATTGCTATTCAACTGTCCTATGGAAAATTGCATGAGGAAAATCGCATTTTACAAGCCACACGACCCCCCCCTGTTTTCTCAGCCCCTGCTTGACAGACTGCCCGAAAACCTTCCAGGAAGGAGCTGAGTTGGCTTAATTTTTAGTGTGGAAAGTTTCATCAAGAATCATCACCCGGGGCCAAAATTATTAGCAAACCAAAAAAGCATTTTAAATGGAAATATGGTCCCAACTAGAACGAGACAAAAGAGAGAGAGAGAGAGAGAGAGAGAGAAAGAGAGAGAGAGAGAGAGAGAGAATGTGTGTGTGTGTGTATATAAGGTTACACACAACACATCAATTGGGAATCCCGTACCGATTGGCCTAGCAATTTGGAGGAAGCAGACACTACATTTAGGGGATGGATTAACAACTCTCTCGACCTCCAGATCCCAAAAATAAAATCTCGTCCCAAACGTGAACAAACTCACCCCTGGTACACGGCAGCATTAGCTACTGAAAAAAAGAACTGCAAGATCCTTGAACGCGCCTGGAGACGTTCTTACGATGCCTCAGCTAAAATCAACTACAGGGCTGCCACGAAAGCATACCATGAACTCATACTAAAAACTAAGGCTGCATTTTACACTAATCTGATTAATAATAGTCCCAATCCCTCCAAAACCATCTTTTCTCTGGTAAAAGATATGACCGAAACCCCTGAGGATACCCTCAACACTATCACTTCGAACATACAATGCGAAGTATTGGCCCAGTTTTTTATCAACAAAGTTCAAGGAATTTACAAGTTACTGGATATTAGAAGGCCCACCTCGATATCTGATCAATTGACCTATTTATCTGATCACCTCCCACTCTTGCAATCCTTGCCCTTAATTTCTCTTAAAGATCTTGAGTTCCTGACCACTAAGGTAAAGTCTGGGTCCCCTGACGACCCCGTCAAACCTGAGACCTTTCTACTGCTACGGGACTCCATTTTAACTGAGGGACGGGAATTGATCAATAGATCTCTTTTGTCATACTCTGTCCCTAAGTCATGGAAACATGCCAAAGTTATCCCCCTGCTAAAAAAATCGACCCTGGACCCCTCCCGCCCGGAGAATTTTAGACCCATCTCCCTTCTGCCCTACCTGGCCAAAGTAATGGAAGCCAATGTGAACTCTATACTGACCAGCCACCTAGAATCTAACGGGATCCTGGATGAGTCACAAAATGGCTTCCGAGCAAATAATAGCACGGAGTCGGCGCTACTGGCAGTCACGGAACAACTGAGGGCCTCACAAGATCTGGGGAACACCTCTGCCCTTATTTTACTTGACTTAAGCGCAGCGTTTGACACGGTCTCCCACGAGATTCTGCTTAAACGTCTGGGGGAGATCAGAGTCAGAGACGGTGCGCTTACCTGGTTTACCTCTTTTCTTTCGGACCGCTCTTTCCAGGTCCACGCCCCTCCCTACACATCCAGCAGGCTACCCCTTAACTGTGGGGTCCCGCAGGGCTCTGCCCTCAGCCCCACGCTGTTTAACGTGGACGTCCGCCCCCTGGCCCTCCTGGCCAGGGAACGTAAGATTAAAATGATCTCTTAAGCGGACGACACGCAGCTTATTTTCACGTTCTCCAATGACACCTCGCCTGGCCAGGCTAAATTCCAGGAAGACATAACGACCATCCAAACTGGATGTCCGATAATTATCTCAAGCTTAACTCTTCCAAAACCGAGGTGCTCCTCCTGGGACGCAACGCACAAATGTGGGACCACCAATGGTGGCCCATGGGTATGGGCCCCCCCCTAAACCTAAGGAGGTTGTAAAGAATCTGGGTGTCCTAATGGACAGCGCACTTTCCTTTGAATTGCACGCCAAGAAGGTTGCGGGCACCTGCTTTGGCCGCCTTTGCTGCATCAAACCCATACTGGGCTTCTTTGAGCCACCGACCAGGCAAGTCATAGTCCAATCCCTGGTATTATCCCACCTAGACTACTGTAACGGACTCCTACTGGGTACTAACAAGTCAGTCATCAATAGATTACAGAGGGCTCAGAACGCAGCTGCTCGTACCCTCTTTGCATTACCCAAACATAGTCCCACCTCGCATCTCCTTAATCAACTTCACTGGCTTCCAGTGAAACAGAGAATCGAATTCAAGACCCTCTGTTTACCTCATAAAATCCTCAACGGCCAGGGCCCTCAAATATTGCAAGGTCTCTGCACCCCCTATACTCCTACCCGGGCCTTGCGTTCTGCCGATCGCCATCTAGCCTGCACTATCAGGGTTCACAGGAGTAGAGCGGGTGGCCGCTCTTTCAGATCTCTGGCCCCTGCTCTCTGGAATTCCATCCCCATTGAAGCACGTGCCATACGAGACCACTGGCTCTTCCGCAAATTCATTAAGACCTGGCTGTTTGCTTCCATCTAGTCAGCCGACTCCTAGGCCTCTCAGTATTTCCTCTTCCGCTCTCCGCTGACACCCCTGGTTGGCTTTTCCGCAAGCGCTGGGACGCCCTGTCGTTGGGGCAGCCATGCACTATATAAGAAAAATTAACATAACATAACATAACGATCACCAAATAATATGAGATGCTGAATGGCTGGTGGTAGGCTGGTCTCATAGATGATGGTGAACAAAAGTTCCTAAAAAACAACAGCCCCCGAGTTTCATGTCTTTATCTCTTGCCCAAGGTTTAAAAGCATACTTCCAAGCCACGGGGAGATCGATTTTCTCCACCAATGGATGTCTTCTTGAGAATAATAATAAAAAAATAATAATAAGCAAGCTTATAAGGCGCATGGCTACACTTACTAGTGTGTTCCCTCACTGCGGCCCAAACTCGTCCGGAGCAATAATGTGATACAGCTTAGAGGAATACTATAGGTGGAAGAGCCATGTTTTTAGTTCTTTCCGAAAGAATAACTCCGATGGTTCCTTACGGAGAGCGAGCGGGAGGTCATTCCATTGTTTAGCGGCCAGATAGGGGAAAGATCGACCACCCATTCTCGCTCTTTTTGTTACAGGAATCTTGACCTGTCCAGTCCCAGAAGATCTCAAGTGCCTGGTTGGACTGTAGGAGGACAGTAGATTGTGTAGGTAGCTAGGCCCTTTCCCCTCCAGGATGCCATTACTGACATACAAGGCCTTAAAAAGTATTCTTTCCCTCACCGGAAGCCAGTGAAGGGCATTTCTGGAGGAAGCTCTCCTGGGCAGCATCAGAACAAGGCGAGACACCGCGTTTTGAATGCATTGAAGTCTCTGCAGACACTTGCTACTTGCTCCCAGGTTTAAAGCATTTCCGTTGTCCAGGTGGGAATTTACTAAATCATGGACTAGGGTTTTCCTGGCTGCCACGGGAAGCACATCTAAGGTCTTGCGTAGCCCTTTCAATACTCCAAAAAACTTCCCGGCTACAATTCTAGTGTGGTACTTAAAAGAGAACTTTAGGAGTCCAGCCACATCCTCAAGTTCTTAACCTGATTGTTGGGGGAGGGGGTAGGGCCCAGAGTCTGCGGCTACAAGGACCAGCTCGAGGGTCGTTTTCCCACCACTAGAACCTCCGTTTTACTGCCAGTTTGTTTTAAACAGTTACTTGTCATCCAGGATGCTAGCTCCTTTAGACACATAGAAAAATTGGTGGCTGCCACTTCGGGGATTGTGACAGTGAAACCACCAGTTGCGTTTCTTCCGCATATGACACAACACTGATGCCATATTTTACAATAAACTCCGCCAATGGGGTGATATAGAGACTAGGCCTTAGTATAGAGCCCTGGGAGACCCCTTGAGCCAGTGCAATGCTTTTGGAATAATAAGGTCGTTGGGACACTTGAAAGCTTCGATCCTGTAAAAAGGACCCCAACCGTTCTACAGCCAATTTATCCAGCCCGCCTTTTCTAAGGCGCTGTAGGAGTAGTGGGTGGGCTACAGTGTTGAATGCTGCACTGAGGTCCAAGAGGACCAGAGCAACCATCTGGCCCTCATCTACGTGTCTGCGGATAGTTTCAGTTGACAGGAGCAGTGCTGACTCAGTAGAGTAAATTGTTTGAAAGCCCGATTACGTAGGGTGCAATAGACTGTGAAGATTAATGTGGACCGTCAGTTGTGTATTGACCACTTTTTTGGCTATTTTAGCTAAATATGGCAGGAGTGAGACCGGTCGAAGGTTCTCCAGCAGACTCACCCTCACACCCGACTTTTTCTTTATGGGAAGAACTATCGCTTCTTTCCACCTTTTTGGGACCTCGCCCGACTCAAAGGAGAGTTCAAGGAAGTGCCTACTAAAGGGTACTAGGATCTCCAGGATATCTCTCAAAACTTTGGGAGTAGTAGGGTCCCTAGGAGAGCCAGATTTCATGTTTAAGGCTATGCCTTTGAGGTTGTCACAGGAGGTGAGATCAAATCTGGAGAGGCAGTGTGCCTCCTACACGTTGGTCCTCCCCTCCCGTTCGGAGATCCCATTACGTGCCTCATCCGGAAAGGTTGTATAAATCCTTGCTACCTTCTCTGCAAAGAAGTCTGCCACCAAATAGGAAGAATCCACATCTATCTTTTTGGATCATTTTCTAGCACCTTTTGTGACTGATTTAAGATCATACTGCAAAGACAGCATGGTCTTCCTCGAAAGAATCCATGAAATTAAATGGGAGAAGGGCTTCTTCATGATTCCTTGAATGTGTGTTCACTTTACACTTTTATAGATCAAGAAAAAGGTGTAGAGGTTTGCATGTACTATCTCCAGAGGCGAACAATTGATATGTTTGATCATACATTGATGTTGAAACAAATGATGCTATATTGCCTGCAAGAAAATATCTTTCTGTTTGGCAAAACATTATATCAACAGAAATCAGATACTGCCATGGGCACCTGCTTCGCCCCAGCCTGACAAACTTGTTTCTGGGCTAGTGGGAGGAGCAGGTGGTACGGACTGATACCAATGAAAACTACACGGAACATGGATCTTTATAGTTAAGGTATACTTACCTTAACCATTATTATTATTATTATTATTATTATTATTATTGCAGTCTTGTATAGCGCATAGTTACCCTGGAGCATCCCAGCGCTTGTTCCAGAAAAAAAGGTAACCATCACATGCACTCAGGGTCAGCAGTTAACAAAAATATGTGTTTTCAGGAGTTTGCGAAAACGAAGGAGACAAGTCTCAGAGCGCAAACTTAGGGGGAGTGAATTCCAGAGTACAGCAACATTCACAGAGAATCTTCTCCCCCCTGTACGTGCCTTTTTAACTTTAGGGGTCTTGAGCAGGTGTTTTTGGTTTGAACGTAGGGTCCTGCTGGCTTTATAGGGTGTAACTAAACTCTTCAGGACGGGAGGGCCTATACCCTGCAAAATTTTGTGCGCAAGAGAGAGGGATTTGAATTTCACCCTTTCACGCACCGGCAACCAGTGCAGTGCCCTCAGTGCGGGTTTAGCCGACCGTGACATAGGAGTGTTTTTAAGTAACCGTGCTGCAGCATTTTGAATTTGTTGTAATTTATTGAAGGTTGCTTCAGGGGCACCAAGGTAGATAGCATTGCTATAATCCAATCTTGATATGATCAGCCCCTGAATCAATAGCTTCCTAGATAGCGATGGGAGGAGGGGCAAAACTTTGCGCACGGACCGGAGAAGACCGAAAAAGACTCCTGCCATTTTTTTAGCCTGGGTCCTGAAGGATAGATCATGCTCCAACCATACCCCGAGACTCTTGATCTCCTCCTTGGGATTCGAGAGAGAGCCCAAACAGCTGGGCCAGATGGTCAGGGGAAGTGAGGAGCCTTTATGCCCCAACAGCATGATTTCGGTCTTTGAACCGTTCAGCTTTAATGCTGACTCACCCATCCAGATGTGGACTTTGGACAAGCAAGAGTACAGCATATCTGGGCTTTCAGTGGCCTGGGAAAGGGCGACCACCAGCTGGGTATCGTCTGCATAGCTCACGATTTTGATGTTAAATGGAGCAACCACATCCTCCAAGGGGGCCATATACACATTTAACAATGTGGGGCTCAAGGAGGAGCCCTGCGGTACCCCACATTGGAGGTGGATTGATGCCGAACGTGCGCTACCTTCCCATACCTGATAGGTCCGGTCGCTAAGAAATGACCGAAGCCATTTCAATGCAGTCCCCGTCACCCCGACATCTGACAGCCGTTGCAGTAACACTTGATGATTAAGAGTGTCAAAAGCTGCACTGAGGTCCAGGAGGATCACTGCCACTGATCCTCCTGAATCCAAAATGCTTCTTGCGACTGCCAGTAGGGCGGTGTCAGTGCCCTGGCCTGGCTGGAAGCCTGTTTGCAAACTTCTCAATAGGCCATTGGACTCAAGGAAGTTAGATAGATGGAAATTCACCAACTTTTCCGTGATTTTACTAAGCTCAGGAAGTAAAGAAATAGGCCTATAGTTCGCCATGTCGAGAGGATCTAAGTTGGGCTTTTTCAAGAGAGCTTTTATTACTGCTCCCTTCCAGTTCGGTGGAACTAAGCCAGACACCAAAGAGGCATTGATCAATTCGGTTATAGGTTTAGCAATGGAGGAGCCTACCTGTTTCAAAATCCTCATGGGAACTGAGTCACGAGGAGAACCACTCTTAATGGTGGCCAGAGCTTTAAGGACCTCACCAACAGATACTGGTCCAAAAGCTTCTAAATTGACAGGGGGTCTCACTAATTCACTGCTAGACTCTGCTCTCTGGTTCATCTGGGGCAGGGTACTTAAGATATTTACTATTTTTGTATGAAAATAGTCTGCTAGATCTTTGCATTTTTCTTCTAAGTTATCAATGGCTGCAGGCGGATCAGGAGCCCTCAACAGTTCCTTAACCACTAAAAAGGTTTCTCTGGAGGAATTTGAAGCGTTCTTAATTCTCTCCTCAAAGAATTGGGCTTTGGTGCACCGAAGAGCAAGTTTATATACCCTTATCGCCGAGCGATATTCAGCCTTGCTAGTCTCCTCCCAGTCCTTCCTCCAGGCACGTTCAAGCTTTTTACAACCCCTTCTAAGGGTTCTTAGCTCCGACGTGTACCAGGGGGCAGAGCTCGTTCTCTTCTCTCTCCTTGCTGCAGATCTTATTGGGAGTACAGAGTCAAGTGCACTGGTCAGCCATCTACTGAAATTAGCGTCTGCCAATACTGAGTCCGAAACCGGGGGGGGGGGGCGAGACCCTTCAAGTTTCAGAGACAAATTTTCAACCGACAGCCTTGACCAGGGTCTTTCGGAGGTGCAGACACTGGGAGAAGGAATACTAACCACCTCTGTTTGCCAGGTAAAGGGGATCAACAGGTGGTCCGTCCACAGGAGTGGAAAGGGAGGTAAAGCTTTTACAGCGGCAACGTTGGTAAAAATCGGGTCAAGCAAATGACCCTTGTTATGAGTAGCCCCTGAGTTGATGAGATCTACTGTCGTGTATTTCTATAGGTTCTGAATCAGTCCCCCTATTCCTGACCCTATTCTGGTTAAACTAACTATCAAGTTAACTAACAGTCAGCCCATGAGGCAAGAAAACCCCCATGATGCAGATACCGTTATCTGACGCAGTCACACTACGGCACAGGAACGTGTTATCTGATTAGGTCATAACGCTTGAGATCTAATTAGACAAGCGACATTCCTCCAGCCCCTGATAAGGCATACGACGTTCTCATAACAAATCAAACCTATGACAACCTGGACAATCCGTGCGGCCATTGTTTTGATTTCACAGAGAACTTTAGTAAAGAATGTGCTAACGAGCAAGTCATATGACATCTTTATTGACGTACCTATGTCCATCCTTACGTCAATCTCGGCACCTTTAAGGTATAAATATTGCCGACCTTGCCCTATGCAAACACACGCGTGGTGACAAGACGGAGCAGCCATACTTGCCGAAGCCGAGAGCAGAAGCAGACCCCGCTGGCAGCAGCCCCGCCTTCCTGACGCGCTGAGAGACGCGCTGCTATCTCAAGCCGAGAGACCCAGCACCGGCGTTTCTGGGCAGCCCTCGCAGGCAGCCTGGAATATCGAGAGCAGAGAAAGAGATACCATTCCTCATTCATCCTAAATTCCAGGTACAGAACTGAATAACCCCTCACAGAGAATTCTTTAGTTATTCAAACTTAACTTAAACTGTAACTTTCTATTCCCGCCCACGCATTAGACTTAGGTCAGGTACACGGGGTAGGCGTATTTAGAAACACCAGTTGAGTACGTTTAGTCAAATGTATATGTGTATGTAAATATATTTTAATCATTTTAAACATCATATGGCTCAGAAACCATATCAATGTTTTTACAGTATTATTTTATACTATTGCTTTTAATGTATGCACTTTACTTAACTATAAGTATTGCAATAATATCGATCCATTTCTCTTGTACGAGAAAAGAGACTGATCAATAAATAACACCTTTTATTGAACACGCCCGTCTCTTCCTTTTCTCTACATTCTGATGAGACTAAGAATGCACGTACTGACTGAGTAAAATAATTGCCTTGTGCTCACACGACTCTTGAGATTGACTCTTGATTAGGGGAGAGCAAAGTTGTCATGTTCTATGGTTGTCAGAAACTAAATCCCTTCTTGTCTAATCAGGGAAGTTAATCCTTCCTTGAACATTCGAGAAAGTTTCTAGCGAACTCTGAGCTTAGCTGGCAAACCCAAAAATTAAGTCTAGTATCGACAGTAGTAGACCTAGTTAACGTCTGGCCTAGGCCTTTACTGCTGTAGGTACTATTCCAATGCGCAGAGCCTATTGGGAAAATAGGAGCTACACTACATGGCGCCCAACGCGTTTGGAAAGGGCGATAAAACTAACGTAAGACATTTAGAGTAACTCAGTCGTGCTTTCTCACTCAGACCCCTTTTCCCAAATACTCCAAAGACGTCTGGAGTGGGTGAAAGGTTATATCCTCCAAAACCTCGCAGGAGGGAACTCCTATGTATGGTTCTTGGTCAAGTCAACGTTGAAGGATAAACAGTTCCAAAATATTGTACATCTAATCTTTGTTCCATAAAGAAACCTGATCTGCAAATAAACATAATAGCATCCTGTCAGTAAAATGTCTGACAATGAGGATGAAAGAGAGGCAGTTAGATTAGCTACTGAACTCGCAGATGCTGATGCTACCATGCAAGCAGCAGACCCGAATATAACACTCATTCCGGTCATTAAAAGGAGATCTATAACCTTAAAACTTATAGAAAATGGACTGACACCTAGAGGTGGCACAGTCATATTCGTAATCGAGGCACACGAATATCGGCAGACAGAGGTATACTATTCATGGATACATTTTCCAGCAGCAAATGCTGTAACAAAGTACTTCCACTATTACAAAGTAGAGGAACCTCCTGAAACATACACTCCTTTTGAGGAGGTGGAAGTACCACTCAAATTCCAAGAGCATTTGCTCTTATTTGATGGCGCCCTAAAACATAATAATCACATTACAAGGCTCGGTCCTTTAGGAAGACCAGGAGCAACGTGGCCGGTCTTAGCCGGATACACACCACATCCAGACATCGAAAGAATGCCTGCAGCAGAGCTGTTAATACAGCTAAAACAACTACTAAAAATTCATAGACAATTAGTTCAGTATGTAATGCGGACTTCAACAATTCAGCCAGCGATTAAACTTCCACAGCTGACCCCTCACCAGGGGAACACAAATAAAATTACACCACAGAACATCCAATCCTGCCTAGGTAAAGTTCCAGCTAAACGGGAACAAATACCATTCTGGTTGGCACAGAAAATCACCCAAATAGAGGCGGTGTTTCCTGACACCACCCCGCTGGAAAAACACAGGATTCTGACTATATGTCTCCCAATGGGAATCGCACCACACATAGAGGACTGTGACACTTGGGGTACAGTCTTTGCTTCCATCTACACAAAAACGCACGGTGTTCCTTCCATTTCGGTAATACCAGATGTGCTTAAACAAATTCAAGATGAATACGGTCCAGAACCTGCTTTAACTCTTGGTATGAAATTACTAAAAGACTTCAAACAGGTCTCGGCTATATTACTAGCCAACATAAAAGGTGAAGCAGCAAACGTGGCGATCCGCCAGAGGTTAAAAGAGACAGATATAGCAGACCAACCAGCTGAAATTGCCAGAATCATAGAAAAATCCTATGAAGAACTAGGCAGAGATAGTCTAGGTGGAATACCAGTAAAACCGCAACTGACTACAAGTCCAGAAAAAATATTTTTTAATAATAATAATTCACCAAAAAAGAACTGGGATGGAAACAAACAATCCAATCCTAAAGAAAAGACATTTCAGTCCAGAGGAAGGTCTCCTAGGCGAAGAGAGAAATCTCCAAACCAAAGACAGAGGTCACCGCAGAGTGACCCCCTGGGAATAGATATAACCTTAGAAATAGGGATAATATTAAAAAACCTGATAGATATCAAGACATTGATACACGTCCCTCTCAATCTTTTCAGAATTCCTCGCAGAAATCGGAAAGAAGAGGACGATCAGAAGAGCACGCCAAGTCCAAAGACAAGGAACCTGCTCAACTGAAAAAGAAATTACAATTTCCAAAAAAGAAGGTAGCCAGTATCAAGGTAGTTAACAATGCCGAGAATACTGAGGACACAACTGAAAAACGGAGAGTGGGCTCAGACAATGCTAGACAGCGCAGCAGAGGTGAGCATAGCTCGCAAAGTCCTTATGAATCATCTGGAGACAGTGGACACGAATGAATACCTTCAAGTGGAAACTGCAGACACCAGAGTTAGCAAGCCCCACAAGATATACGAGATAACATTACGTATAGAGGGAGATAAGACTAGGAAAATAAGGGGACTATTTTGGGATAACCTCTCAAAGGGTTATGACATCCTTCTAGCTGAAAAAGACTGGCCACCAGAGTTCGTCAGGGAGTGCCCTCATGGCGAAGAAGTAATTATGCCTGCCTTCTCGAATCAAATACCGATTCATAAAAAATACACACTTGCTAGAAAGTGGGCAGTGGCCTTAGCACCTGCTTTATATAAAAATCATGTAGGATGGGATGAGGATTCTCCTCCTCACAAAATCCAGTTAAAATCACAACCTACTGCACAAAGGCAGTACCCAATTAAGCAAGAAGCTAAAAAACAAGTAAATGAAATACTAGATCAGCTAGAATACCAGGGGGTGATTGAAACTTGCACCTCACAAATGAACAATCCTTTGTTTCCGGTCTCCAAACCAGACAATTCATACCGTCTAGTTTTGGATTACCGACACCTTAACACATGTTGCAAAACCTTTGCAGTGCAAAATTCACACAGTGCTGCACTAATGAATAACATAGTGCGCAAAAAATACAAAACAACCTTGGACATCTCCAATGGATTCTTTTGTCAAAATATAGCACCAGAAAGCAGATATTTAACTGCATTCTCAGTAAATGGCACTCAAAAACAATTCTGTCGGTTAGCCCAGGGGTACAAGAACAGCCCGGGGGTATTCTCAGCGAGAGTAACAGAATTACTACAACTATATGATGATGAAGCATTATCTTATGTTGATGACATTTACTTAACAGATGATGACTTGGAGACTCACTTGAAAAGGGTGAACACCATAATACTTGAGTTCGCTGCAGAGGGTTACAAATTCAACTTCAAAAAGTCCAGAATTGCCCATCTGACAGTCCTATTCTTAGGATATGAGTTATCAAGTGAAGGTAAAAGCCTGGCAGACAATTTCCCTAGAGAAATGTGCCGTAATCCAAGCTCCTAAAACACTAAAAAACCTACAGTCAATTCTAGGCTTCCTAAATTTCGGAAGAACATACATTGCAAATTACGCAGAAAGGGTCAAACCCCTTTATGATCTAATTAAACCAGACTTTAAAAGATCAAGTTGGACTCAAACACACACAGAAATTTTGAGATCCTTACAAACAGACATGCTAATTAAAACAAAATTAGAAACACGTGATAACACACGCAACCTTGTGATCCGAGTCATCCCAGGGAGATGCGGATTCACATACCTGACCTCTAATGAGGGAGAAAAGGTACCAATTGCATTTAAATCACACTTGTATACAGAAGCTGAACAGAAATTCAGTAATACAGAAAAAATCATTCGTGCAGTTCAAACCGCAATAGCTAGAGAAAAAGAGATAGCTGACGGCAGACATATCACAGTCAGAACAGCAGAATCAGCCTTTGAGGCACTAACAACACCGTGTAATTTACCAACAACAACATTGAATCCGGAATGGATACAATGGGTGAATTCAATCACAACGGACAAAGTATACTACTACTTTGATCCAGAACTAGAAGAATTAAGAAATCTAAAATATGAAAAGACGTATCCTCTGCCAATCGACATTCTGCCTCTACGACATTACGCCTGTGTAATCTATACAGACGGACATGCTCAACCCTCCGTTTGGGGAGAACATGCATACAATCCCACATGTGAGATTACAAAAGAAGTGTGGCGCGGAGGTAAACTAAGACCTCTATTAACAAAATCACACTCAGTAGAAACTAATTCAGAACTACAAACTGAAATAATAGCTTTGAAAATGGCGCTAGATAATGCGGATCGCGAATTCCCGACACTTATAGTGTCAGATTCATATTACTGCGTCAAAGCATATAACAAGGATTTGCAGACATGGATTCAGAACGGTTACAAAGATGACACAGATGCACCAATAAAGCAGAGACTGCTCTGGGAACAAGTAGCTCTTTTGAAAAAAGAACTACCAAAGACTCACGTGACACACTCACTGAGTCATCAGCGTGATGGCGTTCACGTTGTGGGGAATTCATTGGCTGAAGCAGCCGCAGCGGCAGCCACTAAATCGGCTCCCGTAGATCGAAAAAAGCGTACATTAAAATACATTGACGGTGAAACATTGCTGGCGGTGAAAACGTCATCAAAAGGCGACTGCTCAGCGTTACCGATCAACTATCCACTCAATTATACATACATAATCGATGCAAACTCCGTCCCTTTTGCTCGAATCCCTGGAGTGGGGGATAGAGTGATTCCAAACATGGACAGGAGAAACTTGTTAATCGCAGACGCACACATGGGCGAGGGTCTCAGACACCTTAAATTAAAAGATTCTCTGGAAGAATTACAATCACGGTACTGGTGGCCAGGCATGAGCCTGCACTACACCATGTTTGTAAAAAACTGCCCAAACTGCAACAGAGATCGCAGAGGGGAGAGAAGCAGTTTAATACCTCGTCGAATCAAGGCAGATAATATTACCAGCAAAAAGAATGGCTTGCGATTAACATATACAGGCTAGTTTCCACTTATAATGTAGATCACCAGCACTCGGCTGACGTCCGGACTGTTATACAAGATTTGCGAGTCTAAATGGCATATACGCTAAGAGCATGCTACGTTCGACCATTGTTTTCACTCAGGCAATCCAGCCTGGTGGGGAAACATGGCCAAATGAGCACAGCCCAGCGGGAATCTTCTCACTTCCTTCCTGAGGGTACGGGATGGTGTAAAGAAAAAACCAAGGCAGAAAGCAATCTATAATAGAAAGGATATTAGGTTCGGGAGCTGGGTGGGTCAAACATCTAATAAGTGTCCAACGTAGTCTAAATAACTTGCCAAGAAATTCTCTGAAGGGATTCAGTCCGTACGAATTATTATTCGGAACTAGGATGTTGATCTCTGACCTTGATAGTCAGACTTCAGTGGTAATAGAAAAAACCTTTGATGTCAAAGACCGTTTGGCTATTTTGCAGGACTTAAACAAAACAAGAAAAGACCTGAGCAACATACAGTTGAAACAACAGCCAACGACCACTGAAGAATCACCACCTGTCCCAGCAAGACCTGTCTGGATTCCAAAAGTCGGGGATCTAGTCAGGGAGAAGATCGCGGTAAAGAAGGAATTTGGGCCTTCTTACAGAAAAGCAGTTCCTGTCTTGTCTGTCAACGGGACAAGATCAGTTGTACTACCGCCACTTGCTGGAAAAAAGGAGAACCGAGTTGTATCCATCGACCTGGTAAAACCACAACATGTGGCCGATAACAAACAGTAGGCCAAGTGGACTCCCAATAAGTAGCAGAACACCAAGGTTTGCTACCAGTACAGAGGTCCTATCAAAGAGGCTCATCACATTCGAAACGCCTACAGAAGAACAACAAGGACTATGCAACAATGCAATAGAACTAAGACCTCTGAAAACCCAAATAAAAACATTTAGCAGAGACACACCAATCTATACTGAAGTACCAAGTGACAATGCAAAAAACAAAAATCCTGAACCAATTGGAACAATTGACAGAACTGCATCTGGTTACTTCATCAACTTCGATGATTCCTCTGAAGGCTTCAGTGAACCAAAGACACAGCCATCATCAAAATCCTTTAAAGACAAAGCTAAGGAACTTTTGAAACAACTGAAAGAAACATATCTGGTTTCTCCATGGATTGAATTTTGGGTGGGTTTTGGTGCATTTATCCTCATACTTTGGCTCATCATGGTATTTACTTTGGGACGCTTCATTGAGGGAAAATATGCTAAAATGGACACAGCAAGTCAGAACATCAACTTGGTCCTCAAACCACACACATCTTCACACGTCGAGAAAAGAGAACTTTCTCCAGAACTTTCTTCAGCCAACTTCACAGCCAATCCGATACCTGGTGGGGTAGCCTGGGACAACACTGACTATGAAATTTATGGTCCGGTCGAGATCCTGAAATATCCACACCAAATCAAGATCTCCTTGAGTGACTTTGCAAAACCAAACTCATTTGCTGATGATTGGGACTTTGAAAGTATTAACAATATGATGTCTGACTTAGTAATGTCTGCTAAATTTACAAAACATGATTATTTGCAAGGTTCTACAAATTATGATAGTATGTATTGCTATAACCATTATGGTAACCATTTCTTGCATAAATCTGCACAACCTAGAAATGTTTTAAATTATAATCAATGGGAACATTGTGCTACACCTCCAAAAGGGAGCTCTAGAACCGTTTATGACAAATATTCATATTTTTCAGGTTTTAACATAACTAATGCAGAAACATTTTATTACAAATTGTCAAACAAGACAGGGATGAAAACCATGATAACCAACACAAAATTGATATATTCAGATTCATTCTTTGAAAAAATGAATACTTTTGGATTTGATTATTGGGACAAAAATGTTGATTTGAAAAGTGTTTGGGGTACAAAAGAATGGCAAGTACAGGGTTTAGAAGCTTTGTTTAGAGCCTGCATGATCCCAGAACAAATGATATTTTTAAATGACACTGTTCAACAAACCACCTGTCTTGGCTTAGCCAAAATCAAAGATTTAAATAACCTGTCTATTCCAAAGCCAACAATGTTTAGCAATAACTCTGATACAGATGAAGAAATAGACATAAACCATATACTAAACCAAAACAGAACACATCCTGATTGGAAACAATGGTTGATCTGGCCCACAGATACAAATAACTGTCAAGATAGATTCCTGAATAAAACACAGGGTTTAAAAATGACCAGGCCAGACCCTAGATATCCCCAAAAGACATCACCCAGGGATAATAACAACCTACAGTGTGGGCAAATTATGCCTTCAATGGCTACGGACTTCCACACTGCCTGAAATTAAGCAACACCTAACTTTACTTACTGATGGTGCTGACTTGCGTGATTTCATAATGGGACCACGCAAACAGCGTCAAAAGCGTTTCATAGCAGCCTCTGTATATGCAGCATACAATGAGGCCTGGAAGGTTACTCAAATTGAGACAGCAGAAAGAATACGGGAAATTGACCGTATTAATTTGGAAAAATCACTATCTGTAGTGGACAATGGGTTAATGACTCTGTCCTCCAGAATTTTTTCATTGGACAGCATTGTGTCTTCAGCAATCGATATATTATCGCAAGACTTACTGTTATTACAACATGGTCAGTCACAATTGCGTTCCATTGTACAGCTTGGCTGGACGTTACAAAATCTGCGTTCAGGCTATGTGCCTTGGCGTTTAATCAACACAACGTCACTATTCCAAATCTTTAACCTTACTGATAGACAAATCGGTATGGCGCAAAAGGGTGCTGATTATACAATCTTGAGCATTGAAAAACTAGAAAGATTACCAATGACAATGTCAGAACGACCTGTCAGTGAATGGATAATCCACGGAATCATAAATATTCCAATCTCAACCTTCAGGTTTCAATACTGCCAAAAATATATACAGGCTGGCATGTACGAGAAATTGGGAAAGGGGTACCTTAAAACAACTTGGAACCTGCCCTATTCACATGCATGTGTCAGTAATAAAGGACAGAAAGTGTTTCTTAGTGGCAACAATTGTGCTATGTCACTAAGCGGCACGCTTCTGTGTAACGGAATTAGTTTGCACGGAGCCTGTGAAGGGAATTCATACAACCTTTCATGTCACCAGCAAGGCGCACCTGCAACTGAAATAGAACCATTCTTTCAAAGACTCTATAATGGGAGTTACATTCTTATTGTAGACCGCAGATGTTGCAGTCTTATGCCCGGGACTCCTTATCTAGTAACTACAACGGCGAAGGTCAAGTGCTGTGGACGTTCTTTATTCCCCAGCTCCTTTCCAGACAGGGAGGCGAGGGCATGGCCCAGTTTGAAAATTACTTCTATTCGAATAGATACTTTAAGCAGAATGAAAACAGTGCTTCTTCAGACGCCTACAAGGCTCACGTCATCAAAAGAAACATATGATCTACAAGTCGCAAGGACGACTGCAGAGATACATACATTATTATCAACTAATTCCCCCGTACATTTCGCGGAAATCCTGAGCGAAATCTTAAATATTTCTGATACCAATGGGATCTCAGGGGTATTTAAGACAGTATTTTCGATGGCATTAACACCATTCAAAGCCATACTGGGTATTTTTCCAGATTTCGTCCATTCGATTTTTGGCGGACTTCCCCTGATCCTGGGACTAATTGCAGGAATCCTATTCCTAGTCCTTATTTTTCGTTATGGCAACCCATGTCACAGATCAAACTCTCGCGACAATGGAAGATACGATCCTAGCCATTGGATACCGGGACCGGATATCAAAAATCCTGGGACTCTCCCGGCTTAGAGACCTGAACATGACTTGGTTTCTATCATTTCGACCAATGTGGCAAAGGTGTGTTTTACCTGTACTAAGGTGTCTGCTATGCGGAGAAGAATGCGTGTTAGACACCTGTCTGACGCTACAATCGGATGCGCCAGTGGATGCAGATACACTGTTGGTTCCTACCAAGGTTCACGCTTTGTGCTGCCCTCAAAGGCTGCCAATCCTGATGACGGCATTCCTGGAATCTTCACCACTGCGATTGAAGAGTAGTGAAGTTCAAGATGAAAGCAACATCGAACAGGTACGACCTTCTGTCAGCAATGCGAATCAGAATGTCAATGGAGACAATCATGCGCATGAATGCATGGTTACCCCTATTTCCGACTTAGTGGAACTTTCCCATGAAGCTGTTGACAGTTTTTTCGAAAGCCTGAATGATATGATGTTCTCTCCGGAACAGAAATAGAGACTTTCGAGTAAACTCGCACACGGCGTTCCCTGAATTCGGCCTTCAACTTTAAAAATAAAGTCACATGAACAATTACCATCCGGTTCACGGACAGCAATTTTTTCAGTAAGCTCCTAAAATATTTTTCTATATATTTTTTTCCGGGACACTGATCTTCTGCTTAAAGTAAGAAACTATTCCTAGAGAACTAAGATTTCTATTTTTAGATACTTTATATAGACTTTAGCTGCCCGCTGGGATGTTCACAAATATTTTATTATGTGATGAAATGGTCTCGAACTTCCTTTCTGTATAGCCATATTAAGAGCCATTTCATGTGTATTTCTCATATGCCAAAAAGCGATAATGCATAACAATGCGTGTTTACTTTTGCATTTAAACCATAGCTTAAGTGCATACAATATATATGACTGCAATTTTTCAGTATATTTGAAAATTTCGAAATGCATTTATGTATTTTGGGGTGGTAAGGTATACACTATACTCTATAGTATGTTGTACTATGTTATACTATGCATAGATTAGTAGATATGACCATAGTTAGCGTGGAGTGGGTGTCGTGTATTTCTATAGGTTCTGAATCAGTCCCCCTATTCCTGACCCTATTCTGGTTAAACTAACTATCAAGTTAACTAACAGTCAGCCCATGAGGCAAGAAAACCCCCATGATGCAGATACCGTTATCTGACGCAGTCACACTATGGCACAGGAACGTGTTATCTGATTAGGTCATAACGCTTGAGATCTAATTAGACAAGCGACATTCCTCCAGCCCCTGATAAGGCATACGACGTTCTCATAACAAATCAAACCTATGACAACCTGGACAATCCGTGCGGCCATTGTTTTGATTTCACAGAGAACTTTAGTAAAGAATGTGCTAACGAGCAAGTCGTATGACATCTTTATTGACGTACCTATGTCCATCCTTACGTCAATCTCGGCACCTTTAAGGTATAAATATTGCCGACCTTGCCCTATGCAAACACACGCGTGGTGACAAGACGGAGCAGCCATACTTGCCGAAGCCGAGAGCAGAAGCAGACCCCGCTGGCAGCAGCCCCGCCTTCCTGACGCGCTGAGAGACGCGCTGCTATCTCAAGCCGAGAGACCCAGCACCGGCGTTTCTGGGCAGCCCTCGCAGGCAGCCTGGAATATCGAGAGCAGAGAAAGAGATACCATTCCTCATTCATCCTAAATTCCAGGTACAAAACTGAATAACCCCTCACAGAGAATTCTTTAGTTATTCACTTGGCAAAAACAAACTTAACTTAAACTGTAACTTTCTATTCCCGCCCACGCATTAGACTTAGGTCAGGTACACGGGGTAGGCGTATTTAGAAACACCAGTTGAGTACGTTTAGTCAAATGTATATGTGTATGTAAATATATTTTAATCATTTTAAACATCATATGGCTCAGAAACCATATCAATGTTTTTACAGTATTATTTTATACTATTGCTTTTAATGTATGCACTTTACTTAACTATAAGTATTGCAATAATATCGATCCATTTCTCTTGTACGAGAAAAGAGACTGATCAATAAATAACACCTTTTATTGAACACGCCCGTCTCTTCCTTTTCTCTACATTCTGATGAGACTAAGAATGCACGTACTGACTGAGTAAAATAATTGCCTTGTGCTCACACGACTCTTGAGATTGACTCTTGATTAGGGGAGAGCAAAGTTGTCATGTTCTATGGTTGTCAGAAACTAAATCCCTTCTTGTCTAATCAGGGAAGTTAATCCTTCCTTGAACATTCGAGAAAGTTTCTAGCGAACTCTGAGCTTAGCTGGCAAACCCAAAAATTAAGTCTAGTATCGACAGTAGTAGACCTAGTTAACATCTGGCCTAGGCCTTTACTGCTGTAGGTACTATTCCAATGCGCAGAGCCTATTGGGAAAATAGGAGCTACACTACACTACCTCGTATGCCTTTAAATCGCATTGAAGATCAACCGCCAACCGGTCCGCCGAGTCATCAAAATGAAGATTAAAATCTCCCAACATAATAAAATTGGTCGTCGAGGAGGCCAAAACCGTAACGGTTTCCATCAGGGAATTAACAAAATTCCCAATGCCTCCTGAAGGACGATACACCAATATCCCGGACACCGCCACCGTAGATGAGATTTGCAAAGAGAACTTACAGCTCTCACAGTCCGACACCCCACCATTCTGAGCCCTGCACACCAAAGAATCTCTATAAAGAATGGCGATACCCACTCCCCGACCTACTATCCTATCCTGAGAATAGATTAAAAATCCAGGGGGGAGGGCTCTTACAATATCCACCTCTGAGCCTGCTGTAAGCCATGTTTCCCTTACAAACAGGATATCTAGCTTATGATCTTGTATGAGGAGATTAATTTCAAGTGAATGCCTCGGGAGGGATCTACAATTCAGTGAAGCCATTCGTAGGGGGTTCCTTACCGTGGATTGCTCGGATGAACAGCAAAATCCGCAGTGTGAAAAGGGTTCGGCTCCTCTATACATGTACGTACAAGTAGGTCTTTTTGAGAGGCGCAACCGTAAAAGCTCTTTGCCAGAGTAGGTGAAAGTGGACCCTACATGACCTAACATAGGGTCTGGCCCTAGGCCCGTCTGTGCCCAGACGGGCACAGTTGGGCTGGACTCTGGCGTGACTCCGGCGGGGGTCCAGCGAACCCGCTGCGCGTGACCGCTGCGCGTTGACATAACCGTATTAAATGCAGGTCTAGCGTCCTTCTGACGACTAGACCGATCTCCAAAATGGCGCCGCCAGGCGTCCTTCAGTTCCTCCAAGATGTCCGCCGAGATGAGAAAGCTTGGCAAGGGGGCCCCCAAAATGCGGTGAGTTTCCAATTAAAATGCAGGCAAGTGGGCCAGTATTAAGATCAGGGAAGAAGGTGAACACAAACAGTAAATTAAATAGCAAAACGGGAGTATTAAAAATAAAGCGCTACAAGCCTCGCAAAATCACGCTGTTAAGCGCTGTACGCTATGGTAGCACGCTCACATCACCAGTCAGTTCTAACGACTGATTGTCTCGCGCACTCGCCTTAAATGCAGGTCTAGCGTCCTTCTGACGACTAGACTGATCTCCAAAATGGTGCCGCCAGGCGTCCTTCAGTCCCTCCAAGATTGTATTGTATTGCGACTTATATAGCGCACGTATCACCCGAAGGCATCAAGGCGCTTGCCTTGGGAACCCGTCCTGGCTTTTCCCTGTGAGATAACCCCTACTGGGTATCCCCAGGGTGAAAGCCAGGCATCCCGCAGCGGGTGGGCCGCCGTAGTGGAGATTAAGCAACTATTGCCCAGAGTTGCAGCGTGGGACCCCATGATTAGAATAGGCACCGAGGCGAGAATTATCGAGTCCGTGGACATTTTGGGCTCAGGACCCTGCCGCGTCAGGAATTGAACCCTGGTCCCGGGCCAGACCTCTGCATCAGGGTCTGCCGCTCTAATGAGTGAGCCACACTCCTCCACCACAAGATGTCCGCCGAGATGAGAAAGCTTGGCAAGGGGGCCCGCAAAATGCGGTGAGTTTCCAATTAAAATGCAGGCAAGTGGGCCAGTATTAAGATCAGGGAAGAAGGCGAACACAAACAGTAAATTAAATAGCAAAACGGGAGTATTAAAAATAAAGCGCTACAAGCCTTGCAAAATCACGCTGTACGCTCTGGTAGCATGCT
This sequence comes from Lissotriton helveticus, assembly GCF_964261635.1. NCBI lineage: Eukaryota > Metazoa > Chordata > Amphibia > Caudata > Salamandridae > Lissotriton > Lissotriton helveticus. The sequence continues at coordinate 2,098,332,794 of NC_136063.1, read as the reverse complement.
CACATCACCAGTCAGTCATTAAGATCCATTTTCCTCATTTGGGATGAAGGAAAGGATCTAGCTTTGAAATTCATTGAGCCCCTGTTCCGGAACAACTTAAATTTGAGCTTCACACATACAATAAGTGATATCATGTGAATTTCTGGATATCCAAGTCACGGTACAAAACAACAAGTTGATAACCAATCTTTTTAGGAAGTAATCTACAGGCAACGGTACTCTGCATGCACGCAGCCACCATCCTACTTCCCTTCTGAACAGTATGGAGAACTGTTGCATGCTCGTAGAAACTGCAGCACCGATGATGGCTACAGGAAAGAACATAACACCACGATACAATGATTCAAAAGGAGAAGTTACTCTGACAAGATCCTTTCTCAGGCTAGCACTAAACTACATGATGTCAAACAGACTGATGTTCCGTTTAGAAACAGAAGGACGTCCCTGGAAAACCAATCGACCAACATCCCAAGAATGATTACCACGTATAATGCAAGATCCAATCGATTTAAAACTATTATGAAGAAACATTGTGGTCTCATTCGAGCAGACCCAATAATCGGTAAAAGTGTAGGTGACTTTCCCATAGTCACCTATAAAAGACCGAGATCCCTTAAGGGCAAATTATTCCAAAGTGCCCAGCTATCTGAACCATCTGCCAATTGGCTACAAACTAAGGAAGGGTTTTATAGGTGTAATTAATGCAAAGTGTGTAAATTCAGTCAGAGTTGCAAAACCTTTAAAACCCATGATGTCAGGAACAGATCCATCTCAAAATGTATCACTTGTACCATAGAATATGTGAATCTGAAAGAAACACGTTAGTTATAGATTCCTTACATTAGAATTACCCCAGGCGTCAGACTGGATCCGGAAAGTTTTTCGTCAGCATTACCACTGCATGTCGGAAGGTGGCGTCGTTCGGCTCAGTATTCGTCGTTGGCGTCGGTGGAATGACATCGCGGTAGCTACTTAGAAGCGCCCTCGCTTGCTGACGCCAGTTCTTTCTTTTTCCGCGCCAGCCAGTGCAGATCCCGGAAGAAAGGTACCTTAGTCATTATTTTACTAACTTTTTCTCGACTTTTGTCGACGTTTTTTCGAGTCTTTGACTCCTAAGGTGCACAAGGGATGCCCAGCTTCAAGCCCTGCGGTTCCCGTCATCGTATGATGTCAGTCAGTGACGGATCCGCACCGCATGTGTCTTTTTTTGCCTGGAGTGCGACCACAACACCAAGTCATGCTCCGACTGCTGGTTGATGGCACTGAGGGCTTTGCGGGAGTGGTCCCAAAAGCTGCTTGAACACAGGCAGTTGACTCTGCACTGTTTGAGGTCCCGTTTGCGAGGGAGGTCGAGGGACCGGTCGCAGAGCCACCATCGTTCCAGTTCCAAGTCCTCAAAGTCTTTGCACTCGGGTCGGGTATGTCGAAGCATAAGAAGAAGTGGAAGAAGCATCGTCGCTCTTTGACTTCTCCTCGTCGGTCGGCCGACCCGACAAGGGACGTGGGTGGTGCCCCTCCTGCGGCTCCGCACGCAGAGCCTGAAGAGTCAACTCTGCGTTTCCCTCCCTTTCCAGGACCCGGAGCGACTCCCGCCCAGCTTTGTACATTCTATGAAGCAATGCATGCCATCTTTGGCTGGCCCGAACCTGCTGGCGTGCCTTCGGGCCCCGTGGACCCTATTGGCGGGCCTAGGTGTTCTCCGATGGGGCTCCGGCCCCGGTGCGGCAGCCCCCCACCCCCTTGGATCCAGGCCTGGATCCAGATCGACGCTGGTTGACCTTATTACGCCTCCACCGGTGCCGCTTCCTCCGTCACGACTATTGTGTCCAACACCGGTCTGCCCCGTGGCCGGCGTCGACCCTGGCCTCCATCCCGACATGGACCCAGAGCTGGACCGGCGTCGTCCGTTGCCAGATCCGGCGCTCAGAGGAGTTGTTATGCCCCTGTTCACTCCTGGGGCCCGTTTTTGACCAGAAGGGCACCTAGACACTGAGGAGCAGGGGTCAGGTGACCCTTCAGCTGACCAGGAGAGTGTACACGAGTGGAGAGAGGAACTGGGGGATGCCAGTGGTTTGGACACCTTGCCTGACCTTGGCATGTTGTCTCCTACAGTGGCTACGGAGGAGGGAGTGTCGTACACAGTGGTGTTGCGAAGGGCGGCCGAGGCTCTCAAACTCGAGCTTCCTATGGTGGAAGACCATAGAGGTGCTTCAACCGGCTGCGAGCCCTTGCTTCCGTTTAATGAGGCCATCACTGACATCCCTTTTGGCATTTGGTCCAGGCCCAACTCGGGGGCTCCTGTGGACAGGATGATTACCCGACGCCACGGCCCGGCTCCTGGTGACCCCACTTTCCTTTCCTTACACCCAAACCAGGAGAGCTTGGTGGTCCAAGCCTCCACTTCCAAAAGTGTCTTCCCTACCGCTCCACTGGAAAGGGAATCCAAGAAGCTGCCCACCTTGGAAAGAACATTTTATCTTCTGCAAGCTTAGGACTGGGGTCCGTAAACACCACATGTCTCTTGGGCCGTTATTCCCATTCTGTGGGATATGGTGGCGCAGGTGCGGCCTCAGTGTCCGGAGGAGGGCCGGACAGTGCTCTCCCAGGTTGTTGCCGCCGGGAGGGATGCTGCAAAGTTTGTGATACGTTGTGGTCTGGATACTGATGACTCTCTGGGCAGGACCATTTCATCGTCAGTATTGCTTCGTCGCTACGCCTGGATGCGGTCGACTGTTTTTTCAGGAGATGTCCAGAACACCTTGATGGACATGCCCTTTAATGGCCGTTTCCTCTTGGGCGACAAAGCAGACTACTCTCTAGAGCGTTTCAAAGACTCACGGGCCATAGCCAAGTCCTTGGGCCTCTCCATCCGCCCTGCGCAGTCTGCTTTTCGCCCCTTTCATGGCTACAGACGGGGTGCCCCGCTATGTCCCGCCCAGAGCCACAGGCCTCAGCAAGTTCCCCAACCTTAGCGTGGCCGGGGACGTGCAAACAACCGTCGTGGTTCCAGGGGCCAGCAGGTGGGTAAGTCCACCAACCCCCCCCCCTGCAGCAGCCTCCAAACCCTCCTAGTCGGACCTTTCAGGCCCATCAAACTCCAGTGGGCAGCAGGATCTGCCATCACCTCCTCCACTGGCGCACCATCTCGTCGGACAGGTGGGTTTTGCAGATCGTCGAAAGGGCCTACTCCCTCCCCTCCAGCCATGCCACCAAGATACCACTGCATGTCGGAGGATCATCTGGCCCTTCTCCAGCAGGAAGTTACGGCTCTCTTGGCCAAGGGAGCCATCAAGCGCATTCCTGTTCCAGAAGTAGGTCGTGTTTGTTATTCCCACTACTTTACGGTCCCCAAGAAGGACAAGGGCCTGCGTCCTATCTTGGATCTCAGGGACGTCAACCACTTCCTCCAGAAGGATAAGTTAAAAATGTTGACGCTTGCTCAAGTCTTGTCTGCCCTCGACCTGGAAGACAGGTTGGTAGCGTTGGACTTGCCGGATGCTTATTTTTACATCCCCATGCTGCCGGCCCACCGGCGTTACCTCCTGTTCATGGTAGGCCAGGAGCACTTTCAGTTTACCGTGCTCCCCATTGGCCTTACCAGCACCCCTCGGCTGTTCACGAAAGTGATGGCGGTGGTCGCAGCTCATCTGTGCAGATCAGGGGTGTCAGTCTTCCCCTATCTCGATGACTGGCCGTTAAAGGCGAGCTCGCCACAGGCAGTCGGCCCCCACCTTCCGACTTCAGCCGACCTCCTGCATCCGCTGGGGTTCTCCATCAATGTGCCGAAGTCACACCTCATTCCTTCTCAGAAGCTCCTCTTCATATGAGTGGTTCTGGACACAACGCGGTTTCGAGTCTATCCTCCCGAACAACGAGTCCGGGACATTCAGGCTATGATTCTGATCTTTCAGCCTCTGTCCCGGGTTTCGTTCAGAATGACCTTGAGGCTGCTGGGACTCATGGCCTCCTGCATCCTGCTGGTAGATCATGCCAGGTGGCATATGGAGGCTCTGCAGTGGGACCTGAAGTTCCAGTGGGCTCAGCATCAGGGGATTCTGTTCAATTGCGTCCAGATCGCGGAGGGCACTGCACGACAATTGCAGTGGTGGCTCATGAACCAGGATCAACGGCAGACCCTCTCCCTTCCCCAACCAGAGTTCACTGTGGTGACAGATGCATCAATCCTGGGATGGGGTGGCCACATGGGAGAGGCGGAGATCTGAGGCCTCAGGTCTCCGGTCCGGGCTCCACATTAACCTTCTGGAGCTCTGGACGATTCGTCTTGCACTGAAGGCATTCCTTCTCTCTGTCCGGGGAAGAGTAGTGCAGGTGTTCACGGACAACACCATCACCATGTAGTACTGCAACAAACAGGGCAGGGTGGGGTCGTGGACTGTATGTCAGGAGGCTCTGCACCTCTGGACATGGCTGGAACATCAGGGCATATCCCTGGTGGCTCAACACCTGGCAGGCTCCCTGAACGCCACGGCCGACAAACTCAGCCGCAGTTGCATGATGGATCATGAATGGTGTCTTCACTCGGAGGTGGTGCAAGGTCTCTTTCGACAGTGAGGATAGCCTTGGTTAGATCTATTCGCCACCAATGTCGGCAATTCTGCACATTGGAATTCCCAAGGCAGCACTCGCTAGGCGATGCTTTTCGTCGTGAGTGGAGTTGCGGTCTGTTGTACGCCTTTCCGCCTATACCACTTCTGCCCAGAGTGCTGAAGAAGATCAGGCGTGACCGGACCAAAGTCATTCTTGTGGCTCCGGATTGGGCACGAAAAGTCTGGTATCACGAGCTGCTTAACATGGTCATCGATCTACCGATCCGACGGCCTCTTCTCGAGGAGTTCTGTCACAGCAGCAGGGGATGGTCCTCCACTCAAGCCTGTCCAGCCTCCATCTCCTTGCGTGGAGAATGAGCGGCAACAGGTGACATCGTTTGACCTGCCTCCTGAAGTTTGTAATGTAACCCTGGCTGCCAGGCGTCCCTCCACTAAAACGGTATATGCCTGTTGGTGGAATAAATTTGTGGCATGGTGCGCAGACGGTGGATCCTCTCTCTGCCCCTCTTTCTGAGGTTCTCTTGTTCCTCCTTTCCTTGGCCCATGGGGCTCTGGTCTGGGCACTATCAAGGGCTATCTCTCGGCCATTTCTGCCTTCCTTCGGTTTCCAGATCAGCCTTCTCTTTGCAAGTCCCCAGTTGTTAACCGATTCTTGAAAGGCATAACTCATCTCTTTCCTCCTATTCCTTTCGTTATGCCTCAGTGGGACTTGAATATAGTCTTAACTTATTTAATGTGCTCTACCTTTGAGCCACTTCACAACTGTCCTTTGAGGCTTTTAACTCTCAAAACTGCATTCCTGGTGGCCATCACCTCTGCCAGGCGAGTGAGTTAGTTCCAGGCTCTTTCTTCAAAGCCTCCTTTTCTCACTGTGCATCCGGACAAAGTTGTCCTCAGAACCCGTCCATCCTTTCTGCCAAAGGTTGTTACTGCCATTCACATTGGGCAGACCATCACTTTGCCCACCTTCTTTCTGCCTCCGCATCCTTCCAAAGAGGAAGAGAGGCTCCACCGCCTGGACCCAAAACGTGCACTGTCTTTTTATCTAGACCACACAAAACAGTTCCGGGTGGATGACCACCTCTTTGTTGGATACGTTGTTGTCAAAAAAGGTCAGGCCGTACACAAACAGACTATCTCTTGGTGGGTCATTTTGTGTATCAAGGCCTGTTATTCTGTAGTTCCTCTGACCGATATCTGTCAGGCAGCTACGTGGGCATTGTTTCAAACCTTTACGAAACACTACTGCCTGGACAGTCAAGTCCGGAGAGATGGCTTCTTTGGCCGTTCTGTTCTCCAGGACAGATCTATTCTAAGGTAAGGAAATTGTAACTAACGTGTTTCTTTCAGATAAACAAGTTACTTACCTTCCGTAACGATCTATCTGTAGGAAACATTAGTTAGTTAAAGAATCCTTACCGCCCCACCCATCCTCCCCGTTCTGCAAACTGATTTTTAGGGTTAAGGATATCCTTTCAGGGCCCTAGTTTTGGGAAACTGTGGTCAGTGTCTTGCATGGCTCTGCGTTTCTGGCACTGGAAGTCTTATACAGAACTGACGTCAGCGTGTGAGTGCGGCGTCTAAGTAGCTCCCGCAACTACATTCCAGCGACACAACGCCAACGACGGACATGGAGCCGACCGATGCTAACTTCCGGCGCACAGAGGTACTGCTTACTAAAAACTTTCCGGATCCAGTTTGACGCCTGGGGTAATTCTAAGTTAAGAAATCATATAACTAACTAATGTTTCTTACAGATATATCGTTACCGAAGGTAAGTAACTTGTTCTTTATGTTCTGGAATGTCCATGTGCTCTTAGATACATAGGAAGTACAAAATTACATTAGAAAAAACATATCTTAGAACACCAAAGAGCAGTAACAAACATGTACTTCATTTATCCTGGGGTCCAGACATTTCTACAGTAACCACGACACCAATAACAGACTATTTAAGTTCTGTGGGATTGATAGAGTAATGAAAAATACATAAGAGGAGGCAACAGGGAGAAACAACTGCGCATCCTCGAATCCCGGTACCTTATTGATCTCAATACCAGAATGCCATTTGGGTTGAACAAGGAGGAAGAACTGTTGACGCACATAGGAATTTACCTTCCACCTATCTCTCAGTCTTTCCAGTGCATTCTTTTGAACTAGGACATCTGATCTTTTAAATATTTTCTTTTCTAGTATGGTGTTTCCTCTTTTCTTCTTCAGATAAGGGTCCCCCTATCTTCAATTTCATCCTGGGCACACATAGAAAAATACCACAGGTAGCTATGATCTGAGATTTAGGACCTTTTTTGCAAAAACCTCTCTTGGGTCCTATACACATATATATTTAGGGAACTTGCCCATGATTGGTTTTCGATTCAAATGAAATTCCTTTATAGGACCTTAATACTGCATTGTGTTGAAGGACCTCTCACATTGATTTATATATGTAGATTGTCAACATTACATTCATGTCAGTATCTAGGGCATGTTACTCAGCAAAGTGTTTGTTTTACTCGTGGTTTATATAATTTTCACTCACACAACACTTTAGAATTCTATTTGTCCTTACCAATTCCTGAGCCGTGACACTATATCGCATATCATGAACACCAAGCAGATGGTTCTGATGTAAAGTCAATCCTTAGTCGTAATTTAACTTGGTTTTGCCTCTGTGATTATTCAAATGGTATGATTACATATGAAAGCAATGATGTATTTTTGATTAATTGTTTCTTTTTTGTAAGTGAGACATGTTGAAACAAATATCATGACAGTTATGGCATACTATGTTCTCTTATATTTATGAAATAATATTGATTCCCCCCCCCCCAATTGGGGGAAGGTCATTCATTTGCTAATTTTTAGACATTTTCTCTACGTCGATTATGACAAATATCTAAGACCACAATGGATACAATCGCGGCTAAATCTGTTATTGATTTTGTGCATTTCCAAATTGATAATTTGCATGTAATAATAATGTTTTATCTAAAATAGGGATGCATGTCTTATCTTTGTGCTTTATGAAAATAATTGACTTGAGAGATTTCTGCTATGTTTATTATCAAGTACGGACAAGATCGTAATGAAATGGTCTTCGTAGTAAATTCAATGGTCATGAACAAAAGTGACAAAACTGTACATAACATGTTTTACTTAACAGGTGTATATATGTTTTCTGCCTGCTATTTAATTTAAAAAATAGGGCTATACGTGCAATGTTATACTGTTTGAGAAGTTCTTACCTCGAAGGATTTCTTTCACGTCCATTATGACGTCATAGGTTTATAACAGCTCTTGTGGCTTTAGTTTGCAAACTTGACAAAGACCGCCTCGGCTGAAATGCGTTGTTTTGCAGTAATAAATCACTTGTGGAAGGAATTGGTGTGCCGCTTCCTCTCTTTCTGAGTTGGATCTCTTGCATATATATATAAATAATGCAAAAAAAAATTGCCCTAGAAAAAGGACGCACTTCCAGGTAGGGTTTTATCTCTTTAATGAAGACTGTAGCAAGGCCAGCAGCAGACATTAAATCATTTCAAAGCGGCCTAACTCATTTCGGGCTACATTGCCCTTGTTCAAAGGCCAAAACTGAGCAAGTAGCACCATATTGCAGTCACCTGATTTAACTTGAATACCAGTTCCACCCACACAGGGCCTTCCTGTAAATGAAAAGCATTTTGGGAGTGGTAGTTCTGTTCAACATCTTTTACACCCCTGGATTTTTCCGTTGCTCATAAAATTTAATAACAGTTCCACCCCAAAGGGTTGATTCAAATGTCACACTCCTTAGATCGCTGCACATAATCCGTCATTCATTGAAGACCTGCCGTTCCAATAATGACTCCAAACTGATGTCATCACAGATCCGCTTCTTCATGTGGCGGTGCATCTCCACACCTGGGCCAGCCATTTAATTTATGCAAAAAAGGTTGCCCTCGACAGAAGACACACTCCCAGGTAGGATTCACCTTTTTTATGAACACTGCAGCGAGGCCAACAGCAGACATTAAATCATTTCAAAAGCAGCCTAACGCGTTTCGGACTACATTGCCCTTGTTTGCAGCCCAAAACTGAGCAAGATGTTCGCCCTAAGTGACCAAGGATATGCCCAAACGTGGCTCCCTTGCTCGCTGTGCCACTGGATTCGAGCTAGCCTGGCTGATGGGGGTGATACCCCGAAACCGGTCCCAGGATGCTTGTTTCCATTCAAGGGTCGACCTGTCCTGGCAGTTTGGGCTGGACTATTCCCCTGTGGAGCAGGGTCAAGACTGATTTGCATATGGTCCAAAACCGGGGTGGCACAGTGAGCAAAAGAACGATGAATTCAGCCCAGATCTCTTGACTGGGGGTAAGTGACTTGTGTTTGCGATGTCTCAGAGCCGACTTGGACATACTACAAAACAAAGCTTTCCTCTCCTAGGACAGACAAGGGAGGCTAGCGCACTTGGCTCAAAGAATTGCAAGAGGCCCATCCCCATTTCTCCCAGCGTATTGCCCACTAAAAATCACGGAAGAATCCTTTAAATATTTGGAAATATATGTAACACCTAAGTCGGAGGAGTTTCTGATGCCTCCCCGGAACGATTTAGGCGAGACGTGGCGCACTGGCATAGCCTGCTGCTGACCTTGCTGGACAAGGCAGCCTTTTTTAAAATGATGACACTCCCCCGTTTTTATATGTTTTGGAGAACACTCCGTTTGTTGTGCCAACAAAGTATTTCAAGATGATAACGGCGGCTGTCTCCGGTTTGTTCTGGGGACACAAGCCAGCGCACATAGCACATAGCACTGGGAAAATTTGTACGGGGTTGGTATGACAGCGGAATAGCCCTTCCAGATATACAGTTATACTAGTGGGCATCCCAGTTAAAAATAATCAATCAATGGTTACATACACCTCAGACAGAGTCAGCGTTCAGGCGGACAGACAGGGACTGGGTGAAGCAGGTATCATGTCTGCACTATACGATAAAAGTAGATCTCCCTCCCTCATTGGACTGACGGCGCACCCGGTCCACATATGGTATGCGGCACAGGTACGACTAAAATGCAAGGGTATCATCACCCAGATGACGCCACTCTGGTCCGCACGGCAGCTAGGACGGCTTAAAAACAGCAAGGGATTCCAGGCATGGGACCTGATCGGTATTTCCACGGTGGGGGATCTATGGAAGAGAGGTGAAATGGTTTCGTTCAAACAGCTTAGGATCCAATATGAGCTTGCACCCACTGAGAGGTTTGGTACATACAAATTAGACCCGCACTACATTCGGTTCTCTTGCCTGGTACCGCCATACCGGAGGCCACCCCCTTAGAGGACAGGCTTCTGACTGAACACATGCCCAAAAAGGCTACCTCCTTCACATATCGTAAGCTAATCAACAACATGCTGGACCCGATGCTGACACTTAGACGCAAATGGACCACTGACGCAGATTGGCAGACAGCACTGTCGTCCCCATGGGAAGTAGCCATACCATCAAGACTCCGTTTAGTGCAGTTAAAGATACTTCACCGTACATACTATACCAGGGTGACCCTCTATACAATAGGGAAGACCACACATAGGTTTTACTGACGGGACTGTGGGAGGAGGGGACCTTTTTTCACACCATATGGCAGTGCCCCCAGATTGCAGCTTACTGGGTCCAAGTGATGCGAACAATGTCACAGGTAGTAGAGGTATCACTTGTACCGGAGCCGAGGTGTTGTCTCCTGAATTTGTGGGACCCGAATGATCTTTCCCACTCAGCTCAAGATTGGATTACGCTGGGTATAATGTTTGCCAAACATAATGTTGCCAGGAAATGGGGGTTCGAGGGGTTGCCAATGCTTAGAGACTGGTGCAAGGACATGAATGAAGCTATGATTGCGGAAAGGGTGGTATACACGCAACATGGATGCCCTCGGAAATGAGAGAAGGTGTGGGGAACATGGAACAAATTCAGGGGCTCTCTCTGTAACCCGCCCATGCAGGACATGGATGACGTGTCCGAGTGAAGGGGAGGGTGGGGAGTTGTGGTTACGCAATATACCAACAGTACCAACTAGAATGTACCATGTATTAGTAATGTATGTAATTTGTTACAACAAGCAGTGTACAATGTAGATGCCATGTGCTTTTGCTTTGCCCTGACTTTTTTATCAATAAAAACTTAAAAAATAAAAAGTGCAAGAGAACTGTACGTTTCTGTGAGACTGTTCAAGTCGCTGATCCCTTCTGCTACGAACTTGGTGCCAGTGGCACACCTCAAAATGAGACAGTTAGGAGAGGAGCTGCAACTCCAATGGACACATTTGGAAGGGACCTTTGAGGACTTGATTTCCATTACCCCTCAAATGGTACCCACGCTGGTATGGTGATCTCACAAGTCACATCTCTCTAAGGGCCTCATTTTCCTGCCACTGTGTCATCACCACTGATGCTTCCGTGGAGGGCTGGAGAGGCCATTTACATGTTCTTCAAATCCAAGGAAGGTGGTCGACAAATCAAGAGTCTCTACACACGAACAGTTTGGAACTCAAACCCTTTTTTCTCACCCTACGGTCTTTCCTCCCAAGGATTGCAAAATCCTCCTTGCTGGTCACTACTGACAATATGACCAGCATGTATTACATTAACGAACAAGGAGGAACTCGATCTCTGACATTATCTCCAGAAGCTGAAAAGCTGTGGGTTTTGATCACAACCCTTGGCATATCCTTAAAAGCTGAGCATATTTCTGGAATCCGCAACACGCTAACGGACACTCTCAGCAGGACCAAGAACAGCTGCCAATGAGTGGGAACTGGACCAATACAAGTTAAACAAAATAGTCCCATTGTGGGTGAATCTAGCCGGGGGCCTTCTCGCAACAGACAGAAATGCCAGTTCTCCATTCCCTCTCCCAGGGTTGTAGGGGGATACCCCTTTGATGCGCTGGTCTGGAATCTTTGGGTACGTTTTCCCCCTCTTCCCACTGATCCCCAAGGTCCTCACCAAGATGATGAAAGAACAGTGCAGTCTCCTACTGATTGATCCCACGTGGTCCAGGCAGCTGTGGTTGTCGGAGATCCTCCTCCTGTCAGAGACCTAGCCCATTCACCTTTCGCCAGCACCATCCCTCCTAACTTTGAACCAGTGTCAGAAATGCCACCCAAAGCCAGCCTCTCTCCATTCACATGCATGGCTCCTGAATACTATGAGTTTCTGAACTTAAATATCCATTAAGAATGTAGAGATATTCTCTCTAAGTCTGTAGGTGAAGGCCGATTGAAACTTACAAGTTAAATTGGAAAGGATTCTGTCACTGGTGTCAGCAAAATGACTTAAACCCGTTCCACGCTTCTCCGGAATGAATTTTACTTTGTCTTCTTACTCTGGCCAAGTCAGGCTTGGTTTATTCATCAGTCAAGGTTCACCTCGCTGTAATCTCCAGATACAGACGTTTATCACAGGCTATTTCTCTATTCTACAAGGCTCATAAAGCATTTGATGAAAGGACTCTTCAGAGGTTTTACACCAGTGCAAGCTCCTCCCCCAGTATGGCATCTCAATGTGGTCATCGCGCAACTAATGAAGAAGCCTTTCAAACCCATTCATAAGGCTGAATTAAAGTTTCTCACTTGGAAAGGTGCTCTTCTCCTCGCTCCTACATCTGGCAGAAGGGTTAGTGAGATACATCCATTTTCTACTAAAGAACCCTTTCTTCGTTTCATGGATGACTACATACTTCTCAGAGCAAGCCTGAAGTTCATCCCTAAGATTCCTTCTCAATTCCACTCAATGAGCCTATCATCCTTCTGACTTTTTTCACCAATTCAGTCTCACCAGCTGAGCCATACCATGAACATTAACAGATGTCTTAAATTTTACCTTCACAGAGCTAAGCTCTCGGGAATGTACTAGCGGGTGATACATTCTGATTAGTCAAAGTTTGGTCCTTTTTTAAAAAGGACATAGATAGGCTGTTAAATTCATGACCTAGTGCCATTATAGCCTATTTTAGTTATACGTACTGCTTTATTATAGTACTGTGTGAGTTGCACTTCAACAAATAGGAATGATTCAAGCATGTGAATGTAATAAAGATACCAATACTGTATAACTGCAGTGACAGGACATGTAGGACGCTGGCTCTGTATATAAAGTAAGGTATAGTGTGCACAGAGTCCAGCGGATCCCCAGAGGCTTTACAGAGGTTAAAGTATTAGGCTAAAGTAGTAGTAAAGTTTACTCTCTTTTGTGGTAGTTTGGTAGAACAGTCAGGCTCATCTGAGGGCTGTGTTAAGCATGTGTTGTACACACTCAAACAAGAAATGGCTATACATACTCAAAGACTGAATCCAAGACCAAGTGTTCTATATAAAAATATTACTTTGTTACTTTCGGAAATGGCCCTTTTTACAGGGTTACCCCCAAACTTTTGCTTCTTCCTCCTATTTTTTCCTGACCTGTTTTTGTTGGTTTTAGGACTCTGGGCACTTTACCACTGCTAATCAGCGCTAAAGTGCATATGCTCTCTGTGCAAATTGTGTTATGGACTGGTGTTCTGTGATTGTATATTTGATTTACCTGTTGGTCCCTAGTAAAATGCACTGAGTGTGCCAGGTTTTGAAAATCCAATGCTCCTAGTGGGCCTGCAGCACTGATTGTGGCATCCACTTGAGTAGCCCTGAAAAGGTAACTCAGACCTGCCATTGCAGAGTCTGTGTGCAGTTTGTAACTGCCATGTCGACTTGGCCAGTGCATTCACTTGCCAGTCCCTAACCTTCCCTTTTCTTACATGTCACGCACCCCCAAGGGAGACCCAAGGTGCCCGTGTTGGCATGGTTCTGTGTATGTGAAAGGTAGGCCATGCCCTGGTGTGAGTGGCATGTCCTGATAGTGAATTATGGCCAATTTAGTTTTTCACTATTGCAAGGCTACCTGTTCACCATAGGACAAAATGGTAGTTTGATTATAACATCTTATGAGCATAACTGGCCTGGGGAATTAGGTAGGGAAATAAAGTTTAGTATGCCTGAACTCAGAATCTAAAGATGCATCTTTTAGTGAAGGAGATTTTTACATTCTGTGTTTGAAAACACCACTTTTAGAAAGTAGGTATTTTCTTGCTCAGTCAACCCATGTGCCTCTGCTGGAATGTGTATTGCCTGTCTGGGTTTTGGGTGACAGAAGGCTGGGAAGAAGGAGTGGCCCCATATAGTTTAGGTGGGTCAGGAAAGGGCTGCATAGACCTGGGTTGCAATTGAGGGAGGGGGAAGAGATTTCCTTGCACCTCAGAGGGCCTGATCTGCCTTTGACAATGCCGTTTCCACCTCTTGCTAGGAAGTCACACCAGAGAAGGCAGAATTGGTTCTGGCTGGGCACAGACACTCTCTGCCTAAGAGATCAAAGGATTTCGGGAAATAAATAGTGGGGCCAGACCCCTGAACTTTAGAACTCTTTTGGACCAAGAAGACTGCCAAGAAGAAGAACCGAAGAAGATGTGAGGAGGAACTACCACTTTTCTGTGTGCTTTCCTGGGTTGGCCTGCAGTGGCTGCTTCGGTCTTGGGCAGTGAAAGGACTGGACTGAACTTTCTACAATGTTAATGTATGGTTATAGGGGGTATTTGTAAAGCGCACGGCTACTCAAACGAGTGTCCCAGCGCTGGCTTAACCCTCTAACAGAACAAAATGAGCTGCAGGAATGCAGCTTCTCTTTGAAACAACCATGTTTTAAATTTCTTTCTAAAACTGAGGAGTACTTGTTCTTAGGAGAAGTGGCAGGTTGTTCCACAGCTTTGTGGCGGTCACTTGGAACGTGCGCCCACCCAACCGAGAACGAAGAAACTTAGGCACAACTGACAACTTCTGCGTTGAGGATCTCAGGGATCTAACGGGAGCTTATGGCTGTATTCTCCTCCTGATATAAGGGGCTCCAATATTATGAAGGGCTTTAGAGACTAGCACCAAAGCCTTAAATATCACCCTTTTTCACACCGGGAGCCAGTGCAAAGATATCAGGAGGGGGGTCATGTGCGTCCTAGGATCCACCAGCAAAACAGCCCCAGCTGCCGCATTCTATACCACCTGCAGACGGCCTAATAGGTAGTCGGGGAGGCCGAGATACAGAGCATTGGCGTAGTCCAGCCTAGATGTTATCAGAGCTTGGACCACTGTTTTCCTATGAGGTACTGAAAAGAGGGGAAGAAAGTTCATCATCATTTTCAATAATGCAAAGCAGGTGGTGGCCACCGAATGAACTTGTTCCCCCATGGACATGTCAACATCCATTTTTACCCCAAGAATTTTTACAGTGGTAACTGAACAGATGGGAGGAGGAACATGTGTTGGGACCTCCAGTTATGCCATTCTACATCAGGGCTGTGGCCAAAGCAAATGATTTCAGCCTTTTTGGAATTACATAATAATTGGTTGAGCCTGAACCAAGAGAACACCTTGGACAGGCAGTTGTTAATATCCTCTCCTCTCAGCATCCCATTTTTCTCATAGGTGAACAGCAGCTGTGTGTCACCGGTGTATGATATAATTTTAGCCCTGTGATGCTTAGCCAGGAGTGCTAGTGGAGCCATATATAGGTTGAACAGGGTCGGGCTCAGGACTGAACCCTGAGGCACTCCGACCCTCATCAGAGGAATTGAGGCAGGAAAAGGGCGGGGGGACCATATGGTTTGTGTCGACTTTCGAGAAAGGAAACAAATCGCTTGAAAACCGTGCCCCCGATACCAAGGTCCTGAAGCCTGTGGAGGAGTCGCTCGTGGGGCACTGTGTCAAAAGCCGCTGAGAGGTCCAGCAATATCCATACCGCTTTCCCTCTGCTATCCAAGGTGGCTTTAATAGTGTCAGAGACTTCCAATAGCGCCGTACTGTACTATATTTGGATCTAATTCCCGATTGGCTGGGGTGTAAAGCATGGGTGGTCTCAATAAAATCCATAAACACCATGTTCACAAACTTCTCCAAAGCCTTGGAGAAGTATGGCAACAGAGTTATGGGTCTATAATTGCTGACTGTCAGAGGGTTTGCTGAGGGCTTCTTTTAAAAGTAGCAGGATTCGTCCATGTTTCCAGCACTCAGGCACCACGCCCTCCGACAGAGAAGCATTAAGAACTAGATTAACAGCTGGATTTATCACATCTGCAATAGAGGCTAGCACTCTGGCCGGACAAGGATCCATAGGGGAACCAGACTTCAGTGCTTGCATTATTGTAAGTGACGTAGTCATTGAAATAGGTGGAAACTCACAGAGAGTCTCGCCTACCCTAGGGTTGGTAGAGACCGCTGCATCTAGGCTAACATTGCTAGCTTGGCCCCCAGTTTTAAAGGCATCCTGAATATTTTTTATTTTGTTATAAAAGTATTGTGCCATACAGTTAGTACATTCCTCTGTAGGAGTAAAATGGGCCTAATAACTTTCGGGGAGGAAAAAGCCTTAACAATTTTGAACAGTTCAAGACTTCTGTTGCCTGCTTGTTCTATTTTAGATGTTAAAAAGCCCTCACGTACTCTGGTAAAAGGGTCTTTAGAGCAAGTTTATAAGTGGCTTTCTTTATGGGATCAAAATTCTTTCTCCATAGTCTTTCCAAGTGTTTACATGCACTCCTACTTTTCCTAAGTTCTTCCGTGAACCAAGGGGGCAAAGCACGACCTGTTTTTGCTACCAACGTGCCAGTAGAGTGGCCCACTTCCTAAGCCAGCCTTCAAGTAAGTCAACATCCGCCTCCAATTGGCCATTAAAAGTAATGGGATGCTGTTTCAATATAGTAGCTACAGTGTCAGGCGTAAACTCCGCATATGATCTAAAACCACTGGCCCTCAGTTTACATTGGCAGGAGGGGCTTCCCGATTCTTTACCAATGTAAAAGGTAAGCAGAAAGTGGTCAGACCAGATGATGGGAAGTGGAGGATCAGTTACAATCTTACTAGATGAAAATATCTGATCCAGTATGTGGCTTTTTTCATGAGTGGTTGACGACACATAAGGAATAAGGTTCAGGATGCTGAGAGATTCATATAGCTTCACGGACTCATGATCTGCCACTTGATCCATGTGTATGTTAAAATCCCCCAGAAATACACAGTGATTATATCTAGCTGCAATAGGGGATAAAGCAGGTCCAAGGGACTCCAAAAATTGGCCACCTAGTCCCGGTGGTCAATAAATTACTACACCGGCCATAGATTGCTGAGCGGACAGCGTCAGGCAAAAACCAAGGCTCTCTGCCCCCTTAATCCCTGTCATAGGTAAGGAGATGCAAGAGAGGGAGTTTTTATAAATAATGGCCACCCCCCCCTCCCGCTAACCCTGTCCTTCCTAATAACTTGGTAATCAGAGGGAATCGCATTAGCAATGTTCGGGTTGGATGCCTCGTGAAGCCAAGTTTCAATGATGTACATTATATCGGGCTTTATAATCAATAAGGAGATCATATAGTTCCAGCTCCTGTTTTTTCATTGATCTAGCATTCAAAAGGATTGCCTTCAAATTGCCTCCATTCATCACCGGCTGCCGTTGGTAAGTGCATGCCATGTCTCCTGCGATGCTGGAGGAAAACTTATCCTTATTATATGACTGTAAATCCTAGTTACAGTTTGCATATGAAAGATGATTAGTGTCTAAAGATAGAGTAGAATGAGTGCTACAGTTCCCCCTCATATCCATTGCTAGCAGCCTCTCTCTGTTGTAGCTCAGATTAACCTTTTGGGCGATAGTTTTACCTAATGGGCGTTGGACAGCATCTCCAGCACCGGTCGCCTCCGGGACGCTGACGGGCGCAGATGGGCTTGCCTTATACGCGCAGCGTCCCTTTTTGACTCCTCCAGCTCCTGAAACAACTTGACCGCACCCTGCAAAAGTAATCCAGGAAGTGCTAGTCTAGCTCTCGGTCAACCCCCTCCCCCTTCCCCGGCTTTCAGATTCCCAAACACAACTCAGTTTCCCAGCAAATATTAATAAAATTCCCATCATTTGTAAAAAACGATTCAGCAAATAATTAAAAGACGCTCCTACAAATACTGTGCAAATCCAATGCTAAACAAGCTTTCTCTAACTCGGTTGAGTCAGTTACAAGACGCAGACGGAGAAGCAGCTGACTGCTCCATCAAAGGGTCAAGCACGCTCGCGCAGTGCGCCTTTTTGACTCCTCCAGCTCCTGAAACAACTAGACCGCACCCTGTGAAAGTAATCAAGGAAGTGCCAGTCTAGCTCTCGGTTTTCGCTCCCCCCCGCTTTCAGATTTCCAAACGCAACTCAGTTTCCCCGCAAATATTAATAAAATTCCCACAATTTTTAAAAAAAGATTCAGCGTATAATTAAAAGATACTCCTACAAATACTTAGCAAATTCAATGCTAAACAAGCGTTCTTTGAAGCGGTCAAGTCAATTACAAGACGCAGACGGAGAAGCAGCTGACTGCTCCGTCAAAGGGTCTACTTAGTGAGTTTCTCCAAGGGCTTGTGGTAGACCTTGCCCCCTGTTCAAGAAGTCTCAGGAACAGCAAAGACTTCTGCACTCAGCACTGGGGACTGTTTGTTTTCTGCTGCAACAGAAGAAAAGCAACCCAATGACGTCTACAATGCCACTGCCGACTCCGTGTCCTGAAGGCACCGCAGAGGGCACCGCCGCAACACTGTACCACGACCCTGGTCTCACCGACGACACCTGCTGACGCCACCACCGAGCCACTGCTCGCACCGCGACCTGTGGGCACCGCACTCCGCACCGCCTCGCTTCACGACGACGCCTGGGTACCCCCAACGACGCCACTCCACGCCGAATTCTACGCCACTGCTTGTACCGTGGTTCGAGGGCACCACTGGTAAAGTTACATGACGCACAGCCCTCACCCCGCAGCCTTGCCCTACCGACGCTGGCGCAATCGACTCCAGTTCGTCAGCCGATGACAGCGCTTTAGCAACAGCGATGCCGCTGCTTGCACCGCGACATGCCATCATCGCAGCGAGCACAGCATTCACTTCGCATCGTGACCCTGGTCTCACCGACTATGCCACCCGACACTGCCACCGAGCTGCTCGCACCGTGACCTGAGGGCACCACTGCACTTTGCACCACCTACCGCCTGACCCAACGCCTGCCGACGCCAGCGCTCCTGACTTCAACAGAGAGGAGATCGATCTGCAACACGTGTAATTTCGAGGGCCCAATGACTCCTGCACCGACCTCCGGAACCGACGTCTGCGGATGCCGTGCTTTCGGAAGCTCAACGAGAGGTCCCCGATGCCCTGCATTTCTAAAAGATACTGTTTGCGGGTCTTCCCGACACCCTAGCTGGCCTGCGACGCCGCGGTCAGCCAGAACTGTTTGGATTTGATAACCCCGGATGGAGTTATTGACATCAATGAACTATTTTTCAAGCATATTCTGATAACCGAAGATTTTTAAGTACTGTCTTATTTTTGGTCTTTTCTTAAGCATATAACAATTTTCAATATGTTTCTAAACTGGTGTGGTGTTCTTTTGTAGTGCTTAAACTGAATTACTGTTGGTTATGTGCAAATGCTTTACACACTGCCTCTAAGATAAGCCTGACTGCTCGTGCCAAGCTACCAAGGGAGTGAGCAGGGGTTATTTTAGGAGTGTAACTTCCTTATCCTGACCAGAGTAGTGGCTTCTGCCCGGCTGTGGCACATGCCCTAGTTGACCAAAAATCCAATTTCTAACTGTCACTTTTATTTCTAGAACCAAAAGAAACTCAGTTGCAGGTAAGTACCCATTTTCAAATAGCAATACTTTTCAGGTACAGTCAATTGTGTTTGCAAAGCAATGGAAATACTTTACAGTATACTCAAAATACTTAGTGATGTGAAATCAACAGTAGTAGAATTTAGCAATTGTAACAGATAGACATTTAGTGCAATAGGAAGAAATGCAATGCATTCTCATGGAAGGAAGCCAGTTATGCACATTTATGGCTAAGTAGACAACTTACACATCAAGTCTTTAGGGTTCAGCTCAAGGTAGGTTTCTGCACCACCAGTGGCACTGGGGCGGCCGGGTGCAGATGTCACTGGGCCCAATGTTAGTCAACGGAGACTGGGGACACCCATAAGAGGTGTTGGTTGCAGGTAAGTAACTGCGGTTTCAGGGCACAGACCCGGGTGTTAAATCATGCTTATACGGGCCACAAGGAATCACCAACATACACCAACAGCAGCACAGAGGCGCCTGGGTGTAGGTTGCAAATCGGCGTTGGGTGCCGAATGCAAATGAATAGGGAATCTCAGTCGCACAGAGGCTGCATTCTAAGACCAGGAGGCTGGACGATGGTGACCACTAGCTGGACAGGTAAGTTGAGATGTCTGAGAAGGTCTGGGCTTTGCTGGGTTCCCTAAATTAGGGGACTGAGGAAGCAGGGGTGCCTTTTAGTGTCGGAATTCCTTTACTGGAGAGGCTGCAAGTATCTTCGTGGTATCCAGGAGAGGTCAGCCTCCAATGGAGTTGAGGTCAGGATCGCTGGGGAAACTTCATTGAACAGGTTAGCCACTCAGACTTGGGCCGTGGGAGGTCTTTAAGCTGGAGACAGCCCAGTAGGGCTTGGGCAAAGTCAAAGGTTCTTCAGGCTTTGCTGCATGGCATCTTCTTCATCCTTCGTTTGCAGGAATCTGCGGATCAAGAACAGGGGTGCCACTAAATACTTATTTTAGGGATGTTACAGGTACTGGCAGGTAGTAGCCACTGGGCTTATTACCTTTTAGTGTGACTACACCCTTTGTATGTCCCCTTCCTTTGGGGAAGGGGCATCACCTAACTTGAGTGGCTAAAATCCTTCCATCCAACGTGGAGGATTTTCTATGGAGGTGATCACGTCAGTTCTGGACACCCTAGGGGTGGTCCTGATTGGGAGGGGACACACCTCTCCTGACTACTAATTTTCCGCTGACTTATTTTACCAAAAATGGGGCTTGGTCTGGAGGTGGGCATCTACACTAGATGGAGAGGCCCTGGCTGGCATATCAAAGGGCAGGAAGCCTTTGCGACTCGCCACCCTGTTTGCTGTTCCTGCTTGGGGGTAGGTAAAAACACTTCCACCCCAAGCAGGCTTTGTTCCTGACCCACAAGTGCACAAGGGCTCCCACCTCAGGGGGTCAGAAACATGTCTGTGTGTGGCAGGTTTGTGTAGACCAGTCAGCTGGACACGAGGGTGTTGGTGTTCTTCAGGAGGCATCTCTAGGATGCCCTCTTGAGTGAATTTTACAATAAATATAACACTGGCATCAGTGTGGATTTATTGTGCTGAGAAATACCAAACTTCCTAGCATTCAGTAAAGCCATCATGGAGCTGTGGAGTTTGTAATGACAAACTCCCAGCCTATCTATTCAATATAGCCTTACTGCCCTTAAAATGTCTAATAATTGACTCTGTAGGGGCATATTGCACATGCAGCTATGCCCTCACCTGTGACATGTCAACTTTTAGGTTTTATCTGCACCAAACAAATGGAAGTGTGTATGTGTTGCTTGAGGAGTCTGAGGGTGGCACAATACATGCTGCAGTCCTTAGAGACCCTCTCTGGTCACAAAGGCCCTTGGTACCAGTTGTACCTTTTTCAAGGGACCTATATGTGGGCCAGTTGTGTGCCAATTGTGGAAACAAAGGAGGTACTGTTTAGGGAAAGAACGCAGGCACTGGGAACATGGTTAGCAGGAACCCAGTATGCATTCAAAGTTGCATCAGAGTAAGGCAAAAAGTGGCAGGTTATTGCAACAGAAACCCACTTTCCTACAGGTAAGTAGCTTATTTTCTTCTGTGCTTGTCTCTGCATCTTGGTGGAATTGTCCTTGACTTTGTAGATAAACTGAGTAGAGAACTAAATACACTATACCCATGGCCTTCAGCAAGGAAAAGTGTTTATGACTATTGGATAATCCTCATTCTTGAATCCCTGAATCGAAGTTACAGTTTACATACACTGACTGAACATTGTTGAAATATATCAAAGTAAACAGTTAATAGTAAAGCTTTCCAGCTTTTCACCCACTTATGTTCTGTGACACATTGCTTGTTGTTTAAAAACAATAACTGAGAAATCAAGATGTCTATAAAGGCTTGTTGATTATTTAGAAATATTAACTAGAAAATGAATTCAAACTGTGCAGAAATAAACATGAATATGCTCAAGTAAAGCTGAAGAATAACAACATTTTCTTTTTTATCATTACAACAACATTTTATTGTCAACAGCCATGGGATGCCCGTCAAGGCGAAGTGCCAAAACAGTACAGTATACATAATAGCCATAATGATGTTGACATTTTGCCACCAATTAGACAGAGAAGGGTGATATGTGAATAAAAATATCTTATTAACAACTGAAGTGTCACAAACCCAATAATCAAAGCAGTATATGTCAAGTCGTCCCCAGATTGCAGGGTAGAGTCTCTAATCCCATATTCACCCCAAATCGTGTCAGCTGTGATCGTTATTAATCTATTAAGCGAGATGGGATAGGTTCCAGATATATTCCCCGATAGTCTGCCCACCCCTTCCGGAGTTTAGGATGTTTCTGGTGCATCCCCTCACCGCAAAGATAGGTATCTCCAACCCCGTACAGAAATCAAGGCCCTTCTTCCAGGCCCCAAGGGTGGGTAGAGAGACATCCTTCCAGGCCTTTGCAGTATGTATGAGGGTTCCTCAGGTGTGCTGCATCATAGGCAGAGCGGAGATGCAACAAGAGAAACACAAACAAAATGAAGCTATTGCAGCATAGCCATTCAACCTGACTTGTTTAGGTAACCATAAACAGTATTGGTCATGGATCAAAATATTCCCTTCATATAATTTTTGGAATTTCTTGCACCACGAGGATGATAAGGAAACACCAGTCCATTCAAAAGAATCCAATTAGATAATCAAAAATAGAGTTTTCTTGTATACTTTATTGAAGTCCAAATATTAAAATTCCCAGCACACGATTAGCCGACACGTGTTTGGTCTGATATACAGACTTTTTCAAGGCTGGAATGACAAATATTCTAAAATCAATATACTACGTTTAATATTGTAATGAAAAAACACAACTTACACAAGTTTCTATTGTACATATAGATAAGCTCAATGATGTAACATAATAAAAAAAGATAAACCTAATCACTACAATAATGATCATTCAAATATGACAAAGAGGAAGAGACATAATATGCCTATCGTTGAGAAAGAAGAGATCAAGAAACACTGAAAGAGTAAATATGGGGAGAAAAAAAAAAGACCAGTGAATTAGAGTATTAAAGGCCATTGAGTATCCAAAAATGTCTTAATCGCTAGACATCAAAAGATAAAGATAAAGTGAACACTCTCAGTGTAAAGCCTTCACCATCGTTGGCACCCTGGTACCAGATGTGTGCAACTAAGAAAAATACAACTGCGCACCCACCACAATTTCGGAAATGTTGGCGTGCTGTAATATATAAACAATCCATCACTGCAGCGCATCAAATATGAGCGGAACCAGGAGCCAAATAAGGAGACTACAAACTACGTAATAGAACTGTGTATTAGATCAAAAGAAAGTTATTATAGACCAATAATACATTTTAGACGTGTTAACACAGTAATACTCTCAATGATCAAAACACTAGACAAAGTTATAAACAAATAAATTAGAACGTATTCACACAAAAATATTATTGTGCCATGATCATATATAGGGCCCAAACAACTTCCTAAATGTTCCTGTTCGTACATAGTGGCAGAATTTGTTTTTTTAATTAATAACCATTCTTGATTGGAAACGTGTAACATAAAGTCAACAATACTGACTGGCCACAAAACGAAAATAATAATGTGGCAGTTGCACGAAAAACAGGATGTACAGCCTGGTCAGCTCAAACAGTGATTGACAGCTACAAGTATATCCTGATTTCCATACAAATGTTACAATGTCCCTCAGAGGTTTAAACATAAGCATACATACATGTCTCTATCATGAAAACCACACATCCATGTGACCAAAAAAGATTAAACATGGAAACCCTCTCTTCACATAATAGACTCACTACATGTGGATCGCAATACCAGGTACACAGAACACAAGGTCAAAAACGAGCCTCTGGTATTATACTAATACCCATGTGTCATAGTTTCTAGTGTGGCGTGTAACTCACACTCACCAATGAAAAGAGTCACACTGCTGGCACTGGCCTTTCGCCACTTAGTAGAATCCCATAAGACGCACAGCTGTACAGGGCCCCGGTATAGCCTAGAATTACATAAACATACGAAACCAAATGTAAAGCTCTAAAATTTGTAAAGGCAATGCATTGGACCAAAAATAAAATATAAAATCCATAACAGAACCTCACCTAACTCTAAAGTCCCAATCCTCCATATGTCGAGAAAAAACAAGTAACATGTTAATGGTCACCGTAGCAATGGTTTGCTAAAGAATCCACAGTGTAGTCAGTTCCAAGTGGACAAATATCACTTGGACACTGTGCGGTACAACTCTGATAAGTTGTCCCCTAAAAATAGAAAAGCAATTAGCCACTACATGTATGTTTCAAGCCAAATATAGTACACAAGCTACTCTAATGTTGTGATCAGTGACCCCGGAAGCACTCACCTCCAAATACGAACGTCTCCTCTGCAGTAACAGCCATGTGTTGAATGGAGAAAAAGTAAAGAACACAGCCCACGCCATTCCTTGCTTATCACATGTCCTCCAAAAAGACTGCAATCTAACACTGTAGCAGAAGTCGAAGGTGTGCGGCCATCTTAGAATGTGCTAAAACGCCCATATACTGCAGGCAACCAGACATGGGTGCAGCTAAACTGCATTGTTATTACATATGGAGATATGTTAAAGAAACCATAGCCACTAAGACACCGAACCTCAGTAAAGTTAAAAATAACAGCTATCATTACGCAGATATTATGTAATCCCTGCAATGATGTGATAGACCTGGCACCATTAGCGTGGGTCTCCCTTCCATTTTTGCTGTTGCCTCATGTCTTTTTGCTGGTGTTAGATGCTTTGGGCACTGTGCCGCTGCTATTCAGTGCCACAGTGCAAGTGCTACCTATGGTAAATTGATGTATTAATCAGTGGTTCCATGTTTGGCTATTTGGTTTACTTGTCAGACCCTAGCACAGTGCACTGAGTGTGTCCAGGGCATGTAAATCCAAATGCTGCGGGTGGGCTTGCAGTACTGGTTGTCCCACCCACAGAAGCAGCCCTTTAAAATGTGTCTAGGGTCTGCCATTGCAGAGCCTGCATGCAGTCTGGTACTGCCACGCTGACTGGGCAAGTGCATCCACTTGCCAGTCCCTAAACCTTCCCTTTTCTTCATATCAGTCACTGTGGTAAGCCCAAGGGCAGGGTGCATTGTAAGGATAAGCCCTGATGTGTGTGGCATGTCCTAATAGTGAATTACAGACATTTTTGTTTTTCACTATTGCAAGGCTACCTGTTCTCCATAGGCCAGAATGGGCTGTTAGATTATTACATGTTTATAATCCTAACTGACTCAGAGAACATGGTAGAAATTCGAGTTTAGACATCTTTTAGTGAAGTTGGTTTTAACATTCTGTGTTTGCAAATACCCCTTTTAGAAAGTAGGTATTTTCTTGTCTAACCTTTCAAGCCTGCCTCTGCTAGGTTGTGTATTCCTTTGTCTGGTTTTGTGAGTGACAGGTCTGGGGGATTCCATGAGACAGGATGAGTCAGCCCAGTGGCGAATAGAGAGATATGCATCTAGATGGGAGGGAGGAGTTGCACCTGAACCTTGAATAGGGCTGTGCCTGCCTTCCACAATGCTGGCTCCACCTCCTGCGGAGCGGCTGATGTCTCTACCCTGCACACTGAAAGAAGAGAAGGAGTCCTGTAAACAAAGTGCTCCAGGACTGTACTTGCCTTCCACAATGCTGGCTCCACCTCCTGTGGGCGTCTGATGTTTCTGCCCTGCACTGTGAAAGGAAAGGAGAAGTCTGGTAAACAGAGTGCTTCAGAACTGGTTTGGACTGGGCAAAGGCCCCTCTCTCCTCAGAAAACAAAGGATTTTGGGGTATAAATATTGGAACCCTGATCCCATGAAATTAGATCACTTTGGACTGCAAGAAGAAACCTTTACTGAGGAGAGGAACCTGAAGAAACTGAGGAGAGACTATTCCCAAGCTGAAGTGCTGCTTGGGGTATTGACCTGCAGTGGTTGCCTTACTGCCAAAGGAAGGAGAAAGGAACTGTGTGTACTTTGCTTTCAACTTGTGAAGGATCTCCAAGGGCTTGTAAAAGAGCTTGCCTCCTGCTGAAGTCTCTACACCCCCCCGCTCCCCAGAGTTCTTTGGAAGTGCCTGCAGCTGTTTTGGGCCTTCTGAAGAACTGCGTGTCGCAAGGAGCTAGAAGCGCAACTCATCGAGGAAGAAGCGTGTCGCCCTCGCTGTGCCTGCCATCGCAACTCCGAAGGAGGGTGTCGCTGCTGGAACTGTCGCACTGCACCGCATCGAGAGAAGTGTGCCGCAACGAAGATGAAGTGTGTCGCCTTCGCTACTGCTATCGTCGCAACTCCGAAGGAGGGTGTCACCGCTGTAGCTGTCGCATTGCACCACATCAAAGAAAAGCGCCTCACATCCCCGAGAAGCGCGCCGTCGTCGGAGCTGCTGCCGTCGCATTGTGGATGTCTCCGCTGTAGTTGTCGCATTGTGTGGAAGCTTCACGCATCGTGGGAGAAGAGTGTCGCAGGGGGAGTTGTTGCCGTTGCATCACTGAATTGAGGGTGTCGCCGCTGCAGTCCACGCATCAAACCGAGAACTTCTCACATTCCCAGGAAAGTAACAATATTGTGTATTTTTGTCGTTTATGGTCTTGTGGTAAATCTATATAAAGTATACTTATTTTTTATATAAAACCTTGTGTGGTGTCCATCTGTAGTGTTGTCACTGGGTTACTGTATGTGGCCACAAATGCTTTACACACTGCCTCTGAGATAAGCCTGTCTGCTCGTAGCAAGCTACCAAGGGGGTGAGCAGGGGTTATTTTAGGAGTGTAATCCCCTTATCCTGACTAGAGGCAAGGGTTCCATTTGTCACAAGTACCTACCTGTGCCAACTCGAGACCCCCAAATCTAACATTGGTGGCAGCAGTGGGATTCTGGACTTGCATTTGTGACTCATGTACAGTGATTGGTGAACACTACTTAGTGAGTGCAGACCATAACGCAACCACATACTTTTTGGTAGAATCCTTTTTGAATTTTCTATTTTCGAAAGAAGCCTGGTTCATTTGTAATGGAGAGAGCAGAATCCATAGCCTCTACTGATCTTGAATGGGAAGAAGAGAAATTGGAAAGTTCAATGTTTCCACTGCTGGATTCAAAAAGAAGGAAGAGTTCTACAAGGCACTGAGGGCCTGGGTAGAAGCAAGGAAACCCCTGAAATTGAAGAGGGGGATGACCATGCAGTGGTACAGCAGGATGGGCCTTTGGGCTTAGGAGGAAGGAGAGTACCTTCCCCTGCATGTAGCAATGCTTCTAACAAGAGTCTGTCCCCAGAGGAGTTGGAGGACAGAGAGAGATCAAGAAGACATGAGATGGAGATGACCAAGTTTAAGGTGAATAGGCAACTGCAAATAGAAAATAGGAGGTTGGATCTAGAGGAAAAGAAAATACAGTTTGAGCATGAAAAAGTTTTGAGGAAGTTGGGGTTTAAAACCAAACATTTGGAGGTTACTCCCTCTGGTGGCAGTGTACTGTCAGTGTCTGTGGAGAGTAGAGTGTATATTCCCAAAGATGTGGTGAAACAGCTTTACAAAAATTATGATACCGGTCAGTGATTCAGAGTCTATGAGGTAGCCATGTCTTCTTACAGGTTCCCTGAGAGAGATTGGGGAGCGGGGATGTGGGGAAGGTTCCTTAGTGAGGGGCGGGACACACTGTTAGACTTGCCTTCTGAAGTCCCCAATTCATACAGCCACATGAAAGATGCATTGATGTCTAGATATGGTGTGACCCCTGAACACTATAGACAGAGGTTCAGGAAATGCAAAAAGTTAGAAAACAGTACCTGGGTTGAATATGTCACTTTCATTTGCAGAGCATTGGATGGTTGGGTGAATGGCTGCAAGGTTAATGATTTTCAATCTCTCTTTGATTTGATTGCATGGGAGCACTTGTCGGATAATTGTTTTCCAGAGCTGCGCCAGCATCTGATAGATAGCAAGCTGACTAACCCTAGGAAGCATGCTGAGGAGGCGGACCGCTGGGTGAGCCCCCGGGTCTACAAGGGTCACGTGGGAGACTCAGCCAAAGGTGGGCAGGGTCCCCAGCAGAAGAGTGGGGGGGGCAAGGGTAAACAAAAGGAGTTCTGCAAAGGGCCCCAAAGTAGTCCCCAAGGGAAAGGTTCCCAGCCTCCCCCTGAGAGAAAGCAAGGGGCCCGACAGGTAGTCCTATTCCACAGGGACCCCTGAAATGTTACAAGTGTGGTGACCTGGGTCATAAGGCGAATGACCCCAGGTGACGCCTATTTGACAAACCAGCAACCACTGGTGCTCCGCCCCGGCAGATGCCTAGTGTAGCCTTGGGGGAAGAGTTTGATGTCCAAGGTGGGTGGAGTCCCACACAGATGACCCTTGTCTCTTTAGGAGAATGTGAGATGGTCTTAGAAGCTCAGCTGCTCAGGAACACTAAGAAACATGAGCAGTGGGTGACCATCAATGGCCAAAAGGTGGATACTCTTAGAGATACAGGAGCCAGTGTGACAGCTGTCAGGTGTCACCTGGTATCTCAAGAGCAGATTGTCCCTCATGTATTTTGAAGAGTTGTTGCCGCTGACAAAACAGAGAGCCTTTGTCCAATGGCTCAGGTTCCCTTTGAGTGGGGGGGGGGCGTCTCTGGTACTCTTCAGGTAGCTGTGATACCCGCCATGCCTGTTGACTGTTTGTTGGGGAATGATTTGGAAAGTTCCCCTTGGGAGAAGGTGGAGAAGACTACTCACTTGAAGATGGTGGGACTGCCTGACTCGGCGTGCGTGACCCCCCGGTCAATGGCAGCCAGTAGGGGTTCTCAAGAGGACCTGGAGCCTGAGAGGGAGGCCCAGGAACCTGCCTTAGAGAGAAGTGGTGGGGCGTGGGAAACCGACCCCCGAAGTTCCAACGGCCTAGGAGGAGGTAGACCCCGAGGGGGATGCCCTGGAGCCTATCGGGGAGCAAGGACCTGCCTGAGCTGACCCATTGGCAGCAAGAAGGAGGCCCCTCCAGGGAAGAATTCTGCAGGGAGCCCTTCTCTTGAGGGTTTGCGGCAACAGGCTGCAAGACAGGCGACAGGTGATCAGTGAGGATCACACTTGATTTACTGGGAGAATGGTCTCCTGTATAGTGAGCCTAAGGTTGCTGAACCTGGCTCAGCCCGTGTGCTGGTGGTACCCCAGAAGTTCAGAGCCTTCCTACCGGGGTTGGCTCATTATGTGCCATTAGCAGGACATGTGGTGCAGAACAAGACCTTTGAGAGGCTTGTCACCCACTTTCTTTGGCCTCAAATGCGCTAGAGTTCAGACACTCATTGCAGAACTTGTCAGACTTGCCAGGCAAGTGGAAAGTGTGGGAGGAAGCACTCTCCAGCCATTCCCTGTGGTCAGTACCCCCTTTGAGCGGGTGGGGATTGACATTGTGGGCCACTTGACCCCAAGACAGCCATGGGTAACAGGTTCATCCTGGTCTTGGTGGGCCATGCCACCTGGTAGCCATACCTCTGAGGACAGTGACGGCCCCCGTGGTGGGACGATCACTGATGGGAATTTTCTCCCGAGTGGGATTCCCTTGCGAGGTAGTGTCTGACCGGGGTACCAACTTCATTTCCAAGTATATAAAGTCCCTGGGGCAGCAGTGGGGGTTAACTTACAAGTTCACCACTCCTTACTACCCCCAAGGAAACGGGTTGGTTGAAAGGTTCCACCGGACCCTAAAAGGCATGATAATGGGTCTTGAGGAACCCATGAGGCGTAAGTGGGACGTCCTCTTACCGTGCCTACTCTTTGTGTACCGGGAGGTGCCACAGAAATCTCTAGGGTTCAGTCCCTTTGAGCTTCTCTATGGACACCCGGTCAGAGGACCTCTGAGTCTGGTCAAAGACGGCTGGGCGCAATCTCCCAGGAAACCTCCTCAGGATGTATATAGCTACATGCTGGCCTTCAGGAACCAGACTAGGTGTTTCAGGCCACTCGCTGAGGCGAATCTGTAAGCCAGCCGGGAGGAGATGAAGCGATGGTATGACCAGAATGCCACTCTGGTAGAGCTTCAACCTGGTCAGAAAGTGTGGGTCATGGCCCCAGTGGAGCCCTGTGCGCTCCAAGATAAGTGGACTGGACCTTTTGATGTTGTGGAGCGCAAGAGTCCAGTTACCTACTTGGTGGACTTGCGAGCTCCTAGGAACCCCTTGAGGGTACTACATGTCAACCACCTTAAGCCCCACTTAGAGAGGTCTGAAGTGGGCATGCTCTTGGCAACAGATGCTGTGATGGAGGAGGAGACTGAGCCTCTTACTGACCTCCTGTCAGCCTCAGAGCAAGATGGGTCAGTGGATGGTGTTAACCTCTCTTCCACCCTGACCCATGAGCAACAGACTGACTGCCGCCAGTTGCTGGGACAGTTTTCTGATCTGTTCTCTCTGGTTCCCGGTGTCACAGATTGAAGGCTTGCATCAAAGAGGAGGTCTCAAAGATGCTTGCGCTTGGGTGATTGAGTCCTCTAGAAGTCCTTGGGCCAGCACAGTTGTCATGGTCCCGAAGGCTGCAGTGCCGGGTGCCACACCTGAACTCCGGTTCTGTGTGGACTACAGAGGGCTCAATTCAGTCACGAAGACTGACGCGCACCCCATCCCCAGAGCTGATGAGCTCATAGATCGGCAAGGGGCTGCACGGGGCCTCAGCACGTTTGACTTAATGTCTGGGTACTGGCAGATCGCCTTGACTGATGGGGCAAAGGAGAGGTCAGCATTCTCCACACCAGATGGGCATTTCCAGTTGTGTGTTATGCCCTTTGGGATGAAGAATGCCCCTGCCACCTTTCAGAGGCTGGTCAACCAAGTGTTGGTTGGACTGGACGAGTTCAGTGCCGTCTACCTGGATGACATCGCAGTGTTCAGTGCCATTTGGGAGGAACATCTGAGCCACCTCTGGGAAGTGTTGCTGGCGCTGCGTAAGGCAGGCCTCACGATCAAGGCGAGTAAGTGCCAGATCGGGCAGGGTTCCGTGGTGTACTTGGGACACCAAGTTGAGAGCGGCCAGGTGGCGCCCCTACAACCCAAGATTGAAACCATCCTGGCTTGGGAGCCACCCAAAACCCAGACAGAGGTGAGAGCCTTTTTAGGTCTCACAGGGTATTGCAGGAGATTTGTCAAGGGGTATGGCAACATTGTTGCACCCTTGACAGAACTGACTTCCAGGAAGCAGCTCAGGAAAGTGATTTGGACTGACACCTGTCAGAAAGCTTTTGAGGCCCTGAAAGCTGCCATGTGCACAGCGCCCGTACTCTGGCTACCCGACTTTTCAAGTGAGTTCATCGTTCAGACAGACGCTTCAGAGCATGGTGTGGGGGCTTTTTTGTCACAGATGAATGAGGAGGGCCTAGATCAACCTGTAGCCTTCATTAGTAGGAGGATACTTCCATGGGAACAGAGGTGGAATGCTATTGAACGTGAGGCATTTGCTGTGGTCTGGGCACTGAAGAAGCTGAGACCATACCTGTTTGGGACTCACTTCCGGGTTCAGACAGACCATAGGCACCTCAGATGGTTGATGCAAATGAGGGGTGAGAATCCAAAGCTGTTGAGGTGGTCCATTTCCCTACAAGGGATGGACTTTACGGTGGAACACCGCCCTGGTACAAAACACGCCAATGCTGATGGTCTGTCCAGATTTTTCCGCCTTAGTGAAGAGAACTCCAAGGAGTTAGGGTAGTTCTCCCCAAATTTCAGCTGGAAGGGACACGTGTTAGACCTGGCACCATTGCTGTGGGTCTCCCTTCCATTTTTGCTGTTGCCGCATGTATTGTTGCTGGTGTTAGATGCTATTCAGTGCCACAGTGCAAGTGCTCTCTATGGTAAATTGATGTATTAATCAGTGGTTCCATGTTTGGCTATTTGGTTTACTTGTCGGACCCTAGTACAGTGCACTGAGTCTGCCCAGGGCATGTAAATCCAAATGCTGCTGAAGAGCTTGCCCCACTGGTTGTGCCAACCACAGAGGCAGCCATGTAAAATGTGTTTGCCATTGCAGAGCCTTCGTGCCGTCTGGTACTGTCATGCTGACTGGGCAAGTGCATCCACTTGCCTGTCCCTAAACCTTCCCTTTTCTTCATATCAGTCACCCCTATGGTAGGACCAAGGGCAGGCTGCATAAGATAGGACAAGCCTTGATGTGTGTGGCATGTCCAAATAGTGAATTACAGCCATTTTCGTTTTTCACTATTGCAAGGCTACCTGTTCTCCATAGACCAGAATGGGCCGTAGATTAATGCATGTTTATAATCCTAACTGACTTAGAGAACATGGTAGAAATTCGAGTTTAGTATGCCTGAACTCAGAATGATAAATCACATATTTTAGTGAAGTTGGTTTTAACATTCTCTGTTTTGCAAATACCCCTTTTAGAAAGTAGGTATTTGTTTGTCTAACCATTCAAGCCTGCCTCTGCTATGTTGTGTATTCCTTTGTCTGGTTTTATGAGTGACAGGGCTAGGGGATTCCAAGAGACAGGATGAGTTGGCTCAGTGGTGAATAGAGAGATCTGCATCTAGATGGGAGGGCGGAGTTGCACCTGAACCTTGAATAGGGCTGTGCCTGCCTTTCACAATGGTGGCTCCACCTCCTGGGGAGCGGCTGATGTCTCTGCCCTGCACACTGAAAGAAAAGAAGGAGTCATGTAAACAAGTGCTCCAGGACTGTACTTGCTTTCCACAATGCTGGTTCCACCTCCTGTGGGGCGTCTGATGTTTCTGCCCTGCACTGTGAAAGGAAAGGAGAAGTCTGGTAAACAGAGTGTTTCAGAACTGGTTTGGACTGGGCAAAGGCCCCTCAATCAATCAATCAATCATGCCATTTGTATAGCGCACTACTCACCCGGGAGGGTCTCAAGGCGCTTGGGGGGAGGGGTATGCTACTGCTCGAACAGCCAGGTCTTGAGTTGTTTCCTGAAGGCGAGATGGTCCTGGGTCAGCCGAAGGTGGATGGGGAGGGAGTTCCAAGTCTTGGCAGCCAGGTAAGAGAAGGATCTTCCTCCAGCGGTGGCTCTTTGGATGCGTGGTACGGCTGCGAGGGCGAGGCTGGTGGACCGAAGCTGGCGGGTGGGCGTGTAGAAGGTCAGGCGGTCATTGAGGTACTTGGGGCCCAGGTCGTGGAGAGACTTGTGTGCGTGGGTGAGGAGCCGGAACGTGATCCTCTTGTCGACGGGGAGCCAGTGCAGGTTCCTCAGGTGGCTGGAGATGTGGCTGCATCGGGGGACATCCAGGATGAGTCAGGCGGAGGCCTTCTGGATGCGCTGGAGTCTTTTCTGTAGCTTGGCTGTGGTTCCGGCGTAGAGGGCGTTTCCGTAGTCCAGTCGGCTGGTGACGAGTGCCTGGGTGACAGTCTTCCTGGTCTCGGTCGGGATCCAGCGGAAGATCTTGCGAAGCATACGCAGGGTGTTGAAGCACGATGAGGAGACGGCGTTGACTTGTCTGGTCATCGAGAGGGAGGGGTCCAGGATGAAGCCCAGGTTGCGTGCGTGGTCGGTTGGCTTGGGTGCGGTGCCCAGGGCTGGGGGCCACCAGGAGTCGTCCCAGGCGGAGGGCGAAGATCCCAGGATGAGGACTTCCGTCTTGTCCGAGTTCAGTTTCAGGCGGCTGTCCTTCATCCACTCGGCGACGTCTTTCATCCCTTCGTGTAGGCAGGTTCTGGCGGTGTCGGGGTCGCTGGTGAGGGAGAGGATCAGCTGGGTGTCGTCGGCGTAAGAGATGATGTTGAGGTTGTGCTGGCGTGCGATGGCTGCGAGAGGTTTCATGTAGATGTTGAAGAGGGCGGGGCTGAGTGAAGATCCTTGCGGGACGCCGCAGATGACTTCGGTGGCCTCGGAGCGAAACGGGGGGAGGCGGACTCTTTGTGTTCTTCCGGCGAGAAACGAGATGATCCACTCCAGTGCCTTCTCTTGGATACCGATGTTGCTGAGGCGCTGGACTAGGGTGCGGTGGCAGACCGTGTCGAACGCAGCGGAGAGGTCCAGGAGGATGAGGGCCACTGTTTCCCCTTTGTCGAGCAGGGTCCGGATGTCATCGGTGGCTGCGATGAGGGCAGTCTCGGTGCTGTGGTTGGCTCTGAAGCCGGACTGCGAGGGGTCGAGGGATCCGTTCGTCTCGAGGAAGGCGGTCAGCTGTCTGTTGACGATCTTCTCGATGACTTTAGCAGGAAAAGGGAGGAGCGAGATGGGGCGGAAGTTTTTGAGATCGGTGGGGTCCGCTGTAGGTTTCTTCAGGAGGGCGCTGATCTCGGCGTGCTTCCAGCTCTCCGGGAAGGTGGCGGAGTTGAAGGAGGCATTGATGATGTTCCGGATTTGGGGTGCGATGGTGGAGTCGCCCTTGTTGAAGACGTGGTGTGGGCAGGGGTCGGTCGGTGATCCGGAGTGGATGGTGTTCATTGTGCGGGCTGTGTCTTCGGTGGTCACCGTGGTCCAGGTGCGAAGGGTGGCGGTGGGGGGCGTTGGTTCGACGGTTGGGTGCGTGGGTGGGGCGCCGAAGCTGTTGTGGATGTCGGCGATCTTGCGGTGGAAGAACGAGGTGAGGGAGTCGCAGAGGTCTTGTGACGGAGTGATGTCGTTGGTGCCGGTGCTGGGGTTGGAGAACTCCTTGACGATAGTGAAGAGCTCTTTGCTGTCGTGGGCGATGTTGTCCAGTCGTTCCTTCAGGGATTTCTTCTTGGTGGTGCGGATGAGCTGGTGGTGCTTGCGGGTAGCGTGTTTGAGGGCGGTCATGTTGTCGGTGGTCCGGTCGAGGAGCCAGGCTTTCTCGAGGGTGCGGCAGGTCTTCTTGGAGTCCTTGAGGTCGTCGGTGAACCAGGATGCCTTCTTGCTTCTGGGTCTGCTGGGAGGGTTCTTTAGTGGCGCGAGGTCGTCGGCGCAGACGGTCAGCCACTGTGTGAAGTTGCGGGCTGCTTCGTTGGGGTCCGTTGTGTTGGCGGGTGGGCTTTGGCTGAGGGAGGTGGTGAGCTGGTCTGCGGTGATCTTGCTCCAATTCCTGTGAGGTACCGGTTGCGGGTGGTGGTGGGTCGTGGATCTTTTGAAGCTGAAGTGGACGCAGCTGTGGTCGGTCCAGTGGAGTCCGGTGGCGTGGCTGAAGGTGATGTACTTGCTGGAAGAGAAGACGGGATCAAGCGTGTGGCCGGCGTAGTGGGTGGGGGTGTTGACCAGTTGCTTGAGTCCGAGGTTGGCGAGGTTTTCCAGCAGGGCGGTGGTGTTGCGGTCCTTGTTGTTCTCCAGGTGGAAGTTGAGGTCCCCGAGGAGGATGTAGTCAGTGGAGGGGAGGGCGTGCGGGCTGATGAAGTCTGTGATGTCTTCGCTGAATTGTGTGCGTGGTCCCGGGGGTCTGTAGACGAGGGTGCCTCTGAGGGTCGTCTTAGGGTCGGTGTGAATCTGGAAGTGGAGATGTTCGGCTGCGGCGAAGGAGTCGTTGGCGTTGGTCGTGATGCGGATGGTGTTCCTGTGGACGATGGCGATGCCACCTCCGGTCTGGTTGATGCGGTCCCTCCTGATGATCTTGTACCCGTCCGGGATGGCGATGGCGATGTCGGGTGCAGAGGAGGCGTTCATCCAGGTTTCCGTGAGGAAGGCGACGTCCATTGATGTAGTGTCGAGGAGGTTCCAGAGTTCCACGGCGTGTCTGTGGACGGAGCGGGTGTTGATCAGGATGCACTTGAGGTGTTTGCCCCTGGTGTTTGTCTTGGCGGGTGCGGGGCAGGTTCTGAGGCAGGTGAACTTGCAGGTGCAGCAGGTGAAGGGTCCGTGGGTGCGTCTCGGGGTGGCTCGGCAGCAGGCGTGGGTCCGGCCGGCATTGAGTGCGTTGAGAGTGGCGGCGTCGTAGGTCAGTCGGGTCGTCTTGTCTCGGCGGGGAGGGCCAGGGGTCCTGGCGCTGGGCGCGGGCCAGGCGCGGACGGGCGCAGACGGGCTTACCTTTGGCGCACCTTCGGCGTTCAATCGGCGCTCCCGCTGCGCGCGTCCGCTGCACGGTCGCTCTGGGGGCGTCATAAGTAAGGAGCCGGGAGGGAGGAGCAGCTGGGTGGCGGGAGCGGGGCGGCGAATGGAATCACAGGGGGGCGGGGCCGCAGGGAGGCAGCGGCGGGAAATTCCAAGAAGCAGCGGGCAGCGGGAAATTCCCAGGAGCAGCGGGAAATTCCCAGGAGCAGCGGGCAGCGAGCGAAGGAATCTGCAGGCAGGAGGCGGCAAAGGCAGGCAGGAGCGGCAGCAGTGAGTGGGGCGACCAAGCCCTGTGGAGGGCTGAGCGGTTACCCCTCTCCCCTCAGAGAACAAAGGATTTTGGGGTATAAATATTGGGACCCTGATCCCATGAAATTAGATCACTTTGGACTGCAAAGATAAACCTTTACTGAGGAGAGGAACCTGAAGAAACTGAGGAGAGACCTTTCCCAAGCTGAAGTGCTGCTTGAGGGATTGGCCTGCAGTGGTTGCCTTACTGGCAAAGGAAGGAGAAAGGAACTTTGTGTACTTTGCTTTCAACTTGTGAAGCATCTCGAAGGGCTTGGAAAAGAGCTTGCCTCCTGCTGAAGTCTCAGGGACAACAGACTTCACCCTCCAGCTCCCAAGAGTTCTTTGGAAGTGCCTGCTGTTTTGGGCCTTCTGAGGAACTGCGTGTCGCAAGGAGCTGGAAGCGCGACTCATCGAGGAAGAAGCTTGTGGCTGTCGCTGCTGCTGCCGTCGCAACTCCTATCAAGCCAGCTCCCCCTATCTCTAAACTCAGATAAACCCGAGCATCAGAGCAAACTAACAAAAGGGGACAGGCACATGATAACCCTGGGGGGAGGCGAATGGCGGTCAAAAATCCCAGAGGGAACGTGCAGCACGTAAACCTTCCGCCTGAAGCAGAACCTTACGTAATAGTATTAACTGGGGTTCCAGAATTAAAGCCAGGACAATTCAAAAATTACCAGACCCTGAAAAACAAGGTTACGTATTGGTTAAGTGTTAATAGGCCACTACCCGCAAGTATTGATGGTAAAATCTTAAATGTTAGGATGCTACCATGGTTGGGACAAAGACCTAAGGATGTACAAGGGGACAGTGTAATTATACATTTTAAAGACTATAGGGCTACAAATTTCATCCGAGACTGGTATAGCGATAGCTATGAGGGAGGCATATCTACTAGATCATTAAGCTATTTCTACCCAAGAGCCTTGGTTGAAATTCAAAAGCCTATGAACCCCAAGAGTAACTCTGGCCCAACTTTTAATATTGCTACCTCCAATCGTTTTGTGGCGCTCTCGAGCTTAGAGGGGGTAGACTGACTTGCAGATAAGCCCAACAAGATCCAAAAGGACCATATAACCGCAATTAATATAGGCATTGAGAATGTAGACGTTCCCATTTTGGAAGCTCTTTCCTATAACCCTCCCCTAGAGAGCATCCCTAAATCCCAGAATCGGGACCGATGCCCAGTGGCGGATGGTTCCCTTAAACCATTGCACAACCCTTTCTTTCCCGACCTTCCCCCTGCAACTGAAGTCTTTCAATTTCCTTTTTCTCCCCCTATTGAACCAATTTGTTCTTTAACCCTGACCATGATTTATTGGAATGTAGCAGGGTTACGTACAAAAATCGACCAACATTCCTGGCTTGAAAGAATCCGTAAACATAACATAGTATGTCTCCAGGAGACTTGGTTGATTTCTCCTATTCATTTACAGGGTTACAAGACGTTCCATTCAAGCGCTCGTTCTTCTCCCTCAGGTAGACCTAAAGGAGGTCTAATTATCTATCTATCCAACGACCTCCCTCCTAAGGAAATATCTGAACTGAAGATAGCTGAGAATTGTCAAATTCTTAGAATAACGGTGAAGAAAGGGTCCTCATATTTTCTGGTTAACTTCTACAACAATTTGTCTCTACCTGAATCTGTAAATGTTTTAAATGAAATATCAGTCTTTTTAATGATGCAACGGTCTAGATACCCAATATATTTTTTTAATTTGATTTGGGGCGGTGATTTTAATATTCCTTTGTGTCTTAATTACGAAAATACTAAGTGTGGTATTACAGACGAATGTGGTTGCCCTTTAGCCCATTATATTCATTCTAACTCCGGTAATTGTTTAAATGAACATCTTTTTTCCTTAGATTTGGGTTTTGCAAACAACCTGGTAGTCCTTCCTATAGCTTTTTCCCCTACACTCCATGGGAGGGGTCTACCGAGTGTTATAGACTTCATATTATGTACACATAACACGCGAACACACTTGTCAAATTTTGCAACAGGAGTGGATATTAGCAGCGATCATTATTCTAACAGTCTTACTGTTACAGTTCAGAGTACCTTTCAACAACCTAAGATTCCTAGTCTGCTTAACCAACAAGCCCTGACCTTGGCCAAGTTAAACGGCTACTCAGTTAAATGGTCGAAAGCAGACCCGAATGTACTGTCCGCTAATATAATAAAAAGAGCACTCCCCTTATTGGAAACATGTTTAGACCTAGAGTCTCCAAAGGATCTGATTCTAACCAGTTTTGCTGAGATCACCAAAATAATTAGAGAGGAACTATTCTGCAAGCAAAATTTTAATAATTCACAGGTGAATGGCTGGTTTAACCCTCAATGTCGTAGGGCGCTCTCATCTTTAAAGGAGGCCCTACGCAACCCGATAAGAGATTCACTTTAAGTCAGAAAATTAAGGAAAGAATATAATTTGGCCATTAAGAACTGCAGACGGGAAATTAAAAAGGACCTTTGGGAACAGCTCCATGAGAGCTGTCGCACTAAGGACTGCTAAGCTTTCTGGCGAGTAGTCAAATCCCCCTTTCTCTCTGACTCAAGCGCTGCACCCAGGTTAGAGGTGGCAGTAACCGCAGAGAGCTGGGTTAACCATTTCTCGAAAATGTTCTGTGCAGATAATCTAACACAGAACGACAGTGGGAAAACTAGGGAAGGTGTCCCCCACACTACCAACATCTACCCCATCCAGTTAGCATTTGGGCATAATGAAATCATTACCGCCCTGTCAGCTTCTAAATCTGGCAAGGCGCCCGGCCCAGACGGGGTACCATTAGATGTTTTTACCCATAATCAGGAGTTATGGTCACAGATTTTGACCAGTGTTTTTAAAGCCGTCACATCATTGGGGTTAATTGACTCTTGGTTTACCTCAACCTTGCTCCCCATTTTTAAAAAGGGAGACCGCAATAACCCTGCATGCTATAGGCCCATATCCCTCCTTGACTCCCTTGGCAAAGTGGCCGGTCGGCTGGTCCTGGAGCGCCTACAGGATTGGGCCGCTGCTAACAATATCATGACCGATTTGCAATACGGGTTTCGGGAGGGACTGGGGACCGTAGAGCAGGCGTTGAACCTCTCCCTTTTTATTCGTAAATACGCTGGGGCTAAGAATGGCAATCTGCATCTAGTGTATGTAGACTTGTCCCCAGCGTTTGACTGCGTGTCTCAATCTAAACTGAGGTCAATTCTTGCCGAATTGGGTGTTGACCCGCCTTTGGTCACATTTCTACGAGAACTCTACTCTGACGCCTCGGCGAGAGTGAGATACGGGGTGTACGGCGAACTTACTCCATCATTTGCCGTCACCAGGGGAGTTAGACAGGGCTGTGTCCTGGCTCCCTTCCTTTTTAACCTTTACACCAACGGCCTTGAGTTGGCCATGTTGGAAGGGAGCCAGGACCTACCAAACAATTGACCACCGCCCCATTCCCGCATTATTGTATGCGGATGATTCGGTGATCATAGCAAGAACCCCAAACCTCCCTCACCAACGACCCGGACACCGCCAGAGCTAGCCTTCAAGAAGGAATGAAGGACGTTGCGGAATGGATGAAGCTCAGCCATCTGAAACTGAACTCAGACAAGACGGAAGTCCTCATCCTGGGACCATCCCCCTCGGCCTGGAACGACTCCTGGTGGCCACCTGCCCTGGGCACCGCCCCCAAAACCACCGACCACGCACGCAACTTGGGCTTCATCCTGGGCTCCTCCCTCACGATGACCAAGCAAGTCAACGCCGTCTCATCGTCCTGTTTCAACACCCTGCGCATGCTCCAAGAAATCTTCCGATGGATCCCCACCGCTACCAGGAAGACGGTCACCCAAGCCCTCGTCACCAGCTGCCTAGACTACGGAAACACCCTCTACGCTGGAACCACAGTCAAGCTCCAGAAAAAACTACAGCGCATACAGAACGCCTCGGCAAGACTCATCCTGGACATTCCCCGCCACAGCCACATCTCCGGCCATCTGAAGAATCTGAACTGGGTCCCCGTCAGCAAGAGAATCACATTCCGACTCCTCACCCACGCACACAAGGCCCTCCACGACGCAGGCCCCAAGTACCTCAACAACCGCCTCACTTTCTACAAACCAACCCGCCAGCTCCGCTCCACCAGCCTCGCCCTGGCCACCGTCCCACGTATTCGCAAAACCACCGCTGGAGGAAGATCCTTCTCCTACCTGGCAGCCAAGACATGGAACTCCCTCCCCACCCACCTCCGGATGACTCAGGACCATCTCGCCTTCAGGAAGCAACTCAAGACCTGGCTGTTCGAGCAGTAGCGACCCCCCCCAGCGCCTTGAGACCCTAACGGGTGAGTAGCGAGCTTTACAAATTCCCTGATTGATTGATTGAAACCAGCTGCAGCACCTTCTTAATAATTACTGCAAGTTTATGTCATCTTTGGACCAGATGGTCAATATTAAAAAGACCTTCGTAATGCATATTGGCAAGCGGGTAAAGAAGCCTAAACCGAACTTCATCACAAAACACAAGCTGGAATGTACTAATACGTACCCCTATTTAGGTATTTTATTTGACAGCAAAATGTCCTGGAAGCAGGCCATGTGCAGTAGGAAATTAATTTTTCTACGTGCAACAACTGCCCTGGTTACTTTCGCACGAAAACTTGGAAAGCCTCCTCCCGAAGAACTTCTGAAAATATACTATGCCAAATGCCACAGTGTGGCAGTTTATGGTGCGGGGGTGTGGGGCTATGCTGCCGTAGAAGCTCTTCAGGTGGTGCAGAACGGTTTTATTAGGTACATGCTGGCAATTCCAAAAGGTGCTCCAACATACGGTAGCCTTCTGGAAGATCATAAATGACCCAAGTTTTAAAGACCCAAGAGGACCAGACATAGTACACACTATTCTTCCTGAGCATTGGCGAAATCATTATTGTGGTCTTTACAATCACACGGGGGCCATACCACAAGAAATTGGGTCTAAACCACCAACAACTGTAGGCTTAAAGTTTTCGCTAAAAGAAACAGAATCAGCTATCCAAGGGCTGTCAAAAAACAAAGCGCCTGGTCCCGACGGTATTCCTCCCGATCTCTATTTGAGCAATACTGATTTATGGGCACCCGTTCTTACCAGGGTCTTGAACGAGGCAGTAGTGGCAGGGCTGCCTCGCTCTTGGTCCTCTGCAACTATTGTTCCGATCTACAAGAAGGGCAGCCGGGACGATCCCCAATGTTACCGCCCAATTTCCTTGATAGACGTTACGGCCAAAGTTTTAGGACGTGTAATTTTAAATCGCCTACAAGCTTGGGCAGAGGAACACCATATTCTAACTGATGTACAGTATGGATTCAGAGAAGGGAGATCCACAACAGATCAATGTTTAAACCTATATCTCCTTACAGCCAAATACACCATTGCAGCTAAGGGGACAATCCATATGGGTTTCATGGATCTCTCAGCGGCCTTTGATCGTGTTAACAGACAAAAATTATGGGCCCTGATGATCTCCATGGGGGTGGATCACGATCTAGTAGACATTCTGAAGGCACTACACTGGGAGACCACGGCCACAGTTCGCTATAACAACGAAGGGATGAAAACAGAACCATTTCCCTGCTCAAGCGGAGTGCGGCAGGGCTGCATCCTAGCACCTTTTCTGTTTTCCTTGTACATAAATAACCTGGACAAAGAACTTATGAAATTGGGCGTGGATTGCCCTAAGATCGGCCAGCGCCCGGTACCCGTCCTCCTTTATGCGGACGACGCGGTGCTGTTAGCCCGTACGTCACTGGGACTACAAAAGCTAATTGATGGGTTTGTAAACTTCATGAATTCCTTGGATCTTTCAGCAAACCTGGAAAAGTCTTTTGTGATGACTACAGGCCGGAACCAAAAAAATACTTTTTCGTACAGCATAGGCAAACACAAGTTGGGAACAGTCAAGTCATTCTCCTACCTTGGCGTTCTCTTTGACGAGAAATTAGAATTTAAGAATCTGGTGGAAAAACATGCATCAAAATTGGTGGCCTCAACGGGTGCCATAATGGCATTCGGAAGGAGGTTAGGCAGATGGTCCCCGGAACAGATACTAAACCTATATAAAGCTGTATCCTGTGCTAAAGTGACATATGGAGCGGAAGTGTGGGGCTGCAAAACCAACCATGTGCAGCAGATACAGGCTGAGGAAAACAAATTCTTTAAAAGGCTTCTTAAGGTTCCACAGAGCACCCCCGCACATATAACTCACTTGGAGTTGGGTGAGCCCTACATTGCGGATAAAATTAAGATTCGACCTATCATGGCCTGGATCAGGATATGGACAAACCCAGAGGCTTGCTTTAGCAGACAGATAATTATGGATTGTTTGAGTCGGGATAAATGGGAGCAAATCACATGGCTCAAATATGTAAAGGATACTTTGGACTGTATTGGCTGCAACGATTTGTTTACTGACCCAGAGTCGATGTCCGCACAGAATAAAGCACTGGTCAAAAACTCATTCAGTGCATGGTCATCAACAAAGAGGGCCCTCATTGAAAATGCAAAACCCTTGGTGGTGGCACATGGGTCAGTGGTCTCTACAAATCTTAAAATGGAACCATACCTAGCGGTAATGCATAATGCGCAGGAAAGATTTTATATGACTAGGTTCCGTTTGAATTTACTTCACCATATATTGGCGGTTCCTGCTGGTTTTACATCTACTGTAGAGGCGAAGGGTTCCTGCGGCTGCAACACTAGGTCTCCGCAGGATACCCTTCACTTCATTTTATTATGCCCTTTTTATTCAGAGCCAAGAAAAAACTTTTTAGTTAGGATCCTGAAAAATCAAAAACTGAAGCATGCCAAAGCAGCCCTCCTTTTTCTGCAAAAAGCATCAGACCCACACACTTTGTTATGTGTCATAAGCTTTATCAAAGTTTCCATAAGACTAAGGAATACCAGGGAAATAACTGCACACCCTGAGCCGAATTCAGTTCAAGACCCCCATTGACTGACTGAATGAATGATGTATTCTTTTTTAACTGAAATTTTTTTACAAAATTCTTTTTAAATTGCTTTTTTACTGCTTTTTTTCTTCTTTTATAAAAAATTGTATGTATTTTTATGCTCTTTAATGGTATCTTTGTAAGTACCGAATAAAGATAAATTGAAATTGAAATTGAAATTGATTGAAACCAGCTGCAGCACCTTCTTAATAATTACTGCAAGTTTATGTCATCTTTGGACCAGATGGTCAATATTAAAAAGACCTTCGTAATGCACATTGGCAAGCGGGTAAAGAAGCCTAAACCGAACTTCATCACAAAACACAAGCTGGAATGTACTAATACGTACCCCTATTTAGGTATTTTATTTGACAGCAAAATGTCCTGGAAGCAGGCCATGTGCAGTAGGAAATTAATTTTTCTACGTGCAACAACTGCCCTGGTTACTTTCGCACGAAAACTTGGAAAGCCTCCTCCCGAAGAACTTCTGAAAATATACTATGCCAAATGCCACAGTGTGGCAGTTTATGGTGCGGGGGTGTGGGGCTATGCTGCCGTAGAAGCTCTTCAG
Organism: Lissotriton helveticus; assembly: GCF_964261635.1. NCBI lineage: Eukaryota > Metazoa > Chordata > Amphibia > Caudata > Salamandridae > Lissotriton > Lissotriton helveticus. The sequence goes on along the minus strand of NC_136063.1, from coordinate 2,098,289,237 downwards.
GTGGTGCAGAACGGTTTTATTAGGTACATGCTGGCAATTCCAAAAGGTGCTCCAACATACGGTAGCCATATCGAGCTGGGTATGGATTACATCACGGATAACATCAAAATCCAGCCCATTCTCTTATGGCACCGAGTTTGGACCACGGAGCAGTGTAACTTGACCCGCTCACTTATTATGGATTGCCTGGGCCTGGCCAATTGGACAAAAATCCCCTGGCTGGCCTACGTGAGTAACTTTTTTAAGGATATAAACATGACTATGTATTTCTTTGAGCCCTCAACCTTGTTAAGCATTTCAAGGAAAAACGTAAAAATCTTATGCTTCTCACATTTGAGGGAACTCCGCATATCTCAAGAAATTACTGAGATCTCCAATATCCAGATCCTAAGTGTTCAATGTGCCTTAGGCATTCAACCCTACTTGAAATATCATCTGAATGCATATGAAAAATATCTGCTGACCCGGTTTCGTTTTAACATATTCTTTCGTATTGTTCCCTTTCCGAAAAAGCAAGATTGGTCAAAATGTATTATTAAGTGCCCATGTGATGATACTTCGGAACAATCCACAATCCATGTCACGCTAGTTTGTGGATTTTATGACTTACCTCGAAAGCGTTGGATTATCCCTCTATTGTCATCTATGGGTTTGAGATCCTGTCGTACCACTTTCCTTGCTTTGCAATACTTAGGGGTCCATTAGGATGGCGGGCGGACTTTGTCCGCCCGCCATCCTAACGGAGATCGGGACCGCCCGCCTGAAGGGCGGGGGTCCCACCATTGGCATTAGGATGCGCCCGCCACAGTGGCGGGCGCATTTTTCAAGTTAACATTGTGGCGGGCGGTGCTCACTGCACCGCCCGCCACAATGTGAAATACAAATGCACGCATTTGCATAATCGAAGCGGCAGGCACCGCGCGGTGCCTGCCGCTGCGATCATGCAAATGCAGGGGGGTACCACAGGTACCCCCCGTGTGCCACCCCCCTTTGGCCGTCACTCTGGGGGCCCACAGGGGGCCCCCGCAGCAATCACCGCCTGCCTTTCCGTGGCGGCATTGCCGCCGCGGAAAGGCCCCTAATTTCAGGCATCATAATATGGCTGGCGCTGGCGGTGTCCATTGGACACCGCCACCATATTATTTCATCACCCCGCGGTCGCAAGGCGACCGCGGCGGTAAAGTGGCGGACGGTCTTTCCGTCCGCCGCTGTGCCCTCCGCCATGCTAATCTGGCGGAGGGGAAAACGAGAGTGCTTGTCGGGCGGATTGCCTCCACCAGGGTGGCGGTGGCCACCGCCACCCTGGCGGAGGCAATCCGCCCGACATACTAATGGACCCCTTAGATTCTGAATTCATTGGTAAATGCGTAGCTGGTTTCCTCAAAACATGTATAAAATATCGGTGTAATTATGATTAATTTGTCTTTCAATGTACTCGCACTTTATCAACACAATGTTTAACAACCTCGTATGTTTTTAACCTTAAAATGTATCTCTTTTTATGAAAATTTTGTATTTTGGTATAATTTTTTCTGTCTTCCCATTTTTATTCATTGTTTGTTGTAATGTACCTTTTATGGTTCCTAAAAAAATATGGAAACCGAATAAAAGATATATGACTGACTGAGTCATGTAGCAATAATCACATGATCACAAAAACACTGCTATATACATATGCGTCGGTGAACCACAGGGCCGCCATATATAAATCATAAGGCGCCCCAGTTATAGTAAAAAATACAGCGAGAATTCTATTGCTAGAGACTAAAATGTGAACCTAAATGTTGTCTATTTAAGTCCTGCCCACAAAACTGTGAAGTAAAGAAAATAATAAGTCATTGAAAACAAAAAAGCTCACTGTATCAAAGAGCTAGTAGTATAGTCACACACATGATGATGCATATTGATCAAAGAGTCACTTCCGGATTGGTCATCTGTAATCCAAGAAGATGATGGGCATCTCAGGCATATGATCCAAATCACCAGTAACGACCCAAGTGCCATATATAAAGTGGTGTCGAACAAATTAACCCGCAAACATATGGCAGGGGCTACCGAAATATAGGTCAGGCACCAGCTGGAAACAGTATAAAGCTCACAAACCCAAAGGTTGTGAATATCCAAAGTCACATGATAGTATAGTAAACAGATGTTAACAGAGGGGAAAAGCCACACAATAATACCTGAAACGGTCTATTAGATAATCATCTATACTCCATACTAATATTATAAAGAGAGAACCCAAAACTTTGATGCGGATAATCTCAGTAACCACAGCACCAATCACAACACCCAATACAGCGTTGGAAAGGGCAGTTGCAGCAGAAGGACATAGGCTATGCAGACGGCCACCATATATATATTTTTTTTGCAGAGTTTTATATAGCGCGAACTTGACCCAAACTGAATCAGGTATCAGAGCGCTTTACATAGCACCAGTTATGTTACATGAGGACACACATTCATTTTTGTTAGGCACGGGGAGATTAAGTGATTTGCCCAGAATCACAGGATGTTTGGCGTCGTTACCAAGACTCGAACCCAGATCCCAGGTCCAAGGTCGAGCGCCTTAGCCGTTAGGCCAACTAGTCTATACATTTAAAAGGTAAAAGAACCGTGCCAGCAAAGTAGTCCCTTGTGGGCGTGTCTGCGTTGTGCTGTGGGCGTGGGCTGGAGGCGTGTGGTACGGCCATCACATCGTAGGCTGTGGGCGCGTGCTGGGGGCGTGACAAACGCTGGGTGCGTGACAAACGCTGGGGACGTGTATCCGCCCTTCATGCCATGTGAGTCGTACATACAAGCGCCAATTACGTTGCTGCGCAGCATCAAGGGGCACGCTGGGGTGTGACATGCTGTGGGCGTGAGAAACGCTGGGGGCGTGTGCTACATTCCGCCCTTCATGCCATGTGGGTCGTACATTAATCAGAAGATCGTCTGCTGTGGCCGTGTGCTGGGGGTGTGACAAAAGCGTTCACCTGGAGGCCTTTTAAGTAACAATACTGCAGCCTCTCCTGCGCGTTGTTACTGAACTCTCTCATTCAACAAAATTATACGCGCCTACTACCATCAACCAGGGCTCTAGCCGGGCTCAGGCGGCGGATCAGCACACTAATTACATGCGCCTGATAACATCAACCAGGGCTGCAGCTGGGCCTCAAGCGGGTGAACACGCGCCTGCCAACATCAAACAGGCCTGCATCTGGGCCTCCAGCGGGGGAACACGCAAATGAGCGTGTCTGCGGGGACAATTACTGCAGCCTCTCCTACTCGCTGTCACTCAACTCTCTCATTAAACGGATTTACCCGTGGCTGATAACTCTCTCATTCAACGACATTACACGTGCCTGCTAACATCAACCAGGGCTGTAGCCGTGCTCAGGCGGCAGATCACTACACCAATTACACGTGCCTGCTCACATCAACCAGGGCTGCAGCTGGGCCTTCTCCGTCCCTATTCTAATGAAGCAAAAAATGTTGTCTACCGCGAGATTTTAAAATAAATTGCCCTTGCCGAATACACACATTACACACATTCTATTTCATACCCGGACAACGTCGGGACGTACTGCTAGTACTATTATAAAGAGAGAGCTGAAACCTTTGAGGCGGGTAATCTCAAGAAGTACAGCACCAATCACAACACCCAATACAGCATTGTAAAGGGGAGTTGCAGCAGATGGACATAGGCTATACAGCTGGCCACCATATACATTAGAAAGGTCAAAGAACCTTAGGGGTAAAGTAGTCCCTTGTGGGCGTTGGCGTTATGCTGTCATCGATGGGCGTGTCAAAGTAGCGATGGGCGTGTCAAACTACACTTCACATTACTCCTTTGTGGGCGTCACCATTGTCAGAGGGACATGGCCCAAAACAAAAAACAAATAAAAAATGGGCACGGATTTCACTGTGCGCGCCCATTCACGCTCCATTACTGATAACACTCACAGTACTTGCCGACTTGCCGCGCTAACTGCCGACTTGCCGCGCTAACAAAAACAAAGCTTTACTCATTTGTGAGCCTCGGCATGTCAGAGGGGGCTGGCCTAAAAAAAGGGGCGCAGCGTTCACAAGCGCGAAATTCACTTGGCGCCACATTCATGCCTTTGTGGGCGTCACCGTTGTCAGAGGGGCCTGGCACAAAAACAAAAACAAAAACAAAAATGTGGGCGGATTTCACTGTGCGCGCACATTCACGCTCCATTACTGATAACACTCACAGTACTTGCGGCGAACAAAAACAAACCTTTACTCATTTGTGAGCCTAGGCGTTGTCAGAGGGGGCTGGCCTAAAAAAAGGGGCGCGGCTTTCACAAGCGCGGAATTCACTCGGCGCCACATTCACGCCTTTGTGGGCGTCACCGTTGTCAGAGGGGCCTGGCACAAAAACAAAAAGAAAAAGAAAAATGTGCACGGATTTCACTGTGCTCGCACATTCACGCTCCATTACTGATAACACTCACAGTACTTGCGGCGCTAACAAAAACAAACCTTTACTCATTTGTGAGCCTCGGCGTTCTCTGTGGGGGCAGGCCTTAAAAAAGTGGCGCGGCTTTAAGAAGTGCGGAATTCACTCGGCGCAACATTCACACCTTTGTGGGCGTCACCGTTGTCAGAGGGGCCTGGGCCAAAACAAAAAACACAAAATGAATGGTCTTGGATTTCAATATGCACCCCCATTCACGCTCCATTACTGATAACACTCACAGTACTTGCGGCGATAACAAAAACAAACCTTTACTCATTTGTGAGGCTCGGCGTTGTCAGAGGGGGCACGCCTAAAAAAACGGGCGCGGCTTTCAGAACTGCGGAATTCATTCGGCACCACATAAATTAGGATTTACTATTACAAACATTGCACACATTTCATTTCATCCCCGGACAACGTCGGGACGGGCTGCTAGTTGTTAAATAAAGTGATAGAACAAATAGTCCCCATATAGTCTTGATACTAATTGCACACATGATCACATACACTACTAACGTGAAAGTGATGTATGTCATGTATCCAATCACTTATGAAGTATATAGGAGAAAGACCCCACAAACCAAGACAAGTGTAGTGATTTACCTTTGACAACATGACTTCACATTTACAATCCTCAGTTCAAACTCCCCTTGAGTAGTGATCATAAAAGAAGCAAATACAAAGGGACTCCACAACCTATTAGCTGAAATCGGGTCATGAATCATACCGTAAATTGTAATGACTAGCTTCAGCTCCGCATTTCTCAGATATGCAGTCAGACATTCATTTACAACAACAGCGAAGATACAGAATAGACCAGTGATCAGATGTTGATTACACTCAGTCTCGTAAAAAAACATGTAATTCTCTGACTGTATTGAGTCCTTGATCCAGAGCTTGCAATTTTATGAGCCGTTTAGATTCCAATTTCCTTATTGCTAATGTTTTGTCCCCTCCTCGTGGATTATCCTTAACCACAGAGATCCCTTGAAATCTGATGCGCAGTACTTCTGAGTTGGTGTGGACAGTATTATAATGTACTACAAGGGGATAGTTCTCATTGCAATTGCGAATCGCTCTAATATGTTCTTGTACCCTCTCCTTGAGCAGTCTAATCGTACTGCCAATATAGATTAAACCACATTGACAAATAATACAATACACTACATGTTTTGTATTGCAGTTCATAAAGTCATGTATCATGTGTACTTATGTTGCGTTATAGCTAAAACAGGTCTTCTTATTTGCAAACTGACATACATTGCACATTTAAAAAAAATCTTCGGTTTATTAGGTAACCACATATTATTTTGCTCACTCATTGAATTGGTTTTAATAGAGGGGATCAAGATATTTCTCAAAGTTCTACCTCTTTTATATACAATTCGGGGCTTCTTAGAAACATACGGATCCAAATCATGATCCATCCTCAAAAGTTGCCAATGTTTGTTGAATATCTTAAAGACTAGGCTACTCTGTGAATTGAATTGTGTTATTAATGCAATCCTGTCACCATCTTATTTATGCTTTTTTTGGACTTAGATTTAAGTAGTCCTGTTCTTTTTGTTCTATTAATCCTGGTATGGGCTTTTTCTAATAAGGTGCAATCATTGCCCCTATTTAAAAAGCGTTGTTTAAGAGTTCCAATCTCTTGCTGGAATACAACATCCGTACTGCAGTTGCGTCTGAGCCTGATCATTCCGCCAAACGGTATGGCGTGAATTTGAGAGTCAGGGTGTGCACTACTAGCGTGCAACACAAAATTACACGCTGTTTCCTTGTGAAAGAGTTTGCACTCAAGTTTACCATTTTCAATGAAGAGTGTAATATCTAGAAAGTCAATATGGCTACTATTGATGTTGTGAGTATAGCTCAGATTGTACTGGTTATCATTAATATGTCCTAGGAACGCATCAAGGTTCTTGTTGTCACCCCCGAGATCATGATAATGTCATCAATGAATCTTCCCCAATAAATAATTGGGAGTAGTCAAATCCAGTGTACATCGTCTCCAAATATGCTGTTCTTCAAAGAAGCCCATACATATATTAGCAAATGATGGGGAAAATTTCTCCCCCATTGCCACTCCTGAATGTTGTTTAAATCAGGTCTCATTATGCATAAAGTAGTTGTTATCCAAGGGTATACTCGTGTATAGCCCTGTCCGCAATGGCCTTTATCTGGTGTAGTAGACCCTATGGGGCTACTTGAATTGTATGAACCGTAATAGTGCCGCTATGACAGCGCCGCGCGGGGATTCTAACACCTCAGTCCAGTCCAGTCCTCGTCATCCAGTGGGCCCAGGTCTATCTGCCAGGCCTCCCGTGTTTTGTACAGCATAGTAGAGCTACGGGTGATCTGTCTCGCACTGAAGGCATTCCTTCCTTCTGTGCGAGGATCAGTAGTGCAGGTGTTCTTGGACAACACCACCGCCTTGTGGTACTGCAGCAAACAGAGCGGGTGGGATCGTGGGCCCTATGTCACGATGCCCGCCGCAACTTGACATGGCTGGAACATCAAGGCCCTGGAGGGCACGGATGGTGTATTCACTCAGAGGTGGTGCAAGGTCTCTTTCGTCAGTGTGAAGAGGCTAGGTTAGATCTATTCTCCTTCGAAGAGAACGTACAATGGCAGCAGTTCTGCGCATTGGAAATTCCAAGGCGGCGCTCGATCGGCAACGCTTTTTGTCACTAGTGGAGTTGTGGTCTTCTGTACGCTTTTCCGCCTATACCACTTCTACCCAGAGTGCTAAAGAAGATCAAGCGCGACCGGGCCGAAGTCATTCTTGTGGCGCTGGACTGTGCATGGAGAGTCTGGTATCCCGAGCTCTTACACATGGCCATCGATCCTCCGATCAGACTGCCTCTACGGGAGGATCTTCTGTTGCAGCACAGACTTTCTAATGTGAACTTGGTTCGTAGACTTACCTCCGGTGTTGGTATTGCTGGGGTATCTATTCTAAAGTATGGCATCTATAACTAATTGTCTCTTTCAGATGAACAACTTACTTACCTTCGGTGATGATATATCTGTAAGAGACATATCTTAGTTATAGATTCCTTACCGCCCCACCCATCTCCCCTGTTCTGCGAACTGACTTCTAGAGTAAGGGACTCCCCTTCAGGGCCCTAGGTTTGTGCACCAGTTTTCAGTGTCTTGCTCGGCTCTGCGCTTCTGGCGTGGAAAGTCGGGTACAAAGAATTGATGTCAGCACGCATGGGCGGCGGCTAAATAGATACTGCAACGTTATCCTGGCGACCACGACGCCGATGACAAATGCAGAGTCGACTGACATCACCTACAGACGAGCAGGGGTACTGCTAAGAAAAAAAAATTCCAGATCCAGTCTGACACATGGGTGAAATTCTAAGGTACGGAATCTATAACTAATATAAGTCTCTTACAAATATATAGTTACCAAAGGCAAGTTACTTGTAATTTTGGTAATCTTATGCTCCCCAAGTTCGCCCATAAAACACCTTGGCTTTAATAGGGCTAAAGTCTGGTATGGTCTCCTGGAGTGTAAGGTATGGGGAGAAGGTGTGGCAGAATTGAGGGCCTGTGGAATCCCTGGGGCTGCCTAGAACCACCAAAGGTTAGGATGTAGGAGGCCCAGAGGAGACGCGTGCAGTGTCTAAAAACAGCTGCGGGTTACCATTGACTTTCTATGGGAAACAAACAAGTTACAATTTTAAAGATTAAGGGCACTTCTAGGTGAACTACGATGGAACCCTTTTAGACTAGGACACTTCGAGAGACAAGACCCACGGGAGCACCAGAGTGCTTGTGTTACCTTACCCAGGGAAGCCGGGTGCATAGGTGTCTTTTGGTGTCGGGTTTTTTTGCCGCTTCCAATTCAGAGCTGCGAAGAAGTGCTGCAGGCGACCAGAGGAAAAGTGTCCGGGTGGATCGGAGATGTAAAGAACCTGAAAGCAGAGGAGACAGAGTCTGGATCACTAGCCAGTGACCAGGATGGCGATAGGAAGATGCCAGCCGATGTCGGGTGATTTCAGGTGAAAAGGTGAAGTTTGTCTCTTCAGCCACGAGGACCAGAAGGCGCAACGCTAACCAGAGCTGGATTCGAGCTGTCCTACGAAGGATCTAGTTGACTGCGGTGTAGGAATCTGGATTGGACCCAACAAGCCTTGGCAAACGCAATCCATGCAGGATGTCGAGATGGGCTTCGTGCAGACCAGCAAGGTCTGAGGAACTCCTCCTTTGGAGAGGAGTGGGAGCAAGTCTGGAGCAACCAGGAAAGCTCAAGAAATCAAGGATGGCCATTCGTGGGGGCTCGCTAGCCAACAGACTAGGAACCGTGAAGGGACCTCGAGCGGAAATGCACAAAGCGGGCCCACAGGACACTTGTGGAGTGTAGGCCTCTGAGCTTCGGTGCAAATGGTGCTCGGGCAGGGGCTTCAAATAACCCACTGCACAACTTCGGGATACCTCTGGAAGTAGGTGCAGTCGCAAAAATGCAGGATGTCCAGGAGTTCCGGTCACACGTCTCTCGTGTCTGCTACAGGTCTCAGCTTTGCTGGGAGCGCAGGTCAGCGTCCGAGATGTCTGGAAGTCCGTGTCCTGTGTCGCAGATTCTTCGGGATCCGGCGGGGGCCTCGAAAATGCAGACCAGCAAAGATGCTGTTGGTGCCTGTTTGGACAGGGTGGTCACTCCTTGACCACAAGGGAGATTTTTTCCGTCTTCCAGTCGATATGGGATGTCGGAGGTCCAGGAATTATGTATCAGAGTTTCGTCCAGGGTAATCTAAAGTCCTTGGGACTGGGGTTCTATACTTATAGCAAGTTTAGGTGTTGGACTAACTCTAAGGTCCCTCCTATGGGTGGACCTGGGGAGGGGATGGTTACACCCTTTCCCCTTTGTCCAGTTTCGCGCCAGAGCTGGGGCCGGTTTGAACTGGGAAATGCATGGAGCACCTTGTTATGTTATGTTATGTTATGTTATGTTATATATGGATTTGTATCTCGCACTGCTACTCAAGAGTGTCCTGGCGCGTTGGGGAAAACAGTGACAAAGCAGACTGGGGCGGTTACACCACTTGTTTAAACAGATATGTTTTCAGAAGTTTTTTAAAGGTGGTTAGTTCTTTTGTGTGTCTTAGTGCATCGGGCAGGGCATTCCACATGGTGGATGCTCTCACCGCCAGGGACTGACCTCCCAGGCGGGCTCTTCTAAACCTAGGGATTACCAGCCGCCTTTGCGCAGCAGAGCGCAGATGACGGGTCGGGAGGTAAAACGCAAACCTAGCACTCAGGTAGGAGGGGCAGGGGCCATGAAGAGCTTTATGTGCCAGGACCAGGGCTTTAAAGCGTACCCGCTGAACAACCGGGAGCCAGTGTAGATCGCTCAGTTGCTTGCGGACACTTAGTCTCCTCGGGATGTCAAAGAGGAGCCTAACCACCGCGTTCTGCACAACCTGTAATTTTCCCAAGAGATTTCCAGGAGAGCCGATGTAGAGGGCATGGATTTCACTGTGCGTGTAGTCCAGGCGCGAGAATATGAGCGCCCTGGCTACCGCCTCCTTTGCAACGCTAGGAAGAAGGGGGAAGAACTTCCTGAGGGCTTTCAGGGTACCAAAGCAGGCTCCTGAGAGTCTCATGATCTGTTTGCGGAAGCTCAGGTCGGCTCCGAACCAGATCCCCAGGTTCTTGGCTACCCCACAGTCCCCCTTGGGGCAGGGAAATAAAGGAGCACTTCTGATTTGTCCTCGTTGCATTTCAGGCTAGCCTGGGCCAGCCAGGCAAAGACCGAGGATAGACAATGCTGGGCCTCAGCCGCCTGGAGGTCGTCACCCTTCCAGGTGAAGAGGAGTTGGGTGTCAACGGCGTAAGCCATAATTTTGGCCCCCATTCTCTCCGCCAGATAAATAAAGGGGGTCAGATAAACGTTGAATAGCAAGGGACTCAGCGTTGACCCTTGCGGGACCCCTGTGGCCACTTTACTGTCAGTTGAGTTAAAGGGGGGCATCCATACTTGTTGGGACTGATCTTCCAAGAATGCCTTGACCCAGGCAAGGGCTCTGCCCGTAATACCAATATCTGACAGCCTGGCGAGGAGCTGGAGGTGGGGCACCGTGTCAAACGCGGCAGAGAGATCCAACAGGATCAATGCCGTTTTGCCGCCTCCATCCAGACACTCTCTAATGGCTTGTTCGGAAGCCCGATTGAGCAGGGTGCAATGCACCCGAAGATTCCACAAATTTTTCCAACTGTCTGAAGGCCACCTTTTCACACACCAGGGCTGGAAGAAGGGAAATGGGGCGGTAGTTGGATAGTAGGAGCGGATCAGCCGTAGATTTTTTGATAAGGGGCAGGAGTTTGGCGTATTTCCATTGAGAGGGCAACATGCCTGATTGAAGTGACTCATTAATCAAGGCCCCCACCACAGGTGCAATTATTTCAGCCACCCCGCTCAGAACCCTCGCAGGGCAAGGGTCCGCTGCTGTCCCCGATTTTAGGGATTTCAAAATGGATAAAACATCCTTATCCTCGGCCCAGTCGAAATGCGCGAAGAGCTGACTCGGCATGTTATTCTGTGGTGACGAAAAAGTAGGGAGGTGTTGAGCCGGGGTAGGAAGCCGTAGGCTTGCCTGAATTGTTTGAATTTTATCAATAAAGAAGGTAGACAACTCCTCGCACCACTCAGCAGAGATAGGGGCAGAAGATGATTCAGCCACCGGTGACATAAAGCTGCGAACAACAGCACAGATCTCTTTGCTGTTATTGTTGGCTCTGGAAATTCTCTCTGCCAAAAAATTACTTTTGGCTACCTTAATGGCAGCATAGTATTCTCTTTGTGCGGTGCGAAGAGCATCCTTAGCTCGGGGTAGTATTCCCGACGCCAAGCCCGTTCCAATTTTTTGCATCCTAGCGTCGATGTTTTTAAGTGGTCGGTGAACCATGGTCTCGATGGAAGGTCCCGTACGCGACCACTCACAGAAGGTTGCGGGAGAGAATTGATGGCCCTGCTAATCCATTCCGAGAATTTTCTCTACTACACCCTCTAAATTTGAGGCTTTGACAGGGGATGTTAGAGCCAAGGCTGTGGTCAGGGCTTGGATGCTAATCTTTTTTGGAGGAGGGCCAGGGGTTTTCCCACCCGGCACGGAGGGACTGCTAATATCCCACGAAAAACTGACCAGGTGGTGGTCCGACCACGTCACTGGCCACGGATCCCCCAAATCAAGACTAAAGTTAGAGCAAACTAAGTCTAAAATGTGGCCACAAGTGTGGGTGGGATGGCGCACATGCTGGGTAAGGTGAGTTAGTTCACATAGGTCAGACATATCCCTTGTCCCGGGAGCCAGGGGGTTCTCAAAATGAATGTTAAAGTCGCCTATTAGCAAGAACCTTGAGAACCTAATCGCCCCTCGGGTGATTACTTCCTCTAGGGATTTAATAAAGGTGACTGACGGGCCAGGGGGGCGGTAGATCAGAACTCCACCCAAAGTGAAATGCGGGGATAGGGCTAGAGAGAACTCCAGCGCTTCCCCTTCAAGAATTTCTCCTGTACCTTCCTTTAACAATGTCCACCTGTCCCTGAAGATCACGGCAATGCCGCCTCCTCGGCCTGACTTGCGATCAAGTCTGGTGATCTTATACCCCCGTGGAGTTGCAAGTTCAATCACTGGTGCACAAAAGTCATGTTACCATGTTTCCGTAATAAAGAGGAGATCTAGCTCCTCGTCCACAACCAGCTCATGTACATCTTCTGTATGTTTAGCCAGCGAGCGTGCATTGATAAGCGCTGCGCGAATATTAGCCTTGTGTTCAATGCGAGCGGGAGAGGGCGAGGGTGATGGTGATGTCTTAAAGTGAAAGTGGCAAAAGGGGCAGGTCCGTGACATAGAATGCAATACATCCCAGTGCTTATTGGTGGTACATGAGTTGTTGTTAAACATAAGCAACGACTCACGGCTGTAGCCTAATATGTTGACCCCAGCTCCTGACTCATTAGATCCAGCGTTTCTGGCTCTGTGCTCTGTCAATGCGCGGACGGGCGCAGACGGGCTGACCTTAGGTGCACCTTCGGCGCGCCACCGTCGCGCCCGCTGCGCACGTCTGCTGCGCGCACGGGGACACATGTGCTTTATATGGTGTGCTCCCCCAATAAGCTAGACCGCTAACTCCGTCCCAACCTAGCTTCGGGACACAACCCAAAACGGCAGCCGCAGAGAGGTAGAAAGCGCTCTGGCAGTGATGTGCTCAAAAACAATATTAAAATTGGTAAGTGACAAGTTTTTAAAAATACATCGGCGCCAGCATCTACATCATGCTAGCGCTGTCAGCGTAATGTAAAACAAGCACGCAAATGTTTATTTGGGAGCCTCAGAGATAAAGCTGCCCACGCTGTCACCGAAACCCCAATGGACTGCAGGAGCTGCCACCACTTGAATCATCCACACATCCACACTTGTGCCTCAGGCAGTGTCTGAAAAGCATTCACTGAATGCAACCCACCCTGCCCCAATACACTAAAGCCTGTCTCGGGAGGCGCTGGCACCTCCCTGGACAGGAAACTTATTGTCCAGGCCTCCCCTGCAAGAGTTTTGTCCAGCAGCAGGAGGGCAGACTCGTGTCTGTGGCAGCAACATCCATTTTGTGATGCTAGGGCTCTGTTTAACTTTAACCGGGTTTACCAGTAACTACATGTCTTCTCCCTCTAGAAGAGTGAAATGCTACCCCCCGCCGCCAGAACTGGCGGGGGTGGGGAGTGGTAGTATTCCAAAGTGTTTGACACCTTACACAACATGTTTTGATAAAGCCAAACCAAAGTTAGCATTAACCGCAAGGATTATAATGCACTTAAGAGTATATGGTATGGCTGTATCATAGAACAGCTATAAGGAGATGGTTCCGAAAGCTGCAGAGGGGCTCAGCTCATGCTAGGGCACCCTCTCACACAAAACCAAGCACTCTGCCCTCTGCCTCCAGGATTGTCAAGGCCCGCCATAGGAGTGACTTATAGGTTAATATGCATATATATGTGTGTGTATATATATATATATATATATATATATATATATATATATATATATATATGTATGTATATATATACATATACATATATATATATATATATGTGTGTGTGTGTGTATATATATATGTATATATGCCTCGGGGGTTACGCATTACCCTGGCCCCCAGTTATGACAATCCGGACCCGGCAATGTTAGCGGAATGGGCTGAATCGAACCCCAAATCCTCCAGTAAATTAATGGCAATACTAGTAAAATACGCCGAGAGTGACTGCGCAAGAATTCAAATGGAAATGGAGTCACTAGAAGTTGAAATCGGCAAATTGGAAATGAGTGACTAAATAAAGAAAATGAGAGAGGACATGATGGCTAGATTAAGAAAAGATGAGGAAGTAATCAAAAAAAGAAAAGCTTTCAAATTTGAGAGAGACCGCACTGACTATCTTAATGGACAAGTCTTCACTTTTGCTCGCCGGTACGATGAGGTAAAGGCGAGAACCAACAAACTACAATGAAGAACAACAAAAGATATGATGGCAATGTCCATGTCAGCTTCGGACCTCAGCTCAGCAGCTGAAAGTGATCCTGAGGGGGATGTTGCCACAATTCAACAGCTGGGGTTTACCAAGTTTTCTCTGGCAGAGGAAGTGAATTTCCTCTGCCAGGATCGGAGAGATACCCTGCGTCCCCGAGTGCCAGCGGGAAATCGAACCAAAGAGAAAATTATAAGCGCGGCCAAAGGCGCAGATGCAGCAAAAGAAGGTGGAACCGGGGGAAAGAAAGCGGCAAGGGGCCGCTTGAACCGATTTCAAAACCACAACATGGCCCAGGCAACAACCTCAACGCAGTAATCAACTTAACAGATATAAAGTTGACTTCAGGAGAGGAATCAGTCCTAGGCTTAGGACTATCTTACGGTCCTCCCTGCAACTTTAATTAGGCGGACACTAGAATGGAAACTTTTAGATTTGTTAGGAAACTCAAACTGAGCAAATTTCATCGTCTGTTACCAAAAAAGAAGGCACCATCTGAAGCCATCAGAAGTCTGTCACTTTTAACTGTAGGTGATCAAGAAGTGTTTGAAGAAATATGGTTGTTACAAAATGAGCAGGGGGACAGTACCAATGTGGCAGAAAGTTTGCTGATGGATGACATGAGAAAATGTATAACCCCCTTCAAGCCAAAGTCAGTCTTCCAGCCTGTAATGGTACATGACACTATAGATGCCTACCAGGACTTGGTCATACAGGATCTAAAAAAACTATATATTGCCACCAACAAAAAGCGGTTTGCCATCAGTAATCAAAATCGGTGCTATACACAACTGGTTGGCAAGCTTGAATCTGACTGCAACATCATAGTCAGACAAGCGGATAAAGGTGGAAATATAGTTTTGTGGCCGCGTCAACTATATCTGGCGGAAGCTGAACTGCAATTGGGGGATACTTTGTGTTACAGAAAAAGCAACATCCAAATAGTAAAGTCCACTTGGATGGATCAGTATGCAAAACTCCAGGCTTGGAGAAGTGGGGGATTGATTTCTGAGGAGGAGTTTCGTTTTTTAAAAAAAAGAACCTCCGGTCATCCCTACTTTTTATCTGATCCCAAAAATACATAAAAATATTAACAAACCCCCTGGAAGACCGATCATTTCGGCCATCAATAGCTCATTGGAGAATGTTTCCAAATACATTGATTACTTTCTACAGGACTGGGTCAGAGAACTGAGGTCATATGTTCAAGATACCTCTGATTTTATTTGGAAGATAGAGCATGTGAAGTGGGGTCCAGACATGTTCTTAATGAGTTTGGATGTATATGCCCTATATACATCGATCAGACATCATGATGGGCTGAAAGTTATTGAACATTTCCTTAACAAACGTCCAATGAATTTTGCAGCACACAACAAAATGTTGATTACAATGGTGCAAATGTGCTTGGAGCAGAATTTTTTTACTCTTCAACAATCACATTTTTCAACAAATCAGGGGAGTTGCGATGGGGGCCTGTTGTTCCCCAGTTACGCATGTTTACACATGGGGCTGTGGGAGGAACAGGTCCTCATGCGACAACTCAGAGGTACCATGGAACAAAACATTATTCTGTACCTACGATACATCGACGATTTGTTTTTTGTTTGGAGGGGTCCAGAAGAGGGTGCCAGGGAGTTTGTTAAGGAACTCAATAACAACAATTAAAATCTTGAATTTACATCCAATATTGATGCTACTTCTCTTTGTTTCCTAGATATGGAGGTTTATGTAGATAACAACATCTTAGCTACTAAATCATATAGGAAACCGACTGCCGGCAACACGATCCTGCATGCGACGAGTCATCATCCGCACCACCTCATCCTCAGCATCCCCTACGGGAAGATGCTGCACATTAGGAGGATTTGCAATTCGGATGCCGAATGTGCGGCTGCACAGGAGGCCAGCAGATTAAGATTTATAGCTAGGGGATATTCTAATGAAATTCTAGAGTCTGCCATCACTCGGACTCAGAATATGCCCCGACAAATAGCATTAATTTCAAAATCTAAGGATAGATCAGATGCCCCCAAAGATTCTGATATTCAATCTCGCATTATTCTATTTTACAGTAGGCAACACTCAGACTTAAGGAGAATATTTTACAGGAATTGGAATCTCATTAAAGGAGATCCTATTATTGATCTGAATGTGCCAGATAAACCAGTGCTTACTTTCAGGAGGTCACCGTCAATGGGCAAGGCTTTGGTCAAAAATAGTCTAGAACCTCAAATCTCCAGCACATGGATGTCCCTTAGCAAGGGGTTTAAGAAGTGTCCTCAATGTAAGGCCTGTCGTCATGGTTGCAACAAAACTAGCTACAGCAGCCCTTTTAAACAACAACCAATTGAAATCACCAAAAGACTGACTTGCAAAACGGACTTCGCGGTCTATGTGCTGGAGTGTCCGTGTGGGTTGAGGTATGTTGGTAGTACCAGGTTGCCCGCCCACAAACGGATACTCCAGCACATAAGGGCCATAGTAGGCAAGGATCAGGCTTACCCAGTAGCTAGACACTTCGATACCACACATGAAGCCAATCCAGCCCATCTCCAGTATTATGAGGTTGACACGGTGCTACCTTTAAAAGGAGGAGGGTAATTTACTGCTGCTGGGGCTCACAGTGGCCAAAAGAGATCTAGCCAGGGCATGGAAGGACCCAAGGGCCCCGTCCGTAGTGGCATGGAAGAGAGGACTGGACTTTTGTATGGGGATGGAGAAGCCCATCTTTCTTGCCAGGGGATGCCCATGTAAGCACTATAAAATTTGGAAGCGTTGGTCCGATTACAGGGGACTATAGCTCGAACCTCCGCCTGAACAGGACTCAATACTGGACATTTAAGGGTGTAGGAGCCATGGATGTGCGTGTGCTGCTCGCCGAAAAGTTACCAACCGTGCGTGGGGAGGAGGGATCCGGGAGGGGGGGGGAGGGGCATTCGGGGGGGGGGGGAAGGGAGGGTTGTTTATTGCATTACCTATATTCTCTTGTTACCTATGTAAAATATCAATGACGGATGGCGATGTCACTTATGCATATATTTGGCTGGCAGATACCTCTGGGGTACTGAGCTCTGCAATTGTGATCTGTCAATAAAATCTGTTTTAAAAAAAAAAGGAGGAGGGGATCGGGAAGCCAGATTACGCCTCCTCGAAACCCGGTATATACTGAAATTGGACAATAAAAATCCAAATGGGCTGAACGCTAGTGAAGACCTTTATACATGTCTGTGAGAGATAATATACGTGAGGGCTCTTTCATCACAATCTGTATTCTTATCAGGGGCCTTAAAACTGCAGAAAGATACCAACATTATGACTAATATGAAAATTGCACAATTTCAAATGATTCGCCTTTGGTCTTTTTTATGGTTTTAATGGGTGTTTATTTGTTATGAAATTTGAATTGTAATATGGTAAATATTTTCACTTGCATTTGTGCACTCTGGGTTCATTAGTCACACATTGATCATTCAGGACCAGTTAAGTGGAAATGGTTTTTCAACAGAGTTGGTAGGCAGCGCACTTTATTGTTTGCCCACTTGGGCTGTATTAGGATGTATGGCAATTTTTTGAATTACTTTCACAGGTAGCAATATGTGGACAGTATTTCTGTATTATGCAGATATTTTATACTGTTTTGGGCTGTACTGTTTCAAACATTCTCTCTAAAGATTTTTTTTATATCAAATGGTGTTTTAAAAAAAAATCAAAGATGTGATTTTTTTTTTTTTAAATGTGAGCGTGAATTTTAAATATTGTATTTGGAATATTTAATATTTATATGTACAGGCCCTGTGTAACGCAATGATGGGAGGTTACCAACAGCTATCAAAAACTAGTATTTCTTTCATTCTCTTGCCTACTACAGTCTGATTGATTTGCACTAGCACTTTAAATAATGGTCCTGACCTCCCACAACACGTCATGTGATCAAGCTTCAGGGGAAGCGAAACGCGTTATGGCGGACAGGCTGGGCGTTAATAAAGCACTTTAAATTTGCACAAAGGATTGGGTCTGCTCTTCGTAATTTTCTGTGTGGAGAACAGCTGGTGATGACGACTTACTTCATATATATATATATATATATATATATATAGGTACACTGTATCAAAGTAAGGGGTGATTACACCACCTTACCCAGGCTGTAATTACAAACCTGTGGTGTCAGTTTGGAAGGCTAACCAGGGGTGGCACAATACATGCTGCAGCCCCTGTAAGGCCCCTGGTGCACCTATGCCCATGGTGCCTAAGGTACCATATACAGGGGCTCACAAGGGTGACCCAGTAACCAATCTGGTATGTACCTAAAGCACATGGTATCAATTTAGAGAGAGAACAGCCAGGCTGTGGGCCTGATTAGCAGGGCCACAGCCATACTAAAGTCGAAAAACCAGTGAAACAAAGCAAAAAGTGGGGGTAACCATAGGAAGCAGACCCTACTCTCCTACAACCACCTCCTGGGCTTTGACCTTAGCGTTCAGACCCGCCTCTTTTTTTCTCATTCACCGCCATTATAGCGTGGGGACGAGCTGTGTTTGTCCTTTATTTTTATAATTTTGAACTCCTAAGCGCTGGGGCGTTCGGAGCACTTTACACATTGTGAATGACCTTCATTATTTTTCTGAAGCCGGTTTTCCGTTTCAGCGCGCTTTTGCGCTATCGCTCAGTTGTTTTTTTTTTTTCCTTGCTGGCAATAAGCATTAAGACACCCATTTGTTTTCCACCCCCTTGGAGTCAAGACTCAGTGGATACTTAGTTACTTTATGCCTCAGTGTACACGGACCTGTATGCAAGGGGGCTTCTTGTTGTATTTCTACCAGTTTTCAAAACAATACACTTTACTTCATTCTCAGGATAGAATCACAGGCTCAAAGGATTCTGCCTTTGTGCTTTCCACGCCTTATTCAGAGAGTTGCTCAGATGGCTGACGTGTGCCTTATTGATTATCCTGTATATCTGCGAAATCAGCTGCTGGTAGACTGTTTCTAAAACTTTATTCACTGCCTTATTCTTTTTACGCAGAGACCCTTTTGTGAAAGTAACAAGCACTGGCCCAAGTGTGTGTGTGAGAGTACACAACCTTGTCACTTGTTTAATCCTATTGTGTTTTGTATCCTTTCTGTAGTGGAGAGTTCCTTTTTCCTATTTTCTAATTGTACCTCCTTGTCATTTCTTCTGAAGGACTCCATTGTTTAATTTTGGGTTGGCCATCCTCCCTGCTGGTCGCAATTGAAGATTCCCTGGTGGTCTTATTTGGTCTTTTCGCTCCCTTGGGGTATCTGCGTCTCCTTCGTGTGTCTGGCATTGCACAGGGTGACGGTATCTCTTGGGAGGGGAAAGGCTTGCTCTTCGCCCCTGAGGAATTGATGTTTCTGCCTGAGTATCTAGTCTCCCAGCGACATTGCTAATCCACCCCAATAAGTTGATTGAAAACATGTCTTTACTGCCACTCGGGCTGAGCACCCGCCCCCCCAGAGAAAATACAGAATATTAGCAATTAGTTGTGTGAACCAACCAGGTGATACCAAAAATTGATGATCCTGGAGTTGATAAAATAAGCGGGGCAGGGAGACAATCTTAAAAATGGCAGATCTGTCGAATTAAAAAAGCGGTAGGTGTGACCATGAACGAGCCTGTTCCTTAATTTGCATCCATAATGGGGCCAGGTTTCTTTCACAGGAGAGGGACATAACATTATTAATTATGTCTTTATATTTCAAACATACACCTAAACAAACAGGTATAATTCAGAAAGGATACCTAAAATACAAAATATATGAAGATTATAACAATATGTCAAAATGTGTAAATTTGCCATGACTATGTGGATTCTATCCAGCTATGTTTGACTGTAGCACACACTCTCACCGTAAATTAGTATATTCTTTCATTTTTTTTGTGTAAGTGTCATGATGTCAAATACTACATTGATCTTTCTTTTTTTTTCAAATATGTTGTTTTTGTTTGTTTTCCTTACTGTAGCTGAGCATGATGGAATGGATAGAGCCTCCCAAACGAGAACGCAAAGCAAATTATGCAGTAGATGCATATTTTAGAGATGCTTTACGTGTTAGTGAGCCCAAAGCACCAAAGGTGAGAACAATTTTTATTTTTACACATGTGAAATTCTTTTTAAAGTCTACAACTTCATTTTAACTATCTATTTATTTGGCAGTATTAATGTTTTGAGTATAAATTTGAAAATTCTAACATATAAACCTTTTAAATGTATTTTAAGGCACCACGTCCACCCAAGCAGCCAAATATTCAAGACTTCCAGTTCTTTCCCCCTCGATTGTTTGAGCTTCTTGAAAAAGAAATTCTTTACTACCGGAAGACTATAGGCTATAAGGTAATTTTTTCGAAGTATTTACATTTTATATCTATAACTATATGCCTCCTAGCTATAGAAATTGCTACCAATTTAATTATTACTAACAATAATAACAGCACCATTTGCTAGCAACTATTAAGTAAACCCCTTAACTGCGTTGTGAAGGGAATGGAATGAGTTATTCTCAGAAATTGCTACCAATATTATTATTACTATTAATAATAACAATACCATTTGCTAGTAACTGTTAAGTAAACCCCTTAACTGCATTGTGTAGGGAATGGAAGAGCTAAGCTAGTGACTGAGCTCCCACAAGACCCATTTAGTCTGAACCAACCATATAAACTGGTTTCTGGCAGGAATACTTGGCTTAGCCTTGGTCGCAGACTTCTTAGCCTTCTTCAGCCAAAACATATATAGTCTGATGAATACTTCTACGAGCATATTCCTCATGTTTTGAATGTCCGCGGTGCTAGACTGGATTTAGAAACCTTTCCTTATATTTCAAGGTGTAGGGGGTGCCGGCTCCACATCAAAGCCAGAAGTGACATCATTGTATCACTGAAACCATAAAGCTCCCACCCTACTGAGCAGACATCAGTTCCCTTTTTTCTGCGCCTTCAAAGCTGATCCTGAGATCTGCAAGAGACAGTTGATTATAGATTCATTACCGTAGAATTACCCCCAGGCATCAGACTGGATCCGGAGAATTTTTTCTTAGCAGTACCCCTGCGCGTCAGTAGGTAGCGTCGGTCGACTCCGCACCCGTCGTTGGCATTGTGATCGACGGGATGATGTTGCGGAGTGCGACCATGACCCGAAGTCGTGCTCTGACTGCTGGGCCATAAATCCAAAGTATTTGGATGATAGGTTCTGAAAGCTCTTGGAGGCCCGGCAGTCGGCTCAGCGTTTGAAAGGGAGGTCTTGAAACCGCTTGCGGAGCACCCACACCTCGTCCCATTCCAAGTCTTCGAAATCCTCGGTTACGTCGAAGCACAAGAAGAAGGCAAAGAAGCACCAGCACTCTTCGACTTCTCCCCGTTGGTCGGCTGATGCAACGGAGGTCCTGAGAGTTGTCTCTCTAAGGCTCTGTCACCAGTGCCTACTTCAGGGCGGACTCCTCTCCTCCTCCCCTTTCCGGGAGCCGTTCGTCCTCTGCCCAGCTTTGTATATTTTACAATTGACTCCACCGTATCTTTGGGCAGCCCCACTCCCCTGTCGCGCCTTCGGGCCCCGCGGAGCTGCTCTGGGCTCTGGGCCTTTGATACCTGCGACTCAGCCCCCGGCGCCGGAGGGCCCTGGTGGATCCGAGCCTGTATCTGGATCGATGTTGGTTGATCTTATGACGCCATCCCCATTCTCATCCCTGAGCTGGATCCGGAGCCGGACTGACGTTGGTTGACGTCGAATCAGACGCTGGAGGGTAATTTTGTTCCTCTGTTCATCCCTGGTGTTCCCTATTGGCCAGAAGGTGGTGATGAGGATAGGGAGGGGTCGCTGGACCCTTTGGCAGACCACCTTGAAGACCCAGACTGAATAAAGGACCTGGGTGAGGCCAGTGGTATGGACATTTCGGGGCCTGGAGCTTCCTTCATTTCAGTCAGTATTAATCTCCTGATAGAGATGTGTCAGCGTGCAGCAACCTCCTCTGAACCCCTTCTGCCTTTCAACGAAGCCTTCTCTGACATCCTTCTGGGCATCTGGTCCAAACCCAAGCACAGGTGCTCCTGTGGAATGGACTATTGCCCGCTGCCCCCGCCCGGCTCCGGGCGACCCCGTTTTCCTCACGCAATCCTTCCCCCGAGAGCTTGGTGGTCCAAGCCTCTTCTTCCAAGGGCACATTCCCTTCTGCTCCACCAGACAGGGAATCCAAGAAGCTGGATCATCTTGGGAAACTGATGTTCTCTTTCTCTAGGTTGGCACTGTGTTCATTGAATACCGCATGCCTCTTGGGAGGATACTCCCATACAATCTGGGATAGATACGGTTGTGCACGTTCTGCCTTAGTGCCTGGAGGAGGCCCGGGCCATTCTCTCCCAGGCAGCAGCGGATGGGAGAGATGCAGCCAAATGCACAATAAGATATGAAAAGGATACCACCGACTCACTGGGCAGAACTATTGCCACATCGGTAGCCGCTACGCCTGGTTGAGGACGTCTGGATTTACGGGCAATGTCCAGTCAACTTTGCTGGACATGCCCTTTGTTAGCCGTCTCCTTTTTGTCAATGAAGCAGACTCGCTGCTCGAGTGCTTTAAGGATTCTCGGGCTACGGCCAGGACCTTTGGCCTTGCTTCCCGTCCACCCCAGTCTGCTTTTTGCCCCTTTTGTGGTAATGGAAGGGGCATCCCACCACATTCGGACCAGTCCTGCCACCCACTCATACAAGCTGCCCAGCCTCTGCGTGGCCGGCGGAGGTGGGACCCAGCGACCTCACATTTCAGGGAGCCAGCGGGCGTGCCTGTCTACCCTCCTCCCGCAGAAGCCTCCAAACCCTCCTAGTCTTCAGGGCCATCAACTGCCAGTGGGTGGCAGGATTCGCCATCACCCCCCTCACTGGCAATCCATCACGTCGTACAGGTGGGTTTTGCAAATAGTCCGAGGAGGCTCCTCCCTCCCCTTTGAAACTGCCCCTCCCTCCATACCACTGTATTTCGATCGCATGTCGGAGGATCCTTTGACACTTCTCGTCCAGGAAGTCTCAGTTCTCTCGGCCAAGGAAGCTATTGAAAGGTTCCCTTCGCCAGAAGTAGGTTGTGTGCTATTCTCACTACTTTTTGGTGCCAGAGAAGGACAAAGGGCTGCTCCTATTCTAGACCTCAGGGCCCTCGAAAGCTTCCTCTGGAAGGAGAAGTTCAAAATGCTCACGTTGGTTCAGGTCCTGTCTGCCCTTGACCCTGGATACTGGATGGTGGCATTGGGCTTGCAGGACACCTATTTCCATATTCCCGTCCTGCAAGCCCACATACGCTACCTACGGTGGGCCATGAGCATTTTTAGTTCACTCTGCTCCCCTTTGGCCTTACCAGTGCCCTTCTGGTGTTCACAAAAGTGATGACGGTGGTCACAGCTCATCTGCGCAGATCAGGGGTTCACTATCTCGACAACTGGCTGTTGAAGGCGGGTTTGCCCCAGGCGGTCCTCTCCCACCTCCAGACTACGGCAGACCTCGTGCACTCGCTGGGGTTCACTATAAACATGCCGAAGTCACACCTGACTCAGACGTTCCCTTTCATCTGAGCTGTTCTGGACACAGTGCAGTTTCGGGCTATCCTCTCAAGCAGCAAGTCTGTGATATTCGGGCTATGATACAGATGTTTCAGCCTATATCCTGGATTTAAGTGCAAATGACTTTGAGGCTGCTGTGTCCAGCATCCTGTCCTGCATCCTGTTTGTGGATCATGCCAGGTGGCATATGCAGGCTCTGCAGTGGGACCTAAAGCTTCAGTGGGCGCAGCATCAGGGGAATCTGTCCGACTAGGTTCAGATCTCAATCAATCAATCAATCAATAAATCAATCAAAACGTTTGTAAAGCGCACTACTCACCCGTGAGGGTCTCAAGGTATTGGCAACAAGGTGGGAGAACGATCTGCCGCCGGTGTTTGCTTTTTGGATGCGGAGGACGGTGGCGAGAGCGGAGTCGGCAGAGCTGAGCTGGCGGTTCGGGGTGTAGAAGGTAAGTCGTCTGTTGAGGTATGTCGGTCCGGTGTTGTGGAGTGCTTTGTGTGAGTGGGTGAGGAGATTGAAGGTAATGCTCTTGTTAGCGGGAAGCCAGTGCAGGTTTTTTAGGTGGGGTGTGATGTAGCTGCGGCGAGGGATGTCGAGGATCAAGCGTGCGCAGGTGTTCTGTATGCGTTGTAGTCATTTCAGGAGTGTGGCCAAGGCTCCTGCGTAGAGGGCGTTACCGTAGTCTAGCCTGCTGCTGATGAGGGCCTGAGTGACCATTCTTCTTGTTTCGGTGGGGATCCATCGGTAGATCTTGCGGACCATGTGGAGAGTGTTGAAGCAAGAGGAGGAGATGGCGTTGACTTGCTTGTTCATGGAGTGTTGAGTCGAGGATGAACCCTAGGTTGCGTGTGTGGTCGTAGGTGTTGGTGCTGCTCCCAGTGCGGCCGGCCACCAGGAGTCGTCTCACGCTGAGGGAGTGGAGCTGAGGATGAGGACCTCCGTCTTGTCTGAGTTCGGCTTCAGGCAGCTGATCTTCATCCACTCGGGGCGGCTTTCATTCCTTCATGAAGGTTGGTTTTGGCAGTGAGGGGGTCCTTGGTGAGGGAGAGGATCAGCTGGGTGTCATCGGCGTAGATGATGTTGAGGTTGTGCAGTCAGGGGACGTGAGCGAGTGGTGCCATGTACATGTTGAACAATGTCGGGCTGAGGGATGATCCTTTGGGTATGCCGCAGTTGATCTTGGTGGCTTCGGATCGGAAAGGGAGAGCGTACTCTCTGGGTTCTGCCGAGAGGAAGGAGGTGGTCTTGTCTCGGATCCCAGCGCTGTGGAGTCGTGTGCGTAGGGTGCGGTGGCAGACAGTGTCAAAGGCGGCTGACAGGTCCGGGAGGTTGAGGGCTGCAGTTTCGCTGTTGTCCAGTAGGATCCTGATGTCATCAGTGGCAGCAATGAGGGCAGTTTCGGTGCTGTGGTTGCTGCAGGACACGGACTGGAACGGGCCCAGGATGCTGTTCTCCTCGAGGTAGCGGGTCAGTTGTCTGTTGACGGCCTTCTCGATGACTTTCGCTGGGAACGGGAGCAGGGAGATGGGTCGGAAGTTCTCGAGGTCCTTGGGATCCGCCTTGTTTTTTTTTAGTAAGACGTTGATCTCAGAGGGAACAGAGCATCAACTGCAGTGGTGGTTAACGGACCAGGATTGGGTCAGAGGCAGATCCCTCTGCCTTCCCCAACCAGAACTCATGGTGGTGATCAATGCATCACTCCTGGAAGGAGAGGCCATCTTGGAGAGGTGGAGATCAGAGGAGTCTGGTCTCCAGCAGAGTCCAGGCTCCTCATCAACCTGTTGGAGCTTCGGGCGATCCTCTTGGAACTGAAGGCATTCCTTCCCTCCCTCAAGGGTAATGTAGTGCAAGTGTTCACAGACAACACCACCACCATGTGGTACTGCCACAAACAAGGCGAGATGGGGTTGTGAACCCTTTGTCAAGAGGCTCTGCGCCTTTGGACATGGCTGGAACATCAGGGCATGACCCTGGTGGTTCAACACCTGGCAGGTTCTCTGGACGCCAGGGCAGATAACCTCAGCCATCGGTGCCTCGTAGATCACAAACAACGTCTTTACTCAGAGGTGGTGCAAGGTCTTTTTCAGCGGTGGGGAGAGCCTTGGTTAGATCTGTTTGCCACCGAAGAGAACACGCAGTGTCAGCAGTTTTGCACATTGGAGTTTCCAAGGCAGCACTCACTTGGCTACGCTTTTCGTCATGAATGGAGTTGCAGCCTCCTGTACGCCTTTCCACTGGTACCAGTTTTGTCCTAGTGCTGAAGAAGATCTGGTGGGTCTGGGCCCCAAGTCATTCTTGGGCTCCGAACTGGGCACGAAGAGTCTGGTTCCCCGAGCTCCTGAGCATGGCCATCAATCCTCCCATCAGACTGCCCATTTGGGAGGATCCTCTGACGCAGCAGCAGGGGATGGTCCTCCACCTGAATCTGTCCAGCCTCCACCTCCTTGCGTTGAGATTGAGTGGCGACAACTAACAGCGTTTGACCTTCCGCCCGAAGTGTGTAACATCATCTTGGCAGCCAGGTATTCCTCCACGAAAACGGTATACGCCTGTCGATGGAATACGTTTGTAGCATGGTACACAGCAAAGGCTGTGGATATCCTCCCTGCCCCTCTTTCTGAGGTTCCTTTGTTCAGCCTTTCTTTGACCCAGCAGGTCTCTGCTCTGGGTACTCTAAAAGGCTATCTTGCAGCTATTTCTGCTTTCCTTCGGCTACCAGATCAGCCCTCTTTATTCAAGTCCCCTATTGTAAACACATTCTTTAAGAACATTCTTCATCTCTTTCCTCCATCTCTTTTCATAATGCCCCAGTGGGACATGAATCTCGTTTTAACTTATCTTATGTGTGCTCCCTTAAAGCCTCTTCACAACTGTACTCTCAGTTGCTTTTCTTGTTGCCATTACTTCTGCTCTCAGGGTGAGTGAGCTTCAGACTCTTTCTTCTAAGCACCCTTTCTTCACTGTGCATCCTGACAAAGTGGTGCTTAGGACAAAACCCTTGTTCCTTCCTAAAGTGGTTACACCCTTTCACATAGGGCAAACAATCACTTTGCCCACCTTTTCCCTTCCTCCGCACCCTTCCAAAGAGGAGGAGTGACTCCACTGTCTGAACCCTAAAGGTGCGCTGTTCTTCTACCTTGACCGCACCAAAGATTTCCAGGTGGATGATCAACTCTTTGTTGGCCTTGTGGGTGTCAAGAAAGGTTGGGCTGTCCAAAAGAATGCCATCTCCCTATGGCTTCAGTGAAAAAGGAACCTCCAGTGGGGCTGCGTGCTCATTCCGCTAGGGCTACGGCAGCAACTACTCCATTGGCACGTGGAGTCCCACTCCTTGACATCTGCAGGCAGCAACGTGGGCATCTATGCACATGTTCACCAGACATTACTGCCTGGACATCCAAGTCCGGAGTGACAGCTATTTTGCCCGTTCTGTCCTCCAGGACTTTCTGGTGTGAACTTGGTTCGCAGACCCTCATCCGCTGTTGGTATTGCCGTGGTATCTATTTTAAGGTAAGGTATCTATATCTAACTGTCTCTTTCAGATGAACAAGTTACTTACCTTCGGTAACAATGTATCTGTACGAGATATAGGTTAGTTATAGATTTCTTACTTCCCCACCCATCCTTCCCACTCTGCGAACTGACCTGTAGGGAAAGGGACTCCCTTACAGGGTCCTAGTTGTGGCGCACCAGTGGCTAGTCTCTTTCACAGATCTGCTCTTCTGGCGTGGAAAGTTGTGTCAGAACTGACATCAGTGTGCAGGGGCGGTGTCTAAGTAGGCACCGCGACATTATCCTGGCAACCACAATGCCGAGGATGGACACGGAGTCAGCGGATGCCACCTACCGACGAACAGGGATACTGCTAAGAAAATATTCTCTGGATCCAGTCTGACGCCTGGGGGTAATTCTAAGGTAAGGATTCTATAACTAACCTATGTCTCTTACAGATACATTTTTACTGAAGGTAAGAAACTTGTTCTGCGCTGATGACAATCCTGTCAAGTTCTTCAGAGATTTTTCTGTCAAAAATCTGTGGTGCAGTGCAAAATTCCTATAGCCCGAAAAGTCAGGTTTTGTCCATGTAGATAGTGTGAGGGCCACATATTGCTCAGTGACAACACAACATCTGTAGCTGGGGCGTTGGCTTGGACTAAGACCTCTTGCCTGAGTATGTCTTTATGTCCAGGGCCAAGGATTTATTTATTTATCTATTTAGTGTTTTATAGAGCGCGAACCAGACCCGTGAAGGTATCAGAGCGGTTTACAGTAGTAAAAGGTGCGATGCAAGGACTTAGGGGGGAAGCGAGCCAAAGGAATAGGGACAGGTAGATACAATATATTGGTAAAACAAACAATCATAATACCCGGATACATTTTGGGATAAGAACAAATCGATACATTAAGCTAGAAAAAAGCAGTCACAACACCCGGGAGGTTTGTTCAGAAGTACCGGGTAGGTATCATAAGGAGCAAAGGCCCAAGGATAGTGCTGTGGCGATAGGTGAAGCCAGGTTTTGGAGGTTATTGTAACGTGAGCGTTAGGAGAGGAATTTGTCCATTATAAAAGTTTTGTCCTCCTTTTTGAAGTGAGCTAGAGACTATATTCTTCTGATGGCGGGAGTGAGTGAGTTCCATATTCTTGGGACAGCCCCAGAGAAGGCCCGATTGTAAGTTCTTTTTTTCCTGAAGTGTGCGGGTTAGAGCAAAAGGTCTCTGGCGGAATGGAAGTTTCTGGCTCCTCCGGATATCATGAGTTCCTGGGCGAGAAATGCAGGGGACTTGGAGTAAAGAGCCTTGTGGGTAATGCAAGCCAGATTAAATTGGATTCTGGCCTAAAGAGGAAGCCAGTTCAGAGCTTTAAGGTGGGGCGAGATATGGTCGAACTTCTTAAAGTCAGTTAGAAGTCTGGCGGTGGCGTTGAGGCAGGCTTTCAAGGGTGCCATAGAGATCTTGGGTAGGCCTGCAAGAGTGGAGCAACCATATTCCAGCCTAGAGATGACTAGAGCCTGAATTACCGATTTTAGATCTGAGGTGTCGAGGAATGGTTTCAGGTTTCTTAGATAGTTCAAATGAAATCTTGCAGTTTTGGCCATCGAGTTGATATGGCCACGCATGTTCAGGTTGCCAAGGGATTTAGCCACAGTGGTAGGAGAGCAGTTTAGCTCTTTGATAACCTTGATCCATTCTTGAATGTCTGTATTGGCATTAGGTGGTGAAATTAAGAGAAACTCCATTTTTTAGCTTTGGGTTTAAGCTGGTTAGATGTGAACGAGTGAACAGCCAACTTCAGGGCCTCAATCAGGGAGCGAATGTCCTCTGGAGAAGAGATTTTGATGTAGAGCTATGTGTCGTTGGCATACATGTGGTAGGAGATATTGGTGGTGTGCAGCACCTCTGAGAGCGGTTCAAGGTGCAGATTGAAGAGGGTAGGGGACAGGGTTGATCCTTGAAGGACTCCAACCATGATCGGAGAGGAAGTGGACAGGTTGTCATTGATCAGGACAAGAATTTTTACCCTCCACTTGGACAACTTAATGGAATATTGAGAGAGCTGTGTTATAAACTGATACAGCGATCTTTTTTGTGCGATACAGACTAGTTGGTAATTTTTGAATTGAAGGAACATCCTGATAGCCCTGAAGAAGTCAGAGATGCGGATGCATCGTTATTGATGAAACACGTGTTGGCGTTGGATGAGTTGTTGAAGATTGTCATATATGATTGAAAAGAAGATTTTATCTGACTTGATGAATAAAATCACCACAAAAGAAGATTAATTGGACTTCTTTATACTCGGAGCAAAGTTGTGCTCAGGACATTCTTTCTAATATTCTTAGCGTTATCCAGTTCTGTTCTGAAGAATTCTTTTTTAGAGTCGAGGATTTTCTTGTTGTAGGTGTTTCTGGCCTGGCGGAGAAGTTTAAGTTGGGCTGCTGACGGGTGCTTTTTCCAGTTCTGTTCTGTTTGCCAGAGGGACCTCCTCTCATTATTGAGGGATCCGTTGAACCAGGATGATGGCTGGGGCAAACAATGATGTCAGCCTTGATCAGTGGGCCCTGGTTCCCCTACTGGAGAAGTGTGGCTCAATGGTTAGAGCAGGCAGACCTTGATGCAGAGCTCTGGCCAGGGGCCAGGGTTCGATTCCTGCCTCGGCTGGTCTCTGGCTCATTAATTCCCCTGACTGGATATTCTCGCCTCAGTGCCTGTTCTGATCATGGGTCCCACGCTGCAACTCTGGGCAATAGCTTGCTTAGTCTCCACAATGGCCCCAAATGCGCTGGGATGCCTGGCTGCACCTGGGGGGTGCCCAGGAGTGGACATTTCCCAGGAAAGCCAGGAAGGGTTCCTAAGCGGTATACGGACAGCGTCGGGACACCTCCGGTGGAGGTAGCTGTGCGCTTTACAAATTCCGACATTTACATTTACATTTTTTACCTCAAAGATGAGCACACTGAGGCACAAACACGAGAAGAAGAGGCGACACAGTGGAGAGAAAGACTGAAAACGTAAGCCTGATTGATGATCTTTGACTCCAACGGAGTCGTCATCAGAGCTGGAAGTGTTGGAGCTTTGTCCCTCCCTGGAGTTTCCCACTCCAGGGACAGATCCGCCATCCTTCTTAATGCTAGGTTCAAGGTAGAGAGCAGTTGTCCCCCACTTGAGTGCCTTCGGGCCCCTTGGAACCTGTATGAGCGCAGTGTGGTCTTGTGCTGCTGGGGTTTGCCTCAGCCCCTTTCACCCCCTTCTTGATTCTGGCCCTTCACTTGGCCCTGACTAGGCCTATGGCGCTGATGCCGGTGTCATTTTCACACGGGCATGGCCAGTGATTGGGCCTATGCCGGCCCCTCCTTTGATGTCGTTGATGCTATTACAGTACTGACCACAAAGCCGCAGACACTCACCTCAAAGCAAATCCCTCCTATGACATCACAATGTCTAATAGAACCAGGAGAGAGTCACAATCCTTTTATGAGTAGCAACAATATTTCGAGGAACGCACCAATAGACCTTCAAACAAAGAGACGATTTCTGACCTCTTTAGCACTGGTTCTGATCTTTTGGACGCTAAAAGGATAATGAAAAAGTGGACCTCCATCAATTTTACTGGTCGAAACAAATATTTTTCAGGATATAGGTGATGCCAGTAGCAGAGATACCTTTCCGAAAATTAAAATGTTGGGCTCTTTGGCAGTGTCTTCTCCCAAGATAGTTTCCTACTGTGCTGTGGTCCTGAAGGTGACGGACGTAGTTGAGTTTCCTCTTCCATCTGTGGAGACTAGTTCTAACATTCTCTCTTGCCATTCTATGATGATCTTTTGGAGCCAGTCTTAACCACTAGGGAGAGACCGACTACTGCTCTTGTCATTGACAGTGCTATAGCCAGACATTATTTACCTGTTCTTGGAGATACTTTTTTCTGGTCTCTGAACTCCTCTCCAGATAGCTTCATTGTTCAAGCCTCTTGCTCCTCTGACTTCTCCCCCGTGCTTTGCCTGTGGCCTCGGCATATAGGGAATCAAGGAATCAGGATGCAGTGGACAAGAGCGTGTTTTCATCAGTCTGTCTCATATTAGAGTTCCTAAAGGCCACCTGTCTCTTGGGCCGATACGCCCAAGCTCTTTTGGCTATGGCACATCTGGTGACCCAAGGTTATTGGGACACCTGTAGGACACTTCTTCCGAACCTGAAGCAGTCCCATTAACTTCTACTGCAGCAGTAGAGGGTTTATGCACTTGACTGGTTTTGACTCTCCCAACAGCCATCCTACTCTTCCCCCTGTTATCCCCGGCCAGGAAGCAGCTCTATTTTTGAGACAAGTGTGAGGCAGTTTCCTCTTTTGTAACGTCATACCCATGAGTCCTCTAAATTGTAGAAGAGGGTATGCCCTACTTTAAGAAAGTGGATCTTATTTTGGGGTGGTCGGTTGATCAGTAATAACACCAATGTCACTTAATCAACCTGAACTCAACCCTTTGGTAGCCATGGCAAAGAGCAGTCAGGCTTAGCTTAGGGCAGTGTGTAAAGTATGTATGCAGTACCAAAAAGTAATGAAGTCAAAACATCAGATAAAAAAACCAAGCCAATTTAGAAGAATAGAGTACATTCTATTAAAAAGAAAGAAAACAAAATCACAAAAACCAATTAGGTGAACCAAAGATATGAATTCTTAAAGGTTTAAGTCAAAAATAGCACGTAAAAGCACTAAGCAGGGTCAAGACTGATGTGTGTCCCATTCTTACTGTGTAACTGGAACCAAGCTATACCTGGCTGAAGAACCCTAACTAGAGCAAAAACGGTCCTAGGTTGCTTGTGTTCCAGTACAGGGAGGGCCTGGGATGGCATTTCGGGCTGGACTGTTCCCATTGGAGCATGGTTAAAAATGATTTACAGCTGGTTGGATCCAAACTGAGGTGGCATATTGCGCAAAATACGAAGGACTGAGGTGCGGCCCGAGTACTTACCTGTGGCGATTAATACAAGCAGTCAAAATCTGCCTCCTCTAGTTTTTCTTAAGCACAAGTTGTGCACCTTTGTTTCCTTCTATTTTAGTGGAATCCAGCTGTTAGGCTCCAGATGGCTCCATGTCAGGATGATAAATGAACAAAAGGAGGGCTGATGGCCCTTTAAATCAGACCTTTGTTTTGGGCCCAGTTCAAATCTAAAATCAGAAAGCTGCCTGACAACTTGAAGGCAGAGCTGAATGCGTCATGATGTCAGAAAAATTATATCAGGGCAAATTCAGCATGTTTTCCTTTGCCGTCAGTATCCAGTCCAGAAATATCTGCCAGAACGGTAATTACTCCTACTTTCCAGCAATAATAGAATCACATTATTTGGTGATACTGGATTTACATTTTGCAGCTCAGTAATAAGATGAGTATCTCTTTCTCTCAGCTCTTTTACATCAACCTACCAATCTAAACATGTGGTTTAGGGGAGGGTCAGAGAATTTAGAAGTCCGCAGGGCAGGGGTCTCTTCAGTGAGGGAAAGAAAGCTTGGAGAAATGCCTATACCCATGCTCTCTGCTGCTGCATAATATCACAGTTCAGTTTCAGTTTATTGTTTATTGTTATAAGTTAATAAAATTTGTCACAATATTTTACAATTGATAGAGGATAAAAATGATGTGTTTGCAATAAAATAGATCACCTTTCAAATTGATCCCCGCACATTATTTTGCAATTAATACTGAATAATGGAACATGTTTAAAATAAAATACTGTGCTTTTAAAATGAATCAGTTTTCTAAAATGCGCAAGTTGATATTACACGAATATAAGATAATAAACGTTCTGCATCTCAACATGTTGTTATTACATTTCCTTCAATTGTAGCCAATCGCGATGAGCTCGTAGCCAATCGCGCTGAGCTAGATTGTTGTAGAGTGGCATATGCATCAGTAAAAGAAATTAATGCTAGTTTTAATTTATACAAGCTATCAGAGTCCTATATGTATGTGGATGACGTATTGTTGTCTTTTACTCGTATTTAACTATTTGTTTAGACAGAGTTTCTCATACTAGGGTTACACCCTTGGAAATCTGTTTGATTGATTTATCATGTGATTGTAAAAACTTCAAAAGTTTGCAATTTAGCTGGGGGTCCGTAGAGTCAAGGCTCATCATGATTGCTGCTCTGCAGGTACGAATCCCCCTCTCGTTAAATAAGCGTCTTAGCAATATGAGATGTGCATTATTTAGTATTGGACATATGCAAACCAAATGCAAAAAATGCTCTTTAGGTGCGCTGCATAACCTGCACGTTTTTGGGTCTGTGTATCTCCAAGGGGGTTTATCTGCTAAGGATGGCAGTTCTCCTATGCGTATAGCCAATACATTTATCTTGAGATACGCCGGAAACGTTAGAACAAGCTATGCTGCCAGGGTTTCAAGGTGACGTATGTTTGAATTGTCATCCAGGCAGGTGATCGTCATGAAGATATGTCTTTATCCTTGACTAGCGAATTCGTTTTTCTGCTTTATTGATTGCATGACAGAAAGTGGAATGCGTCAAATTTAGATCCCATAAGTCAACCGTATTCGTTATTTCTAATGAAGATAGCAAGTATTTGTTGCAGCTCTGGTTTGTATCGTTAATCAGTGACTGCCATAATGCGCTGACTAGAGGGCTAGACTGGTTGTATCGTATTTTATGCTAGGATTTGATTGAGTGGTATCTTCTTCCTATATTTTGCTGGATCAATCCAAATTCCAAGCGGATTTTAGCAGGTGAAGCATTACAAGGAAGACCAAAAACACGTTGATATGTTTTGATTAGCAATCTGTCCAGCATTTTAGAATCTTTACCATGCATCACCGTACTTGCGTAAATTAATGTGGGAAGCAATTTTACTTTCATAACAGCGAGCAGTGGTTGAAAGAAGGGTCTGTCCAGTTTTTTTACAAGTGCGCAGAAGGCATGTTTTAAGGTGGTGTTTTTTCTTACCATATACTGCTGGTGTGTCTGAAAGTTAAAGTTTTTGTCAAAGTAGGGGCCCAGATATTTTTAAGTACTGACTTCTTCTGTGGTTGCGTTACCAAGTTTGATTTTCAGTGGTGCATTGGGATTATATCCTATTGACATGATATTTGTCTTTGTGATATGAATTTCCAATTTGTTGATTTTTGTGAAAGTCGCAGTTTCCTTCATTAATCTTTGAAGTCCCACCTCTGTGTGACTCAGCAACACAATACTATCAGCGTTTGGCAGATGAGATATCGTTAGTAGACCTAGTCTCGGAGCGCGTGAGTTTACTTGATCCAGGCGGCGGATAAATCAGCCGTAAAGAGATTAAACAGTTGTGGTGCAAGCACGCACCCTTGCTTACGACGCTTTGCAGTTTGTATTTTTCTGGATATTCTTGTACCTTCTCCCACCTTGATTTGAAACCATGTGTCAGTAAATAACATTTCACTTGCTCTCAAGGTTTTTTCTTGAATGCCCCATCATCTTAATTTTGCCCATAAGAGGGGTCGGTCCACCCAATCAAAAGCTGCTTTCAGATCGATAAAGCAGAGTTGCAGTTTTTTCTTTAGACGTTTGCACTTCTCTGCAATTGTTGCAACTGTTAACATAATAATTGTGGTTCTGTAGCCTTTCCGAAAGCCTGTCTGTTGGGCTGGAATCAGATTCTTAATATTTGACCATTCGATTAAATCTTCCAATAATACTGAAGCATAGTATTTAGCTTCTAAGTCAATAAGCGCTATTAATTTGTAATTCGTAGGCTTTGTTCTGTCGCGACCCCCTTCAAGATTGGGTTTATTATCGATCCCCTCCAACTGTCTGGGACCATGACCGTATTTTCCACCTCTTTGAACAGTGCCATTATCGGGTTAGCCCAATATTTTGGATCCCATTTGTATATTGCTTGGGGAATACCATTTGGGCCTGGCCACTGTCTATTCTGCGAGCTTTAATGACTTTTTCACTATTTATTGAGTACAAGGTGCATGATTTGAGAAGGTAAGTACTCAAGAAAAGACAATGTTTTGGTGCAATTTATTTTATGTGCCTCAGTGACTTTGTTGGTTTTGTTTAATTGTAGCTGTTCTTCATTAGAAAAGGTTTTTGTCAATTAAGCTGCCCAATTTGTTTCCGTGACATTTGATGAGGTTGTAATTTTAACTTCCTTGTCTATGCCATTTATTATTTTCCAAAAGGCTTTGGTGTTTGATCGTTTGCAGTTGTAAACTTGAAGAGTAGCTTAATCCAAAACTCTTCTGTTGTATTTATTTTCTCCTGCCAGACATGTTTCTTATATTCCTTCTTCAATTGTTTTAGTTTTTACCATGTAGTCATTTGTATTCCAATTTTTTGGGCCTTCCTTGTCTCTCTTTTCAATTTTTTCTTTAATTCTCTGGTTTCTGTGAAAATGGACGAGCGTGGTTTTTTAACCTTCGTGATGTTAAATTAGGAGTCTGTTTTGTCAATTGAACCACAGATTCAATCCAGGCTTTTAGTGCCATTGGGGATAACGCTATACTAGCCTCCATGATCTTTTTTGCTTTATCTGCAAGTTTTCGAAGTAGGTGAGATGACCAGTTCAGCTGTTTTTGAGTTGTTTCTTTGCTTCCTTCATTGATTATTGGTGCTAACTGATGTCTGTCTGGGTTTATGTTTATAGCAATTTACTGGATTGTGTGGTCGCTATCTGTGGAACATTTGATTTTAAACATGCTTAGTTGTTGTAGTAATGGGTAAGAAAAGAATAATGTAGTCAATTATTGAACCTGACATCAGTCCGTAATATGTAAAATTTGGAGGATTATCGTCCTGTGTTCTTCCATTGATTACTCTAAAACCAAAATATTCAATGGTGGTGACCAGTTCTTTACCCACTTTATTGGCTTTCCTCCAAGGATGGTTTGCTTGGTGATTTACTGCCCAAATTTAATTTTCCGCTGCCAGCTGGTCATCGTCGTTTGGCTTGTATATAAGATGTATATTAAAGTCCCCTGTTATCAATATTTCCCAGGTCTGGGTGTTGTATCTTAATTCAGCTATCTCGTATATTCGTTTTCTGAATGTTACCGATTTGTCTTGGGAGTTTGGGATTATCGACCTTGTCCAAAGATCTCTGCCAAAATTAAGTTCAAATATTTGTATGTTTGTAGTAGTCGCTGACAGCTGTTCTATTTCTACCTTGAGGCCGTTTGATATATAGGCCGATAGCCCCTCTTTAGGCCTTCTAAATCGGCTCATTTTTTCGGCATCCACCTGATGTAGTGTACACCCCCAGCAATTTGAATGGACCTGACAGCCAGGTCTCTTGTAGTGCTATGATGTCATATGTAGCCCAGGTTTCTCATAATGTACTATCTGTGAGTTTGCACCTGCAATGTTCCAGGAATATATGTTTAGCTTAGTGGCTTTCAAGGCACATGTTGTTTCAATGATTGGTCATTAGATGTTTTAATGTTATTGAATCTGATGCCAACTAGTGCCTTTGGCTTCTTTCCGTTAGCGGAGCTGTATACTTAGTATTTGTGCACGTTGGTCCTCGGGCACTCTGCAAAATTGAGTATACAGGGGTGTGAGTGCTCTGCCTATGTTCCCAGGTAGCCAGTGGTGATGGGTAATGCTGTGGTATGGGTTTCATAATCGCTGTACCCCATAATTCAAATTGCCTCTAACACAAAAAATGTGATTGATTATTTCCTCCAGCTTCCATGATGTTAAGGTTATCACAGAGTCTTTGTTGTATTCATTAGGCAGAAACTTCACTGATAGTAGCTCAGTCGTTTTAATATAACGTAATGGTCGTATTTCGGCAAACAGCCTCAAGATGTTTTCTTTATTTAGAATATCCTGCTTGCCTCTTGTGTTATATCGGGGTATTAATGGGATTTACCTCATGTCGCTATCCTTAGCTGAAGAAGATGAGGAGCGTCCAGAGGGTTCATGCGATGTTTCACTTAGATAGTCCTGCATTTCCCTTTGTTTTTTTTATTCTACCTGCATTATTTGCACTATCGCTTCTTAATTCTTTGTCATCAATGCGAGCAGGAACAATGTCACTTTTGTGGTATTGCTTCTTCACTGTATTGTTTTCTGATAAGGGGCATGTAACCACGATGGTCCTGTCTGCCCTCAATGGTCTTATACTTTCATGTAT
Source organism: Lissotriton helveticus (assembly GCF_964261635.1). Classification (NCBI taxonomy): domain Eukaryota; kingdom Metazoa; phylum Chordata; class Amphibia; order Caudata; family Salamandridae; genus Lissotriton; species Lissotriton helveticus. The sequence continues at coordinate 2,098,252,059 of NC_136063.1, read as the reverse complement.
TTTTGTATTGTTATGATTTGTGGAAACCATTGGTGCTGTTAAAACCACTGCTGAATTGTTACTGATGGGTATGACCCTTTCCAAATTGTTTCATTCTGGGCGGTTTCTAGATGATGTATTTGGGTTATCGAGTCGGTTATATCGATCTCGATCTTCTTTATTCTTTGGTGATGTTTCTTTTTCAGAATCTTGATCGTCAGATGTTGATGTCTCCAATTGTAAGGTATCTGTCAGATCCTGTATGATCATTTTTTGGGGGTCCGTTTTCTGGGGAAATGCAGCTTGGATATAATTTGTTTGCTTTTAACTTTCTGGCTTATCTTTACCTTTTTTAGCTGTCTTCACTTTCCGCTGTGTTGGGTAGTACCTGCAATACTCCATCCACTGGCACAGGATCTGTGGTTGTTGCCACTGATAGCCTTGTTTCTGGAAGAAGTTGCTTTTTTGTTATGTTATGTTAAAAAAAATTTATAAAGCGCTCGATTGGCTTCATGGCGCTGGATCTAGGAGGTGCTAGTGCTGACACGGTAATGGTTATTCATAGGCCTGGGTGAACAACCAGGTTTTGAGGGATTTCCTAAATTTCAGTAACTCTGGACTAGACCTAATTTCCAAGGGGATGGAATTCCACAGCCTGGGTGCAAGTGTTGCAAACCTACTTCCCCCTTGTCGCTTCAGCTTGAAGGTAGGGACTGCCAGGAGTTGAAGGTGAGCTGAGCGAAGATTACGGGAGGGGGAGTACCGTGTGATCAGGTTGTCTATGAATCCAAGGCCTTTGCCTTGCAAGGACTTGAACACAAGACAACCAACCTTGAAGGCGCAGCGTTGGGGAATGGGAAGCCAATGTAGCTTCCTAAGAAGAGGAGAGGCGTGATGCCATTTAGGTTGATAACAAATCAACCTGGCTGCTTGGTTATGGACTATCTGCAACCGTTTTGTGAGCCCAAGTGGAAGGCCCAGGTAGATCGCATTCGAGTAATCCAGGCGAGAAAGAACCATGGCTATCACAACCTGTGTCAGAGTCGCTTGGTTCAGTAACCTGCTTATTTTCCTAATCCTACGCAGCTGAAAAAAGCAGGAAGAGATCACTGAGCCTACGTAAGTTTTCAGGGATAGATCGTTAGATATTGTGACGCCAAAGCTCTTGGCTGATGCAGAGGGGGTAGGAGAGGGTCCTAGTTCCGTTGGCCAGTAGTGTGGGCCCCAGAAGTTCTGACTCCCACCTGTCAAAACTAGTTCAGTCTTTCCAGGATTTAATTTTAGATGATTACAATCCATCCAGTGAGATATAAACTGCATAGTGGACTGGAGATGGGAGACAGATTGGGGCAAGTTGTCGATTGTAAAGAGCAGCTGCATGTCGTCCGCGTAGTTGAAAGTGATCACTTTCCTCTCCTTTAAGGACATGATCAGTGGGAGAAGGTAAAGGTTGAACAAATGTGGGGAAAACGAGGAGTCCTGTGGCACCCCACATGTGGATTTTAGCTTGGGGGCCATATACTGGCCCAGGCGGACTGCCTGGGAACGATTTTCCAGGAACAAGCAGACCCAGTCAAGAGTTGCGCCCTGAATGCCAGCATCCCTGACACGGTCCACCAGGATATCGTGGTCGACCGTGTCAAAGGCGGCCGATGGATCTAACAACACCAGGACCTGGGGTGTGCCTTTGTCGGCCTTCTCCCGTAGGGAGTCCAGTACAGCTGTGATTACTGATTCTGTGGAATGGGCTGGGCTAAAATCCGCTTGGTGTTGGTCGAGGAATTTTGTTTGTTCCAAATGGTTGGACAGACATTTTGCCACATGGGCCTCTAGTACCTTGGCCAGGTAGGGGAACAAGGAAATGGGTCGGGAGTTAGACAGCGTCTGAGGATCCACTCCAGGCTTCTTCAGGAGGGGAATCACCACTGCCTCTTTAAAGGCCTTAGGAACACAGCCTTGGGATAAGGAGTTGTTCAGGAGGGCAAGGGCTGGTTCCGGTAGGGCAGTAAAGATTTCTTTTAGGATGTGTGGGGGGAAGCAGTCCCTAGGGGAACCAGATCTAACTTTGGACAACAGGGTGTGAAAAGTCTGAATGTCGATAGCCGGGAAGCGGCCGAGAGAACAAGGGTTCCTGAACCTTGAGTGGGTATAATCCTGAGTAGTGTGTTTAGGGATACTGGCTTTAATGGAAGATATTTTTTCTATGAAAAAACTATTCAGTGATTCGCAGAGAGCTTGAGAAGGAGTGGGTCTTATTAGGACTCTGTTGGGGTTGGACAGTTCCTTGACAATTGTAAAGATTTCCTTGGATTGTTTATTAGCGGTTACGATTCTGGAGGAGAAATGGGCATCTTTCGCATTTAAAATGCATTTTTTATATTCCCTCATGGCCTTTAAGTAAGTGAGTTTATCTTTTGGTAAGTAGTTCTGCCTCCATTTCCTTTCTAATTGTCGAAGGGCACGCTTCTGTAATTGTAATTCAGGGGTGAACCACCTCTGAGCCTCGAGGGGGTGAGTCAGTCTTATTTTTTTCAGTGGGGCATGTTTGTTGCTGGCCTCGAGTAGCCAGGCTAAGATGGATTCCTCCTGACGGTTAGTATCAGGTGTGTGGTTGGGACCGTGGTTGCCAGTGAAGTAAAAAAATCAGTTTTGTCAATGGCGTTCCATGTCCTGATCCAACCCCCCCCTATTAGTAGATGGGTTGTCAGTCTTAGGATTCTGTAAGGTGAATTTTATCAAATGATAGTCTGACCAGATACATTGTAGAATTGACAGTGTGGGTACTACCAAATGAATGCTCCATATTTGGTCCAGAATGTGTCCCTTTATGTGTGTAGCTGAGGAGACCTGTTGAACAAAGTTCAGGTTGCTTAGTAGCTCGGTCATCTAAGTGGAGTGCCGCCCACCCTGTGCATCATTAGCCCAGTAATTAAAATCGCCTATTAGCAAGATTTGAGCATGATTAGTTACCAAATTGGCAGTTTGTTCTCCCAAGGAGTGAGGAAAAAGGGGCATGTGCTGTGGGGGCCGGTAAAGTAGAAGCATATAAGTTGGGCAGAGTCAGATTCGAGTTTAATAGCAATGTTATCTACTAGCGTAAGGCAGAGTGGGGTGAGAGCAGTAAATTTGAACTAATGGCGGATAATGGCCGCGACTCCCCCACCCATTTGACCTGGCGGTCGGTTGGTATGAAAAATATAATATTCTTTTGGTAGTGCTGCCCGTATATCGGGTGAGGAGTCAGGAGTCAGCCAGCTATCCGTTAGAAGAAGAATGTCTGGCTTTTCTGAGTCTAGAAGTGTGAAGATTTCGAGCTGATGTTTAACAAGGGAGTGTGTATTCAGATAGTAAATTGAGAGAGATGAGCTCTCGTGTTTTTGATAAGACGAAATGAAGTGGCATAAAAGCTGAGTGACTTCTGGGACTGATGTGCGTGGTAGCAAGATTGTGTGGTATAGAAGACTAGCTCTAGCCATAGGGTTTAGTTGGTGAGATGCAGAGTGAAGTTGTCTCAGTTCTGAGGATGAGTACGTGCGGGGTTTGGCATAGTGACTGGGCCCTGGGCCCTGAGGGGCGCGGGCCCTGGGCACTTGCCTTTGGTGCGCCCGCTGCGCGCGTCCCCTGCGCTCCCTTGTCCTAACTGGCATTTATGCCTCAAGCTCCGCCCACGCTCTTCGTGATTGGTCTCTGCCCGGAGGGAAGGACCGGAAGGCTAAGGCAGCTGCGAGCCTGACTCGGCACTAGGGCGGTTCGTGGGTGATTAGAGATTCTATCACATTCAAATTCATACAGTTTCAGCAACGCAAGTAACAATATTAAAAATGAGCAATTTTTAAAAGCGTAGCAGTAAAGTATTTCACTGTTTACCGGTAGCAGCCTCTTCCTGGAGCTTTTTTGTGTGGCATTAAACACTGGGTAAAGTTTGCCATTTTCTTCCTTTTGCACTGAATAGTTTATATTTCTTTTACCCTTCTTGCCATTTTTTGTTGTGGTTTTGTTAATGGTTTAATGTTCAAGCCATCTGGGTCTGACAGCGATGCTTGGAGGCCATGTAGTATAGGATTTATCGGGTAAGCCCCCTTTTTTGTCACATTGTGTCGGTCTGCCGGTTGCTTCTGTATTTCCGTTTCCATTGTGTTTGCTATTAAATGTGCTTGCTGTTGTGCCTGTTCCTCTGGAATACGCGTTTTAGAAAATTTGTGGTCCTCCTGATTTCTCATTTCTCTCAATTTGTCCGATAATATGAGCGGCAAGGTACTTAATTTGTCTATTATTTGATCACATTTGCAATTACCTTGCAGATTTGTATTCTTATGCGCTTGTGCCTTTGCAAGCTGTTGAGTTACTATGTCTATTTTGGTTATAATACTGGGGATATGTGTTGCCATGATGTTCATGAGATCGATTTGAAGGTCAAGTTTATCAGATTGCAAGTTTAATACAGAGATTGACGTTTGTAAAATACTTAGTGATGAGTAGTGTAAAAAAGATATGTTCTCTGTATTAATTTGATTACTGTGCTTCCTTGGATTATATGTTTCATATCCACCTACATTTATATTGTTTGGCTGTACTGATAGTCTGCTAGGGTTTTTCCCTGTTTGAATGTCGGATTGCCTTGGACTAAACGCAGTGATAGTTATTGGACTGTATTTTGAATCAATTTGAATTTGTGTTGAAGAATGGCTTGGAATTTCTATGATCGAAATAATATCCTGTTTTTTTGATGTGTCGATCGAATTTGCTGCTAGAACTTGATTGAATTTGTAGGATTGGTTTGCAATTTCTGCTTGCGCGGTGTAGTGGGAATGATTTAAAAGTTTGTCTGATTAATTGTTTTTATCTCCAAAGCTTTTACAAGTTCTGCATTGTCCATTATTAATGTAGAATGTAACCAAGAAGCTTGCAAAACGTCTTTCTCCAAACCCTTGTTATTAGGAGGGGCTATGGCATGTGCATTACCGCCTGAACGATAATTTTATTGTTTCTTAGCAGGTGGGTTTTTACTTGGTTTTCACTGTCTGTTGGCTCTATTGTTAGCAGGTGGGTTTTTGCTTGGTTTTCACCGTCTGTTGGCTCTATTGTATAAGGTCTTGGTTGCTGATCCTCTTGCGTTTTAATAAGGTTGTTTTTTGCAGCACAAGGGGGGTGAGCACACCCTTTAAATTTCCCATTTGGGAAAAGATTGCTGCCGTTGGGTCCTTCAAGAAGGACAATTTGCCGTTTGTTCCCGATTTGGCTGATCTTCCAAAATAAGCTTCAAGTAGTAAAATGATTGGGCTGGACTGTCCTGCTGCCCCTTGCACTCCATTTAGTGCTGCTACCCCGTTGTAATCAATTACATTTGGCACTTTTTTTGTTAGTGTAATTTGTAAAGGGGGTGTGCTTGCTTGACCCGGCCCGATCTAATCTTGCCTTCTTCCCCTTTATTGGTGAAGCACCAGTTACCAGTGCACTTGCCTTCCAATCAATAAAGTCTTGAACTCTGGGGTATCTTTCCTGGTGAGTAACTGTAAATCCTTCAAGGATCTTGTCCCCACTAAAACAGAAGGAGTAAGCAAAACACAGTTCTAATCACGGTTTAGACACAGCACAGCGCAATACTGTTGCACTGAAGTTTCTAACTGTTGCCTCTAGACTTACAAGAACATAGGGGGAGGGAGAATCTGAGGGAGGACGCACAGTCAAAGCAACTCAATTCTGTCAAGACTGAACGTGGAATGCAATCACACAAGGGGGCTAGAGGAGATTTAAGGACCTACATGGGCCAACTCCCCACTACTTATTCATATCACAGAAAAGGCCACGGGTCCGGAATCAACAGGAGGTCATACAAGTTACTGGGTGTACTCTGCTGCTACTATGGGAATTTCCCTTTTAAGGATGGTTCCCCTCACACACCAGAGGAGCCTCCTCGCGTGGAAGACCTAGTCTCCACAAGAGCTACAACGCCCTCGCTGCAAGGGAGGAGCTCAGGGATGTTTTTATTGAGAGGGTGGCGGATGTACTAAAACCCTATGTGAGCCTGGTGTGTTCAGAAAAGGGTGCAGTGCAGGATGTGAGTGATTAAAACTGGCTACGGGGTTAGCTATACTGCAACTTTATTCAGCTACTTGGTGTCAGGATTAAAACAGTAAATAGCTGGTAATGCATGTGCCGTCATTAGAGGCATCTGTGTAAATGCTAGACCAACATGTTTCGGCCAAAGGACCTAGAATAGTGTCACGGCCTTCTTCATGGTCAATAGTACAGCTACTGCAATAAATAAGTGCAATGAACGTGAATAAACATAGAAAACATGTGCAAAACAATATATATTAGTGTAATACTGAACCAGTGAGTTTGACTGTTCAGTATGTTCAAGCTCATCCACTGTAGGTTAGAGAATTCCCTACATCTGTACCGGCATTATAGCCATATGGTACGTGCGCATAAACCACAAGTTGGTGGGGGCCGGGACCTGATGCCACAAGTCCACGTTGATGAATGTGGAATCAACTAAAATCACTCACTTCATATTGTGCACTGTAGCTGCCCTTTCTGCCATCCGGGAATACTTCTTTATAACCCCCGGTGCCAAGATTGTTGTGTTGGGGGGGTGGAATCGGGGCTGCTTTCAACCACTATCCACTATCCATTTCGTATCAGGTCAGTTTTGGGGTAGGCTTCACAATGGAACCTTGTACCATTCTGCAGAATGCCGCGGGACGAGCGGGAGCGGGCTCCGGGCTCCTGGTGTTGGCCCCTCCCAGTTCCAAAATATTATGGTTTGTGTCTCTCCTCTTCGTCTCTCCATCACTTCTTACTGCTCTCTCTGCAGCTCTTAGGTGCCACCGAGCCCAGAGCGGGAGCAGGAAGCGAGAAACGGTATGGGCGCTGTGCAGTGCGGCGCAAGCGTCTCCAGCAAGGTGTCTCCGGCGTCTCCAGTACAGGCTCCTGTGCAGCTGGATCAGTCGATCCCAGTCTGCGTTTTCTCACTGCATCGCAGGTAAAGTATGGAGCACTATCATCAAGGTACACACATATGGAGATAAGTAAAGTAAACATACTTACCTGTATTGTCTCACTTTGTCCATAATCTGGGGCTCAATATTATTCCAGAAAATTATGGAAGCACAATATATTTGAAAATATATTTATGTGGAACACCTCTGGGAAGAAGTCCCAAAATGAGACTTTCACCACCACAGTTCTGCTGATATTATTGCTGATATTATTGGTGTTAGCAGACACCACAACCATAAGCCGGAGTGTAGTCTATGACTGGGCAAACTCAAAAAATACCTTGAAGCAGCTTATTTGTGCTAGGATAGTGTACCCAAGTCTTGGTTTCTGGACAGAGAAAGCCTCTGCCAATGTGGAATATAATGATATTAGGGAAGTGATGCAGTTAGAACTTTTCTTCCAAGGTACTTGCACTACTGGACCCTTAATATTCCACTATTAGAGTGTATCGACCACTAGAGGTGACAGAGTGGCTGTCAAGTGAATGTAGAAATGTTTATCTTTTTATGGACGCAGAGATGGCAATGTGAATCAAAAGTTCTCATTTTAGCATTTGATTGCTAAGCATTACACTAACTTGCAAAGTTATTTGATGCATGTCTTTTGTGAACGCAGCTTTGGCTCTGGTGCACAGAGATCATTCATAGCTACACACGGAGGAACAAAATTAGAGGAAACATTGGTCCTAACCCTTCAGTGAGTGCCTATTTCAAGATCTGGTAGTTGTCTACATCCTCTGCTCTAACTGCCAAACATTTGTCTCTGCCTATGTCTGAAAAGGAGAGCCACAGGATAACTGCCCACCGCTTCCGGGGGACCCTTTGGACTTTACATGCCCTCTCCAGTACAATAACTTACTTGTGGATGTCATCCCCAGCTTTGTAAGGAGGGACTATCCTGCCAAGATTCCTAATGTGAAACTGTTCCTCCTTGACTTTGGAGTCTCTAGTGCTGCCACCATTTGGATCTAACCCAAATTCTTCCTTTCTCTCTTCACCTCTAGAGATTCCCTATTATGAGCCAGCTGCTCCATACAAATTTGAGTTTTTCCTTCTCAGGTCTGATCATGCTGTACCCTCTATCTAAACCTTCCCCCTTATGTTAGAGTGGATGGACCCAGCCTTGGATGCTGACAAGAGTCAGGATTAGGAAGAGGAGGCACTGCTTCTCCCAGGAGTCCTCCATTCCAACCCGGAGGGAGAGAAAATGGGCCTACTTCTGTGACCGCCTTCTGTACCAGGAGTACCTCCTTCTACAGGTATATGGTTGTCCATGGAAGTCTCTTCTGACTCCTTGTGGCCTTGTCCAGTTACAGACTCAGTAGTACTAAGTACCTTGTGCGCTTGTCCTGCAAGGTCATAACCTAACCACGATCTTCCTCCACTAGTGGCCTTCCAGGATTCTGGAGGTCATCTTGGAGGAGCAACTCCATGAGAAATAGCCTATTAGGGTTCCTGCCTATGTTCAGTTTTCTAGCCTTACAAAACGTCCTTAGTTCCTGGAACCTAAGAGCACTGCATTTAGACACTAGAGTCTGACTAGGTTTCCCACTAGAAGACATGGTACTAGTGCAGGTGTAAGTGTATCGACCCTACCCTAGTATTCTACATTTCCAAAGGTTTTTAGGAAAGGGCTGTGCTAGTCTCTTGACACCTAACCCAAAGCTTAAGCAAAAATACATTCCCTATCAAATAGTGCATTCCCTAGTTAGTAGTGGTTTCTTGTGGAAACCTCACTGATGACAAAGTGGTAAAGCAATGCAAGTATTTATCCCAACCGCTGCACCACTGATGTAGGAGGATTGCTCAGTATATGGTGTACAACTATTGGTGAGGCACCCTGAATAGAGTCTAGGCAACACTTAGTGATAGATCTCAATGGGTGGCTGTGGAGAGAAGATAAGGCTTATTCAGTAGGGTGTAAAGTGGGTACATTACCACTCAGTTAGTCAGTGAAGCTTACACACAAGAAAGAATCAAACTTTGTATTTATTACACACTAACACTAAAACTACTTTTCTATATCTCCTACCCAGAGATATTAATACACAATCAAATTTACTTTAAAACAGGTAAGTAAAGCACATAAAACACATGAGCCCATATTGGGGGCCAAACCATATACCAAGAAAATGGAATGCAAGGCGAGTACCCAAACGAGCAACCACCCAAGGATCTGTGGACCAGGGGGAACAGGAAACCACCAAAGGTAAGTAGCTAGGATTCCAAAGGCGCCCGGGGGAGAGGTGATACACTGGGTCAATGTCCATAGAAGAACATGGTGAAGGAGGACAGCCCCACCCATGGATACCCAGAGAATCAGGATACCTACACCAGTGAGCATAGGTGCGAAGTGGTGTCGGAACCGTTGTTGAAGTCAATAGAGGGTATCGGTTGTCCAGCTGCTACAGAGTCTCATGGGCCCGGTCGTCAGAACCCAGACATGGGTTCCAGACAAGGAGCTCCTGCAAGGAGTGTGTCTAAACCACCCAAGGGTGTCCAGGATGAGCAGGTGCACAATGCAAACCCTTTTCTTTTTTTTCTGCTGTAGCACAGAAGTCTTGAAGATGCAGCTGTGAGGCCCAGGTGTTGATTTAGGAGCGCAGGAGCCATCCATGAGCTGTCCCAAGCCGATTGAAGAATGCAGGAGGGTTAGTAGCTGGCAGAACCGCCAAAAAGCCTTGGCAAACGCAACATATGTGTTACAGAAAGCCATGCATAGTTGCAGACCAGCAAGGTCTGTTGGACTTACCCAACAAGGGTAAGTCAGAGCTGGACCTCAGCAAGCAAGAGAGGCAGCAAGAATCAATGGAGACCCTAGGGGGACCCTCTGGCAGCAAGCACAGGGAGACCTTGGCAGCCCGTTGAAGATGGATGCCTACGTCAATGAAGAAGCAGGTAGAATGTCATTCTTTAAGCTGTGTGATGCTGGGGCTTCTTGGAGCTTGAATATCTTTGGTCAGGACAGCCAAAAAGCCTTAGCAACGGCAAACAGACGTGGTTCACAGGGATGTGGTTCCAGTCAGTTGAAGAGGGTTTACAGTCTCCCAAGTTTCTGGGAAGACTGGCCAGGCCTCTGGAAAGCCAACAAACCACCGCCTGTGTTGCAGAGCCAGAAGGTGTCCGTGAGACAGTAGGATCCACAAGCCTGTCATCGTCTAGGTGCCTACGGATGCAGGGGAGTGGCTCCTTCACTCCAAGGGAGATTCCTTCTTGCTGTATTGATGGAGGCGTGGGAGACTCAGGAGGATACTCAGCTATGGATGATGCAGAACTTGGAAGAGCACGGAGGGAAGTTGCAGTAAGAGTCTTCCTTCCAAGAGCAGTCTTCATCTTGCTTCCTGGTTCGGTCCAGCAGTAAAGTTCACTACCCAATAGTAGAAGAGTCTTTGGACAGATCTTCAGTTGAAGCCAGTCGGTTCTTGAAGACAAAGTTCAGATGAATCTGGGGATCCACCCTCAGGGGAGCCCTTAAGTTACCCAGAAAGGCGGTACGACAACGTCTGTGCTGACTCACCTATTAAGAGGGGTCATGGACACTACTCCGGTGGACTGGCCAGTCAGATGCTCCCAGGGACTTCTGCCCATCTAAGATTCAAAATGGCAGAATCAAGTGGCCACCTGGAGGAGTTCTGGGCACCTCCCACGGGAGAAGCACAACGAGGGGTGGTCACTCCCCTGTCCTTTGTGTACTTTTGCTCCAGAGCTGGGACCAAAGGGCCCTGCACTTGTGTAAACCGGGTTATGCTAGAAGGGCACCAAATGTCCTCTTCAAAACAGTCTGGAGGCGCTCAGGAGCACCCCCACCCTAGCCTAAGGCACCTATTTCAAAAGGAGAGATGGTTGCACCTTTCCTCTACAGGAAATCCTTTGTTCCACCTTCCCCTGCCTTAGTTAAGCTCAGCAGCGGAGGGCGGAACAGTGTCTAGGGACGGCAGCAGCACTGGCCTGCACGCAGAGCCTGCAAGGCAACACAGGTAGACATTAGTGGGTCCACTAAGGAGCCTCCCAGTACATGCGGTCATGCAACTAGCACCGGAATGGTGTAGTGGCATGATTTTAACGCGTTTGATGCCAAACATGACCGCGTTCGGTAAAGCCATCATGTAGGTGGACATCTTTACTCAACCAGTGTCCACTACATACCTTAAAATTGCCTTCCTGCATTTACAAAGCCCGAAGATAGACTAGTGTTTGTAGGAGTGTGTCTGCCCATGAAGGGGTACCCTCACGCTTAGAACAATGCACCCTGCCTGTGGCCTGTAAGGCCTACTTTATGGGTGACTTATAGGTTTAAAGTGTAGTGAATGGGTTATAAGGAAAAATATATGTATAAAGTGAAAGGGGCATGCACCATTTCACGTAGGCTCCAATGACTGCCCTGAAGACACAGTTTGCATAGGCTCTCATGAGTGGCATAATACATGCTGCATCCCATGGGAGACACCTGGTGTACCAATGCCCTAGGTACCTCAATACCATATACGATTGACTTACAGGGGTACACATGGTAATGACGTGGCAAAATTTACCATTTGTTGTGGTTTGGACACAGCCAACTCACTAGGCGGAGCGATGTCTTCATCTGTGGTCCTTTGAGGTCACTCCTGGCAGAGTACTCCAGGGCTAAGGACTCCTTGGGCCTCTCCATATGGCCCCTCATCACCCTCAGTCTGCCTTTTGCCCCTTTCGGGCCACAGAAGGGGTTTCCAATCACATCATTACTTTCCCAGGCACCATGGCCAGTAAGCATCTTGCCTTTTTGTGGCAGAGATCGGACCAGTCCACCACTCTTCCAACCCTCCATTCGCAGCCTCCGAGATCCTTTAATTTGCCCTTTTACAATCACGGACATCCAGTGGGGAGCAGGATCACCTGCTCCACTGTAGGTCAATAACATCAGACTGTTGGGTTCTACAAATTTTATAAAGCGGCTACTCCACCCATTCATAACCGGTTGATGGAGGACCTTATTTCCCTACTTCACCAGAAAGTGTTGGCTCTCTTGGCCAAGGGAGCTATAGAGAGTGTGCTACTTTCTGGTGCCCAAAAGGATGGAAGACTTTGTCCTATACTCGACCTGCACTGTCTCAATCTGTTCCTCAAACAGGAGAAATTCAAAATGCTCATGCTTTCTCACAAACTGTCCTGCATCTGGAAGACTGGGTGGTGGTGTTGGACTTGCAGAACATATATTTTCACATCCCTGTCCTGTGCCTGCCCACATATGTTGCTTGCAGTTCACAGTGGGCCTGCAGGACTTTCAGTTCGCCGTGCTCCCCTTTAGCCTCACCAGTAGTGTACACCATTGTGATGGCGATGGTTGTCGGTCTGGAGCTTCAGTCTAACCCTGCCTCGATGATTGGCTGTTGAAAGCAGGCTCACCCCAGGTATTTGTCTCCCACCACCAGACTACAACGAACCGTCTGCACTCATTGGGGTTCACTATCAACGTGCTGAAGTCACACCTGACCCCCTCATAGACGCTCCCTTTTATCAGAGCTGTTTTGGACACTGAGCCGTTTTCGACGTATCCCCTCGATCTGCGAGTCCAGGATATTCATGCAGAGATACGGATGATTCAGCCTATATCAGGATTTCAGTGAGACAGATTCTGAGGCTGTTGGGTCTCATAGCCTCCTGCATCCTGGCAGTGAAGTATGCCCACTGGCATATGTGGACTCTGGAATAGGACTTAAAGTTACAATGGGTGCAGCATCAAGGCAATCTCTCTTGCAGGTTCCAGATCTTGGAGGGAACTACAGAGGTGACTGATGAACCGTGATTGGGTCAGCGGCAGATCTCTCTCCCTTCTTCAGCCAGAGGTGGCTGTAGTGACCAATGCTCCACTCCTGGGCTAGGGCGGCCATCTGAGGGAGGCAGAGATCAGAGGACTCTAGTCTCCGGTGGAGTCCGTGCTCCACATACAGGAGATTTGGGTGATTCTCTTGGCCTTGAAGATCTTTCTACACTCCATCAAGTGAAGGCTAGTGCAGGTGTTCATGGACACCACCTCCATGTGCTACTGCAGCAAGCAGGACTGGGTGTGGTAGGGGACCTTTGTCAAGAGGCTCTGCATCTCTGTACATGTCTGGAACATCAGGGCATCTCCCTGGTGGTGTAATACCTGGCAAGCTATCTGAATGCAAGAGCAGACAAACTCAGCTGTTGATGCCCATCAGACCACAAATGTCCTTTCTATGGAGAGGGGGTACAAAACCAGGGAGAGCCTTGGTTAGATATGTTTGCCACCGTAGAGAACACACAAAGTCTGCAGTTCTGTGCGCTGGAGTTTCCAAGGCAGCTCTTTCTTGGAGATGCTTTTCGTCTCTGGTGGAGCTCTGGTCTCCTGTATGCCTTTCTGCCAATACCACTCCTTCTCAAGAACATCAGGAAGGACTGGGCCCAAGTCATTCATGTGTCTCTGAGAGACTGGTATCCCGCGCTGTTGAGCATGACCATCGGTCCTCCGGTCAAGCTGCCTCTTCTGGAGGATCTTCTGTTGCAGCAACGGTGGAGGGTCCTGCACCCAAATCGACACACCCTCCACCTTCATGCGTGGAGATATAGCTTTGTCAGCTGGCAGCCTTCAACCTTTCTCCTGAAGTTTGTAATGTTATTCTGGCAGTCAGGTGTCCCTCCACCAAGACAGTATATGCCTGCTGCTGGGACAGATATGTTGCATGGTGTGTATCCAGAAGCATTGATTCCCTCTCTGCTCCTCCATCTCAAGGTTTATTATTTATTCTTTCTTTGGTCCATAATGTCTCTGCTCTGGGCACAGTTAAGGGCTGTCTTTCAGTCATATCTGCATTTTTACTTTTGCCGGATTAACCATCCTTATTCAAGTCACCTGTTGTGGCGAGATTTCTCAAAGGTTTGCAACACATGTTTCTGCCCAAGAAATTCATCCTGCCCCTGTGGGATTTAAACCTGGTACTCATTTTCTTTATGTGCTAGCCTTTTGAGCCATGGCAAAACTGCTGTTTTAGGTTATTGACCGTCAAGACTGCTTTTCTAATGGCCATAAAGGCTCTCTCACTGCATCCACCATATGACCTTCTACCCTGACAAACTGGTTCTCTGTACCTGTGCCTCCTTCCTTTCAAAAGTGGTTACTTCTTTTCACACAGGCCAAACCATTACCCTGCCTACTTTCTTTGCCCCAACTCATCCTTTTAAAAGAGAGGAGAGGAGAGACTACACGGTCGGGACTCAAACAGAGTGTTGTTGTTCTACCTTGCCCGCATAAAACTGTTCCAGGTGGAAGATCAACTCTTCATAGGGTATGTCGGGGACAAGAAAGGTGAGGCTGTGCAAAAACTAACCTTCTCCCGATCGATAGTGTGCCCTAAAGATCTGCTATGCATTGGCCAAGAAGTACTGAGGACTTTTACGCTCACTGCACAAGAAACAAAACTGCAAGCACTGCATTAACTTGTGGAGTTCCGGTCCTGGACATCTACCAGGCTGCTGCGTGAGTCTCCTTACACACTGTTACTAAGTGCTACTGCCTGGACCGTCAGGTATGTTGGAATGGACATTTTGCCTGTTCGGTCCTGTAGGACATTCTGGTTAGATTTGGGTTTGCGTCCTGCTTCAGGGAATGCATTGCCTGGGTATCAATTCCAATGTAAGGAATCTGCGGCTGGAAGTCTCTATCAGATGAACAAGTTACTTACCTTTCCTAAGGCTTTATCTGCTAGAAACTATCTAGCCGCTGATACTGTATCGACCCTCCTATCCTCCCCGCTCTGCAACCCGATTAAAGGATGAGGATTTTTCCCTTTGAAAAGGGCCATACAAATTGACACACTAGTGGCTCATTTTCATTGTGGCTCCACACTCCTGATGTGGAAAGTCGCAAAAATGAACTGACGGCAGAACGCAGAGGTCATTTCTGGCATGGATGACCACGCTGATGTGGAGCCGAACAATGCCACCTAACAGCGTGCAAGGGCACTGCTAAACAATTATGGGTCCAGTCTGATGCCTGGGGATAATTCTAAGATAAGGAATCTGAGGCTATTTTGAGTCACTACCAGATAGTGTTACCTGAGATCCTTTCCAGTCTGGACTGTTTGTTATAGTAAGTAGACTTAAACATTTAAGAGCTTATATAGAGGATGGTGGCATGCTGAAAACTGTTGTAGTATCTTTTTGATGCTCATCTGTAGATGCACTGATTCCATGAGCTATACTGATTGCTTGCATATGCTTTTTGTACTCACTTTAAAAAAACATTTTTAAGGTGATAGTAAAACTGAGCTTTTAAACAGTGTTGATGTGGTACCAAAAGTGCAAAGTTGAAATGCTAAAAACATGCCTGTTCATTATTGTTGAATTTAAGTGCTATCCATAAATGTGCAAAAATCCAGAAGACACATGTTTTTTTGCACTAGGAAGGTTTGCCCTATAAATGTGGTCATCATTGTAATTTGTACAAATATCAAAAAGGACTAGCTAGGTTAGTAGAATATAGAAGACTCTATAGGTACGTCGAGAAGCAACATAAAGTGGGGAAAAGCATTGTTTTCCTCATAAAGCCCTCACCCACCGACCTAGTCGGTGGCATGCTTCATCATCGGGCCCACCACAGTGGCACCGAATGTGCCCCGGGTGTGCTTCAACGCCAGGAGACTGCGGAGCTGGTATGTTGCTGAGTGTGCGGTGAAAAGGGGTGAGACAGTGTAAATTAAAAGCTATGCAAGAGGTCCCAGCACCCGAGGGTAGATTATCTTTAATGAACTGGGCCTTTGCTAGCAGATAAAAAGGCAAGGAGACGCGGTGGAGTGCTGATTATGACCTCCAGCGTCTAGTGCGGTCTACATGTTTCAGCCAGTGCCTTGTTGAATTTAAGCTGGCTTTCCTCAGGACCATTTAATATGTGCAGGGTGCAAAATAAACTTAATTTAAGTGAGGGTGGTAATTTGGCTATGTGTCGCGCTCGCTAAGGCGCTATAACTGTTTTGAGGGGATTCCCTCAAGCTTGACTACATTTAACACATAGGACAAAGACGAGACGTACAGGGTAGAGTCATGTCAATATAGTAAAATTCACTACAATGAGCCGGCTTATAAGGTGGTGTGTGGCCTATAAACGGCTATTGTGTACACGGAAGTGGAACAACTTCAACACAAAGAAACTTTCAACAACCTCTCCAACAAAGACAGGAACACTATCCAACGCTTACAGAATGTACCCACTCTTGTAATAAAACCCGCTGACAAGGGTGGCGGCATAGTTCTAATGAACAAAAGCGACTATGACCAGGAGTGTAAGAGACTCCTTGGCGACACCAGGAACTACAAACGCCTTAGCAAGGACCCAACTGAGCCACTTCAGAACACCATCAACCTCCTGGTCACAAATGCCAAAGAAAATGAACTAATCTCGAAACAAGAGGCTGATTACTTATGCCCTAGAAATACCAAAACTCCGTATTTCTATATAGTTCCAAAAATACACAAAGGTGTCACCCCACCACCGGGCAGACCCATAGTATCTGGCATTAAATCACTACTGGAACCTCTCTCACGCTATTGTGACTTTTTTCTCAATCCCTTGGTTCAAAAAGCTCCTTCCTACATTAAGGACACAAAACACCTCCTCAATGTAATTCAAAACATCACGTTCAACCCCAGTTCTGAATTACTAGTAGGATTAGACATTGAGAGCCTTTATACCAGCCTGCCACAGGACGCAACACTAAAGGTACTACATGATGTCCTCATGGCGAGCCCCTGGGAATACAATACCCCCCGCAGTTTCATCATGGACTGCGCCACCTTGGCTCTCAAAGAGAACTATTTTGAATACGAAGGCACCTACTACCTTCAGACCAATGGTACTTCCATGGGTAGTGTCTTTGCTCCCAGTGTGGCTGGATTGTACGTAGCACACTTTGAAAACATCTACATACAACAACCATCCAACCCCTTCCTGGCCAATATCAAAATGTGGCGTCGCTACATCGACGACGTGCTACTGATATGGGAAGGCAATCAAGCACTACTGGACACCTTCATGACCTGGATCAACACTCAAGATCCCTTTTTACGTTTCACCAGCACCAGCAGTGCAACTGAACTGGCGTTCCTTGACCTAAACATAAAACCACAGAATGGAGGCC
Source organism: Lissotriton helveticus (assembly GCF_964261635.1). NCBI lineage: Eukaryota > Metazoa > Chordata > Amphibia > Caudata > Salamandridae > Lissotriton > Lissotriton helveticus. The sequence continues at coordinate 2,098,234,943 of NC_136063.1, read as the reverse complement.
TCGTAACGAGCACCTTCTACAAACCCACAGCAAGGAACTCCCTACTCAGATTTGACAGCTTCCACCCCCGAGACCTAAGGGAGAATTTACCCTACGGGCAATTTTTACGCATCAGACGTAACTGCAGCAGCATCCAGGACTACAAGTCACAGGCCAACGACCTTACAGACAAACTAAAAGAACACGGCTATCCGTCTAGGATAATAAATAAAACCTGCAAAAGAGCCAGGAACCAGAACAGAGAAGCACTCTTGGAAACCTATGAAAAACAGCAGGAAGAACCCACACTGACGTGTGTGACAACCTACAACACAGCATCCAACCAGGTAGCCAACATCATACGACGCAACTGGAAGATCATCAATTCTGGCACCAGGAATTGGGAAAAACCGCGCTTCGCATACAGAAGGGCCACCAATCTGAAAGACCAACTAGTCAAAACCAGACCCCTGCCGAAGGTAAATACCAACGACAATACCTTAGTCAACATCTGGGGACTTCCAAAAGTCACAGGCCACCACCCCTGCAACAACTGCAGTGTGTGCCACCTTACGTCCCCTTCAAAAACTCTGGACCTAGAACCAGGCAAAGTGTGGACGCAACGACAGTTAACCAACTGTAACTCATCCAACTTGGTGTACCTTATAACCTGCCGGTGCGGCCTCAGATACATTGGCATGACAACCAGGAAAGTAAGGACACGTATGACTGAACATAGGAGCACTATAAGATGTGGCAAAAATATCAGCAAACTTACAGACCACTTCCTCACTCACAACCATACCCCCAATGACTTCTCTTGGACAGTCATTGAGAAATTTGACAATTCAATCAATGAAAAAATCCTTCTTCAAAAAGAACAACGTTGGATATACCGTTTGTCCACACATACCCATGGCCTTAATGATGCCATACCATGGAATTCCTTAGCTGTTTAAATCCCTACATTATGTGCGCTAGAATCCACAACCTTGCGATACCAATGTCAGGGCATCCCCTGCATGAGCATGTCCACCCATGCTCCTCCTCTATCTGATGGGCTCTCTTCCCCCAATGCCAGTACATACACACATTCCACCTGCTTTTAATGCAATGTGCAGGTTGATTACCACCTCGTGTCCACGTTACACTGGCAACCCTTTCGCGCAAGTAATGCCCATACCCGAGTCCTCTGTAGGGCTTCATTTGACGTCTATACGCATGCGCAACACTACAGCGCTAATCCCTCAATACACGCATGCGCATTGAACCGGCACGTGCACCAGAACCTGCAACCACCTCTCAGCGCATGCGCAAGACCACGCACTACTCACCGGCACCCGCGCGCTCAGCCCGCAATGACTAGGCTGTTAGCGTGTCTCCCCTCCCTCTATCTCTATTATACACAGGTGAAACCACTCCACCGGGCAGTATAAAATAGAGGCGGCAAGCTCTACTTCCCTCATAACGGGCGCCGCGGAAGGACGAATAGGTCCAAGGAGGAACCAGACCGAAAATCTCGTGAGTAATATTGAATCGCTACAACTACAAACAGGGTAAGCCACCTTTTTTCCTCCCACAGGTCGGACACTTGTTGAATCTACCTTTCTGCCAACAGGGTCTCTTTCTATGCCAAGCGACCCATGAAGCTTTTTACAAGGAAAAACAGAGTGAGGACCTAGTACCATACTTACCTGTACCTCACCTTGTAAATACGCTCTTTTAGCCCACCACCTAAACACTACCGGTTTTTGATAAAATCATCACCAGTCTCATGCACGTGCCATGAGTCCACAATAGCCGTTTATAGGCCGCACACCACCTTATAAGCCGGCTCATTGTAGTGAATTTTACTATATTGACATGACTCTACCCTGTACGTCTCGTCTTTGTCCTATGTGTTAAATGTAGTCAAGCTTGAGGGAATCCCCTCAAAACAGTTATAGCGCCTTAACGAGCGCGACACATAGCCAAATTACCACCCTCACTTAAATTAAGTTTATTTTGCACCCTGCACATATTAAATGGTCCTGAGGAAAGCCAGCTTAAATTCAACAAGGCACTGGCTGAAACATGTAGACCGCACTAGACGCTGGAGGTCATAATCAGCACTCCACCGCGTCTCCTTGCCTTTTTATCTGCTAGCAAAGGCCCAGTTCATTAAAGATAATCTACCCTCGGGTGCTGGGACCTCTTGCATAGCTTTTAATTTACACTGTCTCACCCCTTTTCACCGCACACTCAGCAACATACCAGCTCCGCAGTCTCCTGGCGTTGAAGCACACCCGGGGCACATTCGGTGCCACTGTGGTGGGCCCGATGATGAAGCATGCCACCGACTAGGTCGGTGGGTGAGGGCTTTATGAGGAAAACAATGCTTTTCCCCACTTTATGTTGCTTCTCGACGTACCTATAGAGTCTTCTATATTCTACTAACCTAGCTAGTCCTTTTTGATATTTGTACATATAACCCAGGGGATCTGGCCTAGCTTACCTAGTCCTCTCTCTCCCTTTGATCTAATCATCATTGTAATTTAACACCGTTTGAAAAAACAGTTTGTCTGCCTAATCAATCACAGTTTGTCCTTTATTTCCTAATTAGCTGGTTTGATTTTTAAACAAATTGCTGAATGTTAGACCTGACTCCTTGGTGTGAGTCTCCCTTCCACTTTTTGCTGATTTGCCACCGATGTTTTGCTGGTGTTCGCTGTTCAGGGCACTGGGCCACGGCTAATCCGTGCCGCAGTGCAAGTGCTCCCAATGTAAACTGTACCTGTAATTGATTTCCATGATTGGCTCATTGGAATTACTGTCAGTCCCCAGTAAAGTGCACCAGGAGTGCCAGGGCTTGTAAATACCAATACTGCTAGTGGGCCTGCAGCGCTGGTTGGGCCACCCACAGAAGCAGCCTTTTAAAATGTGTCTAAGGTCTGCCATTGCAGAACCTGCGTGCAGTCTGGTACTGTCATGCTGGCTGGGCAAGTGCACACACTTGCCAGCCCCTAAACCTTCCCTTTTCTTCATGTGAGTCACCCCTATGGCAGGCCGTAGGGCAGGGTGCATTGTAAGCATAAGGTAGGACAAGCCCTGATGTGTGTGGCATGTCCTAATAGTGAATTACAGCCATTTTCGTTTTTCACTATTGTAAGGCTAGAATGGATTGCTGGAATTATTACACCCTATAATCCCAGCAGGCTCAGGGAACATGGTAGAAGGTCAAGTTTAGTATGCCTTGCCTAACCATTTCAGCCCGCCTCTGCCAAGATGTGTATCTGCTGTCTGGGGTTTGTGAGTGACAGGGCTGGGGATGACAGGTGGTGAATGAGGGGATTACACCAGAGTGGGTGGTGGGAGTGCCCCTTGACTCTGAATAGGGCTATGCTCTGCCACCACAATGCTGGCTCCGCCCCCTGGAGAGCGACTGATGACTCTGCCCAACACCTGGCCCAGGAAGAGGGAGGACTGTCAACAGAGTGCTCCTGACTGACCCTGCCATCACAATGCTGGCTCCACCTCCTGCGGAGCGTCTGCTGTCCGTGCCCCACACACTGAAAGAAGAAGCCAGGGGCTGCACAACAAAGTGCTCCAGAGCTGAATGGAACTATGCAAAGGCCCCCCTGGCTTGAGAAGACAAAAGAAACTGGGTATAAGAAGAGATCCTGCTTGTTAACCAAGACGACCCTCTGCCCGAGGAGAAGGAACCAAGGAAGCTGAAGGAAGAAGACTGTCCCTATCCTGGGGGACTGACCAACAGTGGGAACCTTGCTGCCCAAGGAGAGGAAGAAACTCTGCTGAAAGACTTTGTTTTGACTTATTTGCTACAAGACTTGTGATTCCAGGCTCATCTCCAAGGGCCTGAAAGTGAGCTAGCCCCCTGACCTGAGCCCCAGGACCATTGGGCTCTTCCCCCGCCTTCACTGAAGAGTTGCCGAATTGCCTGTGTCCCCGCCGCTGGAGCCGTCGCTGCATGCCCCTCAAGGACCTGCCCTTTAAGAAGCCCGTGCTGTGTCGCCTGACTCCGTGTGGCCCCGCTCCTCCTCGAGCCAGAGTCCGCACCGTAGCCTGATTGGGCCGCCTCGCACTGTGCTATCCTTTTTCCCCCCTCGAGCCGCATTGCCACTGCCTTCACGCCGCCCCCGGCCAGCCAGCTCCTACCCTGCCAAGTACGGCCCGCACTCTCCAGCCCCCGAAGCCGACCCGCACCTAAGGATTACAAGTACGGCTTGGACTTGACACGAACGTGCCGTCCGCCGCTTCAGGACACGAAGGTACGCCCCATACACCTGAAGCGTATCAGACTGCTCTGTGCCTACCGTACGCCGCATATGCTAGAAGCGTACATATCGCACCAGCCTGCAAGCGTCCCTCGAAGTACGTCTCGTATGCTAAAAGCGTACATAACTGCACCAGCCTTTGCTCCTCAACCTTACGAGGCGTACCGCCTGGTTCCTTCGGCAGTACGCCTCGCACCAGTCTGCAGCGTCCCCTGAGAAGATACGGCGCGCCTGCTGCCTGAGTGCCCGCCAGCCCTCCCTTTGCCCCCCAGTAGGGGGCGTACCTGTCCCGCATTGAGAGCCGCCCTGTGCATTTGAAACCGCACAGGCCGCTCCGTGCTGCCTTTCTACTTTGGGAGCACCTGAGCGCCACGAAGGATCGCCTGCGCCCCGGACCCTCCGCTGCGCCCCCTCGAGGTCCCGCCTAGACGCCCCGCACCACAGCGCCTCCCTACTGCCGGATCTCCATGGAAGGCCCCGCCGAGGGACGTCTTCTCTCTCCCTGCATCCTTTCTCCAAGAAACAAGGAACATATGTGCATCACGCCCCGGGGGCCCGCAGGGGACCAGAGGGTCCGTTTTCATTTCTAACAAGCCTCCTGCCTGTCTATAAGTAGAGAGCCCCCGTGAGGCAGAACTGCGCAAAAAGCTATTTACAAGAGCAGTCCAATCTAAAAGAAAGTATTGTGGGCATTTTAAATAAGACGTGATTCATGATCCAAAGACACTTTTGACAGAAAGCACCTGTTCCAATTTAAAGAAAAGTATTGTGTGCATCCTAAACCCAATGTTATTTATGGTCTTGTGATAATCCTGCAAATCTACTATTTTTACATAAAGTACCAGTATTTTTATACAAACTACAGCCTTGTGTTCATTTGTAGGGGTCAGTATTTTTGCTGTGTATGATCATAAATGCTTAACTAACTTAGCGCTCTGGAGATTAGCCTTGATTGCTCGCGCCACGCAACCTAGAGGGTGAGCAGGGGTTATTCTTAAGGGGTGATTCCCTTGCCCTGACTAGAGGAAAGGGTCCCTGTTTGTCACAAGTGCATACCTGTGCCAACCAGAGACCCCTAAATCTAACATTGTTGGCAGCGGTGGGGATTTTCGAATTTGCATTTATGGTTTAAGTACAGTCAATTATTGATCACCACATAGTGAGAGCAGACCTATAACATAGCCACATACTGTTGATTTCTTTTTTTTTTTTGCTAAGAGATCTCCATTTTTGTTGAATTATGCCCGGCTCAAAGTCTGTAGGGAAGGCAGCATCCATAGCCTCTGGTGGAAGTGAAATAGAAGAAGTAGAGTGGGAAGAAGCGAGACTAGAAAAATACACAGTACCACAGCTGAAGGGCTTCTGTGAAAAATGTGGAGTTCCCAACACTGGATCTAGAAACAAGGCTCCATACCAAAAGGCGCTGAGGGCCTGGATTGAGTCAAGAGCACCAGAGAATGGAGGGGAAATTGTACCCCCAGACCACATCCATGATGTTAGCGGAGTCCTGTCGCCAGAGAAGCTGGCAGACAGGGCAGCAGCCAGAGCCCATGAAGTGGAGATGGCCAAACTTAATGGACAGATGGAGCCACAAAGATTGACAATAGAAGAGAGAAAAATCCTGTTGGAACATGAAGTGAAATGAAGGAGTTGGAGCTGAAAGCGAAAAGTTTGGAAACAACTCCCTCTGGTGGCAGCACAATGCCGGTGCAGGTGGAGTCAAGGGTGTACATGCCTAAAGATGTGATAAAGGAATACTTTAAGGGGGATGACATAGGGCAGTGGTTCAGGGCCTATGAGGTAGCTATGTCCTCCCACCGGGTCCCTGAGAGAGATTGGGGAGCGGGGTTGTGGGGGCGGTTCCTTACTGAGGGGTGGGACACTCTGCTAGATCTACTCTCTGAAGTGTGCAATTCTTATTCCCACATGAAAGATGCCTTAATGACCAGGTTTGGGTTAATTTCTAAAATGTATAGACAGACGTTCAGGGGTTGTACTAAGATTCCTGGGGGTATGTATGTGGAGTATGTAACCTTTTTCTGCAGAGCACTGGATGGTTGGGTGAAGGGTAGCAAAGTGAATGATTTTCAAGGGCTTCTTGATTAAATGGCATGGGAACACGTGTCTAGTAATTGTTTTCCTGAGTTACGCCAGCACCTAATTAATAGCAAGCTGTCCAACCCTAGGAAGCTTGCTGAGGAGGCAGACCGCTGGCTCAGCACCAGGGTCCACAAGGGTTACGTGGGAGACTCAGCTAAGGGTGGGCAGGGTCCCCAGCAGAAGAGTTGGGGGACAGGGGTAAACAAAGAGGGTTCCAAAAAGGCCCCCAAAGTAATCCCCAAGGGAACCAAGGGAAAGGTTCTCAGCCTCCCCCACCCCAGAGACAGACCGGGGCCCGACAGGTAATCCTGTTCAAAGATTGCCCATCCAATGTTACAAGTGTGGTGACCTGGGTCATTTTGCCACTGAACCTAAGTCCCCAGTAAAGTGCACCAGGAGTGCCAGGGCTTGCAAATACCAATACTGCTAGTAGGCCTGCAGCGCTGGTTGCGCCACCCACAGAAGCAGCCTTTTAAAATGTGTCTAAGGTCTGCCATTGCAGAACCTACGTGCAGTCTGGTACTGTCATGCTGGCTGGGCAAGTGCAAACACTTGCCAGCCCCTAAACCTTCCCTTTACTTCATGTGAGTCGCCCCTATGGTAGGCCCTAGGCAGGGTGCATTGTAAGCATAAGCATAAGGTAGGACAAGCCCTGATGTGTGTGGCATGTCCTAATATTTAATTACAGCCATTTTCGTTTTTCACTATTGTAAGGCTACCTGTTCTCATAGGCCAGAATGGTCTGCTGGAATTATTACACCCTATAATCCCAGCAGGCTCAGGGAACATGGTAGAAGTTCAAGTTTAGTATGCCTGAACTCAGAATAATAAAATACTTCTTTTAGTAAAGTTCATTTTAATATGCTGTGTTTGCAAATGCTACTTTTAGAAAGTTAGCATTCGCTTGCCTCACCATTTCAGCCCACCTCTTCCAAGATGTGTATCTGCTGTCTGGGTTTTGTGATTGAGAGGGCTGGGGATGACAGGTGGTGAATGAGGGAATTACACCAGAGTGGGTGGTGGGAGTGCCCCTTGACTCTGAATAGGGCTGTGCTCTGCCACCACAATGCTGGCTCCGCCCCCTGGGGAGCGACTGATGACTCTGCCCAAAACCTGGCCCAGGAAGAGGGAGGACTGTCAACAGAGTGCTCCTGACTGAACCTGTCCTCACAATGCCGGCTCCACCTCCTGCGGAGCGTCTGCTCTCCTTGCCCCACATACTGAAAGAAGAAGCCAGGGGCTGCACAACAAAGTGCTCCAGAGCTGAATGGAACTATGCAAAGGCCCCCCTGGCCTGAGAAGACAAAAGAAACTGGGTATAAGAAGAGGAGCCCTGCTCCTAACAAATTAGGTCCTGCTTGTGAACCAAGACGACCCTGTGCCTGAGGAGAAGGAACCAAGGAAGCTGAAGGAGGAAGACTGTCCCTATCCTGGGGGACTGACCAACAGTGGGAACCTTGCTGCCCAAGGAGAGGAAGAAACTCTGCTGAAAGACTTTGTTTTGACTTATTTGCTACAAGACTTGTGATTCCAAGCTCATCTCCAAGGGTCTGGAAGTGAGCTGGCCCCCTGACCTGAGCCCCAGGAACATTGGGCTCTTCCCCCGCCTTCACTGAAGAGTTGCCGAATTGCCTGTGTCCCCGCCGCTGGAGCCATTGCTGAATGCGCCTCGAGGACCTGCCCTTTAACAAGCCTGTGCTGTGCCGCCTGACTCCGTGTGGGCCCGCTCCCCCTCGAGCGCATTGCCACTGCCTTCACGCCGCCCCGGGCCAGCCAGCTCGTACACTGCAAAGTACGGCCCGCACTCTCTAGCCCCTGAAGCCGCCCGCATCTAAGGATTACAAGTACGGCTCGTACTTGACACAAACGTGCGGTCCGCCGCTTCGGGACACGAAGGTACGCCCCATACGCCTGAAGCGTATCAGATTGCTCTGTGCCTACCGTATGTCGCATACGCTAAAGCGTACACAATCGCACCAGCCTGCAAGCGTCCCTCGAAGTACGTCTCGTACGCTAAAAGCGTTCATAACTGCACCAGCCTTTGCTCCTCAACCTTACGAGACGTACCGCCTGGTTCCTTCGGCAGTACGCCTCGCACCAGCCTGCAGCGTCCCCTGAGAAGATACGGTGCACCTGCCGCCTGAGTGCCCGCCAGCTCTTCCTTTGCCACCAGTACAGGGCGTACCTGTGCCGAATTGAGAGCCGCCCTGTGCATTTGAAACCGCACAGGCTGCTTCGTGCCGCCTTTCTACTTTGGGAGCACCTGAGCGCCACGAAGGATCGCCTGCGCCCCGGTCCCTCCTCTGCGCCCCCTCGAGGTCCCGCCTAGACGCCCCACACTGCGGCGCCTCCCTACTGCCGGATCTCCAAGGAAGGCCCCGCCGAGGGACGTCTTCTCTCTCCCTGCATCCTTTCTCAAAGAAACATGGTACATTTGTGCATCACTCCCCCAGGGGCCCGCAGGGGACCAGAGGGTCAGTTTTCATTTCTAACAAGCCTCCTGCCTGTCTATAAGTAGAGATCCCCCGTGAGGCAGAACTGCGCAAAAAACTATTTACAAGAGCAGTCCAATCTAAAAGAAAGTATTGTGGGCATTTTAAATAAAACCTGATTCATGATCCAAAGACACTTTTGACAGAAAACTCCTGTTCCAATTTAAAGAAAAGTATTGTGTGCATCCTAAACCCAATGTTATTTATGGTCTTGTGATAATCCTGCAAATCTACTATTTTTACATAAAGTACCAGTATTTTTATACAAACTACCGCCTGATGTCCATTTGTGGGGGGTCAGTATTTTTGCTGTGTAGGATCATAAATGCTTAACTAACTTAGCGCTCTGGAGATTAGCCTTGACTGCTCGCGCCACGCAACCTAGAGGGTGAGCAGGGGTTATTCTTAAGGGGTGATTCCCTTGCCCTGACTAGAGTAGAGGGTCCCTGTTTGTCACAAGTGCATACCTGTGCCAACCAGAGACCCCCAAATCTAACACTGAAGTACAGGACTTTGAAAAAAATATTTTTTTATGGGTTGTTATTTTCAATCCATTTTAGCACTGTTGATTGAGCATATGATGGTCCTTGTGCTTTTTGTAAGTGCTCTTTTTTTATTCTGGTTTGTTCTTTTTTACCCAGGTTCCCAGGAATATTGACCTGCCAAATTCAGTTCAGGTGCAAAAGGAGGAGCAGAAAAAGATTGATGAAGCTGGAACTCTCAATCCAGAAGAGACAGAGGAAAAAGAGAAACTACTTACGCAAGTAAGATGAAAATAAATAGTGCAATCATGCATTCATAATTGTATTTTGTTTTTATGGATTTCACCTCTCTTTCCTTCAACGTGACACAACATCTATATTTATGAAGTGGAAGTTAACGCTGAGGGGGTTATAAATGCTGTCTAATAGATGTTTATTTTTAGCCACCTCGTGGCCCTCAAAAATAGAGGCAAGGCTAAATTGAGCCGCGGGGATTGAAACTATTACCATATTGACATACACTGACTCCTGGAGTGGATGTATTAGTTCGCTGAGCCACCAAACCTCATATTGTATTCATGTGTGTCATCTGTTCAATGACTGCACGCCTCTGATAAAGACTTCTCAATGCAGATTTCTCACCTTGTGAATTTACCCCAGGCTGGATCTGGAAACTTCAAAGCAATTCCCTTGCACATCTACAGGTGAGTCATGCAACTACGCTGCCGGTCCAGGCCATTATAAGACCGTGACCTCTAATTGCTGATGTCAGTTCCTTTCTTTCCATGCTCTTCAATTGGGACCTGGATCCATTATAAGACTGCAACCGCTACATGCTGATGTCAGTTCCTTTCTTTACAATTATGGGGTGGGTGGAATTTGTGTACTCACGCAAAGCTCCGCAAAACGGTACAAAATCTCAGCGAGCACGCAAAAGTTCAGCGAACATGCGGCATTGCTTGTTCTGCCCGTTTGCAATGCTTTTTTCCTGTTGGCGAACACTGTTTGCGTGCTTGGGGAGAAATATCTTACAAACACGCATTTTGAAACGCACGAACAAGCAAAAAATTCCACGGATTGCGGAATTTCTGGCAATTCCGCGTTCTCCGCAGAACGTGAAATTACCCAAATTCCGCAAATTCCGTGAGGGAACAGAATTTACCACCCAGGCCTACTTTCCATGCTCTTCGATGTGGAGCTGGAGCTAGCAGTCCTGTCTCCTAACAGAAATTTCCTGCAGAAAAACTTGTTTGTGCCACTAAACTATTTTAGGGTGCAATTATGGGCCCTAAAACTACAGCATTCAAGCCCAGTTTTGATTGTGAATGACAAATGTCTATGAGAGACATACACAAAGTCTGCCTGTGGTGCCTCAGTACCATGGGCACTACAAAGTATTGTTTGTGATGGGAAAAGGTAATTCTCAACTATGCTGACAAACTCGCTGTTGCCGAGCTCTAAAGGAAGTCACAAAAGCAGTCTCAAACCCAGGCAAAGGCATAGTCGGGCTCCCTCTCCTGCAGCTGAACCTAAGATCGCTATATATCAAGATCGTGGATGTTGGAATTGGAGGTCCCTGTTGCTTACCACCGCAACCAAATGCTGGAGGCGTGCGTCCCCCACCCCTCACTTCAACCCTAGGCTAAGTAAGGACTGTAAGTAAGTTAGGGAAGAGGGGTTGGCCTAACGGCTAAGGCGCTCGACCTCGGACCTGGGGATCTGGGTTCGAGTCTCGGTAACGACGCCAAAACCCCCCTGTGATTCTGGGCAAATCACTTAATCTCCCCGTGCCTAAAATGAAAAAGAAAAAAAAAATGTGTCCTCATGTAACGTAACTGGTGCTATGTAAAGCGCTCTGATAACTGATTCGGTTTGGTTCTAGTTCGCGCTATATAAAACTGCAAAAAAAAAACAAAAAAAAAAGGACACCATCTGAGAAAGCCCTGCTCACCCCTCACCCCCTTAGTAGCTTGGCACGAGCAGCCAGACTTATTTCCAAGGCACTAGTGTTCAGTATGTGCAACCACGCTCACAGTAACCCGATGATGTCATCACAAATAGACTCCACACGAGTGTTGATCAAAATTAGTATAATCTTTATATAAGCAATTATACGATATGACCAAATGATACAAAATCAACATATAAGAATGGGTAGTATTCTTTCCGGTGGGTTGGTATGTTCTGATCCCAACCACCACTTCTAACCAACAGTTAAGCTCACTTCTAACCGTTTCCCAAAAGGTTAGGCAAGTCATATTGCTAGAATCACACACATTGCAAAAGTAAACAATACTGCAATGCGTAACGATATTCTCTTATACTGTGCAACAGAGAAACAATGCCATACGTAGCGCCACAGTCATGTACTTGCAATTGAAGGAATAATGCAATGCGTATCACCACCAGCATGCCATGTACTAGGTAGAAACAAATCAATGCGTCACGCTACAATCCTGTGCAATAAATAAATAATACACTGTGTCACGTTATACTCAGATACTGTACACTGAAGAAATAATGCAATGCGCCACGTTACAATTAGGTAATATGCAATGGTGAAATAACCCAGCTCGTAGCGCACCAAGCATAAAGTTTGTCAGGCACAAATGAGGTCAGGCGTCATACAACAGTTTGTTCGCAGCAATAATGCAAAGTATAATACAACAGTTTTACCTTCTCCGTTAACAGTGCCCCCGTTATGGATCAAATGATGACACAAAAAGTACTGCTTCCCACTCCGGCCCCAGTACTGCCCCGTCTTAGGTCAGCACGGGCCGGGATCCGAGCCGAAGCAATAGCTTGCGCAGCTGACTGAAGCGGGAGGCCAAGAGAGTGTCCCTCCGGCCCGCACCCCACCCCAGGTGTTGATTCACGTTACCTGGGGAGCAGGGGTGCGATCCCACTCTCCTCCCCGACGTCTGCGACTTGGGCCTTGATTCAGAACTCCGTCACAAGTTGCGGCAGACTCGGGCCGGCAGCTCAGCTCTACCGTGGCTGCTGGTCCTGGCCACTGCTGATCGACTCCTGGGGCCCCAATGACTTGGCCCTCAGTCCGGTGGTCTCAGTCCTCACCAAGAGCCGCCCTCAGCACTGTGGAGACTTTACTTCAATTCGTTGCACACCCAACGCCGGAACTTCTCACCAGCACCTCTGGTTGCACTTCGACATGCACACCGCGCATCTGAGACTCGCCTCTTCTCTGGTGCTCACGACGATCCGGCGCTCTTCACCAACGCTCCGCTTGCACCTCAACAAGCACCCTGCACGTTCGAGCCTCTTCTCCTCTCCTGGTGCACATGATGTCCAGGCGCTCTTCACCAACCCCCTGGCTGCACCACGACACACACTCTTGCGTGTTCGAGTCTCAATTCTTCTCCCGGTGCACGCGATGTCCAGGCGCTCTTCACTAACGCCCTGGCTGTACCACGACACATACTCTTGCACGTTGGAGACTGACTTCTTCTTTTGGTGCCTACGAGGCCCCCGGCGCTCTTCACCAACACCCGGGAAGCATCACAACACACACACTGTGCGTCCGAGTCTCGTTTCTTCCTTTGGTGCACACGAGGACCAGACACTCTTCACCAACATCCTGGCTCCACCACGACACACACAATGCTCATCCTAGTTCCACTTGGACCTCCAGGTGCCCAAGATCACAGGGCAGAACTAGCAAAGGTCTTTGGCTAGACAGAGCACACGCACCCACGGCGTATCTGAGAGTCTTCTCTGGAAACTTTTATATTCCTGTGTTTCCAAAACAGGGAGCCAGCTCACCTCGGGCCCTTGGGGTTTCAAGACACAGCACAAAGCGCAGTCTTCTTCAAGCAGGGGGACCCAGCGCCTCCAAGCACAGTCCAAACAGCCTCTTCCTTAGTTAGAACAGCAAACTGCAGACCAGCCCCAGATCACGAAGTAAGGATTGGTCTATCCACAGCAGTCTCTTCAGTTGCTCCTTCTTTTGCAGAGGTTCCTCTTGACCACAGAATGGGTCCAAGCCTTTTGAGTCTCAATTCATATCTGTTTCATTTCCAACGTTAAGGGGCTTCAGCTCTCATAGTTATACCCCTTAATGACTTTGATGTTGGTATGTGCTCAGGGGTCCCTGACCCCTCCCTAAATCAGTGCTGGGTGTCTCCCTCCCAGTGTCACCTCTCTCCCTTTGATACTGGGGATCTGGATCCTTAATCACTCAGCATGAGGTGGGTCTATTGGTTTATAGCACCAGCCCATGCCTTTTCACCTCCTGGGCTTCTCCTCCCCCTGCTCTCCAGATTCAGGACAGCCTGGTGCCATCTCAACCCCTCCCTGGGTCAAGACCTCTCCCAGCTCCTCTCACCTTTCAGTTCCAGACAGACAATCCACATTTCAGAGACATACAGAAATGCTCAGAGCACAAAACTCAGCCGCTTTCTAAAAGAGTGGTTTATGAACACACAGTGACAAAACCACCTTCACAGAAAGATACATTATGACACTGTGAGTCCATACATACCAAACTTCCCCTCTCCATTATAAACTGATAGGAAACTAGGCTAACAAACGCAACATCCAGCCTCCCCATTCTGTCCTATGGGCAGAATGGCCTTTCAGCAGTGAAAAACGAAATAAAGAGTTTTTCACTGTCAGAACATAACACACATCTCAGTTGATGTTCTGCCTTTTACCTACACTGCACCCTGCCCAGGGATTACCCAGTACCTACCACAGGTGTGCCCCATGTGTATGTAAAATGGAAAGTCAGGACTGACAAGTGGATGCACTTGTCAGGGCTACATGCTAACTTAGCATTCTACCCACAGGCCCTACACTGAAGGCCTGCGTTCCCTTCTCTGCGCAACCTTGCATTACTATCCCTTGCACAGACTGTGCACATCACTAGGGATTTCATTAGTAAGGCAACATACCAATCATGGCCAACCAATCACCATTACATTTTACATAGTGAACTCCTGTACTTTGACACTGATCAGCAGTGGCAAAGTACCCAAAGCATATAAATCGGCATCTCTAGGTCAGGAAAATGGTCTAGGGGGGAAGCAAAAAGTTTAGGGAACTTTAACCAAAAAGGCCAATTCCTACAGTGGAGTTCAGGTAAGTTAAAGAAACACAAAAATCATAAGAAGTGTACACATGATGTCCCGGTGTTCCCATCATTTGGAGTTGCACAACACCCTGGGTACTTCGAGGCCTTTACAGTGCAAACTTCTCAAGAGCTTCCACTCAACCTTGCTCCTCCTCAGCGGACAGCCACAGCAGAGCAGACAAGATAACCTGTCTAAAGGAGGCAGTAGCAATCATCTTTAGTATCCCGTCCGATCCGTTTAGAGAGCCTCTGAGTCCATAGATTTCTAGGTGGCAGCCTGTTGAAGGCTCATTATCGGATCTGTACCCAACACTGACTACATGAGACCTGCCTGAAAGCATGATGCCACATCTGACACCAAGATCGATGCCACAGACTAGACCCTCCATTCTGACATCGGACCATGATCCAATCTTTCAGTCAGATATGGAAGCTTAATCGCCACCATGCTATTTCACCTTTTCGGATGTGGATCAGCAGTTTTATGATCAGGATTCTGAAGAAGAGATGTTTTATTATGAAGCAAATGTGTATGAAGACCTACAAGATACCAGTGGGATAGTTACCTCCTCTGATGTAGCCTTAAATTCGTGTAACCTGGGGCCACTGAAGAATCCATCTCATTTGCGACAGTCATTAGAAAGTTCCCAACCTTAACCTACCCAAGCAAGTAGTAAGGCTCAATGTGCTCGTAGAGGTTCTTAACCTACCAGCAGCATATACTCAGGAACCTCTGCTTTCCTTCAATTAAGCCTTGGTAGATGTGCTGGTGGGCACATGAGAGAAACCAGGATCTTGCCCATCAGAGAACAGACAAGTGGCAAAATGACACAGTCCAGCTCCAGGGGACCCAGACTTCAGTGGCGGCTTCTCTGCTAAGGCAGAGGAGCGTGTCCCTACTGCCTTCAAGCAGAAAAAAAGGAAAAAATAAAATGATAATTACAATGTTATTATCATTTTATTTTGTCAACCTGCGGCGGCAGCTTGCATGAGGGGTCGGGGCTGAAGAGCAGGGGAGGAGTAATGCAACCCTCCTAAGTGCGCAATGACTGTTTGGCCGGCCCTCTCAGGCTGCCCAAACCAATTATGCACACTTTCCCCGTTTTCCATGCAGGCTGCATTACAGCCTTCATGGAGAACATGCCCACCCCTCCAGCCCCTTGGCTGAGCATTGTCATTGCACTCGGACCAATCACAATGCTGCATTGCAATATTATGATCGGTCAGGGGAGCCTGTGTGCTGGGTGCTTCCTGTTCCAGCAGTCGACGAGAGCAGGAGCAGAGATGTGGGAAGGTAAGTGTCTTTTTTTTTTTTAATTGTGACGTGCGTGCCTCCTATCCCCCATGCTTCCCCCGCTACCCGCATCCATGCCAGCCCCCACTGCCAGACTTCTGCATGCAACACCCCACATCCAGAGAGCTTGTTGTATTAGGCATCCTCTAGCTGCCAGAACCCTAACTCTTTCTCTACAACTCCACATAAAAGGAAATCCAAATGCATGGAGAAATTTGTGAAACACTTTTTTTACTGTGCAAGTCTTGCCCTGCGATCTGTCAAACTTTGTGCCTCCTAGGACAGGATTCTCACACCTTGTGGGATAGAGTAGCAGTGGATGTCCGCAAGGATGTCAGATACACCCTACAATGCCTGATCCTTAATGGCCAAGGTGCTGAAAAACATATTCTGTCTTGGACACAACTGTCTGCCTGGGTAGGGAAGTCAGCACCAGAATGGCCATGCCTGGGTTCTTCCCACTGGCTTCTCTTTGGTATCTCTTTGTTCTATGGCTCAAAACCGTTTGGGGTGAAGGCTGATTCAGCCCTAGAGAAATTCAAAGAAAGCAAAGCCACAGCCAGCTCCTTCAACAACAGCGCCTCTTTCAAGGCTTCAGTAGGTGATATCTGCAGAGGCAGGAACTTCATGGGCCTTAGCAATAACAGGCCCCCTGGTCCTTTCAAGGGCGAGGCCGGGGAACCAGTCAACAACTTTCAGGCTAACAGGGGCAACAATTTACCCAGACCACAACCCCTCCCCGCAACTGCAACTGTAACACACACACAATCACCTGGTAGGAGGTCAGGCCACCCTCCATCCCCCCGCATGGAGAAGCATCCCATCAGACAAATTGGTGCTTCTGACCGTAGAGCGCGGCTACTCTTTATCCTTTCTATACTGCACTGCAACACCTTCAAAAGGACCACTTGTCTATACTCTGCAAAGCAGCTCAAGCTCTTTTGGCCAAGGGAGCAATAGAGAGAATGCGGCATCAGAGACTGGAAATGCCTATTATTCCCATTATTTTCAGGTGTCTAAAAAGGGCAGAGGCCTGTGCCTAACCCTAGATCTCCACCCTCTGAAGCCCTCTTCCTCTGGAAGGACAAGTTCAGAGTGCTTACCCTGGCCCACTTTCTGTCTGCCATGGACGCGAAAGACTAGATGATGGCGCTAAATTTGCAGAATGCCTATTTTTACATCCTTGTCCTTCAATCCCACATGTGTTACATGCGGTCTCAGGTAGGCCAAGAGCACTTTCGATTCATCTTGCTCCCCTTTTACCTTACCAATGCACATTGGGTGTTCACAAAAGTGATGGTGGTTGAAACCCACCAGCGAAGGTTGGGAATTCAAATATTCTCATACCTCGGCTGTCTACTGAAGACGAGCTTACCTCAAACATTCGTACACCACAATCAGACGATGGCCAACCTGTTAACATTGTTGGGTTTCTCCATCAATGTTCCTAGTCACACCTCCTTTCACAGCAACTCCCCTTCCTGCATACAGTGCTTTTTCAAGCTATCCCTCCACCTCAAAGAGCCCATGATATTCAGGCTTTGATTCCAATGTTTGAATCCTTGACCTGGGTCTCAATGAGAGCAGCTTTGAGACTTCTGGCCTTCTTGGCTCCCTGCATGCTGCTGTTGGTTCACAGCAGGTGGCACATGCACGATTTGTTCAAGTAGAAACCCTTCCTTCTAGGCAGGGTAAGGGGATCACACTTCTAAAATAATCCCTGCTCACCCCCTTGGTACCTTGGCACGAGGAGTCAGGCTTATCCCAGAGGCAATGTGTAAAGCATTTCCACATAACACACTGTAATACATTGAAAACACTACAAAAGGACTCCACAACTGTTTTAGAAAAATAGCCAGTATTTATTTGTGTAAAACAAGACCAAAATGATAAAAATCCAACATACTGTAGTAAATTTATGTATTTTTGCAATAATAAACTGGGAAGACAGTTCCTTGAAGTCGATAGCTCCATCCGGTGGTATCACGGCGTCGTGAGCAAACAAATCCAACCGTACAGGCCAACAACAAGGTCACGGGCAAGATACTGTGTCAGGAAGACCAGCCAACAGTACCTTGAAAATGCAGGGCATCGTGGACCTTGCAATGTGTTCTGAAGAGGCGGTGTCGCCAGCAGATGTCAGTTCCGGGGGTCGGTGCAGGAGTGGTCGGGCCCTTGAAGTCATACGTGTTACAGATCGAACTCTGTGAAGGTGAAGTCAGCAGCGCTGGTGTCAGCAGGCATCAGGACTGCAGTGCTTCATGCGATTGCCTCAGGTCGCTGTGCAGACTACGGCTGCAGTCCGAGGTGGAGCCGTGCTCCTTGTGGTGCTGACAGGTCGCAGTGCAAGTTTTTGATGTTGTGATTGCTGAACCGCTGACGTCGGTAGACCCTAGGCTGCGGTGCGAAGTAAGGCAGTGCGGTGTGCGGTGCCCACAGATCACGGCACAGGCAGCGGTGTCAGTTGGCGATGTGTTGACGATGGCCACGGTGCAGCCAGCGGCATCGATGTCAGCTTGGAGCAGCAGTAGCGGCAAAACCAGGGTGGCAATGTGAAGCGAGGCTGTGCGGCATGCGGAGCCCACAGGTCACGGTGCGTGCAGGGGCTCGGTTACGGCATTGGATAGCATCGGAGAGACCAGGTTTGCTGTGCGAAGTGTGGTGCTGCTTGTTATGGTGCCAACAGGTCACCAAACCGGCAGCAGTGTGGTTGTCGGCGTTGGGTTGATTTTTCCTCTTTGGCAGCTGTAAGATGCAGTTTCAGATGCAGGTACCCAGAGGATGGTGAAATCATGTGCCTGAGACTTCCATCATGAAGCAAGGTCTTCTTCAAGCCTTTAGAGAAAATTAAGCAGCAGGATTCAAGAAAGTCCAGCCCAGTCCTTTCACTACCTAAGACAGAAGCAGCAACTGCAGACCAACCCAAAAGCAACAAACAGCAAAGGGGCAGTATTCCTCCTGGCAGATGATCCAGCTCTTCTTCTTGGCAGGGTCCTTAGTCCACGATTGTTCTGAAGTTATGGGGGAAAGGCCCCAATATTTATACAACGTTTCTCTTTGACGTCTTTGGCAGTATTCTCTTGCTCAGTAAAAACCAGTTCTGTCCTACCTGGTCCTGCTACACTACAGGAGGTGGAGACAGCATTAGTCACAGCAGCCACTGCCTATTCAGGTGCCGGTGACAAGTCTTCCCACCACTCTAGCCCTGGATGGCCCATCAGCATATGCAGGGCACACCTCTGCTCCCTTTGTATGGGCTTCTGAGTTGAATGCACAAGCAGCCCGTCAGCCTAAACACAAATAGTGAATCTACAAGCAGGCAGAGAAACATTAGGATGGTTAAGCAAGAAAAGACCCACTTTCTAAAAGTGGCATTTTCCCACACACATTTTAGACACCATCTTTCCTAAAACATATTTTATTACATTCTGAGCTCAGGGAGCCTAAACTCCAAATCTCTAGCTGTTCCCAATTGAAAGTGGCACTTGTAAGATGTTACAAGGCATCTCCAATGGTAGCCTTTGGAAGAGATAGCCTTTCAATAGTGAAAGACGAATTGCACATTATTTGACTATCAGGACAAGTAAAACTTACCACAACATGTCCTACCTTTCACATACACACACACACTGCACCCTGCTCACGCAGGTACCTTGGGCCTCCCTTAGGAGTGCCTCACATGTAGGAAAAGGGAAGGTAAGGGCCTGGCAAGTGGCTACATTTGCCAGGTCAACATGGTAGTTAAAAACTGTGCGAGCAGACACTGCAGTGGCAGGTCTGAGACACATGTGAAAGACTACTTGTGTGGGTGGCCCAATCACTGCTGCAGGCCCACTAATAGCATTTGATTTACAGGCTCTGGCCCCACCTGTGCACAATACTAGGGACTTACTTGTAAATATGCCAATCAGGGCCGTATTGGCCGTAGAGGAGACCGGATGTTTCCCCGGTGGGCTGCTTGGGTGGGGGCTGGTTTTGGACCCCTGGGGAGCCGTTTTTGTTACTGGGGGCCAGTTTACAGCATAGCTGTAATACTGGTCCCTTGTAACAAAATCAACTGCAGTGTTTTCCATTCACACCCCCACAGCCCCCCCACCAGCGGCCGGCCCAACTCAATTGCCAGGGTCGGTTTGCGTCCCCAGTCCGGCCCTGATTCCAATCATGGATACACCAATCGAACACAATTTACACGGAGAGCAGGTGTACTTTAGCAACGATTGGCAATAGTGAAGTGCGCAGAGTCTTAAAGCCAATGAAAAATGGGTCAAAAACACAAGGTCAAAAAGCAAACAGTCTGGGGATAAACCTGCCATAAATGTCAGGCATAACAGATCTGAAGTCCCAGTGGGCTCAACACCAAGGCAACCTCTCGGACTATATCAAGTTGTAGAATGAGACTGCATGAGATCTGCAGTGGGTTCTGCTTGACCACAACTGGATCAGTGGCAGACCCCTCACTCTGCCCTACCGAGCGCTAATGATTGTGAAGGATGTGTCGTTGCTGGGTTCAGGAGCTCATCCAGGAGAGAAGATCTCTTTTCTCTGTTGGGTGCTGGCCTCCAAATCATCTTGCTGTATTTGCAAGTGATTAACTTGGCACTGAAGAGGTTACTCGCGACCATCAAAGGGTAACCGAGTACAAGTGCTCAGAGCACAGCCACCATGTTGTTTTGCGACAAACAAGGTGGTGTGGGATTGTGGGTCTTGTGCGAAGAGGCTCAGCGGCTTTTGAAGTGGCTGACCGCTCAGGGCATCTCCATCATCGCCCAACACCTGGCAGGATCTTTAAACATCAGGGCGGACAAACTCAGCCGCCAGTGCCTAGCTGATCCCAAATGGCAGTGGAACAGGGCATCTTCCCCCAGCTTCAATCTAGTTACCACCGCAGGCAACACCCAGTGTCCAAACTTTTTCTCATTTGAGATTTCAAGGCAGACCTCCCTAGAAGATTCCTTCCGTCTGCATTGGGGATCGGGACTCCTGTACACTTTTCTGCTCTTACCCAGGGTGCTGATTAAGATCAGGAAAGACTGGGCACAAATCATACTTGTGAGAAAGTCATTCTTTTTGTCCTGTTCACCCCCATGATTTGAGGGATACTAGTGGTAACTGACTCCAACTGTTCCCTGGCCTATGCTAACCAGGCCCAGGGCAAGTGCTCTTATGTAAAAGGTATATGGTAATTAGGTATAATTACAATTGGCAGTGAAAGACCCCTTTAAGTCCCTCGTATATTATATGGCATGAGGGATTCAAACTACCTATAATTCGCTAGTATATAATAGGGCAGACGGATTTAGAGGCCCAGTAGATTTCCTGCTTGGGAGTGTACACCACTGTGTTGCCTGCTGTCATTTTTAAAGGCAGCCCTGCTTCTTGGACTGTCTTTAAAAAGTAAATTATATGGAAATTTGACTGTGGAATTAAAGGTACTTTCAAAGTGGTAATCTACCTTATTTTTACATATAAGTCTCCACCAAGTCTCCCTTGGGTGCCCCAAGCGTGCTGTGCCATGTAACTATAAGCATTGTAGATTATTAGCTCCATAGGCTAACGCTGGAATCTGTTATTTAGGTATAAATATTGCTAGGAAGGGGTTACAAATATCACTCAAGGACTTACATGATTGGCAGTGATAAATCCAATAACTTGCCTCTGTGGAATTTTTCATAACTCGCCAAAACCCAGCCTTCTAGCAGCTGTTCCTGGTTGGTCAGCCATAACAGGCTTAGACAAGCTGCTTTGATGAGATGATAAGTGGCCTGCTTAGAGCAGAGGTTTTTTCTGGTGGCCCTCAGCAGCTGCAAAGAACAGGCCAAGTCGGGGCCGAGTAAATCAAACTGGGGTTCAGATAGAGAAGGACATTAGGGAATACAACCTGAACGTTTCTCCTGCTGAATTTATTTTAACTGCTTTCATTTGTGGGAACTTTAAACGGTGGGAATTGTGTTCACTGTGGGGGCATTTCTAAATTGTTTTCATTTTGGCACTTTGCACTCCCGATCCCCGTTCTTGGGCACAGTTGGGGACTTCAACTTCCGGACCAGTTAGCGGTCTAGCGGTTTCCTCATGCTGGCCTATATAGCACGCATGCTGACGCTTGCGCGCAGCACACACTTGCTGCTAGCGCACCGAAGTCGCGCTAAAGGCAAGCCCGACAGCGCCCGTCCGCGCTCTGGCTGGGTGCAGGGCCCGTCCCCCTGGCTGTTTTTCCCCTAATATCTTGCACTATACAAGTAAGGAATTGTTTAAATTGAACCCTGGAGAAAGGCTTCCTCATTGTCCCAGGTTGTCCATAGATAATATTAATGACAACACTAAGGGCTCTTTGTGTCCCTGCTGTCGGACACCTTACCCGGTTATTTTGCCGGAACACTACACTGAAAAATACGATGGATCATGTCAACGGGGCTCCTTTGAAATGCATTTTATTTAATGCTAGATCATTAGTAAAGCAAAGCCTGGAATGTGCCCTCTTACTGGAGGATAACAATGTAAAACTGGCATTCGTCACTGAGGCATAGACCGATAGTACTTCTGGCCCTGATCTGGTTAAGGCAACACCTCCAGGTTTTCATTGCTATACACTTGACCGGCCACTAAAAAAGGGGGAGAGCTTGCTATTATTTATCATGAGTTTTTGTCCCAGTCTCTAATCCGACGTGTGTTTTTAATATATACTCTGCAGACTACAAATCCTTCAAAGGCACATTATTATACCGGCCACCTGGTTCTAAAAGTGGATTCTTAGACTCCCTGAGTTCGCTGCTAGAAGAAAGGCTGTGTTTAGAGTCCTTCTCGATGTTGGGAGACTTCAACTTCCATCTTGAAATTTTTAGTGATCTTGACATGACTAGGATGGAACAAATCATGGGCGTAGGAGGCCTTAACAACTGGTGACGTCTCCTACACATGAAAAAGATCCTACCCTGGATGGTATATATTCCAGCAATAAAGACTTAGCTGGCATCTCAGTCCTCCCGATCTTGTGGCCTGATCATTGTTCAATCAAGTTTGAACTGAACAGCTTTCTGGCTAACTCTTCTGGCCTGACACAGACTCAGGACATCGTACCTAGAGCGTGGGGCACATTGGATGTTAAGAGTCTTCAAAACTCTCTCAAAAATTCAATGTATCAGCTCCAGTTTAATGTTGAGGAGGCAACGGCTCTTCAAAATAAATGGATACCTAAGCACGCTTCTCCCACTGCTCCCTGGTATTCAGAAGAGCTTAGGGCCAAGAAATTAGTCTGTAAGCACTCCGAAAGGAGATGGCGTAAACATTATGCAGAATCTGACAAGGAAAAGTATACATCTTGCATTTCTAACTATAAACAATCACTTTCAGAAGCTAAAAAAGAGTATTTCTCTCTGCAAATAAGTAAGGCGGCATCCAATTCAATTCAAAAGAACTTTTTAAAACTATTACCAGATTATTGAGTCCTAACACTCCTAGGAAACAGGGTAACCCAGAATTCTGCAATAAAATTGCAGAATTTTTTAGACTGAAAATAGAAACCATATTTTCCTCTTTTACTGGTTTGATCAATAAGAATCAGACCAATTCCAATATAAAGGAAGCCGATAGAATGTGCCCATCTGTGGTGCCACTCGACCACTTCACCTCCTTGGAGTGGTTAGACACAATCAAACTGCGGAATCGGATTAAATCTGGTGCTCCCAGTGACCCCTGTCCAGTTTGGATCATTAAGCAAATCCCTGACATAATTGGAACTGCACTTGCACCTTTGCTTAATGCAGTTCTGTCGTCTGGAATTTTTCCTAAAATATGGAAAAAAGCTTCCATTTTGCCATTACTGAAGAAACAGTCACTAGACCCCAAGGATCCCAACAACTATAGACCGATTTCTAGGCTCCCACTGCCAGCCAAGTTACTGGAAAAATAAATGAATAGCCAACTCAGTGACTTTCTTTCTCTTAACAACTCTCTGGACCCATCGCAATATGGGTTCAGAGCTTTTCACAGCACTGAGCTGGCCTTGCTAAAATCTACGGAGGAAATCAGAGAGGCTGTGGATAGGGGAGGAAATGCTATACTAATCTTATTGGACATATCCACGGCCTTTGACACAGTTAATCATAAGGTATTGTTGAATCGACTATCTGAAATAGGTGTAAAGGGTTCAGCTTGGAGGTTGTTACTATCGTTCCTGTCGGATAGGTCACAGACTGTAGACCTAGATGGTAACATCTCAGAACCTTTTTCACTTCCGTGCGGGGTGCCACAGGACTCGGCTCTTAGCCCTACGCTTTTTAACATCTATGTGGCACCTCTGGCTAGAATCATTAGGTCATTTGGTTTCCAGCTCATCTCCTACGCTGACGACACACAAATTGTGTTGTCGCTGATGGAGGGAGCGGAAAAGGAGGCAGGCGATCGCTTGCATGACTATATGAGTTCCATCTCAGCCTGGATTTCCTCCAATTGTCTAAAACTTAATTCGGCTAAGACTAAGGTTTTAAAATTTGGCAATAATCCACGGGTGTGGACGCCAGAGTGGTGGCCGGAGGATCTGGGCTTGTGTCCAGTACCTTCAGGAAAAGCCAAGAATCTCAGTTTCATGGTGGATAATAAACTTACCAAGGGGGACCAAGTGAGTATGGTGACTTCAGCAGTTTCATGGTCCTTAGAATAATCAAGAAAATTAAGTTCTTCCTGTCTGAGAGCAACCTGAGGACTGTGGTGACATAATGTTGCGCCTGGACTATTGCAACAGTCTATATCTCACTGTTCAAAAACAACACATGAACAAGTTGCAATTGGTCCCGAACGTGGCAGCTAAAATGCTGACCGGAACACCCAGGTTTGCTTCTATCAAAGGAGAACTTAAGAAATTGCACTGGCTTCCAGTACAACTAAGATTGCGCTTTAAAGCACTTTGTATTGTCTTTAAGGCTGTCAATGGGACAGGTCCTGAGTTTCTCAAATGTGAACTTTCGTGGTACGCCCCAGGCAGAACACTACGTTCAACTGGTTCCAACTAGTGCATACTCCCCCTTTTAAAAGAACTAATTGGGGAGGCAGAGGTTTTGTGCATTGCGCCTCAAAAGCGTGGAATGAACTTCCGCTCCAACTCAGAAATGCCCCAGATTTCATCTCCTTTCGTAAGGGTTTGAAGGAATGGTTTTTCTCTCACTACTAGGCCTTATGCTTCTCAGGTAACCAGTACTTAGCGCCAGGACACCCTAGGGTAACCGTGCACTGTATAAGTATAAATAACATAACATAACATAACATGCCTTCCAGGCCTACTTCCTCTTCCTGTACCCCAAGCAAGATGGCGGGCCCTGGGTTGGAATTTGCAGAAGGTCTGGAGGGGGAGTATTAATGAAAGTGAGCCCCACCAGTAGGTTGGTTTAGCCAGCTTTTACTTCAGAGGAGAGAATATCTTGAATTTTTAAGTGCATTGCTTTGTGGGACAAGAATATGCCACACTTCAGAGGAAGCTGTCATGCTTTTGGGTGGCACTCTGCACTTCATTGGACAGGAGTGCCCCCCTGTTTCTTGACCCAGATCATTGAATACATATGTGAGAGCAGCATAGCAACTCAGATTTGCTGCCTGAAACTATCAGAAGGACTGCCCAGCTGGAACACTGGCCTGCAGCACACAAGGTTGCTCCCTGAAGGACTGCTTCTGTTGCACACTTTGAACCACAACCCTGAGGATTTTGCCTTGCTTCAAAAAGGATTAAGGAGTGGACTCCTTGAAATCAACAGGTTGACGAAGTTTGCACCATTTTCCTCAAGAAGTCCCCAGCCATTGACTGCATCCAGTACACTTTTAAAGGTTTGGCCAGGTGCATTATGAGAATTGCAGTCCAAATCTTCCAATGATCTCAGAGCTTCTAGATCATTGGATTTGTGTTTTGGACATGTTGCACACTCGAGAGCATAGGTACTCACAAACTTTCTGTCCGGGGCCAAAATTACAGTGTGGTTTGTGGGCGAGGGCCCCACTGGTAGGGGTGGGGTCAGTGGAGGGGCGGGGCAGGAGTAAAAAAAAAAAACATGTTTCAAAACATTAGACAATGCGACAATGCTGTATTTCAAAAGCAGATGTAACTACAAAGAGCACATTTTAATAATACATGTTTATTAGCAGACAGTAGCAATCTTAAGAGGCATTGCATAGTTTCATACACACTTTGACCCCAATTCCATCACAGTCTATTTCTCTGTCAGTAAGTCTCTCTCTCTCAGTCAGTCAGTCAGTCTCTCAGTTAGTCAGTCTCTCTCTCTGTTTGTCAGTCTCTGTCAGTCTCTCTCTTACAGTCTCTCTGTCAGTCAGTCTCTCTCTCTCTGTCAGTCTCTCCCAGTCCGTCTCTCTCTCTCTCCCAGTCAGTCTCTCTCTCAGTCTCTCTATGTCAGTCAGTCTCTCTGTCAGTCAGTCTCTTTCTCTCAGTCAGTCAGTCTCTCTCTGTCAGTCAGACAGCCAGTCTCTCTCTGTCAGTCTCTCAGGATGTCTCTCGGTCAGTCAGTCTTTCTCTCTCAGTCAGCCTCTCTCTCTCAGCCAGTCAGTCTCATTCTCTCAGCCAGTCTCTCTCTCTCTGAGTGAGTCTCTCTCTTTGTCAGTCAGTCTCTCTCTCTGTCCGTCTGTCTCTCTCTTAGTAAGTCTCCCTCTGTCAGTCTCTCTCCCTTGGTCAGTCAGTCTCTCTCTCTAACAGTCAGTCTCTCTCTCTCAGTCAGTCAGTCTCCCTCTGTCTCTCTCTCTCTGTCAGTCAGTCTCACTCTCCTAGTCTCTCTCTCTCTCTGTCAGTCAGCTTCTCTCAGCCTCTCTCTCTGTGAGTCAGTATCTTAGACAGTCTCTCTCTGAGTCAGTCTCTCTGTGTCAGTCTCTGCCAGTCTCAGTCAGTCTCTCTCTGAGTCAGTCTCTCTCTGTTAGTCAGTCTCTCTCTTAGTCAGTCTCTGTCAGTCAGTCTCTATTTCTGTCAGGCTCTCTCTCTCTTTTAGTCTCTCTCTGTGTCAGTCAGCCTCTTTCTCTCTCTCTCTCTCTCTCTCTCTCTCTCTCTGTCAGTCTCTCTCTCTCAGTCAGCCAGTCTCTCTGTCAGACAGTCTCTATCTCCCTCAGTCAGTCTCTCTCTCAGAAAGTCTCTGTCAGTCAGTCTCTCTCCTTCTCTCAGTCAGTCATTTAGTCTCTTTCTCTCAGTCAGTCAGTCAATCTCTCTCAGTCAGTCAGTCTCTCTCAGTCAGTCTCTCTCTCTGTCAGTAAGTCTCTCTTAGTCAGTTTCTCTCTCAGCCAGTCTCTCTCTCTTTCTTTCTCTCTCTCTTGGTCAGTCTCTCTCTTTCAACCAGTCTCTCTCTCCCAGTCAGCCAGTCTCTCTCTGTCTCTCTCTCTCTGTCAGTCAGTCTCTCTCTTTGTCAGTCAGTCTCTCTCTTTCAGTCAGTCTCTCTGTCAGTCTCTCAGTCAGTCAGTCTCTCTCTTTGTCTGTCAGTCTCTCTCTTTGTCAGTCAGTCTCCCTCTTAGTCAGTCTCTCTCTCTCAGTCAGTCAGTCACTCAGTCATTTAGTCTCTCTCTTTCTCTCTCTCTGTCAGTCAGTCAGTCTCTGTCAGTCTCTCTCTGCCATTCTCAGTCAGTCTGTCTCTCTCTCTGAGTCAGTCTCTCTCTCTGAGTCAGTCTCTCTCTCTCTGAGTCAGTCTCTCTGTCAGTCTCACTCTCCCAGTCAGTCACTCTCTCACTCTCTCTCTCTCTCTCTACCAGTCAGCCTCTCTCTAAGCCAGTCTCTCTCTCTAAGCCAGTCTCTCTCTCTCTCAGTCTGTCTCTCTCTGCCAGTCAGTCTCTCTCTTTCAGTCAGTCAGTCTCTCTGTCAGTCTCTCTTTCAGTCAGTCAGTCTGTCTCTCTCTCCTAGCCAGTAAGTCTCTCTCAGTCAGCCTCTCTCTTTGTCAGTCAGTCTCTCACTTTGTGAGTCTGTTTCGCTCTCTTAGTCAGCCAGTTAGTCTCTTAGTCATTTAGTCTCTCCCTCTCTCTCTCTCTCTCTCTCTCTCTCTCTGCCAGGCAGTCTCAGTCAGTAAGTGTCTCTCTGCCAGTCTCAGTCTGTTTCTCTCTTAGTCTCTCCCTCTAAGTCAGTCTCTCTCTCTATAAGTCTCTCTCAGTCAGTCTCTCTCTCTGTCAGTTAGTCTCTCTCTCAGTCAGTCTCTCTCATGCAGTCTCTCTCTCAGTCCATAGTTTCTGTCAGTCTCTCCCTCAGTCAGTTAGTCTCTGTCTCTCTCTCTCTCTCACTCTGTCAGTCTCTTACTAAGTCAGTCTCTCAGTCTCTCTCTATTTCAGTCTCTTTCTCTCAGTCAGTCAGTCTCTCTCTGTCAGTCATTCAGTCTCTCACTGAGTCAGTCTCAGACATTCAGTCTCTCTGTCAGTCAGTCTCTCAGTCAGTCATTCAGTCTCAGTCAGTCATTCTCTCTCTGCCAGTCTCAGTAGGCCAGTCTCTCTCTCTCTCTCTCTCTCTCTCTCTCTGTCAGTCTCTCTCTCAATCAGTGAGTCTCACTAAGTCTCTCTCTCTCTGTCAGTCTCTCTCTCTCTGTCAATCTCTCTCTCAGTCAGTCTCTCTCTTTGTCAGTCAGTCTCTCTCTTTGCCAGTCAGTCTCTCTCTCTCTCTGTCAGTCAGTCTCTCTGTCAGTCAGTCTCTTTCTCTGTCAGTGAGTCAGTCTCTCTATTAGTCAGTCTCTCTCTCTCTGTCAGTCAGTCTCTCTCTCTGTTAGTCAGTATCTCTTTCTCTCTGTCAGTCTCTCTCAATCAGTCTCTCTCGCTCCGTCTCTCTCTCTCTCTCTCTCTCTCTCTCTCTCTCTGTCTCATATTCAGTCCGTCTCTCCCTCTCTCTTTCAGTAAGTCTCTCTCAGTCAGTTGCTCTTTCAGTCAGTCTCTCAGTCAGTCAGTCTCTCTCTCTCTCTCTGTCAGTCTCTCTCTCAGTCAGTCTCTCAGTCAGTATCTCTCTCAGTATCTCTCTCAGTCAGTCGGTCTCTCTCAGTCTCTCTCTCTCTAAGCCAGCCTCTCTCTCTGTGTCAGTCACTCTCTCTCTTAGTCAGTCTCTCCATCAGTCTCTCTCTGTCAGTCAGACTCAGTCAGTCAGTCTCTCTGTATGTCTCTCTCTGCCAGTCTCTCTCTGTAAGTCTCTCCCTGTCAGTCAGTCTCTCTGTCTCTCTCTCCATCAGTCTCTCTCTGTCAGTCAGTCTCAGTCAGTCTCTCTGTCTGTCTCTCTCTGCCAGTCTCTCTCTGTAAGTCTCTCCCTGTCAGGCAGTCTCTCTGTCTCTCTCTCCATCAGTCTCTCTCTGTCAGTCAGTCTCTGTCAGTCTCAGTCGGTCTCTCTCTGTCGGTCTCTCTCTGTCGGTCTCTCTCTGTTTGTCTCTCTCTGTCAGTCAGTCTCTCTGAGTCAGTCTCTCTGTCAGTCAGTCTCTCTATCAGTCTCTCTGTCTGTTAGTCTCTCTGTCTGTCAGTCTCTCTGTCTGTCAGTCTCTCTCTCTCTGTCAGTCTCTCTCTCTCTTAGTCAGTCAATCTCTCTCTCTCTCAGCCAGTCACTCTCTCTCTCAATCAGTAAATCTCTCTCAGTCAGTTTCTTTCTTAGTCAGTCTCCCAGTCAGTCTGTCTCTCTGTCAGTTAGTCTCTGTCAGTCTGTCATTCATAATCTCTCTGCCAGTCTGTCAGCCAGTCTCTCTCTCTCTGTCAGTCTCTCTTTCTCCCAGTCAGTCAATCTCTTTCTCTGTCAGTCTCTCAGTCAGTCTCTGAGTCATTAAGTCCCTCTCTCTTTCTCAGTCTGTCAGTCTCTCTCTACCAGTCTCAGTCAGTCCCTCTCTTAGTCAGTCTCTCTCTTAGTCCGTCTCTCTCTCTAAGTCAGTCTCTCTCTCTGTCAGTCAGTCTCTCTCTCTCCCTGTCAGTCAGTCTCTCTCCGTCAGTCTCTCTCACTCAGTCAGTCTCTCTGTCCATCAGTCAGTCTCTGTCAGTCTGTCAGTCAGTCTCTCTCAGCTAGTCTCACTCTCATTCACTAGTCTCTCTCTGTCAGCCTCTCTCTGTCAGTCAGTTTCTCTCTCTGTCAGTCAGTCTCCCAGTCTGTCAGTCTCTCTCTGTCAGTCATTCAGGCTCTCACTTAGTCAGTCTCAGTCAT
Source organism: Lissotriton helveticus (assembly GCF_964261635.1). Classification (NCBI taxonomy): domain Eukaryota; kingdom Metazoa; phylum Chordata; class Amphibia; order Caudata; family Salamandridae; genus Lissotriton; species Lissotriton helveticus. The sequence continues at coordinate 2,098,205,120 of NC_136063.1, read as the reverse complement.
CCAGTCTCTCTTTCAGTCAGTCTCTCTGTTAGTCTCTCGCTGTCAGTCTCTCTATCAGTCTCGCTCTGTCAGTCAGTCTATCTCTGTCAGTCTCTCTCTCTCTCTGCCAGTCAGTCTCTCTCTCTCTCTCTCTCTCTCTCTCTCTCTCTCAGTCAGTCTCTCAGTCATTTAGTCCCTCTCTCCCACAGTCAGTCTCTCTCTATCTCTCTGTCAGTCAGTCTCTCTCTCCGTCAGTCAGTCTCTCGCTCAGTCAGTCTCTCTCTCCCTCAGTCAGTAAGTCTCTCTCTCTCTCGGTCAGTCTCTCAGTCAGTCAGTCTCTCCCTCTCTCTGTCAGTAAGTCTCTCTGTCAGTTTCTTTCTCAGTCAGTTTCTCTCTCAGTCAACCAGTCAGTCTCTCAGTCAGTCAGTTTCTCTCTCAGTCAGTTAGTCTCTGTCCCTCTTTGTCATTCTCTCTCTGCCAGTCTGTCAGTCAGTCTCTCTCTCTGTCAGTCTCTCAGTCAGTCTCTCTCTCTCTCTCCGTCAGTCTCTCTCTCCCTCTCAGTAATTATTTCCCAGTCAGTTAGTTTCCTTCTCTCTCTCTCTCTCTCTCTCTCTCTCTCTCTCTCTCTCTCTCTCTCTCTCTCTCTCAGTCAGTCAGTCTCCCTCTTTCAGTCAGTTAGTCTCTGTCTGTCTCAATCAGTTAGTCTCTCTGTCAGTCTCTCTCTGTCGATCAGTCTCTCTCTCTGTCAGTCAGTCTCTCTCTGAGTCAGTCTCGCTCTTAGTCAGTCTCACTCTTAGTCAGTCAGTCTCTGTCAGCCTCTCAGTCAGTCTCTCTCAGTCAGTCTCTCTCTGTCAGTCAGTCTCTCTCAGTAATTCCATTTCTCAGTCTCTCTCTGTCAGTCAGTCTCTCTGTCCGTCAGCCTTTCTCTCTCTGTCAGTCAGTCATCTATCTCTCAGTCAGTTAGTCTCTGTCAGTCTCAGTCAGTCATTCTCTCTCTGCCAGTCTCAGTCAGCAGTCTATCTCTCTCTGTCAGTCTCTCTCCCTCAGTCTCTCAGTCAGTCAGTCTCTCTCAGTCAGTCTCTCTCTCCCTCTCTCAGTCAGTCTCTCTATCCCTCTCTCAGTCAGTCTCTCTCTCTGTCAGTCTCTCGCTCTGTCAGTCAATCTCTCTCAGTCAGTCTCTCTCTGTCAGTCTCTCTGTCAGTCTCTCTTAGTCTCTCTCTCAGTCAGACTCTCTGTCAGTCTCTCTCTCTCTCAGTCAGTCTGTCAGTCTCTCTCTCAGTCAGTCTCTCTAAGTCAGTCTCTCTCAGTCAGTCTCTCTTTGTCTCGCTCTCTCTCTTTCAGTCTTTCTCTCTCTGTCAGTCTTTCTCAGTAAGACAGTCTCTATCTCCCTCAGTCAGTCACTCTCTCTCTTTCAGTCAGACTCTCTCTCTCTCTTTATCTCAGTCAGTCGCTCTCTCTCTCAGTCAGTCTCTCTCTTTCTCTCTAAGTCTGTTGTATGGCTGTTGGACTTGGCCCTATTTGCAGGGTCATCCCTGAACTTTTTGCCTCCCTCCTATATTTTTTCTGACCGGTTGTCGGCTATTTTATGACTCTGGGCACTTTACCACTGCTGATCAGTGCTAAAGTGCATATGCTCTCGCTATTGTTAAATTAATGTATTAATTAGTGTTTCCGTGATTGACTATTTGGTTTACTTATCAGACCCTAGTACAGAGCACTGAGTGTGCCCAGGGCGTGTAAATCCAAATGCTGCTAGTGGGCTTGCTGCACTGGTTGTGCCACCCACAGAAGCAGCCTTGTAAAATGTGTCTAAGCTCTGCCATTGCAGAGCCTGCGTGCAGTGTGGTACTGTCATGCTGACTGGGCGAGTGCACCCACTTGCCAGTTCCTGAACCGTCCCTTTTCTTCATATCAGACACCCCTATGGTAGGCCCACGGGCAGGGTGCACTGTAAGTATAAGGTAGGACAAGCCCTGATGTGTGTGGCATGTCCTAATAGTGAATGACAGCCATTTTCGTTTTTCACTATTGCAAGGCTACCTGTTCTTCATAGGCCAGAATGGGCTGTTAGATTATTACATGTTTATAATCCTAACAGACTCGGAGAACATGGTTGGTAGAGATTCGAGTTTAGTATGCCTGGACTCAGAATAATAAAATACATATTTTAGTGAAGTTTATTTTAATATTCTGTGTTTGCAAATACCACTTTTTAAAAGTAGGTATTTGCTTGCCTAATCTTTCAAGCCTGCCTCAGCGAGTTTGTGTATTCCTTTGTCTGGGATTTGTGAGTGACAGGGCTGGGGAATTCCAAGAGACAGGATGAGTCAGCCCAGTGGTGAAAAGAGAGATCTGCATCTAGATGGGAGGGAGGAGTTGCACCTGGGACCTGAATAGGACTGTGCCCGCCCCCCACAGTGCTGGCTCCACCCCCTGTGGTGTGTCTGATGTCTCTGCCCTGCACACTGTAAGAAGAGAAGGAAGACTGTCATTAAAGTGCTCCAGGACTGCACTTGCCTTCCACAATGCTGGCTCCACCTCCTGTGGGGCGTCTGATGTACTTGCCCTGCGCTGTGAAAGAAAAGGAGAAGTCTGGTAAACAGAGTGCTTCAGAACTGGTTTGGACTAGGCACAGGCCCCTCTCCCCTCAGAGAACAAAGGATTTTGGGGTATAACTATTGGGACCCTGATCCCAAGAAATTAGTTCACTTTTGGACTACAAGAAGAAACCTTTGCTGAGGAGAGGAACCTGAAGAAACTGAGGAGAGACTATTCCCAAGCTGAAGTGCTGCTTGGGGGATTGGCCTGCAGTGGTTGCCTGACTGCCAAAGAGAGGAGAAAGAACTTTGTGTACTTTACGTTTAACTTGTGAAAGATTTCCAAGGGCTTGGAAGAGAGCGTGCCCCCTGACCGAAGTCTCAGGACCAGTAGACTTCACCAGCCTTTGTGGATTGCTTCTGGAAATGCTGTTTCAGTGGCTACAGAGGCAGGGAGCAGTGACCGACTCTCACGACCGGCCCGGTGTCCTGTAGACACCGCATCGACCAACGTCCGCCTCGAACAACGCAAGGTCTGAGCTCACCAACTCCTTCCTGACGCCGTCACCGAGCCGTTGCCTGCACCGCGAGTGGAGGACACCTCGACGTGCAATGCCTCGCTCCACCGACTCGTACTGGTCTGACAGACACAATCACTGCTGCTGACTTCGAGTCCTGTGAACGCACCTGAGTTGGGCACCGCCTCGCACGCTTCGCGACGCACTGCTCGACTCGCACCGCTGTCCGGACTGATCGACGCCAGCTCCCGAACTCCGGCCCTGTCGCCGCACCACAAGCTGCAAGCACCGTCTCGCCCTGCAACACATGCCTTGGATCCACCGACTCTGTCAACAGGCCGCTGCCTGCACCACATCAAGGGACACCGCAATGAACACCGGAACCGGCCCGCACATCCGTGCCAGCCGCCTCAAGTAAAAGGCACTGTGACTGAGTCTGTCGACATTTGAGTGGGCCCGTACCGACGCGGTCCGCTGGATTTGCTAGACTCTGTGTTATTTCAACAACGCTGTAGCAAGACAGGGCTACCGACTCACACAGAACCTTAATCTAAGCCTTTTAACCAGAACTCTTGAAATCTAATAGTACTGTGGATTATTTTTGTCGTTTATTGGTCTTGTGGTAACTATATATATAAAATATACTTATTTTTGATATAAAACCTTGTGTGGTGTCCATTTGTAGTGTTGTCACTGGGTTACTGTCTGTGGTCCCAAATGCTTAACTTACAACGCCTCTGAGGTAAAGCCTTGCTGCTCGTGCCAAGCTTCCAAGGGGGTGAGCAGGGGTTATTTTAGGAGTGTAATCCCCTTACCCTCGCTAGAGGAGAGGGTCCCTATTTGTCACAAGTACCTACCTGTGCCAACTAGAGACTCCCTATTCTAACAATGGTGTTTTAGGATCTGAGCGGAATTTCCCGATTCATGCCCTTTTATAGGTACAATTCACATTGCCCTTATATAGGCATAGAAATCATAACCTTATTTAGACATAGCACATGCAGTCCAAATACAGGCATGGCTACTTCCACCTGTTCCAAAAAGCCACAACGATTTCTTGGAAAAATCGGCTTCAGCAGTCAGGGACATTCCCTTGCTTGAATATTGATTTGTCCAAGAACTCATGGAGTTTTCAAAGAACTACCATTCCCTTGGGGTTCTTTGATGATGTTATTATGCCCAACTTTATGTCAAACTAGGCTCCTTCAAGGTCTAAATATGCCTACACTTGCCCTAGCAAACACACGGTGGTTCGGAGCAGCTCGACTATCTACTTGCCCGACGCAGCTCGCTACAGCAAGTGCTAAAGGAAGCCGACCCTCCAGTTGACGCACTGATTGAGAAGCTGCATTTCTCTCTCTAAGAATCCAGCTCCAGTGTTTCCAAGCTCCCCTCGCGGGGTGTTGGGAAATCGAGTCCCGAGACAGAGATACCAGACCTCCTTCATTCTAAAACCAAGGTACGGAGCTGATTAGACCCTATGAGAAAGCTTTGATAGATTCTTGGCACAGAAGACTAAACCTATGCTACACCACACTTACTTCTTCCCTCTCACTAGACTTAGGTTAGGTACATTGGGGTAGGCTTTTTTTTAGAAGCACCAGTTGAGTACTTTTAGCCTTTGTTATTTATGTATGTATTTACATATGGTTTAGAAACCATACAATGATTTTACAGTATTATTTTATAATACTCTTCTCGCTGTATGCATTATACTTTATAGCCTGTCTTATGATTGTAGCAGTTCACTTTACTTGCATGAGAAAGAAGACTGTTCAATAAATCCTTTTATTGAAAACGCCCGCCTCTCTAGTTTTCTACACCTCTGATGAAACGAAGCATGCACGATTGACTGAGTGAAATATCTATCTATTGTTTCCTCGACTCTGAAGAGACGTTTATTCTTGGGGAAAGAAAGTTGTCATGTTTATGCGGTTGTCAGAAACTAATCCCTTCTTGTTTATTCGAGAAAGTTTCTAGTGACCTCTGAGCTATCTGGCACTCACAATTAAGTCTAATATATTCGATAGAGACCTAGTAGACATAAGTCCTATGCCAAATCTCTAGGATATATTACTCCAATGCGCAGAGCCTATTGGGAATATAGGAACTACACTACATGGCGCCCAACGTTTGGTAAGGCACTGATTTAATGCTAGATACTAGAGTAACTCAGTCTTGCTTTTCACAGAGACCCCTTTTTCCCTTAAAATACTCCAATAGAAGTCTGGGGTGGGTAAAAGGATAAAATGTCTGCCATAACTGAGTAGGACAAAAATCCTATGTATTAGTTTTTGGTTTGTTCAACTTTGAAGGATACAGTGTTCCAAAATATTGTGCACCTTATCTTTGTTCCCTTGAAACTTGCTCTGCAACTTTCATAAATCAATGTTGCTTAACGGTGACAATAACGCGACCGGTGGAGCTGCAGCAACTGCAACTCATCCGTGTATAGACGTTACAGGTTTCTAAGAAACTGACCCGGATGCTATAATCATCCGAAAACTTAAGGAAAACCATCACTATAAAGCTTATAACAAATGGCATTTCACCAAGAGGGGCTAGGGTAATTTTTGTCATATAGGCACATCAATATCGGCAGACAGAGGTATTCTATTCATGGATTTTCTTCCCTGAAGCAAATAAAGTATCACATGTGTTTCACTTCTACAAAGTAGAGGAACATCCAATGGAATACACTCCTTTCGAGGATTTTGAAATTCCATTAACATACCAAGAGCATGCACTCTGGTTTAAAGGCGCCCTACAACATCAAAATCACATTAACAGGCTCAGTCCACTAGGTAGACCAGGAGCAACATGGCCGGTACTAGCCAGCTATACACCACACCCTGCCATTAAAGAAATGATGTAGTGTAGTTCCTATATTCCCAATAGGCTCTGCGCATTGGAATAATATATCCTATAGATTTGACGTAGGACTTATGTCTACTAGGTCTCTATCGAATATATTAGACTTAATTGTGAGTACCAGCTAGCTCAGAGGTCAGTAGAAACTTTCTCGAATAAACAAGAAGGGATTAGTTTCTGACAACCGCAGAAACATGACAACTTTGTTTCCCCAAGAATAAACGTATCTTCAGAGTTGTGGAAACAATAGATAGATATTTTACTCAGTCAATGGTGCATGCTTAGTTTCATCAGAGGTGCGACGGGCGTTTTCAATAAAAGGGTTTTATTGAACAGTCTTCTTTCTCATGCAAGAAAAGTGAACTGCTACAATCGTAATACTGGTTGCAAAGTATAATGCGTACAGTAAGAAGAGTATTATAAAATAATACTGTAAAAGCATTGTATGGTTCCTAGACCACAGATAAATACATACATAAATAACAAAGGCTAAAAGTACTCAACTAGTGCTTCTAAAATACGCCTCCCCAATGTACCTAACCTAAGTCTAGTACGAGGGAAGAAGTAAGTGAGGTGTAGCATTGGTTTAGTTTGTGTTTGCCAAGAATCTAACCAAGATTTCTCTTAGCGTCAAATCAGCTCTGTACCTTGATTTTAGAATGTCGTAGGTCTGGTATCTCTGTCTCGGGACTCAATTTCCCAACACCCCTTGAGGGGATCTTGGAAACACTGGAGCTGGATTCTCTGCGAGAGAAAGTCAGCCTCTCTGTCAGAGCGTCAGCTGGAGGGTCGGCTTCCTTCGGCACTTGCTGTAGCGAGCTGCGTCGGGCAAGTAGATAGTCGAGCTGCCCTGCACCACCATGTGTTTGCTAGGGCAAGTGTAGGCATATTTATACCTTGAAGGAGCCTAGTTTGACGTAAAGTCGGACATAATAACGGCACCAAAGAACCCCAAGGGAATGGTAGTTCTTTGAAAACGCCATGATTTCTAGGACAAATCAATATTCAAGTAAGGGGATGTCCCTGACTGCTGAAGCAGAGCTTTCCAAGAAATCGTTGTGGCTTTTTGGAACTAGTGGAAGTAACCATGCCTGTATTTGGACTGGATGGGTTATGTCTAAATATGGGCAGGATTTCTATGCCATATAAAGGCAATTTGAATTGTACCTATATAAGGGCATGAATCGGTAAAGTACGCTTGGATCCTAAAATGCTCCACAACACCCACTCCACTTTATTATGTTCGATATTACTACATTCTACGCATTTTTAAACATATCTAAAGCATGATGTGTAAAAATCCCTCCCAAAATACATTGAATGCATTCGAAATGGCTGTACACGAAAGATGGACATTTGTGCTGTACGCATTTAAAAAAGCAATATTTTCATTCAAAGCATGTAGTGTGACATTGGAAAATGCTTATCAGAATGCGTCATGAAATAACATTAATTAAATGGCTCTTAAATACAGAAGAAAACAATTGAGACCATTCCATGACAGAATATACTGTTTAGGTTGTGGACAAGGTTAAATATTGTCTCTTGGAAGTGTTTCAAAGAATTCTTGTTCTCTAAGAATAGTTCTACTTTAAGCAGATTACTTTTCTTGTTCTCTAAGAATAGTTCTACTTTAAGCAGATTACTTTGTGCCAAAAAAAGTTCAATTTTGGAAAAAGTCAAATCGTAGAAAAAATAGAGTTCCTAAAGTTGGAAGTTTTGTTTTGAAAAGTGAAGGTCGAATACAGAGTCCCATAGAACGCTGTGTGCTAACTTAAAAAATCATTCTCGTTGTTAGGAGAAAACATTAAATCTTCTAAGCTGGCAAAGAAATTGTCTACCACAGTAGGTGAAAGTTGGACCACTTCATTAAGTAAACCGATAGCACAAAAATGTGAAGTATCGCCATCAGCGTTAGCCGCATTAGCAATGTTCGTCGGAGATGGAGATGAAGGTGGTACCTGTGTTCCTGTTGATCCACGTATCTTACCATCAGCAGATTGCGTCTGTGAGATCTCACTGAATGCCGTCATCAGGATCGGTAGCCGCTGGGGACAACACGATTCATGGGCTGTTACCGATCCAAGCAGGGTATCAACATCCATTGGAAGTGCTGATGGAAGTGTTAGACAGACATCCAACACGCATTCTACTCCACATAGCATGCATCGTAGAACAGGTAGGATGCAATCTTGCCAGATCGGTCGGAATGATAGGAACCACGCGGTATTCAGGTCTCTTAACCGAGCCAGGCCCAGGATCTGTATCATGCCCTCACAACACTTCATTGCCAGGAGAGTGTTCTCAATGGTAATCTGGGTGTCGTTGCTGACCGGACTTGCCATATCGGAACAGAAGAAACAAGAATAGTATTCCTGCTACGAGTCCCAAAATGAGAGGCAGGCCTCCGAACACAGAGTGCACAACGTTTGGAAAAATGCTGAGGACTGCTTCAAAAGGTGCTAACAGTCCCGAAAAAACTGTCTTAAATACATCTACAATACCACTGGCATCAGACATGTTTAAGATACGACCTAAGATTTCTACGAAATGTATTGGACAGTTGGTGGATAAAAGGGCATGTATCTCTGCAGAGGACCTTGCAACTTGTAGTTCATACGTCTCTTTGGACGAGGTCAGTGGCACCATTTTTTGTAAAAGAATGGTTTAATTCTGCTTAAAGTATCAATTTGAATGGAAGAGATGTTCAGTGAAGGCTATAGTGGTGACTCCCCATCTGTCTTAGCTTTAGGAAACAATACTTGCATACAACAAGTGACCCTGGCTGACACAGTTATGAGATAGGCTATTCCTGGCATCATTCCACAACAACTGTGATCATTCAACATTATATAGCTCCCGTTAGAAAGCTGATAAAAATTGGATCTATCACTGCTGCTGGAGAAACTTGCAGGTGGCAAGATAAGTTGTTCGAAGAACCTTCACAGGCCCCGTGTAAATTAATAACCTGACATAACAATGTACCACTTAGTGCACTTTTGCATTGTGTACCACTAAGAAATACCTCTTATCCCCCACTCCAACAATTGTGTGTGTATGCTAATTCCCAGGTTGATTTTATGTATTCCTTACCCAACCTTTCATATGTGGCAACTGGTATATGTTTCAAACAGTATTGAAAATTGAAAATTGTGACAGGCAGAGTGATTATCCCGTGTATTATCCATTCGGCTGCAGGCTTTCAGAAACAGTTAATGGTAATCTTTGTAGTTTTTCAATGCTTAGCACCGTATAGTCTGCTCCTTTCTGTGCCAAGCTGGTTTGTTTATCTGTAAGGTTAAATACAGAAAACAATGACGTGGTGTTGATTAGACATCATGGCACATATCCAGAACGAAGATTTTGCAACGTCCAGCATAAAAGCATTATAGAACGTAATTGTGATTGCCCATGCTGTAGCATGAGCAAGTCCTGTTCCATTATTTCAATGGCAGAGGATACTATGCTGTCCAAAGAATAAATTCTGGATGACAGGGTCGTTAACCCATTGTCAACTACAGAGAGTGCGTTCTCTAAATGAATACGATCAATTTCTCGTATTCTTTCTGCAGTCTCTGCCTGTGTCTCTTTCCAAGCTTCATTATAAACGGCATATATACCTGCGTATATGAAACGATTATGACGTTGTTTCACAAGACCTAGTAAGAAGTCCCTTAAATCAACGCCATCTATAAGTAAAGATAAGTGTTGTTTAACCTCTGTGAGTGTAGAATTTTGTAGCCACTCAAGGCATAGTTTTCCTACACTGTATGTTGTTACTATCCCTGGATGTTTTTTTTTGTCCTCATAGCCTGGATAAGCAGAAAGAGACAAAAGTCTGCTTCAGATCACATCTCCCCTGGGCGCCTTAAGTGATCTTGCTGCCAAAAAAGTCAGGTACGGTACACTCTATATCTTGCAATATTACTCAACCATAGGTGCCAATTCCTCCCTGAGACCATCGGCTACCACCAGAGTATTTGCACACCGCTATAGAGGCCTAATCATTGGACTCATTTATACATGTCCTTACCCACATCTCATAGGGGAGCCAAAAAGCATTTCGTCTGCATTTGTGTGCTCTATCTAAGGTGTTTATATATCTTATTGAAGCCAACCATTCCAATTTACTGGGAGGAGTAATCTTAACCCAGTTCTTACAGATTTCCCTTCTTGCAAGTAATATTAGATAAAAAAATCATTTTTTGCATTATTTGCCATAGATATATTATTCTTAGTGAGACCAAAGAATACTAACATTTCGCTCACCTGGATTACTTCGCCCAGAATGGAAAAGATTATGTTACTCACATCCAGCCAGAAGGATTGAAGTGCCGGACAGGTCACAAACATATGCGTATCATCACCTTTCCCTTTATTACATTTAGGACATTTCGGAACTACTCCACTCCCCATTTTAGATAGCTTGTATGGAGTCCAGTACACCCTGTGGAGACAAAAAAGGTGGTTCCGCCTTAAATTTGCGTGTCGAACTGTGGAATAAAGAATGTCGCAGGATACTTGCCATAAATCTTGTATCTGTTCTCCTGGCAAGCTCCTCTCCCACAGCTCCATTGGAAGGTTAAAATCTCCATCAGCCAGTTCTAGTAATAACCAATAATAATTTGCCACCTCCTTCTTATGAGTACTTCCAAAAACCAAATTCTGTTCCAACTTATTGGCTAGCCCCACTCCGGGCCCAACAGTCCGACTCCAGCTTAGCATTTGTAAATACTTAAACCTCGAAAGTTGGCGTCTACACAGATTTTGGCACTCTTCCCATGATATTAGGTTATCTTCCGATATCAACTATTTCCAGGAAGTAAGTCCTGCATCCTTCAGAGGTCGCACCAGTGAGTCCTTCCACCATTCTGGGGATCCTGGAGAGTCAAATATAGGTGCCGTCCCACTAAAATAATTGATTTTTAGCTCTTTCCTAACTTTATGTCAAGTTGTTGCGAGACTGAGTAGGGTCTTTAGACGTATTTAAAAAAAAATCTCGGGTCTCCAAATTTGTGAATGAAACCGTGCTCTCCCCCTATGATATCTTTTAACATTGCTGTATGCATCTTCCCTATCTCAGAGTCATCTGGTGTTTTAAATAACCCTTTCCCACCTTTTAGCAAAAACACCCCAGCATAATAGGATAGATCTGGCAGCCTTAGCCCCCCTTTCTCGGACCGTCGTCTGAGCTTTTTCCACGAAATTCGCACCCCTTTGGAGGCCCAAATAAAACTAGATATTTTAGACTGTATTTTTTTCAGCCAATCATCTTTGAAAGTCAACGGAATATTCTGAAATAAGAATGTAAGTTTTGGGAGGATTGTCATTTTAATGATGTTAGCTCTCCGATAGATTGATAGAGGCAGGTGGGACCATCCTAACAATAATTTCCCTATCTCCTTATGGATTTTTTCAAAGTTGGTTTCAGGAATTTGTTCGATTTTCTGGGTAATTTTAATACCCAGATATCTCATTTCTGATTTGACACAGCTCTCTTGTGCCATCATGTTCCACACCATGACTACTGTTTTTCCTTCATTAATTTCGTAGCCCGAAATCCTTCCAAACCCTGCGGCCAGATCATAAACATTCGGTAGTGCTGTACCGAGATTTGAGGTATATACTACCAGATCGTCTGCGTATAAACCCACTTTCTTCCCCCATCCCCTGGACTGAAAAGGAAGTATCTCCTCCTGTTTCCTGATTTTTTCTGCCAGAGGTTCAATATAAAAATTGAAAAGTAGTGGGGCAGTGGGCAGCCCTGTCTCGTCCCTCTAAGGATATTACATTTCTCAGTTAGCCTTCCATTAATCAAAAATTTTTCAGTCGGATTACTGTAGATTCGTTTTACTGCCCTACAGAAATTTCCCCCTAAATTAGATAGACTCAATACTTCATGTAGATAAGACCAATTAACTCGGTCAAAAGCCTTGGCTGCGTCTACCTTAATGACCGCTAGTGGAAGTTTGTCTACTGAGGCTAAATCAATTGGACCTATTAGACTATAGGTTAAATCTCTGAGACTTCTACCTCGCACAAACCCTTTCTGGTCTTCGTGAAGGAGTGCTCCCACCATCCCATTCAATCTCTCTGCTAATAACTTGGCAAAAATCTTGTAATCTGCATTTAGCAGCGATATGGGTCTGTATGAATCACAGCAATCTGTTTTTTTATCAGATTTGAGAATTAGGGTCACTATGGCATCATTCCAAGAAGGAGGGATCTCTTCACCTGCATTGAAGATAGCTGCAAAAAGTTCACTCAGGGAGGGCACCAAATACTGACTTAATTGTTTTAAAACTTCTAAGGGCAGACCATCAGGTCTGGCTGCCTTGCTGGATTTTCCCGAATTTATGGCAGCTTCTATTTCTTGCACGGTTATTAAATTATTGAGACTAACTTTCTGAGATTCAGATACTTTTTCTGGTAAATCCTGGTCTAACCACTCTAGGACTTCTGACCTAGTTGTACATAAGTCTTCTTTGTAAACGTCTTCATAATATTTTAACATGGTATCTTCAATACTGGTCCCTGCTATAATAGGACTCCCAGCCGACCCAAAATTAAGTTCTTTTATGAAGTTCTTTGCCTGGTCACTCTTTGCCTTCCAGGCAAGTAATTTACCACAGCCTTCCCCATAGTTAAAATGGGCCAGCTTACTAGCTTGCCACCTTTCTTGAAGTCGCCTTTCTATTACTGTGACAAATCTGTATTGAGAGTTTGAATTAAGGCCTTCCCAGCATCCTCTCCCACTTCATTTTGCTGAATTTTGTATTCCAAGCCCTGAATTTTCTTCTCAATATTAAGAATTTCTGCCCTGCACCATTTATTTTTGTAGAACTGAATTGATGTAATCCTGCCCCTCAAAAAGGCTGTGTACGAGTCCCAGACAATTCCTATTGGGGCACTTCCTCGGTTATTAAGAAAAAACTCCTGGGACTCCAGACCAAGTTTCTTTATTACCTCGTCGTCTGTAAGTATGGTCCGATCCATAGTGCACCTACGTTGTTTTACTGCCGTTGAGGGGACTAGTATCAGTGAAACTGCGGAGTGGTCAGACATATGTGCTCCTACATGGTTTACATTCTGAATCTGATCTTTTATATTGAGATCCACTAAAAACAGGTCAATTCTGGACTGATGTCCATATTTTTTTTTAAAGCACCCTTCTTTTCTCGCCATATATCGCACCATCCAAGATTTCTTATTGTATTTTTTATCAAAGCCCTGGATTTATTATGCATTATATCTCTACTCATGGTCGAGCGATCAAGATTAACATCTAAGACCACGTTGAAATCTCCTGCCAAGATAACTGGGTCGGGGAAATCCAGCAATTCCGATAGTAATTTACTAAAAGGCACAGGATCATCCAAGCTAGGCCCATAATAGCTCACTACAGTATAAGTTTGCTCCCCAAATTGAACTTTTGCAATTGCCCATCTTCCGTTTTTATCCACCCTGGTTTCGGAAACCACCAGCAGGGGATTAGTTTTTATCAGGATTGCCACCCACCTTATAGAGAGTTGTTGCTCTGAACATATCAAGTTCTGAACCCATTTTCTACTCTTAAAAAACTCCCTCATCTCATCTCCCATTAGATGTGTCTCCTGTAGTAAAATGACTTGGGCCGGAGCATCTTTTAAGTATTGTAGGATCCTCTCACGCCTATGATGTCCCCTTAATCCATTAACATTCCACAATAGGAATTCTATAGATGGCTTCTGATTCATTGTCATTCCTATCCATTTTCTCCTTCAATATCCATCCTGATTCCGGGAATTAGATCTTTTACGAGGACATTTATTTTTTGTTTTTTCTCCCCTTCCTCCCACACCCGTGCTCTAAAATCTACCCGTCAAACCCACCCTATCCCACACCTTGGGAAACCCTCCTTTTTCTCTCTAATGGCCTAAGCTAAGGCCTAGAGAGGCCTGGTTTTGGGAAAAATATGAAAAACACCTACTAATTAACACTAATATTATAAAACGTAGCTAAGAGACTTTCCACTAGGGAACCTGTATCTTATTAGGAGAGAAAGGATCCTGTGTGTATGTGTACCTTATCAAACTCATTAACCAACTCCCGCTCCTGAGATGGACCTTAAGAACCCTTCCGCCTCCTCAACCCTACGAAAGGTATGCATCTTGTTATTATGCATTACCCGTAAACTAGCTGGGAACTTAAGATGCGCAGTAGCACCCAGGCTCTTGAAGAACTCAATCAAATTCCCCATTTCCCATTGCTTATTTGCTGTCATTTGCGAGATGTCTGATCGGATCTCAAAATTGATACCATCAACTGTCAGGGATCTTTGCTTCAACGCTTTGAGGAGTATTTCTTCTTTAAAACAGTGTGAAAAGTCACCAAAATTTTTCTTGCTTTAACTTTATTAGGGTTCCTTCTGAAAGGGTCTCTATGGACCCTCTAAATATCTGTACTGAGTTCTTCCTCTGACCATTTGAGTTGTAACCCTTCCTTTAACAAATGTATTATGAATTTTTTTATCTCCTCTCCTTCTGCTCCTTCTGGTACCTTGAGGACCCGAAGATTACATCTTCGTTGGTTGTTCTCCAGGGATTCTATCTTATCCTTCAATTGCTGTTTATTCCCCCTTAGGTCTCCGAATCTCCTTAGTGTTTAACTCTACCTGTGACTCCAGGTCCTTCATTCCAATCTCCAATTGCGTAGTTCTGTCAGCTACCTCGTCCAATTTTCGTCCCAGGCTCTCACAGACAGAGCGGATTTCTTTCTGATTTGATTCAGAGGTTTCAAATCTATTTTTTTAACTCTGCCGTCAATAAATGTATCAGCTCGGATACTGAGTGTACCTGAGATTGGGGTTGAGACTGCGTAGATAGTAAAGGTGATGGCGATGGTATCTGAACCTGGGCTATCGACGGGGGATGTCATTGTATTGGGGCTTCATGCTGATTTTCTTCTTGAGCAGTCTTAGTTACACCTTGCTCTCTGCTCTCCCCCTTTAGCCACTTCATCACAGTGTAAACCAATAGAGATTCCAGGCAGGGTCGCCTGGAGGACTGGAATCGCTTGTGGCTGACCTTGTGCTTGAGGTTGCGCAGGTTGCGCCGGTTGAGGTTGGGATTGAGAATGGCCTTCCATTTTGTCATCCGAATATTTAGGCTCCAAGGAGTCTGTGAGTCCCGACAGTACCTGAAATCTGTTTCTACTCTCTGGACTCACTGTTTCTACCCCAATTGTTGTAACTTTCTTCAAGGGACTCAAGGGACCCAAGGTGGGATTTGTAAGTAGCAAAGTTTTTGGAGCAACCTTAAAAAAGGTCCTAAGAGAGGGGGTAATTTTCCGACTCAAAACTTCTGGCTCGTTATTCACTTTAGTTTTCCTCTTTCTCTTCGGTGTTACCCACTCTCCAGGAACAAAACTGTCTTGTTTTTGCGGAGATACGCTTTTATTTTCTAAATTTAGGGTAGCAGGATCCTGTCCTTTCTTCATACAATTTTTTCCTAAACCACTTCTTAAAGGATAGCGATTCTGTTTAAATTTTTCAGATTTCTCAGTTTTTTCACCTGGTTTCCCCGCTTTCCTTTCCCTTTTTTCGGTTGCCCCCAAGACCTTGCCTCCACCTCCACCTCTTCTTTCCTGGAGGATACCTATCTCCTCTTCAGGGGCTGCACGGTAACT
Organism: Lissotriton helveticus; assembly: GCF_964261635.1. Classification (NCBI taxonomy): domain Eukaryota; kingdom Metazoa; phylum Chordata; class Amphibia; order Caudata; family Salamandridae; genus Lissotriton; species Lissotriton helveticus. The sequence goes on along the minus strand of NC_136063.1, from coordinate 2,098,189,549 downwards.
AAAGTCAGCTTCTTTAGTGCTCCAGACACTAATCTGCTGAGTAATGTCTGTCCTTCGCAGGCTAACGCTATGAGTGTCATGTATAGTGCCACACTTGGTTCGCTGATTCAGAAAAGGGGGTGGTGATGAACAGAGTGTCTGAATTAAGCAGACCACTCTTACCCAGTCCAAAGATCAGGGCTTGATCCATCACCGTTATTTAGCTCACTGCCCCATCCCAGCTCAGAACCTGGCTATATGCAAATTAGTCTGTCCCTGGCCCAGTGCATCATGGGAACAGGGCAGACCAAACTACCAAGCCAATTCTTCACCAGAAAGGAGACAAGCTTCCGGGGACCGGTTTCTGCCATTTCAGGCGTCGTCGGCCCGGCTTGCTTGAATCCTGATGGAGCAGTGAGCAAGGGACTCATGTCTGAGTATACCCTTCCACGCTTATGGTGGACAAAATGATTCAGATTCACTTGGTTCGCTGCATCAGCGCCCTGCGGCCCCTCGCAAATTCCTGAGCAGCGCGTGCCCAGGGGTTCAAGGCCACAGAGGAAGACAAATTCGTAGGGCACAGGAAACCCAGGACCCCCGTCTTAACTCCACACACTTCCACTCTCGCTGCACACAGACCGTCCCGAAGACGCTGGCAATGGCCCAGCCCCGCCTCACCTCAACAGCGGCAGAGACAGCACAAGTCAATCCGACAGGCGCCGGGAACCATCGGGAGCAAAAACGACCAGAACGCCACTCACCGCACCAACCTCGACATCGAGCGGCGCAACATCGTCTCTCCCCCTGCACCACCCGGAGCTACAGGGCAGTCAAAGGTACCGTTCACACAGATAAACTTCTACTCCCACATGAGTCATCTCAAAGCATGAAAATCCGTATCAATGCCAGCATGTTTTTTCCCGCAACCAGGAGCCTCCCGCGACCGCGAGTCAAGCGGCCGCCATGTTTCCCCACCCTCCCTGGATGTTGTCTCTGGACATATCTTGGATCTGGCCTAGTTACTGTAAACCCTTGTGTCTTGTTCAGGAATCTATCTTGACAGTTATTCCTGTCTGTGGGCCAGATTAACCATTTTTTCCAATCAGGATCAGTTCTGTTTTTAAGTTAAATAGTTTTTACGTCAACCCCTCCTTCTGAAGGGTTTTTGCTATCAGATGTAGGTGCAGGTATAGACGGTTTGTTCAAGTCCTTTATCTTGGCTAGGCCAAGACAGGATGTCTGTTGAACAGTGTCATTCAAAAACATTATTTGTTCAGGGATAATGCAGGCTTGAAATAAAGCTTCTATTCCCTTTACTTGCCAGTCTTTTGAGCCCCAGACAGTTTTTGTTTCTATGTTGTCACTCTGAAATTCGAAACCTAATGAGGACAGCTGGGCATAAAAGGCTGCTGAATAAATTTTCTTTGTATTGGTTAACATACTTTTCATTCCTGTCTTATTAACATTTCTAAAGTAAAATGTTTCCGAATCTGTGGTATTAAAACCTGAGAAGTATGGACATTTTTCATAGAATGTTTTTGAGCTACCTTTTGTTGGCGTTGGACAATGTTCCCATTGATTGAAAGTATAAACATTTCTAGGGTTTGCAGATTTGTGCAAGTAATGATGACCATAGTGATTATAACAATACTTTTGTGCATAATCTGATGAACCTTCTAAGTATTCATGTTTTGTAAATTTAGCAGACATCACTAAATCTGACATCATATTATTAACAGTCTCACAGTCCCAATCATCAGAAAACATGCTTTGTGAAACAAAGTCACTCAAAGAAACCTTAAATTGATGTGGAATCTTCAGCAGCTCTGCCGGACCATAAATGTCATAATCAGTTCTATCCCATGCTATACCACCAGGTATAGGAACGGCTGCGATGTTTACTGATGTCAAGTCTCTTTGTTCACAATGAGATGATTTGTGTGGCTTCAGGAGCAAGTTGACGTTCTTACGTGCTGTTCCATTTTACTATATTTTCCATTTATCAGCATCCCCAAAGTTAATACCATGACTAGCCAAAGTAGGAGAAAAATTATGCCAAGCACAATCCAAAGTTCAACCCATGGTGAAACCAGATAAGTTTTTTCAAGTTGCTGAAAGAGTTCTGTTACTTGATCTTTAAAAGTTTTATTTGCTGGCGTTGTTTCAGGCTCACTGGGATCCTCAGAAAATTTATCAAAGTTGATGAAAAGCCAGAGGCAGTTCTGTCAATTGTTGAAATTGCATCATGATTATTTGAAATCGCTGGGGCTACCGGATCCTTTGTCATATTAGTGTTGTCTGATGATACATCATTGTAGACGGGAGTGTCTTGACGAACTGTAATTTGGGTTTCAAGAGGCACAAGTTCCATTGCTTTATTGCTTAGTCCATTGTTCTGTGCTGTAGAGTCTTCACATGTTATTAGTCTCTCAGTCTGAACCTCTTGGATAGTAGTAAGATTTGGTCTTATGCTACATCTTTGTAGTCCACTGGGCCTACTACTTATTATCGGCCACATGATGTGGTTTGACCAGGTCGATGGATACAAACCTGTTCTCTTTTCTTCCAGCAAGGGGCGGCAGTAACACTGTTCTTGATCCGTGGATTGCTAGTACAGGTACTGGTTTTCTGTAGGAAAGCCCAAATTCCTTCTTATCCGCGATCTTTTCTCTGACTAGATCCCCAATCTTTGGAATCCAGACAGGCCTTGCTGGGACAGGTGGTTCTCCTTCAGTGGTTGTTGGCTTCTGTATTGTGTTGCTTTGACTACTCCTTTTCTCGGTTAAGTCCTGCAAAACAGCCAAACCGTCTTTTATATCAAAGGGTTTTTGTTTCACCACTGAAGTGTGACAATCGAGGTCCTGGACAAGCATTCTAGTACCAAAAAAGATTTCATATGGAGTGATTCCACCCAGAGAACTTCTTGGCAGATTATTTAAACTACGTTGGACACTTATTAGATGTTTGACCCACCCGTCACACGAGCCTAAAACCCTAGCTGTTATAGATTGCTTTATGTCCCGGTTTTTTCTTTCCACTACCGAATTTCCCTCAGGATGGAATGGACTTGAATACCGCAATGCAACACCCAGATTGGCCATGGCCTCTTTGTAAGCTTTGGAGTGAAACGCAGGACCCTGGTCAGAATGTAGCGTGCCGATTGCGTATGTGCCGATAAAAACTCGCAAATCTTTTATAACAGTTCAGGCGTCAGCCGAGCGCTGAGGCCACATCCAAATAATTTGTCCTAATAGTTGTGGAACCGCATTCGTCCGTAGCGACGTTTGCATGTAGAAAGCCTAATGCTGTCTAACAATGGTGTCTGTACTGGGCTAGCTACACTGTAGTCAGGTATCTGGCGGCGTTCCCTGCTGCGATCTCTGTTGCAGTCATGGCAATTAATTGCAAAATCGTGAATGTGGGCATTCATCCCTGGCCACCAGTACATCTCTTTTAATTCCAGAATGGATTTAGAGATTCCTTGATGTATCAGACCCTCTCCCATATGTGCTTCTTGTATCAAAGCTCCTCTACGTCTCCTGTTTGGTATTACTCTATCCCCCACTCCAGGGATTCAAGCAAAGGGGACAGAGTTGGCATCAATTATGTATGCATATTCAAGTGGATAGTTTAGAGGTAACGCTGCACCACTGCCTTTGCTTGTGGCATTGACAGCTAGCATTGTTTCGACGTCTAATTTTGTTTTTGAACGAGTGATTGCAGCTACGGAAGCCGTTTGCACAGCTGCCTTTTCGGCTTCATCAGCCAATGAATTCCCTGCAACGTGAACGCCATCACGCTGATGACTCAGTGTATGGATCACGTGAGTCTTTTGTAGTTCTTTCTGTAACTGAACTACTTGTTCCCAAAGCAACTTATGCTTGATTGTGCCACTTTTTGCATCTTTGGAACCGTTTGGAACCCAGTTCTGCAAGTATACATTGTAAGACGGGACGCAGTAATACGAATCGCACACTATGAGTGTGGCAAATTCGCGATCGGTATTTTCAAGCGCCATCTTGAAAGCCTGTAGTTCAGCTCGCTGAGCCTTACTGTCTCCGAGAGATTGTTTTTTTGTGACCATTGGTCGGAATTTACCATCGCGCCAGCGACCATTTACAATCGCGCACGCTGCACTATAAGCTTGTTAACCCCCAATTGCGGGCTGTGCTACTCCGTCTGTATGAATTATACATTTGTACTGTTCTAGAGGCAGAATCTCAGTGGGCAGAGGACATTCTTGTTGGCATTGTAGAAATTCTTGAGTTTTCAAATAGGGGTCAAAAACGTATTCAACATCTGTTGTAGCAAGAGAGTTAACCCATTGTAACCATCTTGGATGTAAAGCCTTAGCATTCGGAATGCTTGCTTTTGTCACTGCCTCTAATGCAGGTACAGGAGTACCGACCATTATGCGTTTACCCTGTGCGAGAGCTCTCTCTTTTGCTACTGCAGTTTGAACCACTGTCAAATTTTTTCTGTTGAAGTAAATTTTATTTCAGCTTGTGTATACAAGTGTGATTTGTAAGCAATCAGTACCTTTTCACCTTCATTAAAAGTTAAGTACGTAAATCCGCATCTTCCTGGGATTATTCTGATTACAAGATTGCATACGTTTACACATGTCTGTAAATGTGATGTTGCTAACATGTCTGTTTGCACTGAATGCAAAATTTCTGTGTGTTTTTGAGTCCAATTAGTAGTTTTGAAATCAGGTTTGATTAATTCGTAGAGAGGTTTAACCCTTTCTGCGTAGTTTAGAATGTATGTTCTTCCGAAATTCAGGAAACCTAGAGTTGACTGTAAGTTTTTCAGCGTTTTTGGAAGTTGGAGCAGCGCACACTTTTCTAAAAAGTTGGCTGCCAGGCGTTTGCCTTCACTTGATAACGCGTATCCCAGAAAAAGGACGTTGAGATGGGCACTTCTTGATTTCTTAAAGTTGAATTTGTTCCCTTCAGAAGCAAATCCAAGTATAATGGTATTCACTTTTCAAGTGCCTGTCTAATCATCGTCTGTTAGATAGATGTCATCGACATAAGATAATGCCTCATCTTCATATGTTTGTAGTAACTCTGTTACTCTGGCTGAAAATAACCCCAGACTTTTCATGAATCCTTGGGGGAGACGACAGAAGCGACGCTATGTCCCCATAATTGAGAAAGGGTCAAGTTGATGCTTTCAGGTGCAATGTTTTGACAGAAGAAACTGTAGGAAATATCTATTGTGGTTTTATATTTTTTGCGCACGATGTTATTCATCAGTGCTGCACTGTGTGCATTTTGTACTGCAGAGGTTTTGCAACAAGAGTTTAAATGTCTGTAGTCCAAAACGAAACGATATGTATTGTCTGCTTTGAAGACAGGAAACAAAGGATTGTTCATTGACGAGGTGCATGTTTCAATCACCCCTTGGTATTCAAGTTGATCTAAGATCTCCTTGACCTGTTTTTTAGCTTCTTGTTTAACTGGATACTGCCTCTGTGCAGTTGGTTGTGATTTTAACTGGATTTTGTGGTGAGGAGAATCCTCATCCCATCCCACATGATTTTTATATAAGGCTGGAGCCTGGACTACAGCCCGTTTTCTGGCATAGGTGTATTTTAAGTGAATTGGAATATGATTCGAGAAGGCTGGCATAATGATGTCTTAGTCGTGTGGGCACTACCTGACAAATTTTGGCGGCCAGTCTTTTTCAGATAGAAGTATGTCATAACCCTTAGAGAGCTTCTCCCAAAAGAGTGCTCTTATTTTCCTAGTTATGTCTCCCTCAATCCGGAGCGTTACTTCATATAACTTATGGGGTACACTAACCCTGGTATCAGCTGTTTCAACTTGAATGTACTCATTCAAGTCCACTGTCTCCAGGTGATCCTTCAAGACCTTGCGAGCTATGGTGGCTTCTGCTGCGCTGTCCAGCATTGTCTGGGCCCATTCCCTGTTCTTGAGTTGTGTCCTCAAGATCCTCTGCATGTCTGATTTTTAGACCTGCTACCTTCTTTTTGTTGAATTGGGTTTTCTTATTTTTTTGGAACGTGTTGGTCGTCTTTGGACTTCACGCGTTCTTCCTTGTGTTCTGACCGTCCTCTTCTTTCTGATTTCTGTGAGGAAGTCTGAAAGGTACGAGAGGAACGTTTATCAGTATCTTGATATCTATCAGGTTTTCTCAAATTATCCCTATTCCTGAGGTTATACCTCTTTCCAGAGGGCTCCTTTTAAGGAGACCTTCCTCGGGACTGAGAACGCTTCTCATTAGAACTTTGTATAGTATTTTCCCACTTCTTTTTAGGAGTAGTGAGAGTGTTTTTAATAAAGACCTTTTCAGGATTTTCTGTTAGTTGGGGCTTTACTGGTTTCCCACCCACACTATCTCTTCCTAGTTCTTCGTAGGATTTTTCAATTATTCTGGCCAGTTTATATGGTTGCTCAGTTATATCAATTTCCCTTATGTTTTTGGCGGGTCCCCACAGATGGTGCCTCACCTTTAATATTAGCTAATATTATAGCTGAGACCTGTTTGAAGTCTTTCAGTAATTTCATACCCAGATTTAAAGCAGGCTCTGCCCCGTATTCATTTTGAATCTGTTTCAGGACGTCTGGTATCACCGCCATAGGTGGAACACCATGTGTTTTTGTGTATATTGCAGCAAAGACTGTACCCCAAGTGTCGCAGTCCTCCAGGTGTGGTGCGATTCCCATTGGTAAACAGATTGTTAAAATCCTGTGTTTCTCATGAGGTGTACTGTCGGGAAATACTTTTTGTGGGCAATTTACCAATGACTGAATGTATAGTCTGAGGTGTAATTTAATTTCTGTTCTCCTGGTGAGGGGTTTGTTGTGGAATCCTTATAGGAGGTTGGACTGTTAGAGTCCGCATGACATATTGAACCAATTGTCTGTGTATTTTAATTAGTTGTTTTAGTTAAACTAATAGTTCTTCATTTGACATGTCTTCAATGTCAGGATGAGGTGTATAGCTGGCTAGTACCGGCCATGTTGCTACTGGTCTACCTAGTGGCCTGAGCCTGGTAATGTGATTTTGATGTTGTAGGGCGCCTTTAAACCAGAGCTGATGGTCTTGGTGAGTTAGAGGAATTTCAATGTCCTCGAAAGGAACGTATTCCGTTGGATTATCCTCTACTGCATTTGCTTCAGGGAAGACTATCCATGAATAGAATACCTCTGTCTGCCGATATTCGTGTGCCTTTATGACAAAAATTACCCTACCTCCTCTAGGCCATTCGTTATAAGCTTTATAGTGATGGTTTTCCTTAGGTTTTCTAGGATGAATATAGTTTCTTGGAAACCTGTAATGTTTAAACCCGGTTGGGCTGCAGCCCCACCGGTCTCATTTTCAATCATTTTGTTGGCTGAAAGTTTTGCAGAGCAAGTTTCAATGAAACAAAGATAAGGTGCACAATATTTTGGAACACTGTATTCTTCAACGTGGAACAAACCAAAAAACTAATACATAGGATTTTCGTCCTACTCTGTAATGGCTGATTTTATAGCCTTTTACCCACTCCAGACGTCTATTGGAGTATTTTACGGGAAAAAGGGGTCTCTATGAAAAGCACGACTGAGTTACTCTAGTATCTAGCTCTAAATGAGTGCCTTACCAAACATTGGGTGCCAAGTAGTGTAGTTCCTATATTCCCAATAGGCTCTGCGCATTGGAATAATATATTTGTTAGACCTGGCATCCTTAGCGTGGTTTCCCCCTATCTTTTTGCCTCTACCTCCTGTATTTTTGATGCTGTGCTGGATTTCGTTTTTGCTGGTTTAGATACTTTGGACACTCTGCCACTGCTGATCAGTGTCGGAGTGTAAGTGCTCCCTGTGTAAATTGTTATTATGATTGGATATACATGATTGGCATATTTGTGTCACCATGAAGTCCCTAGTAAAGTGCACTGGGTGTGCCAGGGCTGGTGATGACAAATGCTACTAGTGGGCCTGCAGCACTGATTGTGCCACCCACATGAGTAGCCCTAAAATGGTGTCTCAGGCCTGCCACCGCAGTGCCTGTGTGCAGTCTGTGAACTGCCATGTCCTACTGGTCAGTGTCCCCACTGACCAGGCCTATCCTTTCCCTTTCTGTGCACATTGGTCACCCCTATGGAAGGCCCAATGTACCCCCTTGGGCAGGGTGCAGTGTATGTGAAAGATAGAGCATGTACTTGTGCAGGTGACATGCTCTGGTAGTGAATTGCAGCCATTTTTGTTTTTCACTGCTGCAAGGCTATCTTTCTTCATAGGCTAACATGGGGGATGCTGGCTACAGTGGCTACCAGCATATATTTCCCTAGGAGCAAGATAGGACATAAAAGTCTGGTATCCCTGAACTCAGAATTTAATAACACATCTTTTAGGAAAGGTGGTTTTTAACTCCTGTGTTTGAGAATAGCACTTTTAGAAAGCTGCTGTTCTCTTGTCTGACCTTTCTGTGTGCCTTGGCCTGTTTGTGTATTGACTGTCTGGTTTGAGAGTGACCGGGGCTGGTGATTCCCGAGGAGGCTGGCTGAGTCAGCCCTAGGTTGAATGACTGCATTTGCAACTTGAGTGGTGGGAGGAGATAGTACCTGGGCCTGAATAGTGCTGTGCCTGCCTTCCACAATGCTGGCTCCACCTCCTGCTGGGCGGCTGACGACCCTGCCCCTCACTCTGAAAGGAAAGGAGAAGCCAGGAAAACAAAGTGCTCAAGAAACAGCCAGAACTGGTTCAGACCGGGCTCAGAGCTCTCCTACACAAAGGGATCAAAGACTTTTAGGGGTATAAGTACAGGACCCCTGACAACATGAAGATTAGATCATCCTGGAATCAAGAAGGAACCTCTGCCAAGGTGAAAGCTGAATCTGAAGAAGGAAGACTGTTCTGCTGTTGCCCTGTTGGACTAACCTGCTGTTGCTTTGCTGCCAAGGAGAGGCGAAGGACTTTGCTGTTGTGCTGTGTCCCCTGTCTTGAAGGAATCTCCAAGGCCCTGAGAAGAGCTGGCTCCCTGTTTGTGAAGTCCCAGGAACAAAAGGACTTCCCCCCCAGCTGCCCTGAGCTATGCTGAGAGAGCTCTGTCTTTCCTGGAGTGCTTGGCCCATGTGTGGCGCCTCTGGAAGTTGTACCTGTGAAGGGGAGCTGGTAATCACACTTTTAAAGACTTTGCCACAGACAATTTATCGCCAACCCGGCCGAGCGTGAAAATTCCCGCCGCTACGAAGATCGAGATCGTCGCAGCGACTGCCGCGCTGCCCAAAGACACCGCATCCTTCATTAGCGGGAATATTTCCGCCGCTGCGAAGATCGACGCAGAACCTGCTGCTGCTGGGTGAAACCATCGCATCACGTTGCTGCGAGAATCGTCGCAGAGCCACCGCAACGAGTGTGGTATCGGGTTCTATCAGGTCTACATACTTGCAGAAACACTCGGACACCATAAAACAGAAGTTGGCACGGAAACTGAAAATGCAAAGAGACAAGTTTATTAGGACCCCATGGGGTGGTGGTACATTCCTACAGCACCCTTCGGTAATGCAAGAAGTATCACACCGAACATCGGTGTGCGACCTCTTTTATACAGTTTAAAGGTAATAAAAAGGTAGGCGGTATACATTTGAACAGTTTTAGGTACATATAAGGGCATTTTTTGGACACAGCCAACATGAGGGAGGGGTTTAATACCACTGGTCAGTTGGGAGGAACATTCCTAAGGAGTGACCACTCTCTAGTCCAAAGATCAGATGTACGCATGCGCGAGACTGACCATTGCTAAAAATAGCCTGTTGCTGGGTAGGGTAAAGGTTCATTGGCATGAAGGAAGGACGAAAGGGCATGCTGACCACGAGGCCGCATGTTCATAGAAAATGGAAGCCACCGAATACAAAATGGCCCCTGCACGTTTAGTCAAGTTAACAGAAGTGTTCGTGTAGCTGAGCTTAATGCTAACTCAGGTACTGCCAAATTACGACAGACGACCCTTTTAGCGTTGAGCTGAAGCTACCTCACAATGGAAGTAATCCGAATGTTCATCATTAATGTCAATCATCATGATTTGCTTCACTTCAGCATTACTCATCTGTACATTTTTAGCAATAGCTCGATGGATGGGATACAGGCTATAATACATACAGTACATAAAGTAGGACCACATTGAATACAGAAGAAAAATATCCCAATAATCACACATAGAATAGTTAGCAGTTTCCAACCCCATGTACTAAGCAGAGTCCAAAACCAGCTAGAAAAAGTCCAAGTACCATTGTCAGTGTGAATTTCAGAGGCAATTTTGTGCAATTTGGAAATGGCATCATACACAGATGGTGAATTATCTGGCACATAAACACAACAACTACTTCCGATGATACGGCATGCACCCCCACGATCAGCTAACACTACGTCCAGAACCATCCGGTTCTGAAGCGTAACGATTCTTGTAATCCGAAGCTCTTCAGTTATATTCCCTAAAGCGGAAGCAGTTTCATTAGCAACTGCCTCCACAACACGTGTTAACCGTCTAATTTTCCTGCTGTTTAGGGCAGCACCTACAAAAGAGAACAACCCTAAATTAAAATCCACATATTGTTGTAGTGAGGTGTCGGTTTGGTCGACTTCATCAATATCCAATGTTCTCTTAACTCTATTCAATAGAAAATCGTGATACAATACATAATCATTATGGTACATAGGTGAGGCAATAAACACAGGGGGTAATTCAAAAGATATATAACATGTACCTAACCATCCAAGAGGAAGACGATGATAACCTTTATTACCGCAAATAAAGTAAGTGTTTCGTGAGGCCACAAATGAAACACCATTTGGTGTATCAAAGGCAAGAGTAACATTGCATTCACTTCTCCCCACCGGAATTGTTCCCTTATTCCTAATACAAAGGTCTGCTTTTGTATCACTAACTGTAATTACATGTAAACTGGTCATATTTGTAAGTCTCTGATTGGTGAAGATACGAGGCGTAGATACATTGTCCGGTCGCTATTCTTTCCACTCGAATTTAGTTCCTTCTGCTTGTGGATAGCCATCTCGATCGTTATAGCAAACTTTGTTCAATCGAAAAAGTAGTCCACCTTTTGTTGGCCATCTCAATGTAAAGAGAAGAGTGTACCAAGCATTACATGACCCATTGTGAGAAAAAGGAAGAGGAATAAGTGGGGTTCCTCCCTTCTTCTGATGCCCAGGTAACATCCCACATACCCAACAATTGGACGTGTTGGTCATATTATGCGTGTGGTGCAATATCTGAATGAAACTATTATTCAAATAGGTCTGTCTATGTCTTTCTTCGTGATAGGGCAAAGTAAAATGAAAATGTTCAGATGGAATTAGAGTGGTAGGCAGTAAATAATCCCGTGCAGGAAATAGTCTTTCTATAGTCCAGGCTATTACTGCTATTACCACTATTGTCGCAACAAAAAGAACCGCACCCAGAATTCTTCTGTTTTTCAATGTCATAGGTGCCTTGGTACAATGAACAAAAGTCTCAAGAAACAAACTAAAAAAAATAAAAATATGGTGCTGACAACCGAGGCTGCCGTTGAGTTTTTCTCCAAGATTCAAGACGGGTGTCGCTACACTGGACAGAACTGATCCCCCCCCTTGATATTCCCGGCTTTCGTTTCACAAACCTCGGAACGGTTACCAACCAGTCATGAAAAATACAAAAAAAAAAATATTTCCTTGGCCGTAGATTGTACTTCACTCCGCCAGAAATAGTGTGGTCCGGGAAGGCTCCCTTCGACTTGTGAGGCGTAACAGCTGGGCCCTTCTCCGCATCCAAGATGTCTCGGTAATCAGACAGGACAGTAGGGTTCACCAGATCCGGAGAAACACGTCGACAGTGCGTTGAATGTATCCACCGCTTCTTATTCGTGACTCGCACAGCCGTTCGCGTTGCCAGCAGCACTTGCTCAGTGCCACGCCACCTCGGCTCCAAACTGCTGGATCTCTCAAACACCCGGATCATGACATGGTCGCCAGGACGAAGATTGTGAGCCTCTCCAATGGAATTGTCGGGGAGCGCTTCTCGAACCTGTTGATGAATAGAAAGTAAATCATTTGTTAATCGTGCCAAATAATCGTTCATCATTATACAAGGCACATCATGTATCAAACGAGGCTTTGGAACTCCCCAGATATTCATGGGCCTTCCAAACACCACTTCATAGGGCGTGAGGCCAGTTCCGGAGTGTGGCACTGATCTAATAGACAATAATGCCAATGGCAAAGCGTCTGGCCATTTCAAAGACGTGGATGCCACGATCTTCGCTAGCTTCAGCTTCAGAGTCGCATTATACCTTTCTACTAGACCTGCTGACTGCGAGAGGAATACAGCGTGGAATTTTTGTCTGATTCCCAATCCTTTCAGGACATGCTCCACTATCTTCCCAACAAAATGAGGACCATTATCATTCCACAAGAATTTACAAACACCATAACGTGGGAAGTACTCTTTTAGTAGTACCTTAGCTGTTGTTAATGCTGTATTGTCCTTTGTGGGGTAGGCTTCAACCCATATACTAAAAGCACACACCACCACTAGGACATACTTGAGGTTATTACAGCGCTCCAGTTGGATATAGTCCATTTGCAGTACTTCGAATGGTGCAGTAGGTGGAACGAACCCTCCTTTAGGAGTAGAGGTCCCTTTAGCAGGATTGTACTGTAGGCATATCAGACAGTTCTTTACTATTCTCCTAGCCGTGCTGGTAATCTCAGGATGCTCCCAAACTCGTGTAAGCGATTTAGTAATCGCAAGAGCTCCAATATGTGCCAACCCATGTGTCATTTGAACCATTGCCTGCAAGTAAGCAGCAGGTAATTTCAATCTCTTCATGTCTTTGCTTCTCCAGCAACCCTCATCATCCAACACTCCCTCTATTGCCCATGCTGCAAGCTCCGCTTCAGACGCTGATTTCTGTATGTCTAAAACTTCCTCTCTAGCATCATGCCATCGCTCGGCTTGCGATCTCACCACATACATAGGGGAGTCATTTTGCAACATGGCAGTCTCTCTCGCTATGCGGTCTGCAAAAGCGTTTCCTTGCCCTATTTTGTCCGTCACCTTTTTATGTGCACTACATTTTAATATCACCACCTTCCTTGGGCATAATAGTGCATTCAGGAGGTCGCATACCAACTCTCCGTACATAATGTGTGTTCCGTGTGAAGTCATAAACCCTCGTTCCCTCCAGAGTAGGCCAAAATCGTGCGCTACTCCAAAGGCATAACGACTATCGGTGTATATATTCACACATAATCCAGCACTTAGCTCACATGCTTTCGTTAAGGCTATCAATTCCGCGGCTTGAGCAGATTTTTGTGGTATTCGTGCTGTTTCTACCACTGTCTTAAGTGTCGTGATCGCATAGGCCGCGGAAGCCGTACCATCTGGCAATCTCACACACGATCCATCAACCCACAGTTCCCCATCTACATCAGGAAGTGGCGTGTCCTGTAAATCGACACGACCCTTTGTTTGTTCATCAGTCAAAAAAACACAATCATGTTGTTCTTCTTCCTGGGTCTCAGTAACAGGATATGGCAATAAAGTGGCGGGGTTCAAAGTGGCGCACCACTTCAATGTAATGTCTGGCGCCAGCAATGTTAACTCGTATCCTGTTAAACGGGCACTGGTTAGATGCTGCGTTTTCGTTTGGTTCAATAGCGCATCTACTGCATGGGGAACTAACACCAACAATTTGTGTGACAAAACTATTCCCTCACTCTGCCGTATAGCTACTGCTGTTGCTGCAACTGCTCGAAGGCATCCAGGCAGTCCTCGAGCCACAGGATCGAGTACCGCTGAAAAGTATGCGCAAGGCCTCTGTTTATCTCCGTGTAACTGTACCAAGACTGACAATGCGCACCCATCCTTCTCATGTACATACAGTGTAAAGAGCTTTGTATAATCTGGTGTACCTAACACTGGCGCAGAACAAAGAGCTTGTCTCAATTGTTCAAAAGCATTTTGACATTCGTCCGTCCATTCAAGGGGGAGTGGTGCAGTTTTGGACAGCAACGCTAACAAAGGTTTTACAATGTACGAAAATCCTAGTATCCATTGCCTACAGAAGGACGTCAACCCTATGAAAGCACGAACATCCTTCTGCGTGCAAGGGACTGGTGTATCTAAGATTGCTTGAACTCGGTCTGATGTTAATGCACGTCTCTCCTTAGACAAAAGATGACCAATATATGTCACCTTTGGTCTACAATATTGTAGCTTCTTCCGCGAAAGCTTGTGATTGTGTTCCGCAAGGAAAGAAAGCAGGGAGAGTCTACTCTCCTCACATTGCTCCTGTGTGTCTGCTGCAAGCAGAATGTCATCAAGATATTGGATTAGTGCCACCCCAGACTGCAAATCAAATGAATCAAGTTGTCTTTTCAAAGCCTGACTGTAAATGCTAGGACTTTAGGTGTAACCTTGAGGAACTCGACAAAATCTATAAGATTTATTATTTAATGTAAAGCCGAACAAATATCGGCTATCAGGATGAATAGGGATTGAAAAGAAAGCGTTTTTCAAATCAATCACTGTAAATGTAGTAGCCGTTGGTGGAACCAAAGTAAGTAAGGTGGTAATGTCAGATACTACTGGATACTGCGGTACAACTATCTTATTAATTTCCCTCAAATCAATAATAAAACGATAGATCTTAGTATCTGTGTCTTTCTTTAGGATCGGAAGAATTGGACTGTTGCAAACATTATAGGGAACTTCCTCCACCACCCCGGCCGTTATCAAGTCATTCACAATATGTATCAAAGCTGTTTCGCCTTCTCTAGAGATCTTGTACTGAGGAACACGAGGTAAAACCGCTCCCTCCTTCACAGTAATGCGTACAGGAGGAATAATCATTTGACCCACATCAGTATCGGAAGTAGCCCATAACGTACTTGGAAGGGAAGCTAATGCGTCGGCCTCTTGCATGAGGCACGATCTCTCTATTTCTGGGTAGTTTTCATTCAAAATGACCCGCACCCCTTCAAGGGCACAGCGTATCGTTGCACGAAAATGCTTTAGCATGTCAAGTCCCATAATATTATCTGGTGTATTTGGAGATAATAAAAACGGACATGGGGCAGTGAATTTATCAACATGAAATGTAAGGGGTGGAGACAATGGGCTTAGTGAAGGTGTTCCATCGAACCCTATTGCTGTAATCGTTTCGCCAGACAGGGGAGCCCTTGGAACCAAGTGTTTAGACAGAGCACTACGAGTAGCTCCTATGTCGACCAGTAACTGATCAGTAGAACCCAAAACATGTGCTGATATATATGGACCCCTTTGATCGACTGGTACTTCAACCGATTCCACACCCCATCCTACGCAATCCTATGCATAATTATTATCCTGAGACTCAGTATACTCTCCTTCAGCTATCTGATACTGATTCCGTCGATCAAAAGTATTATGTTCAACCTGACCACGACCCCTCTCTTCACCCCTACCGCGATCATTCGCTCCACCTCTTGGTCCTGAATAACTATTCCGTGACCTTCCACTTCCTCGACCCCTCTGACTACGCTGTTCACGAAGTGCCGGACAATCTGCGAGCCAATGTCCAAACTGCTCACAGTATGCACACTGATCCTCAGAACGGTCGGAACGAGGGGGAGACGTAACGTACGATCCTCGTCTACCCCTATCGTTCCCTCTCGATTGCGTAGCACAAACCTGTGCCAACATCACTTTCGTCTTTAAGTCCTTCGCTTTCTTATCACTACTTTCTTTAGCCTCTAGTTCCTGACGTTCATAATACTGAGCCATAGTTAATAAGGAGGCAGGCGTTGCCGTGGTCCATGAACTTTCACTAGCCTTTAATCGCTTTGCAATCTCCCGTAGGAGATTAGCCACATACTTATCTACGAATAAGTGCCTGCCCGTGTCCTCTGTTAATGATTGACCACTGTAATCATGGAATGCTTCCTCAAAACGTGAAAAGAAATCAGAAACCGATTCGTCTGACTTCTGCTTACAAGACGCTAACACTGTCCAATCTATTTTCTTAGGAGGGACAAGCATTTTTAATTTATTCAAGATAGCTGTTGGCAAATCTAAAATCAAATGACACGGTTTACATGCAGGTTCCCTATCTGAATCCGCTCTCACTATGTCCTTCCAATCTGCGCCTAATATTGTTCGATCGTCAAACTTACGAATCATCCTCCACATATCAGGAGGCAATATCAGCCCAAAGAAAAGATCAATAACAACTAACGTCATAATACACGAAGAAATAGCACCCTCCACACCTTCATAGAAAGCTGCTGGATTTTTACGGGGGTCAGGCAAAGCATTCTTAAGTGCCATAACATCTGCTCTATTCCATGGCGTATAAACCCAATTATACACAAAATAGCCCTTTGAATCTTTAGACGTCTTATCATCATCCGTACCGTCCCCTTTAGGAGGGACATACAAAGGTGCAGCTTCCCGCATAGGCAAAACATTAATTGCAACACTCTTATCTGATCCATAAATAGGGCACACTCTGGTATATTCCGTCGATCCAGACGCTGATTGCTCTGATGTTTTGTTCGCCGCTCGCAATCGCGTCGCCTCATCTCGTAACTGAACCAACCGCCGGAAGAATTCGTCCGCATCTGAAAGAGCAAAAATACCTTTACGAAAATTCTCACGACCAACTGATATATCTTTAGGTTCTAACTCAGGAGAGTGTTTTCTAAACTGCTCAACAACTTCACCTGCAAGGTGATCTAAAAAATACAATCGTTCCTTGCCGGACCACTTGCTCATAAAATCATCAACCTCTGAAACAGTTATAGAATTTACATTAAGTTTACGGGCAATCGAATGCAATTCCGTCATACGCTCGCATGTAACCTGGTACGTTGTTTGTCCTGATTATCCTCGTCCGATTCCACATCCGGAGCCGTAGGCTGAACATACGGAGGCGGGCAACGATCTAACAATGAAAAATCATCTAATTCATTAGTAAGGACAGGATAAAGAGGACGTCTAATAGGAAACTGACCATTAACCTGCAGGTTACGTTCTCGACTCTCTTTCTCTTTCTGTTCCTGCAATTCCTTCTCCTGTAGCTGTAAAGCTTTATCCCGAGCAGCCTTTCGCTGCTCTTTGTCCGCCAAGGCTTCTGCACGCTTCATTCGTTCACGCACCGCTTTCTCCCACATACGCACACAATCAAACATATCCTGTCTAGACCTGCGCTGAAACAAACACTGTTCTACATACTGGACTTTTCACAAATCGAATGACCCATGTAGTGGCCATTGCAATTCACGATCAGGTTTAGTGTATTTGTGCCATAACATAATGGGAGGAAGGCCAAATTTAATGTACATTTCGCGATTAGGAGTCCCCTCTGGGGGAGCCGGCTGAGATTCATTTAATCGATAAGTGGTACCATTTCCAAAGCAGCACATTCCTCGGAGTGTGCGGAGGACAGGCATGTTCAAAATATCACGGAAAAACGCGATATTACATAAAATGGCACTTAAGGGTACTTACGCACAATGTGCCGTTCAAACAAATTCAAAAGCAGAGAAATATCCCTACATGCCTGCCTATGTGAGGTGCACTCCACATATAATTCAAATCATAGGTCCAAATGTTAGCTAACTCATACAAATTCAAATTCAAATTCAAAAAGCCACAGTAAGTGTCAATAGACTACCTTACCAAACATAAGCTTACCAAATATCTTCAAAGGTGTCCAGATTCCAACTGCCAAGTTCCGTAGCCGAATCAGCCAAAACAGGCACTACACGACAAGCCAAACGATCAGAACCTCAGTCGAGGACCGGCGCCACCTGGAAGGTCAGATCAGAAGGAAAGGAAAAAACACCGTGGGTGCCAAGACTCGGGTCACTCAGTGGCAGCGTACGCGTCCATAGCGAGTTTCCAATCCTTCGTCGTGACCTCTCCTTCGGGCATCCGAGTCGCCGATGAGGTCCCTTCGTGGTCGCCAATTGTGGTATCGGGTTCTATCAGGTCTACATACTTGCAGAAACACTCGGACACCATAAAACAGAAGTTGGCACGGAAACTGAAAATGCAAAGAGACAAGTTAATTAGGACCCCATGGGGTGGTGGTACATTCCTACAGCACCCTTCGGTAATGCAAGAAGTATCACACCGAACATCGGTGTGCGACCTCTTTTATACAGTTTAAAGATAATAAAAAGGTAGGCGGTATACATTTGAACAGTTTTAGGTACATATAAGGGCATTTTTGGAACACAGCCAACATGAGGGAGGGGTTTAATACCACTGGTCAGTTGGGAGGAACATTCCTAAGGAGTGACCACTCTCTAGTCCAAAGATCAGATTTACGCATGCGCGAGACTGACCATTGCTAAAAATAGCCTGTTGCTGGGTAGGGTAAAGGTTCATTGGCATGAAGGAAGGACGAAAGGGCATGCTGACCACGAGGCCGCATGTTCATAGAAAATGGAAGCCACCGAATACAAAATGGCCCCCGCACGTTTAGTCAAGTTAACAGAAATGTTCGTGTAGCTGAGCTTAACGCTAACTCAGGTACTGCCAAATTACGACACGAGGAGCTGCGAGAGAAAGATCGTCGCTGGACCACGCATCGTAGTCCCGGAGATCGTCGCAACACCCGAGAATCGTCGCATTGTGCCTTTGCGCGAGAAAACTTCCTACAGAACCTACTCACCGGAATCCATACTAGTGGCCTTCCTCCCTATACAGACCGGGTTCGTCACAACACGCCCGCCGCTGGCAGCGGGGCTGTCGCTAACGCCTCCCCAGGGTCTCAGAAGCAACGCATCGCTTGTTTTTCACCGCTACAGCTTCTGTGCTTGGAATTTTTTATCGCTAACAAAGGTACTGTGGCTAAAACGTGACGCAACTGTGGATAACGTTATCGCTAACATTAAGAACTCTTTTGCAATCATATTCTTGAACTGTGTATGTTGGATTTGTGTTGTTTTGGTCTTGTGTAGTTTAGATTAAATACCTTTATTTTTCTAAACTGTTGTGGCGTCAGTTTGTGGTATTTTCACTGTGTTACTGTGAGTGTTGGTACAAATACTTTACACATTGCCTCTGGTTAGCCTTGACTGCTCGTGCCAAGCTACCTAGAGGGTGAGCAGGGGTTATCTCAGAGGGTTTCCTCCTTACCCTGACTAGAAGCAAGGGTCCCCATTTGGACAGTGGTACCTACCTCTGCCAACTAGAGACCCCCAGTTCTAACATTGTTGGTCAGCGGTGGGGATTTGAACTTGTATTTGTACTCGACCCACAGTGATTGGTGTTCATCACTAGTGAGTGCAGACCACTACGCCACCGCATACTACTGTTTTTGGTTGGTTCTATTTTTGAGTAACTCTTCAAAGCATCATGTCTGTGAATGGAAAGGCACCCAGTAAGGAGGCAGAAGTAGAATTGGAATTTGTCATTGAGGATTTGTATTCCTACAAAGTTGATGAGCTTAGGAAATTCTGCCACGAGTTTGAGTGCCCCATAAAGAGCGGCTACAGAAAGGATGAGCTGCAGAGAATCTTGAAGGCCTATTGGGAGGCACAAGAAGGAAATGATGCAAGTGCAGGGAATGGTTTTCAAGTCACAGATTTGCCAGTGAGCAGAGTAGGCTCAAGGCCTGGCAGCAACCATTCCAATAGAGGTTTCACTCAGGAAGAGTTAGAGGAGAACCAAATAGTGATAGAATATGACTTGGAAGTCATGAAGATGAAAATTAAGCAATTGGAAATGGATAAAGAGAGAGAAAAGGCAGCGGAAGAGAGCAAAAGTGCTCGCGCTTTGGAAGAAAATAAATTTCTTCTGGCTCATGAGTTGAGCATGAAAGAACTGGATCTTAAAGCCAGGGAGGTGGATGCCAGTTCAAATGGTGGCAGCGCACAGCCAGTGCAGGGGGGTAAAGTATATATTCCCAAGGATCTGGAACAGAATTACCATAGGAGTGAGGATATTTATGCCTGATTTACTTCTTATGAGATTGCATTGAGAATGAATGGTGTGCCTTGGGGGCGGGCCTGTGGAAACATTTTGAGGCTTCTGGGAGGAGTGCTCTAGAGCCCTTAGAGATGGCAGGTGCCATGACCGACCCCAATATGAAGGAGGCCTTATGTCTCCGGTATGACCTTACTCCAGAGCAGTATAGACTGCAGTTTAGAAACTCTAAGAAGAAAGAGTCTGAGACTTGGATGGAGTGTGTGAATTTGTACTCACGTGCACTGGAAGATTGGATGAAGGGCAGTAAAGTAACTGATTTTAAGGGGTTGTTGCATTTAATCAGTTGGGAGCACTTGAGTAGTCTTTGTGTTCCAGAGCTGCACCAGCATCTTTTAGACAGCAAGCTGACAGACCCCATTGAGCTTGCTAAGGAGGCGGACCGCTGGACCAGTACCAGGGTCCACAGAGGAATTGTGGGTAACACAGCCAAAGGTGGGCAGGGTCCCCAGCAGAAGAGTGGGGGGGACAAGGGTAACCAAAAGGAGTTCTCGCCAGGGCCCCAAAATAGTTCCCAGGGAAAAGAATCCCAACCCCCAAACCTAGACAGCCATGGCCCCCTAGGGGCAGGCGGGACAATAGAGATAACAGAGACAACAGGGTGCCGCCTACCTGCTATCACTGCAACGAGGTGGGCCACATAGCTCCTAAATGTCCCAAAAAGAATCCAGCACCCACTGGTGCTCCAGCCCCAGGGTTAGAAAGTGTAGCTTTGGGCGGGGATTTGATTTCCAGTGGGGAGGAGGATTTAGCAGTTATGTCCCTTGTCTCTTTAGGAGACCAAGAGATGGTCCAGGAAACCTTACTGCCCCTTAACACTTCGAAATATGGGCAGAAGGTGACCGTCAATGGGAGGGAGATAGAGGCTCTGAGAGACACGGGAGCCAGCGTGACATCCGTGAGGTGTCAGTGGGTGTCTGAAGAGCAGGTCATCCCTGATGTAATCAGCCCTGTGGTCGCAGCTGACAGCTCAGTGCGCCTCTGCAAGTTGGCGCGTGTTCCCTTTGAGTGGGGGGGAGTCTCTGGTCTTTTGGAAGTTGTTGTCAGTGACGCCTTGCCTGTAGACTGTCTGCTAGGTAATGACGTGGAGAGTTCTCCATGGAGGGATGTAGAACATAGAACGCATTTGGAGATGTTGGGTTTGCCTGCGTGGATCTGTGTGACCACGCGTGCTATGGCAGCCAGTAGGGGTGATTCAGCAGAACTGGAGCCTGAAACAGTGACCCAGAGACCTGCCAAGCGAGGAAGAGGCAGAGTGCGCAGGAAACCAGCCCCAGCGGTTCCCACGGTCCAGGAGGGAGCAGAACCTGAGGGGGATGCCCTGGAACCTACAGAGGAACAGGTGGCCGAACTGGGCGACCTGCCTGATTTGACCCATTGGCAGCAAGAAGGTGGGCCCTCCAGGGAGGAATTCTGCAAGGAGCAGAAAGAGTGCCCTTCTATCGCTGGTATGCGGCAACAGGCCGTGGACCAGGCAGTAGGCCTAGGGTCCAAAGAACACTACATCTACTGGGAAGATGACTTGTTATATAGTGAGCCGAAGTTTGCTGAGCCCGGTGCAGCCCGTGTGCTGGTGGTACCCGCGCGCTTCAGGAACTTCCTAATGGGTCTGGCTCATGACGTGCCTCTCGCAGGACATCTGGGGCAAGACAAGACCTACCACAGGCTTGTCGCCCACTTGTACTGGCCCCAGATGAAGAAGCACGTTGGCTCCCTTTGCAAGTCTTGCAAAACATGTCAGGCCAATGGCAAGACTGGAGTGAAGTGTAAGGCACCCCTCCAACCCTTTCCTGTGGTGAGCACCCCTTTAGAGCGGGTGGGCATCGACATCGTGGGGCCCCTGGACCCCAAGACAGCCTTAGGCAACAGGTTCATCCTGGTCTTGGTGGACCATGCCACCCGGTACCAGGAAGCAGTCCCTCTCAGGACAATCACAGCACTCGTGGTGGGCCGTGCATTGATGGGGATCTTTTCCCGCGTGGGGTTCCCCAGAGAGGTGGTCTCCGACCGGGGTACCAACTTCATCTCTAGGTACATGAAGTCTCTGTGGGAGGAGTGTGGGGTAACTTATAAGTTCACCACTAATTACCACCCTCAAGGTATGATTATGGGCCAGGCGGAGCCCATGAGACGGAAGTGGGACGTCTTTCTTCCATGCCTGTTGTTTGCCTACAGGAAAGTGCCTCAGAAGTTCTTAGGGTTCAGTCCCTTTGAACTCCTTTATGGCCAACCTGTTAGAGGACCTCTCACACTGGTGAAGGAGGGGTGGGAGAAATCCCGTGGGAAGACCCCCCAGAATATGTTCAGCTATGTGCTGGCAATCCGCAACCAGACACAACGCTTCAGGAAGCACGCTCAGGAGAACCTGAGAGCTAGCCAGGAAGAAATGAAAAGATGGTACGACCAGAATACCACTCTGGTCGAATTTCAACCTGGGCAGAAAGTGTGGGTGATGACGCCAATGGAGCCCTGTGCGCTCCAAGACAAGTGGACTGGGCCATATGAGGTAGTGGAACGCAAGAGCGAAGTAACCTACCTAGTTAACTTGAAGACTCCCAGGCAGCCCCTGAGAGTAATGCATGTGAACCGCCTCAAACACACTTTGAGAGGTCTGAAGTGACAATGCTCATGGCTACAGATGCAGGAGGGGAGGAGGATAGTGATGGGCCGTGCATTGATGGGGATCTTTTCCCGCGTGGGGTTCCCCAGAGAGGTGGTCTCCGACCGGGGTACCAACTTCATCTCTAGGTACATGAAGTCTCTGTGGGAGGAGTGTGGGGTAACTTATAAGTTCACCACTAATTACCACCCTCAAGGAAATGGGTTGGTTGAAAGGTTCAACCGCACCCTAAAAGGTATGATTATGGGCCAGGCGGAGCCCATGAGACGGAAGTGGGACGTCTTTCTTCCATGCCTGTTGTTTGCCTACAGGAAAGTGCCTCAGAAGTTCTTAGGGTTCAGTCCCTTTGAACTCCTTTATGGCCAACCTGTTAGAGGACCTCTCACACTGGTGAAGGAGGGGTGGGAGAAATCCCGTGGGAAGACCCCCCAGAATATGTTCAGCTATGTGCTGGCAATCCGCAACCAGACACAACGCTATAGGAAGCACGCTCAGGAGAACCTGAGAGCTAGCCAGGAAGAAATGAAAAGATGGTACGACCAGAATACCACTCTGGTCGAATTTCAACCTGGGCAGAAAGTGTGGGTGATGGCGCCAGTGGAGCCCTGTGCGCTCCAAGACAAGTGGACTGGGCCATATGAGGTAGTGGAACGCAAGAGCGAAGTAACCTACCTAGTTAACTTGAAGACTCCCAGGCAGCCCCTGAGAGTAATACATGTGAACCGCCTCAAACACACTTTGAGAGGTCTGAAGTGACAATGCTCATGGCTACAGATGCAGGAGGGGAGGAGTATAGTGATCCTCTTCCTGACCTTCTGGCAGCTAAGGAGCAAGACGGGTCAGTGGATAGTGTGGTCCTCTCGCCCACCCTGAACTCAGAACAGCAAAGGGACTGTCGCCAGGTGTTGGGTCAGGTTTCCTCTCTGTTCTCCCTGACCCAGGTATCACCAATTGGTGTGTCCATGATGTGGACACTGGAGATAGTCTGCCTGTGAAACAAAAGCTTTACAGGGTAGCTGACAAGGTCAGGGCCAGCATCAAGGAAGAGGTTTCCAAGATGTTGGAGCTAGGGGTGATTGAGCCCTCCAGCAGCCCCTGGGCTAGCCCAGTGGTCTTGGTACCAAAAGCTGCTGCGCCCGGTGCCACTCCAGAACTCAGGTTTTGTGTGGACTACCGTGGGGTCAATGCGTTCACGAAGCCTGACGCACACCCCATCCCCAGAGCTGATGCGCTCGTAGATCGGTTGGGAGCTGCCCAGTACCTCAGTACATTTGATTTGACTTCTGGGTACTGGCAGATTGTCTTAACTGATGGGGCCAAAGAGAGGTCTGCATTCTCAACGCCAGAGGGGCACTTCCAGTT
Source organism: Lissotriton helveticus (assembly GCF_964261635.1). NCBI lineage: Eukaryota > Metazoa > Chordata > Amphibia > Caudata > Salamandridae > Lissotriton > Lissotriton helveticus. The sequence continues at coordinate 2,098,165,602 of NC_136063.1, read as the reverse complement.
CCGAGTCATGCCCTTTTGGTTGAAGAATGCCCCTGCCACCTTCCAGAGACTGGTTAACCAGGTACTGACCGGGCTGGAGGAATTCAGCGCCGCATATCTGGATGATATTGCTGTGTTCAGCTCCACGTGGGAGGACCACTTGCAACACCTCTGTGAAGTGTTGAAGGCTCTGCAAAGGGCAGGCCTCACTATCAAGGCCAGCAAGTGCCAGATAGGGCAGGGATCTGTGGTGTTTTTGGGACACCAGGTGGGGAGCGGCCAGGTGGCTCCCCTACAGGGAAAGATTGATACCATTCTGGCTTGGGAACCCCCCAAGACTCAGACAGGGGTGAGAGCCTTCCTAGGACTCACCGGGTATTACAGACCGTTTGTCAAGCGGTATAGCACCATCGTTGCCCCCTTGACAGAGCTGACCTCAAAAAGGCAGCCCAAGAAAGTGAATTGGACTGAAGCCTGCCAGACCGCTTTTGATGCCCTGAAGACTGCCATGTGCACAGCACCGGTGCTCAAGGCGCCCGACTTCTCCAGTGAGTTCATAGTGCAGACAGACGCTTCAGAGCATGGTGTGGGAGCAGTACTCTCACAGATCAATGACAAGGGCTGGGACCAGCCTATGGCTTACATTAGTAGGAGGCTACTCCCCAGGGAACAGAGGTGGAGTGCAATTGAAAGCGAAGCTTTTGCTGTGGTCTGGGCTCTGAAGAAGCTGAGGCCCTACCTGTTTGGGACTCACTTCCGTGTTCAGACCAACCACAGGCCCCTCAAAAGGTTGATACAAATGAGGGGTGAGAACCCAAAACTGTTGAGGTGGTCCATCTCCCTAAAGGGAATGGACTTACGGTGGAACACCGCCCTGGTACCGAACACGCCAACGCTGATGGTCTTTCCAGATTTTTCCACCTTATTGAAGAGAACTCCCAAGAGGGTGGGTAGTTCTCCCCACTTTCAGCTGGAGGGGACACGTGTTAGACCTGGCATCCTTGGCGTGGTTCCCCCCTATCTTTTTGTCTCTACCTCCTGTATTTTTGATGCTGTGCTGGATTTCGTTTTTGCTGGTTTAGATGCTTTGGACACTCTGCCACTGCTGATCAGTGTCAGAGTGTAAGTGCTCCCTGTGTAAATTGTTATTATGATTGGATATAGATGATTGGCATATTTGTGTCACCATGAAGTCCCTAGTAAAGTGCACTGGGTGTGCCAGGGCTGGTGATGACAAATGCTACTAGTGGGCCTGCAGCACTGATTGTGCCACCCACATGAGTAGCCCTAAAATGGTGTCTCAGGCCTGCCACCGCAGTGCCTGTGTGCAGTCTGTGAACTGCCATGTCCTCCTGGTCAGTGTCCTCACTGACCAGGCCTAACCCTTCCCTTTCTGTGCACATTGGTCACCCCTATGGAAGGCCCAAGGTACCCCCTTGGGCAGGGTGCAATGTATGTGAAAGGTAGAGCATGTACTTGTGCAGGTGACATGCTCTGGTAGTGAATTACAGCCATTTTCGTTTTTCACTGCTGCAAGGCTATCTTGCTTCATAGGCTAACATGGGGGATGCTGGCTACAGTGGCTACGAGCATATCTTCCCCTAGGACCAAGATAGGACATAAAAGTCTGGTATCCCTGAACTCAGAATTTAATAACACATCTTTTAGGAAAGGTGGTTTTTAACTCCTGTGTTTGAGAATAGCACTTTTAGAAAGCTGTTGTTCTCTTGTCCGACCTTTCTGTGTGCCTTGGCCTGTTGGTGTATTGACTGTCTGGTTTGAGAGTGACAGGGGCTGGGGATTCCCCAGGAGGCTGCCTGAGTCAGCCCTAGGCTGAATGACTGCATTTGCAACTTGAGTGGTGGGAGGAGATAGCACCTGGGCCTGAATAGGGCTGTGCCTGCCTTCCACAATGCTGGCTCCACCTCCTGCTGGGCGGCTGACAACCCTGCCCCTCACTCTGAAAGGAAAGGAGAAGCCAGGAAAACAAAGTGCTCAGGAAACACCCAGAACTGGTTCAGACCGGGCTCAGAGGCCTCCTGTACAAAGGGATCAAATACTTTTAGGGGTATAAGTACAGGACCCCTGACAACAGAAGATTAGATCATCCTGGAATCAAGAAGGAACCTCTGCCAAAGAGAAAGCTGAATCTGAAGAAGGAAGACTGTCCTGCTGTTGCTCTGCTGGACTAACCTGCTGTTGCTTTGCTGCCAAGGAGAGGGGAAGGACTTTGCTGTTGTGCTGTGTCCCCTGTCTTGAAGGAATCGCCAAGGCCCTGAGAAGTCTTAGTCATAGTCATAGTCAAATGCTTTTGTATAGCGCACAATTCACCAAAAAGTTCTCAGGGCGCTTAGCAGTGAAAACAGCATCCTTGACGAAGTGACGAAACTGGGGCGGGGGGGTTAATTAGGAAAGAGCCAGGCTTTTAGATTTTTACGAAATGACTGGTGATTGGAAAAGGAGAGAAGGTGATGGGGCAGTTTGTTCCAGAGAAGAGGCGCAATGTAGGAAAAGGACCGACATCCATTTCGCGATGTCCGAGCTCGTGGCTGAGCTAAAAGTGATTTGGAGCTAGAACTTAACGCTCTGGACGGGCGATACCAGACCAGTTTTTTCGCTAGATAAGTGGGCCCCTTGCTATAGAGGAGTTTGTGAGTCAGACTTAAGATTTTAAATTGGCTTCTCTGGCGAATAGGCAGCCAATGCAGCTTTTTGAGGCTGGGTATAGAAGATGTCCTGGGGGGCAGTCCAAGCACCAGTCTCACAGGCATTCTGAAGAGTCAGTAATTTTGAAAGTAAACACTCATTGATGCCGAAAAACAGAGCGTTACCATAGTCCAGGCGCACCATCAATCATGATTCCCAGGTCCCGTACCACCTCCTTGGGCTCGGGGCAGGGTCCTAGTTCTTGGGGCCACCAATCCTGAGACCAGACTTTCTTGGCTTTGCCAAACAGTATGATTTCTGTTTTGCTGTAATTAAGTTGGAGTTTATTTTCACACATCCATTTGCTGATGTTGATCATGCACTGTTTAAATCTACCACTGGTTTCAAGGAAATCAGAGCTACAGGTGATAAGCACCTGAGTGTTGTCGGCATATGACTCTGTTATAAAGCCATGAGATTTTATGATGTCCGCCAATGGAGTGAGGTATAGATTAAAAAGCATGGGGCTGAGAATAGACCCCTGTGGGACTCCCACAGTGAGAAGAGTACTATTGGATACATGGGTATTCACCTTGATGTGAGTATGGCAGTCCGCGAGGTAGTTCTCAAACCAGGATAGGGCCTTGCCTCTGACACCAATCTCCCACAGCCGATGTTTGAGAATGCTGTGGGATATGGTGTCAAAGGCCGCTGATAAGTCCAATAGGATCAGAACTGCGGACTCGCCTTTATCTAGGGTGAGTCGGATATTATCCATTATCTCAATTACTGCTGTTTCGGTACCGTGGGCGGCTCGGAAACCCGACTGAGAAGGGTCCAAAAGCGCATGTGTTTCAATGTAGGTGGTAATGCGGTTATTCACTAAAAGTTCCAGTACCTTTCCAAAGTAGGGCAGTAGAGAGATGGGTCTGTAGTTGGACGAAATAGTGGGGTCACTGGAGGGCTTTTTGAGAATCGGTTTGACATGAGCTTGCTTCCATCTACTGGGTATAGATGCTTGCTCAAAGGAGCCATTAAAGATGTTGGTGAGAGAGCTAGCCAGTAGGGGGAGTATCTTGTTGTATTTCCGTGGGGACAGCAATTCAGTGGGGGAACCCGATTTGACTTTCCTGAGGGCTTCTAGCACTTCAACAGTCGTGGTGAGCTCAAATTCTGTGAGAAGTGGTATTCCTAAGATTTCAGTATTAGTGGGATTGGGAGGGAGTACCTCACTAAGTTGGAATGTATCTAGGCTGGGAACTGGAAAAGGGGAATAGATCAATTTAATTTTATTGTCAAAATAGGTCGATAGCGAATTGACCCATTCCAAGGTGGGGTTAAATACTGGTTGTTCCACCTGAGGGGTAGTAAATTCTTTCAGTATTTTGTAAAGCTCTTTACTGGAGTGAGCCGCTTTATTTATTCTGTGGGTGAGATAAAGTGTTTTAGCTGCTTTTATATTCTTTAAATAATTAGAGTGAATCAATTTGTAATTTTTCAAGTTTTCCAGCGTTCTGGTTTTCTTCCACAGCCGTTCAGCTGTTCTGCTGACCATTTTTTCTTTTTTAAGATCAACAGTAAACCAAGGGGATGCAATGGTTTTTACATTTACATTAGTTTCTGGAATGATGTTATCAAGTGTGTTCTTAATGGATGCTTCCAGCTGGGTTACCATTAATTCAATATTGTTGGATATGTCTTTAGGTGGTTTGAAGTGAGTCATAAACGCCTCCGGGGTCAATTTGCACCAGGGTCGTATTAGTGCTGTTTTTTTGTGGGTTCTAGGCCTAGACCCTATAGGTTTAGGAAAACTGAATTTTACAAGAAAGTGATCAGTCCAAATCATGGGCATAGGGGGTTCGCAATTCAGATTAGGCAGGTTGGAAAAGATTAGGTCTAATGTATGCCCTGCCTGGTGAGTTGGACCTAGTACCCATTGTGTTAGGCCCAGAGTTTCCATGGTAGTAATCAAGTGGCTGGAATCAGGGTCATGAGTTAGTTCCGCATGGTGATTAAAGTCTCCTAGCAAGATTACATTTTCTGTTGCTAACACGTGCGAAGCTATTGTTTCGAGAAGACAGTTTGCAAATTTAGATTTTTCTCCAGGGGGTCTATATACCAAGGCTGCTCTCCCAAAGGAAGTCTTGTTGAGCTTCATATTATCTACCGGGATTTCAAGCGTAGGGTTGGAGAAAGACTCTAACAAGATTATATCAATGGGGGCCTTGGCTGCCACTGCAATTCCACCTCCTCGCTTTCCTTCTCTGTCTTGTCTGATCAGATGATATTCCTGGGGAAATGCGATGGTGATGTCAGGTGAGGCTTGGCTATGGAGCCATGTTTCTGTGAAAAAACAGATGTCATGTTTGTCATTCTCCAGAAGGCTCCATAGCTCAAGAGCGTGCTTAGGAATTGATCTGGTGTTCAATAAAGAGCTGAAAAAGATGTAGTATCCGTAGTTGTGCAGGTACTGGTTATTTCTGAGGGTTTCACTAATGGTACATACTCCAGACCCATTTTAGGCATCGATGTGGCAGGAGAAATAGGGAGTTTACTAAAGGGAGGGGATAGAGTGGATAAGTTCACCTGGTTTTTTAACAAATTGTGGGGATTTAAGGATATTAGTTCCCGCCGATTGTAACGGGAATGAGAAGAGCTGTTTCCCTGAGCTCTGCTGAGAGAGCTCTGTCCTTCCTGGAGTGCTTGGCCCATGTGTGGCGCCTCTGGAAGTTGTACCTGCGGAGGGGAGCTGGAAATCACGCTTTTAAAGACTTTGCCACAGAAAATCTATCGCAAAGCCGGCCGAGCGTGAAAATTCCCGCCGCTACGAAGATCGATATCGTCGCAGCGCCTGCCGCGCTGCCCAAAGACGCCGCATCCTTCGTTAGCGGGAAGATTTCGCCGCTGCGAACATCGTCGCAGAGCCTCATTCTGCTGGGTAAAACCATCGCATCACGTTGCTGCGAGAATCGTCGCAGAGCCACCGCAACGACGAGCTGCGAGAGAAAGCTAGCCGCTGGACCGCGCATCGTCGCCCCGGAGATCGTCGCAACACCCGAGAATCGCCGCATCGTGCCTTTGCGCGAGAAAACTTCCTACAGAACCTACGCACCGGAATCCATACAAGTGGCCTTCCTCCCCATACAGACCGGATTCGTCGCAGCACGCCCGCTGCTGGCAGCGGGGCTGTCGCTAACGCTTCCCCAGGGTCTCAGAAGCAACGCATCGCTTGTTTTTCACCGCTACAGCTTCTGTGCTTGGAATTTTTTATCGCTAACAAAGGTACTGTGGCTAAAACGTGACGCAACTGTGGATAAAGTTAGCGCTAACATTAAGAACTCTTTTGCAACCATATTCTTGAACTGTGTATGTTGGATTTTTGTCGTTTTGGTCTTGTGTAGTTTAGATTAAATACATTTATTTTTCTAATCTATTGTGGAGTCAGTTTGTGGTATTTTCACTGTGTTACTGTGAGTGTTGGTACAAATACTTTACACATTGCCTCTGGTTAGCCTTAACTGCTCGTGCCAAGCTACCTAGAGGGTGAGCAGGGGTTATCTCAGAGGGTTTCCTCCTTACCCTGACTAGAAGCAACGGTCCCTATTTGGACAGTGGTACCTACCTCTGCCAACTAGTGACCCCCAGTTCTAACAATATCCTATAGATTTGATGTAGGACTTAGGTCTACTAGGTTTCCATCGAATATATTAGACTTAATTGTGAGTGCCAGCTAGCTCAGAGGTCACTAGAAACTTTCTTGAATAAACAAGAAGGGATTCATTTCTGACAACCGCATAAACATGACAACTTTGTTTCCCAAAGAATAAAACTGATCTTCAGAGTCGTGGAAACAATAGATAGATATTTTACTAAGTTAATCGTGCATGCTTCGTTTCATCAGAGGTGTCTCTGCAGAGAGAGACGGGCGTTTTCAATAAATGGGTTACATTGAACAGTCTTCTTTCTCATGCAAGTAAAGTGAACTGCTACAATCGTAATACTGGTTACAAAGTATACTGCGTACAGTAAGAAGAGTATTATAAAATAATACTGTTAAAGCATTGTATGGTTCCTAGACCATAGATAAATACATACATAAATAACAAAGGCTAAAAGTACTCAACTGGTGCTTCTAAAATACGCCTACCCCAATGTATCTAACCCAAGTCTAGTACTAGGGAAGAAGTAAGTGAGGTGTAGCATAGGTTTAGTTTGTCTTTGCCAAAAATCTAACCAAGATTTCTCTTAGGGTCTAATCAGCTCCGTACCTTGGTTTTAGAATGTCAGAGGTCTGGTATCTCTGTCTCGGGACTCGATTTTCTAACACCCCACGAGGGGAGCTAGGAAACACTGGAGCTGAATTCTCAGCGAGAGAAAGGAAGCCTCTCTGTCAGTGCCTCAGCTGGATGGTCGGCTTCCTTCGGCACTTGCTGTAGCGAGCTGCATCGGGCAAGTAGATAGTTGAGCTGCTCCGAACTACCGTGTGTTTGCTAGGGCAAATGTAGGCATATTCATACCTTGAAGGTTCCTAGTTTGACGTAAAGTCGGACATAATAACGTCACCAAAGAACCCCAAGGGAATGGTAGTTCTTTGAAAACGCCATGATTTCTAGGACAAATCAATATTCAAGTAAGGGGATGTCCCTGACTGCTGAGGCCGAGTTTTCCAAGAAATCGTTGTGGCTTTTTGGAACTAGTGGAAGTAGCCATGCCTGTATTTGGACTGGATGGGTTATATGTAAATATGGGCAGGATTTCTATGCCTATATAATGGCAATGTGAATTGTACCTATATAAGGGCATGAATCGGTAAATTACGCTTGGATCCTAAAATGCTCCACAACAATGACAGGTGAGGAATTATTAGTTCAACTAAAACAACTAATTAAAATACATAGACAATTGGTTCAATATGTCATGCGGTCTCTAACAGTCCAACCTCCTATAAGGATTCCACAACAAACCCCTCACCAGGGGAACACAAGCAAAATCACACCACAGACTATACGATCAATCATTGGTAAATTGCCTGCAAAAAGGGAACAAATTCCATTCTGGATATCTCAAAAAATCACTCAAATCGAGGCAGTATTTCCCGATACTACCCCTCATGAGAAACACAGGATTTTAACAATCTGTGACACCTGGAGGACTGCGACACTTGGGGTACAGTCTTTGCTGCAATCTACACAAAAACACATGGTGTTCCGTCTATGGCGGTAATACCAGATGTCCTGAAACAGATTCAAAATGAATACGGGGCAGAGCCTGCTTTGAATCTGGGTATGAAATTACTGAGAGATTTCATACAGGTCTCAGCTATAATATTAGCTAATATTAAAGGTGAGGCAGCATCTGTGGCGATCCGCCAAAAATTAAGAGAATTTGATGTAACTGAGTAAACATATGAACTGGCCAGAATAATTGAAAAATCCTATGAAGAACTAGATAGAGATAGTTTGGGCGGTAAACCAGTTAAACCCCAACTAACAGAAAGTCCTGAAAAGGTCTTTATTAAAAACATCTCACTACTCCTAAAAAGAAGTCGGAGAATACTAAACAAACTTCTAAAGAGAAGCGTTCTCAGTCCAGAGGTAGGTCTCCTCAAAAGGAGCCCTCTGAAAAGAGGTATTACCTCAGGAACAGGGATAATTTGAAAAAACCTGTTTGATATCAAGATACTGATACACATTCCTCTCGTACCTTTCAGACTCCTTCACAGAAATCGGAAAGAAGAGGACGGTCAGAACACAAGGAAGAACGCATGAAGTCCAAAGACAATCAGCACGTTCCAAAAAGTAAGAAAACCCAATTCACCAGAAGGTAGCAGGTCTAAAAATCAGACATGGCGAGGATCTTGAGCACACAACTCAAGAACGGGGAGTGGGCCCAGACAATGCTGGACAGCGCAGCAGAAGTCACCATAGCTCGCAAGATCTTGAAGGATCATCCGGAGACAGTGGACTTGAATGAGTACATTCAAGTTGAAACAGCTGACACCAGGATTAGTGAACCCCATAAGTTATTTGAAGTAACGCTCCAGATGGAGGGGGACATAACTAGGAAAATAAGAGCACTCTTTTGGGAAAAGCTCTCTAAGGGTTATGACATTCTTCTATCTGAAAAAGACTGGCCCCCATAATTTGTCAGGGAATGCCCGCATGGCGAAGACATCATTATGCCAGCCTTCTCCAATAATATTCCAATTCACTTAAAATACACCTATGCAAGAAAATGGGCTGGAGCCCAGGCTCCAGCATTATATAAAAATCATGTAGGATGGCATGAGGATTCCCCTCACCATAAAATACAGTTAAAAACACAACCAACTGCACAGAGGCAGTATCCAGTTAAGCAAGAAGCTAAAAAACAGGTCAGGGAGATATTAGATTAACTTGAATATCAAGGGGTGATTGAAACATGCACCTCGTCAATGAACAATCCTTTGTTTCCTGTCTCCAAACCTGGTGCGTCGCCTTCGATCACACCATCGAACAGCACTGGACCGACCACCGCTGCATCCACTTCACCTTCAAGAAACCAACCACGCACCATCGCACCCAACAGCTGCTCCGCCACTGCTGGAGCAAAATCACCGAAGACCAGCTGCTCTCCTCCCTCGCCAAGAACCCACCCACCGACCCCACCAACTCTGACGCCGCAGCCCGCAACCTCAGACAGTGGATCGACGACTGCGCCAATACCCTCGCCCTGCTCAAGAAACCCTCCAACAACCACACCAACAAGAGAGTTACATGGTTCACCAAAGAGCTCCAGGCCTCCAAACGCGCATGCCGAAAACTAGAGAAGACATGGCTACACGAACTCACACCGGACAACCACGCGGCGCACAAGGACGCCACCCGCAGACACCACCACCTCATCAGACTTGCCAAGAGATCCTCCTTCAAAGACCGCTTGGACAACGCGCACAACAGCAATGAGCTCTTCAGCATCGTAAAGGAACTCTCCAACCCCAGCGCCAACGCAAACAACATCCCGCCCTCACAAGAACTGTGCGACTCACTAGCCATCTTCTTCCACTGCAAGATCACTGACATCCACGACAGCTTCAACACCACAACCGCCCGACTACGCCAGACTCCACCTCCCCTGTGAACACCACCAGCGCCAATCGCCTGACCTCCTGGTCCAGCGTCAACGACGACGAGACACGCAAGGTCATGAACTCCATGCACTCAGGATCTCCGTCTTACCCGTGCCACCACCACGTATTCAACAAAGCAGATGCAGCCATCGCACCCCAACTACGGAGGGTCATCAACATCTCCTTTGAAACAGCGACATTCCCGGAAAGCTGGAAGCACACCGAAATCAACGCCCTCCTCAAGAAGCCCAAAGCAGACCCCAAGGAACTCAAGAACTTCCGGCCCATCTTCCTACTCCCGTTCCCGGCAAAGGTCATCGAGAAAATCGTCAACATGCAACTGGCCCGCCACCTGGAAGACAACAACATATTGGACCCGGCCCAGTCCGGATTCAGACGAAACCACAGCACCGAGACAGCCCTCATCGCCGCCACAGACAACATCAGGCGCCAACTAGACAACGGCGAAACATCAGCCCTCATCCTCCTGGACCTGTCAGCCGCCTTCGACACGGTCTGCCATCGCACTCTAACAACACGCCTCCTAGAAGCCGGAATTTATTGGACCACGTCCTATCTCACCGGCAGAACCCAGAGCGTCCGCCTCCCACCCTTCCGATCCAAAGCCACCGACATCATCTGTAGCGTCCCCCAGGGCTCATCCCTCAGCCCGACGCTGTTCAACGTCTACATGGCCCCCCTCGCACTAGTGGCCCGCCATCACGACCTCAACATCATCTCCTACGCCGACCACACCCAGCTCATCCTCTCCCTCACCTAGGACCCACACACTGCCAAAAACAACCTCCACAAGGGAATGAAGGCCGTCACCGACTAGATGAGGAGCAGCTGTCCGAAGCTGATTCGAACAAGACGGAGATCCTCATTCTCGGATCCACCCCCTCATTCTGGGACGACTCCTGGTGGCCGACCACACTGGAAACAGCACTAACACCCAACGACCATGCACACAATCTAGGATTCATCCTCGACTCCTCCCTCTCCATGTCTAAGCAGGTCAAACCCGTCTTGTCCTCGTGCTACAATACCCTACGCATGCTACGCAGAATCTACAAGTGGATCCCAACCGAAACAAGAAGAACAGTGACACAGGCCCTCGTCAGCAGCAGACTGGACTACAGCAATGCACTCTACGCAGGAATCCCAGCCAAACACCTACGACGACTACAACGCATCCAAAACACCTCCGCCCGACTGATCGTCAACGTCCTCTGCCGCAGCCACATCGCCCCCCACCTGAGAGACCTACACTGGCTCCCCGTCGACAAGAGGATCACCTTCAAGCTCCTCACCCACGCACACAAAGCACTCCACAACGCCGAACCAGCCTACCTGAACAGCAGACTCAGCTTCCACACCCCCACCCGCCAGCTCCGCTCCGCCAGCCTTGCCCTCGCCGCTGTCCCCCGCATCCAACGAACGACCTCCGGCGGCAGATCCTTCTCCTACCTCGCCGCCAAGATCTGGAACACCCTCCCTACCCACATACGGCAGACCCAAGACCTACTCACCTTCAGAAGACTCCTCAAGACCTGGCTCTTTTAGCTGTAGCAGCACCCCTCCCCCTCCCCTCAGCGCCTTGGAACCCTCACGGGTAAGTAGCGCGCTTTACAAGTACTCTGATTGATTGATTGATTGATTGAATACATATCGTCTAGTTTTGGACTATAGACATTTAAACTCTTGTTGCAAAACCTTTGCAGTACAAAACGCACACAGTGCAGCACTAATGAATAACATTGTGCGTGAAAAACCTAAAACCACATTAGGTATTTCTAAGGGTTTCTTCTGTCAAAACATTGCACCTGAATGCAGGTACTTGACCGCTTTCTCAATTATGGGGCACAGCGTCACTTCTGTCTTCTCCCCCAGGGATTCAAGAATATTCCGGTGTTATTTTCAGCTGGAGTAACAGAGTTACTACAAACGTATGATGATGAGGCATTATCGCATGTCAATGACATCTATCTAACAGACGATTACTTGGACAGGCACTTGAACAGAGTGAATACCATTATACTTGGATTCGCCTCTGAAGGGTATAAATTCAACTTTAAGAAATCAAGAATTGCCCACCTCTTTTTCTAGGATAAAAGTTATCAAGTGAATGCAAAAGCCTGGCAGCCAACTTATTAGAAAAGTGTGCACTGCTCCAACCTCCAAAAACGCTGAAAAACTTACAGTCAATTCTAGGTTTCCTAAATTTCTAAAGAACTTTTCTAAACTACGCAGAAAGGGTAAAACCTCTTTACAAATTAATCAAACCTGATTTCAAAACTACTAATTGGACTCAAAAACACCCAAAATTTTTGCATTCAGTGCAAACAGACATGTTAGCAACAACACATTTACAGACACGTGTAAACGTATGCAATCTTGTGTTAAGAATAATCCCAGGAAGATGCGGATTCACGTACTTAACCTTCAATGAAGGGGAAAAAGTACCAATTGCTTACAAATCACACTTGTACACACAAGCTGAAATGCAATTCACTTCAACAGAAAAAATTCTGACAGCGGTTCAAACTGCAGTAGATAAAGAGAGAGCCCTCGCACCGGGTAAACGCATAATGGTCGTTACTCCTGTACCTGCCTTAGAGGCAGTGACAAAAGCAAGCATTCCGAATGCAAAGGCTTTACATCCGAGATGGATACAATGGGTTAACTCTCTTGCTGCAACAGACGTTGAATACGTTTTTGACCCATTTTAAAAACACAAGAATTTCTACAATACGAACAAGAATGTCCTCTGCCCACTGAGATTCTGGCTCAAGAACAGTACGAATGTATAATTTATACAGATGGATCAGCACAGACCGCAATTGGGGGTAAACAAGCTTATAGTGCTGCGTGCCCGATCGTCATAGGTCGCTGGTGCGATGATAAATTCCGACCTATGGTCACAAAAAAGCAATCTCTCGGAGTTTGTACAGCTCAGCGAGCTGAACTACAAGCAGTCAAGATGGCACTTGAAAATAATGATCGCGAATTTCCCACACTCATAGTGTGCGATTCATATTACTGCGTTCAATCTTACAATAAATACTTGCAGAACTGGATTCAAAACGTTTTCAAAGACGCAAAAGGTAGCACAATCAAGCATAAGTTGGTTTGGGAACAAGTAGTTTGATTACAGAAAGAACTACAAAAGACTCACGTGATCCATACACTGAGTCATCAGTGTGATGGCGTTTACGTTGAAGGGAATTAATTTGCTGATGAAGCCGCATAGGCAGCTGTGCAAACGGCTTCCGTAGCTGCAATCACTTGTTCTAAAACAAAAATAGACGGCAAAATAATGCTAGCTGTCAATGCCACAAGCAAAGGCAGCGGTAAAACGGTACCAAAAGGCTTTCCACTCAAATACTCATATATAACTGATGCAAATAATGTTCCTTTTGCTCGAATCCCTGGAGTGGGGGATAGAGTAAATCCAAACATGGAACTTAGATTAGGACTAATCTTAGCAGCACATGAAGGGCTCGCCTCTGCACACACTGGTGTTTCCTCCACAGTGTCATTATTAAAACAAAGATACTGGTGGCCACGCATGAGGAAACAGACCAGAAACTATATTTTGGAATGTGAAATCTGCCAGAAAATGAAGGTTTCAACAGTGAAACGTCTGGCGCAGACCCCCCTTTTAATTTCAGATAAACCATTAGCATGCGTTTACCTGGACCACTGTGGTCCCTTACAGAGGGATGGTAACTACAAATATATCATGGTCGCAGTGGATTCATGCTTAAGATTAATTTGGATGTGGCCTCAGCGCTCGGCTGATGCCCGAACTGTTGCCAAATATTTGCGAGACTTTATCGGCACATACGCAGTCGGCACGCTACATTCTTACCAGGGTCCTGCGTTTAGCTGCAAAGCTTACAAGGAGGCCATAGCCAATCTGGGCGTTGTATTGCGGTATTCTAGTCCATTCCATCCTGAGGGAAGTTCTGTAGTGGAAAGAAAAAACCGGGACATAAAGCAATCTATAACAGCTAGGGTATTAGGCTCGGGTGACGGGTGGGTCAAACATCTAATAAGTGTCCAACGTAGTCTAAATAATCTGCCAAGAAAATCTCTGGGTGGAATCACTCCATATGAAATCCTATTTGGTACTAGAATGCTTGTTCAGGACCTAGATAGTCACACTTCAGTGGTAGAACAAAAACCCTTTGATATCAAAGACATTTGGCTGTTTTTCAGGACTTAAATGAAACAAGGAGAAGTCAAAGCAGCACATTACAGAAGCCAACGACCACTGAAGGGGAACCACCCATCCCAGCAAGGCCTGTCTAGGTTCCATAAGTTCGGGGATCTAGTCAGAGAAAAGATCGCGGATAAGAAGGAATTTGGGCCTTCTTACAGACAACCAATACCTGTGCTAGCAATCCACAGATCAAGAACAGTGTTACTGCCGCCCCTTGCTGAAAGAAAGAACAGGTTTGTATCTATCGACCTCATGTGGCCAATCATAAGTAGTAGGCCCAGTGGACTCCAAAGATGTAGCAGACGACCAAATCTTGCTACTATCCAAGAGGTTCAAACCCCTCTGAAGAATCTGCAGTGCGAAAAGAAGGACTAAGCAATAACGCTATGGAACTTGTGCCTCTTGAGACCCAAATAACAGTTTGTCAAGAAACACCTGTCTACAATGATATAGCATCTGACTATACTAACATGACAAGTGATCCAGTAGCTTCAGTGATTTCAAGTAATCCTGATGCAATACCTACAATTGACAGAACTGCATCTGGATATTTCATTTACTTTGATACTTTTTCGGAGGATCCCAGTGAGCCTGAAATTACACCAGCAAAAATAACTTTTAAAGAACAAATAACAGAACTTTTTTAGCAACTTGAAAAAACTTATCTTGTTTCACCATGGGTTGAACTTTGGATTGTGCTAGGCGTACTTTCCCCCTACTTTGGCTAATTATTGTATTAAGTTTGGGAATGCTGATAAATGGAAGATATAGTAAAATGGACACAGCAAGGAAGAACATCAACTTACTCCTCAAGCCACACATATCATCTCATCGTGAACAAAGAGACTTCACATCAGTGAACATCACAGCCGTTCCTATACCTGGTGGTATAGCATGGAACAGAACTGACTGTGACATCTTTGGCCCTGCAGAGCTGTTGAAGATTCTACATCAATTCAAGGTTTCCTTGAGTGACTGTGTTTCACCCAGCACATTTTCTCATGATTGGGACTTTGAGACTGTTAATAATATGATGTCAGACTTAGAGATGTCTGCAAAATTTACAAAACATGAATACTTAGAAGGTTCATCAGATTATGAACAAATGTACTGTTATAATCACTATGGTCATCATTAATTGCACACATCTGCAAATCCTAGAAATGTTTATACCTTCAATCAATGGGAACATTGTCCTATGCCACCAAAAGGCAGTTCCAAAACATTCTATGAAAACTGTCCATACTTCTCAGGTTTTAATGTCTCAAATGCGGAAACATTTTACGTTAAAAATGTAAGACAGGAATTAAAAGTATGTTGACTAATACTTAGCAAAATTATTCTGCAGCCTTTTATACCCAGCTGTCCTCATTAGGTTTTGACTTTTGGAGTGACAACATTGAAACAAAAACTGTCTGGGCACAAAAGACTGGCAGGTGCAGGGAATAGAAGCTTTATTTTGAGCCTGCATTATCCCTGAATAATTAATGTTATTGAACGACACAGTGCAACAGACATCCTGTCTTGGTCTAGCCAAGATAAAAGATTTGAACAAACCGTCCATACCTACACCTACACCTGATAGTAAAAACACTACAGAGGGAGAGGTCGACGTAAAAACTATTTTACTTAAAAACAGAACTGATCCTGATTGGAAAAAATGGTTAATCTGGCCCACAGACACAAACAACTGTCAAGATAGATTCCTGAACAACACACAAGGGTTCACATACACCAGGCCAGATCAAAGATATGTTCAGAGACAACATCCAGGGATAGTAACAACATACAGTGTAGGGAAAATGTGCCTTGATTGGCTACAAAAATCCACACTGACAGAGGTAAAACAACACTTATCTTTACTTAAAGATGGCGTTGATTTAAGGGACTTCTTACAAGGACCTGCGAAACTGCGTCATAAACGTTTTATATACGCTGGTATATATGCCATTTATAAGGAAGCTTGGAAAGCAACACAAACAGAGACTGCAGAACGAATACGAGAAATTGATCGTATTCATTTAGAGGAAGCTCTCTCTGTAGTTGACAATGGGTTATCGACTCTGTCATCCAGAATTTATTCTTTGGACAGCATATTATCCTCTGCCATAGACATATTGGAACAGGACTTGCTCATGCTACAGCATGGACAGTCACAATTGCGTTCTATAATGCTTTTAGGCTGGACGTTACAAAATCTTCATTCTGGATATGTGCTATGGCGTCTAATCAACCCCACGACAATGTTTTCTGTATTTAACCTTACAGATAAACAAATCACTTTGGCACAAAGAGGAGCAGACTATACAGTGCTGAGCATTGAGAAACTGGAAAGATTACCATTAACTGTTTCAAAAAAACCTGCAACAGAATGGCTTATACATGGGACAATCACTATGCCTGTCACAATTTTCCATTTTTAATATTGTCTGAAACATATACCAGCTGGCGTGTATGAAAGGTTGGGTAAAGAATACCTTAAGTCAACCTGGGAATTACCATATACACACAGATGTTGGAGTGGGGGAAAAGAATTATTTCTTAGTGTTACAAACTGCAGAAGTGCACTTAGCGGTACACTTTTATGTCAGGGTATTTATTTACATGGAGCCTGCGACGGTACTTCGACCAACTTATCCTGCCACCTGCAAGGTTCTTCAGCTGTATTGATAGATCCAATTTTGAGGCAGCTTTCTAAAGGAAGTCACATTATGTTGAATGATCACAGCTGCGGTGGAATGTTGCCAGGAATAGCGTGTAACTGTGTCAGCCAGGGTCACTGTATGCAAATATTGTTTCCTAAAACTAGGACAGACGGGAGGTCACCGCTATGGCCTTCACTGAACATCTCTTCTATACGAATTGATACTTTAAGCAGAATGAAAGCCATTCTTTTACAAAAAACAGTGCCACTGACCTCGTCCAAAGAGACATATGAACTGCAAGTTGCAAGGTCCTCTGCAGAGATACATGCCCTATTATCAACAAACTGCCTTGTACATTTTGTAGAAATGTTAGGTCGTATCTTAAACATGCCTCAGATCCCGATTTAAAGCAAGAAAGAAGATCAAGAAGACCTGCCGTGCAGCTGCTAACAAGAGGACGACACCAACTGACTTTTCCCCAGCCCTACAGGCCTGTTGATCCTTGAACCTGCTAAATCCTGGCATCTCTTGCGAACAGCAACCTCAAGAACCCCGGAGGACCTGCCTGCACTGACCCTCTTAGAGACTGGAACTCCCACGAGCAGTGGCTCTGCTGGTCTACAACCTTTACACCGCGGTCAAAATACCGCGGTGCCATTACGACGCGCCTTTTACAATGCAATTCGTTACCACGACTTGCGCTGGAGGGCGCTCTAGACTAAGGAATATAAGATTTACTATTCCAACACCTTCCCTACTGTACGTAGGCTGGAGTTGGAATAGTAAATCTTACTATTTCTAAGTCCAGCACCCTACAGCGCAAGTCGTGGTAACGACTTGCGTTGTAAAAGATGCGTTGTGATGTACCGCGATCATTTTGATCGCCCTGTAACATCGTACATCCGTCTGCTCAACTAGCAACCCACCTGGTGCTAAGCAGGTACTGCAAATCCAGCCCACTCTGCACCCGCCGAGCCCGGCCTGTGCCCGAATGGATAAAGAGCCTGAGGACATCCTCCCGGTGATTCTGACTTGGAATCCAGTGCCCAAGGTACTCCTCCTCGACCACCCAGACGACGCCTGCAGACTCAGAACCAGGGTCCCCTCCAACCGCATCCAGCAGAGGGTAAGATTTCCCGACGTCCAAAGACACCCCTGCACCCAGCGCCCCCGGCCTCCTGTGCCCAACTCCGGGGTGCCTGCCTACCTACCCTCTAAGATCCCAACTTACCCCTCGAAGTGCTGGTCGCTCCAGAAGATCCTCCGTCTCCGGGCCTGCAGCCTTTGTTCCCTTTTCAAGATCTCCCATGAATAACATTGAGCGTCCGACAGCCCAAAAGCACCCTGCACCCAGCCACCCGAGTGCCCATGGCAGTGCAACCTTTGTCCTATCCTATTTCTACATTTGCCCTGAGCAAGTGACCAGGAGCCCAGCTCCCACAGCTGCGTGGCCTGCTAGCCAGCAGCCACCAACCAAAGGCCCCCTGCCTCTCATTGGATAACATTGGGCCTAACTACCTCTGCGCCCAGCTGCCCATGTGCCGCTGAGGGTGTATCAGCTGTACCTACCTGACTCTGGGGGACCCCTGAGTCTATGCCCAGAACCTTAACTCTGCCAGTCAAGTACTTACCTAAAAGCTGATAAATCACTTTTCTTCCATAGGCTAACATTGACTGGTTTCACTTGGAAATTCTTCTAAGTGTGGAGTTGTGGAACTTTAAAATAGTCACCTATAATCAGCCGAACAACGAATTCCGATTTACTCACCTGCTATCAGAAGAGACCTCAGTGCTGAACCTTTTAGCCCAGCACCAACCCTGAAAAGTAATTTTAACCATACTTACCAGTAACCTGAATTTTCTTCCATAGGAAACTATTGACTGTTTTTTTGTGAAATTTCTTCTAAGTGTCGATTTTTGCAAACTACAAATATTCTCTAAAAATCGTACCAACTACCAAAACGTAACTACTTACCTGTTTTAGATAGAGGTCCCAGTGCTGAACCTAGGAGTCCAGTACTTGATTACAAAAGTAACATGAATATACTTTACCTGCAAATTGAATTTCCTTCCATAGGATAACATCGGTAAGTTCAACTGAAAAAGTTTCTAGGTGTCAACTTTTAAAATACAATAAAATTCCTTAAAAATCACTACTGTAACCAAAACCCTTTTACTTAACTCTTTACAGCTTATGTCCCGGGATTCAATGTAGGATCCAGTCCTTTGGTTAGAAAAGTAATCTACAAAGTAACTAATTGCATTTAACTAGAAATT
Organism: Lissotriton helveticus; assembly: GCF_964261635.1. Taxonomy (NCBI): domain Eukaryota; kingdom Metazoa; phylum Chordata; class Amphibia; order Caudata; family Salamandridae; genus Lissotriton; species Lissotriton helveticus. Next base: position 2,098,146,719 of record NC_136063.1, on the reverse strand, counting down.
CCCATTGAGCTCAATGTTGCATTGTGTTTGAAAATGTGTTGCCTACTGCAACACACTGTAACTATTGCATTCAAAAAGTATATTGCCTATTTGAAAAGTATTTAACTAAAGTAACTCATCCTGAGAAAGTATATTTTCATACCTGGTTGGTTCTAAAATAAAACAACTATATCTTTTGATACAAAACAATTGGCCTAGAGTTCAGTTCTTGAGTGTGTGAGACCATTTGCTGACTGAGTGTGTACAACAAATGCTTTACACTGTACTCTGATACTGCCTTACTGCTCGACCAACCTACCACTTTAGAGAGTAAGGTTATATCTAACTTTAGACTCTGCCAAACCTCTGGGGACTCTATACACATTGAACCTTACTTTGGTCCACTATATATAGAGCCACTTTCCTACCTATGCCTGGTGTGGTTCTCCTTTCATTTGGTCATTAACGAGATTATAGACTGGTAAAACAAGCTGTTTTACATTCCTTCAAGACTTATCCTGAAGGCTGCTCTCCACAGATACCACTAGAATAGTTTTCTATAAAGGTTGTCTTTAACCTACCATTAATAATGGTCGTTTGGATCGGTGCAAGGTGCCCACTAGAATAGTGGACAGCATATGCCAGGCCAACTTCTCACACTCACTTTCACCATTCCCAGAAATTTCATCTAAATCTCTTCCTTTCCTGTAGTTTTGTGGCATTACACATTTCTTCACTGTCCACCACACCCCTATTGTGCAATCCATAACTTTTACCACTTTCTGTCAACCAGTCAAACTTCTGCTTATCCTTTTTTAATTTAAGCAACCTCTCCTCGCCCTTACACAAAGAAATTGAAGACAGATGCCAAATGTTCCCATCATTTAGCTTCACAGAGTTACAGTGTATTTTCTCTACAATGAAAGGACGTGAGAAATGGCTTTGACCTTTCTTTAACACACCTTTCCTTTTTACCCTAACCCTGTCACCAATCTTAATGTGCACAGGTCTACGTCTATGTTTAGTGTCATAATAGTTTTGCACACATCTTGTGCATGCTTCAACTTTTGTTTCACCACACTTGATGACCAGTTAGCTTACTTAGCCGAAAGCATCTATCCCAAATTTTCTTTTGAAATGGGTGTCCTTCCCCTCATTAGCTCAAAAGGACTTCATCGAATTGACTCACATAGAGTTATTCTATAAGTCTAAATTATATAAAGTAATTTCTCCCTCCAGTTTAGGTCATTAATATTTGCAAGTTGTATCATACCCTTTATGACACGATTAAATCATTCTACAGCACCATTACCAGGAGGCTGGTACACCAATGGACTTTTATGTATAATACCATTTCTCGTTAAGAATTCCTTGAAGGCATCTGGTCTATATTGAGGACCATTGTCACTTACAATATCTTTAGGGAATCTTTATTTAAAAAATATTTTTTCAGCAAATCTTATTATGGTCCTAACATCTGCTTTATCTACAATATCCACCTCTGACCACTTAGAAAAAAAATGGTTTACTACAGCTAGTAGGTGCTTGTGTTCACCATTTTCCCACACTGCATCAATGTCTATTCTTTCACATGGCATATTTGGACTGCTTATGGGATGCAAAGTTGGTCTAAAACGAATGTGAGTTTTATCCGAATGTATTCCTAACCTTGTGTATACAAGGTTCTGCCCCAGATTGCAGCTGTATTTTGTGTTGGAAACCTTTGTGTCCTTATTTTCCCTGAGAACACCTTTGGAAATTTCTCAACCATACTCTGGCTAAACTCATCTTCTGGTTGTATCCACACCACCGATTCGGTCAAGCGTAATGCAAAGGTTTCCATGATCTATCCACCCAAGAACAAGCACTTAAAATTTGCTTAACATTTATCTACTCTTACATTTGAACACCAGTTCCATGTAGCTCACCATATCAATTGGCTTTCTTGTGAATGTTTTGGGTACAATATCGTACTCTGCCGAATTATCGCTCAACACTGGTTTAAATTATTCCTGCCATACATATTTATTAACAGTTGTATAAGGCAACCCTGAACATGCCACTATAGAAATGGCCACTTCCCCAAAAGTTACTTCGCATACAGGTTTGTTCCTCATGTGCTTTACACACAGAATATCTCTATTCACATTTAATACACAAAAGTTAATATCATCATCATCCAAAGAACTAGATTTGATCATACTTTCAGGATCAATTAATTTCACTCTGACATTTAGATTTCTTCTGGCATACCTTGTAAATATGTACCATAATGCCACATTTTTAACACATCTATTTGCGTGCTGGAGAATTTTTATCATTAGTTAAATTATACCTTCTTCAGTACCTGTAACATTTCTTATTATTTGCCGGGTTAGATTTATTCACACTGTCCATTTTGTTAGAATCTTCTTCTCCTGTAGATACAAGAAGAAATGTTAATATTTCTTGACTTGGCAAGTACTGCACTATCTTCATTAGTATTCTTTTTCTTTCTCTTCAGACAAAACTGCCTTAGAACACCTCCCAGTTAATTCTGCACTCTTTACGATGTCCATTATCTTTTGAAGAGACTATTCCCCTTAAGTCCAGATTTTATCTTGTATGTTGGGATTTGCTGCTTGCATTATAATTTGATCCCAAATGAGTCGATCATAAAGATTACCAAAACAGCCTGTAAGTGCCAACATTTTAGGAGCACCTACAAAATCCACAATAGATTAATCTTTGTCTTGCTTCCTGTAGAAGAACCTATAATGGTCCACAGCCACACAAACTGTGGGTCTAAAATAGTTAGATAGATCCTCTCTAAAGCATTAATGTATACATCCCCCTGGCCATCGGTCTTTGCATTTTATTTATATAATTGTAAACCTTTGTTTTAAGTGCACCTAAACAGCGCAGATGTGTTTTCTATTTCCTCTCAGTGGTGAGATCTTCATCACAGGCAATACATGATGTTTGAATACACTCTGCTGTGCACACTTGTTACAGTAGGAATGAGTCTTACTGAGATGGTGTTTATCAGACGCTGCTATTTATGCTCATTACTTTGAGAAGAGTTGTGAGTAGAGTTAAGGTTCATCCTAACACCCGACAACACACATCCATCATCTGGGATGGAGGTCTGAAAGGAGAGCCTAGTCCCTCCCCACACCTTACTATGCACACCTATCATTACATAGAGAGATCTCAGCAGCACTAACTAACATCATTAGTTGTGGAGGCTTCAGAGCAAAGGCCTTTGGCCTTCCCTGTGGGGTACCCCAGGCATCTTTGCTCAGCCACACTCTTTATAACCTCTACGCGGACGACACGACACACAAATCATTGTTTCCACACGGCACACAGAATTCTATTGGGTCAAACGTCTGGTGGCCTGCAGACTGCGTTCCCCTTCCTGTCCCAGTAAGAACAGAAAAAATCTGGGGGTCACTTTTGATGAAGGTTTGACCTTTGATGCCCAGGTCAGCCGTACAGTTAGCACCTGTTTCTACATCTTAAAAATCTTGAGAAAGGTGCTGCCTTATATTCCAAATGAACTGCATCGTTCCACTATCATCACACTAGTCACTTCCCGGCTGGATTACTGCAACGCCCTGTACCTTAACATCAACACAGTATCCCTGAACAAGCATCAGTTGGTCCAGAACGCAGTGGCTAGGCTGATTCTTAACATCCGGAAGAATCAGTCATCCAGGGAAGGGATTTGAGCATTGCACTAGCTCCCAATCAGGAAGCGTGTTTCCTTTGAGGTCCTGAATATGGTATATAAGGCTATGCATTGCAAAGGCTCATCACAATTAAAAACCATGTTTCAGTGGTACACTCCGGAGAGGACCTTTGAGATCTTCCTCACAGAAATAACTAGTTTCTCCTAGATTTCACAGGTTCAGATGGGGCGATTGCTCATTTTCTGTGGCAGCCACCAAACTCTGGAACTCCTTGCCCCCCTCCATCTCCAAGGCGGACTTTCTTCCGGTCTTTAGGAAACTTCTGAAAACCATGGCTATTTGCTTCTTAGCTGGAAGTAGGCATTTCTTTCTCCTCATCCGTCCATTCAGCGCTTTGACACCCTTGGGTATAAGTGCACTTTATAAATATTATCCTATCCTAGCAGAGAGGCCAGTCCTTCCCATCACCCTACTATGCACATCTGTCATTTTTAGAGAGAGGTCTAAAAGGAAAGGCTACTCCCTCTCTACATTCTACTACACACAACTGTCATCTGAGAATTCTGAAAGGAGAGCCCAGTCCCTCCCCACACACTTATCATTACAGAGAGGGGCAGAGAGGGCAATAGCTCCCCCAACCTACTACGCACACCTGTCATCTGAGAGAGAGGTCTGAAAGGAGAGGGCAGTCCATCCCGACACCGTACTATGCACACCTGTCACTTGAGAGAGAGGTCTGAAAGGAAAGGCCACTCCCTGTCCACACCTTACTATGTGCAGCCATCATTACAGAGGGAGGTCTCATCAGAGAGGCCAGTCCCTACTCCAAACCTTACTATACACACCTTTCATTGTGAGAGTAGTGACACCTCAAAAAAATGATTGCTGGTGACATGTCTTGATATCAGAGTTAAATACTTGGGGAGATGATGTAGCCTTACGGCTAGAGCAATCGACTTCGAAGCTGGAGAACCAGGTTTGAGTCTCAGCAACGATGCTCAACATCCTCTTATTCTGGACGAATCACTTAATCTCCTCGTGCCTAACAAAAATGAATGTGTCTGTCCAACTGGTGCTCATGTAAGGCGCTCTGATACCCAATTGCTCGGGTCTAGTTCGCGCTATATAAAACTCTAAAAAAAAAAAAAAAACACCATATGCACTATAGAACACTACACCCATCCCCTTAACACTACTTCAGGTAATGCAATAAGTCTCCACTCTTAATAAATATTATCATAGTTTTATTCCATCTGTCTTATTAACCAAAAATTTCCAGTTTTCATGAATCATTCATTTTATTAGTGTGTCTTTTCCACAGTGTGACCAACTTCCAGGTGTGTAACCACTTCATTCCTGAATTTCCATCACTAACAGTTGGCCTTACAATCCCGTGCTCCCCTGATCCCCAATGCATTTCAAGCTTAGGAGACCTTTGACCAGGGAGAACGTGTACTAAAATCAGAAGAAAATAATAATACAATTAAATATGTTGCATGTGGTGCATTTCAGCAATACTTTCCAATCATAGGTTTAGATTAATAAGTAACAAATTCAATAAGCAAACTCCCTGCTTTATATCAAAACCATTAGCTTATGTTTTGCATATCGGCATTATCAATTTAAATCAATCAGACACAAATCAATATGTAATTAAATCAAATGCTATCCTGTATCGTAAAGTACGTGCCCATAAAAGTCACCAAAAGTCAAATAGCCGTATGAATAAAAGCTCAATTTTATATTGATAGCGACGTAATAATCAATTATGAAGCATTTGAAAAAGAAAGTACTCATTAAACATTGAGTTAGTATCCCGGTCCGTCCATAACATCTTTAAGAGAACTGGGAGATGTAGACCCATACAGAAAAACATGTTGATGTTTATATGAGAATAGCCTCCCAGTTAACAGCTAAAGCAAAATCAACTCCATTGGTAAATATGCACATGCATCCAGGCGAGCGATAAACCCTCCATTTATTAGAACAGTCAAATTAACCACAGTGGTTTCCCTAATTTCACTTATCCCAACAGGTAGGTTTCAAGTTATCTCCTCAAACTCCTGTGTCCAAATGCAAAGTTCCTGCTAGGAGACCTTGCTACTTATGAGCTCCCTGTTTGGAGATAGAAATTGGACTTGCCTCAAATGAAAGGTATCAAAAACAAGTCGTCCATATTGGAATCTGGTGTAGTCTTCAAGTTATCTCCTCAAACTCCTGTGCCCAAATACAAAGTTCCTACTAGGAGACCTCATTGCTTATCAGCTTCCTGTTTAAAGATAGAAACAGGACTTGCCTCTTGTGAATGATGTATCAAAAATATTGGCCATATTATAATGGAGTGTCTGGGAGAGAAATATGTTTCTCAGCATTAGAGTGTCCTCTGCTCTGTACTTGCTAAGAAAAATGAAAAAACGACATATTTGGCCATGTTCATAACCCTAAATAAATGAGTTCCAGACTGATACGAATGCCTCTGGGAACATGTGTACCCATAAAAACAATGTGTAGGGCCTATAAGAAACAAATAATCCCAGGATTAAACATGAGCGCATAATAACAAATCTTGGAAAACAACTGTAGTCAATGCGGTCATTAAGGCCTTTCGGTATATCAGTTTGCAGTTTTCTGATCCAATAAGGTTCTCTTCATAGCAGCAATTTTCTATTGTTAGTCCCAGATTTCAAAGACAATACTCCCAGAACTGTATATTTCAGTTGGATGTTGTTGTGTCGTGCTGTATTAAAATGTACTGCTACAGTAGATGAAGGGTTCATAGTTCTGATATTACTCTTGTGTTCAATTAACCTGATTTTGATTTGCCCGGCTGTTTTTCCTACATAACTAGCCCGCATGAGCATTTTTACAGATATACAGCATTCTTGATAGCACAAGTGGCCGAAATACTTACCTTGATCTGACTGCCAGTCAATGGGGGTACCTTTTATGATGTTGTTACAGTTACCACAAGGTTTGGTTCCATAATATTCTGTTAACTTTGTCAACTTTGTTTTCAAAATGTCCTGAATGGTTCGTGAACGTTCATTGGCAAATAATGGTGGGTTGCTGAAAATTAGGTACAGCTCTAGTTCATTCCTCAAAAAGGGGCCAGTTTTTCAGTGTGATCCGTTTCATTTTGTTGCTGCTGGTTGAGCATTTTTCTAAACAAACATACGTCGTTTGGATGCATTGGTGTATGAATTTATACTTTCTAATAATGCTTTGCAATCCTTAGAAAAATGTTCTGTCTTCTACTTCTCTTAGTTTATGATTGGAATAACCCCTTTTATCAAATTTGTCAGTAATCTGTTCTTTGTGTCGATTGAAGGCATCATTGAACATATTCTTTTCAACCTCAATAATTGATAATATGGTAGATGATTTAGCAAAGAGGGCTGATGAAAGCTCTGATACTGTAACAAATTATTCCGATTAGTGTCCTTGACATATACCTCAGTTTGAGTTTTTCCATTATTCATTGTAAATAATACATTCCAATATAATATTTTATTTGAATATATCTTGTATGTGAACTCCACTCTAGTAACCACCTTCTCAAAGGATTGTATGGCTTCCTCGAGTGTATCACTGGATCTTCTCCATATCAAAAATGTGTCATCAACTTATCTTAAAAAGAAAGATATATTGTTGATCCAAAGTTCCTGTGATAAAATATGATCTTACTCAAATGTAATCATAAAGGTAGTTTCATAGCTCGGGGCAGCACAATTTCCCAGGCTGGTCGCAGTCAATTGTTGATAAAAACCGTTGTCCTGTTTCAAATAGCTGGGATGTAAAGTAAACCACATCAACTCCAACAATAAAACACGTTAAGATCTTCATCGTAATCCATCTGTAACAAAGCCCATTCAATAGTCTGTAAACCCAAATTGTGGGAAATGGACGTCTATAGGGATTTCACGTTAATTGTACACAACAACTGATCCTTAAGATTTTCTACAGTTAATTTCGCCTAGTGGTTCAAAAAGTCAGTGGTATCTTGTATGTATGTGGAACCTCTTTGCACAAACTTTTGTAGATGATGATCTATGAATTTGCAGTATTCTCATGAACAAACACCTGTGTATATACAAACGGCCTGAAATTAGTTTCAGTGGAGGTTTATGCATCTTAGATACATCTGGAAGCAGGCATCTCTTTTCAGTCACGGTGATAATGACATTGCCAGTTGCTTAACTGATTATGATGTTTAATACCTTAAGAAATTCATTAGTGTGGTCAGCATCCACCTTTTTCTAGGTTTCCAAATCTTCAACATGTTCTTGTAAATTCTGATGGTAAAAGTAATGGTCCATCAGAACCAGTGCTTCCCCTTTGTCTGCCTTTTGGAATATAATATTTTCATCAGATGCAAGTTGTTTCAGACTATTCAATTCGTTGTTCATGACATTTTATGGGTTTTCTTGAAATCCAGTATTAGGTCTTTAGTTTACGATTCACAATGGTCTCAAAGGAGTCAAATGATTTATGACTGATCGGTGGTATGTAGTTGGGTTTGGGTCTGAATTTGTTCATAGGTTCAATGCCTTCTTTATGTTCCACCACATTAGAATGAAAATGTTTCAACCGAATATGTTCTCATAAATTTAAACATTGTATTTTCAAAGTCCAATTCATTGACTTGGTGGATTGGCACAAAAGAAGATCCCTTTTGTAACACCTTCAGTTCAAACGGTGTGAGTATTCATTTAGAAATGTGTATAATCAAGTTTTTGTTTTCCTTCTGGTCACCACTCCTCTCTCTGGTTATGTGCCTACTGCATCTGGTTGGTTGTTTGCGGTGCAGCCGGTCAGTAAAGAAAGAAGGATCAGATGTCTTATTTACGGGTTGTACAGAGGTCTCAGTCTGACTCAATATTGTCTGAATTTGTTGATTATCTCTATTTATTTAGACAATTACCCTTTGTTCTGTACTTTGAACAGGTTTCTCATCTGATTTTTTTTTTTTTAAATGTGTTTTTATTGCAGATTTAGAAAACATACAATCATTAGTCCGTCAGTTCCGCCATTCACAAACGTCCCATAAATATTGTTAATCAGTTATCACACAGCCGGTGAGCCCACATCCCTGAGGCCGGGCGGCGCCAGTCAGCAAGTGCTTAAACCTGGCAATAGCACAAGAAAATAATGACATCTGTTCGGCTAGATAATCCAGCATCTGCTTTTCTTCTGTCATCCCATCCCCTAGTCCCAACAAACAACCTGCATTTAAACTCGGGCGGGAAATACTAGTATGTACTGCTATTACTGTTTGGTGTTCCTCCGTCAACCATCTCGTCCCCATTAGTAGCCACCCTGTGGGGGTTAAACTCGGCGTATCTTCCCTAATTGGGGAAAGTGTGAGCAGTCATACCTTCCAAACAGCAACTCATGCAGCCCTCGAAAACCAGAGTTGCACTACCTCAACAATAGGACTTCCCACCCTCCCATTCCCACCCTCCCCTTAAACCTTGGCTGGTGTGGGCCTAGCTCACCTACATTGATCGACAAAAGGAAGAACCCTGCAGGAGTCCTACTCATCTATCTTTGTATGCCATGGAACTTCCCTTCAGAACCCCCTGCCGCCCTAGTCATCCTCATTCGTCAAACTGTTTTTTGAGCGTTCGCACCAGTTCCTCCCAAGCTTGTGCCATCTCTAGACTCTTCTCATTAGCTGTGCGCGCTGCCTGCCTAAGTCTGATAGTACCTTCGCTACAAGCCCATTTACACAGTTCAGTCACCCATCGTTTACCAGACGGGCCCTCCTTCGATTTCCAGTGCCACGTTATCTCCCTCTGGGCTAATATAAGACCTATGTCAATAAATTTACTAGTGATCTTGGTCTTCTTTGTGTGGGGAAACCAGAGCAACAAACAGGCCGCCTTGTCGTATACCACCTGTCTATCAGTAATCTTGTTAAGTAGCTCCCCCACCTCGGACCAATAGAGCCCTAGGTTTGGACAGTCCCACAACATGTGGTCCAGTTCTGCATCAGGCAACAAACATCTAGGGCACGCAGCATCTTGTACCTGGAAATACTTCTGGATCCTCCCTGGAGTAAGATAAGCCCTGTGCAGCACAAAAAAATGTACTTGTTGAAATTGAGCATTCCTGCACCCCTTCCACGTCCTCCTCAATATGTGCCCCCATGTTGCGTCCAGGATGGGCCTCCCCACACTCTCCTCCCACCTTTGCTTGAGTGCCGCAAGCGAGTCTAATCCTTCATGTAGCAGTCGAGACTGCAGGCAAGTGACCGCCTTAAAGGTGCCCGCCGCCATCACCACATACTGGCAGGCCATCGTGGTCATTGGTTCCGTCTGTCCAGACTTCCAATGTTTCTGAATCGCCTTCGTGACAGCCATGTGTAACAGGAAGCTCCCATCAGGGAGACCAAACTGAGCCTGCACTGCCCAGAAGGGCAACAATCCGCCTTCAGCAAAGAGGTCCCCCACCATGTGCAGCCCCAGTTCCTCCCATTCCAGTGGTGGAGACCAGTCTCCCCCATGCGGTAGGGCCGTCAACATTCCCAGAGGAATCTCGGGCGCGTACGGGTGTGCCATTCCGGTCCTCCTCTGGCTTTTATTCCAGCACAACCTCAGGGTCTTCTCCTCCAAGGTTAAGGCCCGTAATTCAAGCTTTTGTTGCAGGATTATATAGGATAGCACATTGCGCCATGCGGCGTCTCACGCGTCCCCAACCACCTCTCAGTCCGCTTTTAGCACGGCAACTGTTAGTCCGTGGGCAGCCTAATTCTTTCAACAGCCCTCGGTTCAGGAAGGTCTCAGGGCCCAACGAGCTCCGTGGGAGTGAATGCAGCCATAACACGGGGTCCACCCATCGGGTACTACGTTTAGCTTGCTCCTCACCCCTGCAGCCACAGCCAGGGACGAGTTTCCGTGATCCCAATCCTCTCGTGGGTCGTGCTCCCTGGTGTCCCACTATGGAGTGTCTTCGCTGCTGCGCCCCTAGCCCCCAGCCTCAAAGCGCCACAGGCCTGGCCCCGCCCCCACCTCCGCAGCGCCGAGCCCAGGCCCGCGTCGCTTCACTCACCAAGGGTTTCAGGGCACATCAGTCACCAGCCGCTGCCCGCCAGGTCCGATCCGCAGGGCACCTGCCGGTCTCTCCCCGATGCCACTGGAGCCCAGCTGCAGGTCCCCCCCAGCCGGCGCAGCAGCCGCCGTGAGTCGACCGCTCCCGCTCCTCAGCTCCACATACGCTGCCCAGCCCACAAACCAGCTCACCGGTCTCGCCGGCGCATATCTTGGCCGCCGCTGGGGGGGTTCCGCACCTTCAGTCCTCCCTAAGTGCCGCGCCGCATCCCGCCAGCAATGCGGAGCTCTCCGGCAAACCACCTCCGCCACCAAGTCCGCCAATCACCCCAGTAGATGTCGGGGGCGCCGGTGCAGTAGGTAGTTTAAATCACCTGCCGCTCATCGCCGTTAATCTTGTCCCGGTCTCAGATGCACCGCAGGCGATCAGGGCATCGCTGCTCGGCCGCCGCCGCCGAACCTCGCCGCCATTTTGTCGCACCACCTCCGGGTCTAAGGAGCAAATTTTCTTCGGCAGAGCACTTCGGGGCTTTCATAGACCTCCGCAGCCGGCCTCCACGGTCCTGGGCAGTTCCGCTACTTGGTTCCTTGGTTACCGCTGCACCACAGGCATTTCGTCAGGATAATTAGTGGGATCAGGCCCGGAGCTAGTCGCTCACGCCGCCTCCACCATCGGCGCCCAAGCCACGCCCCCCAGGTTTCTCATCTGATGTTAATAAATCACTGTTTGTTCACTGTGTTGTCTGTCTCATTTGTCTTGTATGTGCGTACACCTCTTCCCTATTATAGACTTCGCCCAGTTTATAATCAGTGGTGTGAATGATTCATGAAACTGGAACTTTTTGGTTATTTAAATGGATGGAATGAAACTACAATGATATAGCGGGAAAACGAAGCTTAGGTGATGTCATAAATGATGTCATTTGAGATTACATCAGTGATGTCATAAATGTTGTCAGAGAACATGTCATGAGTGAGTTATGTCATATTTGAGGTCATAAGCAAGGCATTGCAGGGGCGCAAATTATAGTTAGCTCTAGTAACTGATACCATTGATTTTCTGTTGGTTTTTCAGCCCAAAACTTTACTTTTTACACTAACAAATTCACCTATCAATAACATTACTTTAACCTTTGGATTTTTTGTGTGACTTTCTAAGTTTTTTTTTAAACAAAGCAATCACAAGAAGATGGTGGACAGAGCGCTGAAACGTTTGAGACACTCACCCCCAGTCACAGATCTAGGGTGAATCAGTCATCGTTCTTTAGCTCACTTCGCCACCACAGTTTACAACCAGCCATATGCAAATCAGTCTTTACCCTGATTCCTCATGGGAACAGTCCAGCCCGAACTGCCAAGCAAAGTCTTCCCTAGACCAGAAACAAGCACCCTGGGACCGGTTTCAGGGTAACACCCCTCATCAGCCTGGCTAGCTTGAATTCAGTGGCAAAGTGAGCAATGGGCCCACATCTGGGCATACCCCGCCAATTTGGGGCGAACAAGGCAAACACAAGGAGATAATGGACGGGGCGCTGAAACTTTTCAGACACGCACCTCAGTCACAGATCTGGGTTAAATCCATCCTCCTTCTTAAGCTCACTTCGCCACCTCAATTCAGACTCAAGAACAGGGTCAAGACTGATCCGCATATGGCTGGGTCTGAACTGGCTGAACTGGGGAGGCGAAGTGAGCCAAAGAACGATGATGGATTCAACCCAGATCTGTGACTGGGGGTGAGGGTCTGAAAAGTTTCAATGCTCAGTACATCATCTCCTTGTGTTGTGCTGCCCGAGTTTTCACTTTTAGGCGGAGAGTTATACGTGTCGGATTTTGGAGGGAGATTGTCAAACTTCCCGAGGGCCTGACACTGTGGCCCTACTTAGCGAACGGGTCCTGAACTCTTTCGGCTTTTCAATATATTTTTTTGTGACTTGCTGCTCAATTTCTTCTTCCATGACAATAGAAAATATGGAGTAGTCTTTTCAGTTATGCTTTTACTTCTTTGGACCCCAACTATGTGGACTATGTGAAATTACTAAAGACCATTGACTTTTAAGTTAGAGCCTTGAAAAAGTCGCATGAAGCAACAAAATACTTGTCGGCTGTTTGGCTGTATTTTCTACGTGTCAACAAACTTGTTAAAAAGATCTACTGGTGATCAAGACTGTGACATATCGACTGTTTAAGGCTTGGAAACTAAAACCTTTAGCTGACTGCAAGCTAGTCAGTCTGAACTCTTAGACATGCAGTGCTCTGCTATTTGATTTTTGTGTATGTCCAGACATGGGTTGCTTGCTCACTCTGCCACTGAATTCAAGCTAGCCTGGCTGACGAGGGGTGTTACCCCGAAACCAGTCCCAGGATGCTTTCTTCCAGTCCAGGGAAGACCTGGTTTGTCAGTTTTGGCTAGACTGTTCTCATGAAGGACAGGGTCAAGACTGATTTGGATATGTCTGGGTCTGAACTGGGGTAGCGAAGTGAGCTAAAGAACAATGATGGATTCTTCCAAGATCTGTGACTGGGGGTGAGTGTCTGAAAAGTTTCAGAGCTCTGTCCATCATCTCCTTGTGGTTGCTTTTTTTTAATCGAATACAGATATTTTTATCACACCTAATTATAACGTTACTTTAACCTTTGTTTTTTTGTGTGACTATAATTATATATACAGATGCACACATATGTAACCTTCTAATAATGTTTTGTTATATGTCTTTTCCTAGGGATTTACGAACTGGAATAAACGGGACTTTAACCAGTTCATTAAAGCAAATGAGAAGTATGGCCGGGATGATACTGATAACATCGCACGAGAGGTGGAGGGAAAATCACCTGAAGAGGTTATTGAGTACTCAGGTTTGCAGATTCAATATATAACTAATTATCCGCGTTTCATGCAAATTAAACATGCATGTAGAGGTATGTTTGTTCGAGTCACATGTATTTTTTCAAAACTACTTTCCGCTGTTGCTTATTCTAAATTTATGTATTCACGATTTTATAATATGAAAGTATGCATGAATGCCGACGTAATGCTTAATAAAAGGTTCACGTCATGTAAGCATGAGCAACATACTTTCTTATACAAGTATCGAGGTAGGCCTTATGTGGGAGTTGTTTTCAAACATTTTGAAAATAGGGTGAATCACCGTAGTGCTTTGGTGGTAGTGATATCTGATCAAGAAATGACTTATAGTGTAACTGTTAAGATAATTAGCCGTACAAGGCTGCCTGGTACAATGACAGTATAAACAGCAATATATACCGTAACCGTACTCTTCAGTTCAGTTCATACACCTTTATTCGAGATATTTCATCATAAAAGACATCAAATAAAACCATCTACATTTTAATATAAAAAGGAGATACTTAAAATCACAGTATACTTTGACAGGAATAAAAACATGATACCCCAAGTAAAATATGCACTAATGTTCATTAAGTGTTGTTCGTCTCATAACTAAACAGTCTATTTAATGACGCGGGCGTATCATACTTAATTTTAAAACATAATTAAATATACAGAATCAGACGTATTGACTATAATGATATGGGTAAAACGTACTCAGCTCCCAAGTGGGTACCTTGTTCTAATAAGCCAAGACCGACCCAAAAACTTTGTCACAGCTATGGTCACAATCTCAGTTGTATTAGTTCTTAGGAGCCATGTGGCTTCTACACTCACCCTTTTTCTCAACCTAGAACAGATTGGTTTTAGCCATTTTCTCCGTGGTGCATGGTATGCAGGACAAGCAAAGAAGATGTGACCTATGGATTCTAGTTTGTCCCTACACCACGGGCAATACTCAGAAGAGTGACCACGCCATGTACTAGTAAAAGTCCTAACCGGGAGTGTGCCAACTCTAAATTGGTGGTAGAGTTTTCTGTCATTACTCCTGATAATGGTATCCCAGTAATCCTCTAGGTGGGGGTCAAGTTTGTGAGCCAGAAACCTACCAGTTAAGGTGGAGGAATCTGACTGGGCAACAATTTGAGTTTTAATAGAGGCCCAATAAAGTTCTTTATATTGTTTTTTCGAAGGAAAGACATTATTTTCAGCGGCCGTCCATAACAAGCTTAAACCCATATTAACCAGCATAAACTTAACAGCTCTAAACCAAGGAAGATTACTAGATCCCACTATTGATCTTAAATTTAAGATTTCAATAGCAAAAATAGCCAATTCCGGTGTTGTCCAGATTCTCCTCCACAATCCTAACATCCTGTACTGAGCTACATCTATGATTGAGCGATGGCCCAGATCGAGCATTAAAGGTTTCATCGGGTTGATTGCGGGAGGCCCACCAGGTTTCGTAAGAATTTGTTTTGAATTTTAGCCAATCGAGAGAGATCAGAGGAGCCCCAGAGGTCCGCACCATATAGGATAGCAGAGCTTATTTTAGCCTCATATATTTTAAGCACCGGTGCTATCCTCTTGGTTTGTGACATTCTTTGCTCTTTAATAAGACACCATGTTAATCTAGCAAATTTTAGACAGATGGCATCAAGTTGTGGTTTCCATCTTGTCCTGTACTCTAGTACTACCCCAAGATAAGTCATTACATCCACCTGCTCTAAATCAGTGCCATTCATACGAACGTGGCTCTTTAATGGCTTATTTTTAGTTAGGACCATAAATTTAGTTTTACCCACATTTACCTGTAGGTCATTTAGTTTACAGAAAACCTCAAACTTATTTAACGCAGATTGGAGACCCTTTTGAGTTTTTGAAAGAATAAGGGTGTCGTCTGCGAAAATAAGGAGAGGAAACTTTTTACCACCCAATATGGGTGCATCAGTTGGGAAGTCTGCGAAATAAAAAGAAGGAACAAGGTCGGAGCGAGTACGCATCCTTGCCTGACTCCACGGTTAACTGGAAAACTCTCAGTTACCTGGCCCTGTCTACCCCATCTAACCCTGGCAAAAGTGTCCTCATGTAGACGTATTACTAGATTCAGGAGTTCTTGTGGCATTCCCATTTTACCTAAGGCCGCCCATAGTTTTTCTCTATGGACAAGGTCAAATGCGGACTTGAGGTCCACAAATGCAGCGTAAATAGTTCCTCCGCCCAGGTGCCCCACCTTCCAATAAATCAGAAGGAATCTAAGCACTTGATCTATTGTTCTGACACTAGTTCTAAATCCTGCTTGCATAGACGAGAGAATATTCTCATTTTCAACCCAATCTTGGATTTTTGCCAATAACATTCTGGCTACAAATTTCTGGATTGCGTCTATTAAACTTATGGGGTGGTAATTCCCTGGCACGGAGCGATCCCCCTTTTTAAAAATTGGTAGGATTTCAGCCCCTTTCCAGGACTCCGGAATCCTAGCTCCATTTGCGATGGCATTGGCTAATGTCGTGTTATATGCAACCCAGTTCAAGAGGTCAAATTTAAGTAAATCGGCAGGGATACAGTCAATGCCTAGGGCTTTACCAGCCTGAATCAGTCTCAAGGTCTGCTCTGTATCTTTGCTCACAAACACTAGTGGTGGACATAACAATGGAGGCATTGATGCTGGAGTTTCCATGCCCCATTCATCTGCTGGTTCTAGTGCCCTGAACTGGGACGCGAAATACTCCACCCATTTCTCAACTGGAACACGATTCGCGGGAGTTTGCGAATCAAAATTTCCACCCCATTTCACCACCTGCCAAAACTTGATTTGATTAGATGACCTACTTGCTTCATATAAGTCCTGCCAACGTCTATCGTCCCAAGCTCTTTTAGCCTCCCTTTGGGCTTTCTTGTATGTAACCCTAGCCTGTTTAATGTCTGTTACCACCCTTGATTTGATCGCGTTAACCAGGGAACTGTAAGCCAGACGACATGATTTATTATACAATTTTTTCCCCGGCAGTGACACTAAGTCTGGCCCAGGTTTAGGGGGTTTTGTGAGCAAAGCTTTCAGATTTACAAAAAGCTGCTCATGAAGCACTATCAAATAATCAGGCTGCCCCGAATGGTTAACCCTTGCCTCCAACTCTCCCCGGGTCGACGAAACTTCGTTAGATATCCTTTCAAGGACTACTGGGTCTTCAATAACCTTACTCCAATGAACCTTACGTCTGTCGTTACTTAGGAATGCGTCAGCTGTCACATACCTAGATTTTGCACTACCACTTCGATGGGCCTATAACTAAGGGACTGCCTCACCCAGATTGTTAGACCTCCTGAGGCTCTACCTTTTTGTCCCCGAATCGCAGGTTTAAAAAATTGAGGTACCCCAATCGAAAAATTGGATCTGGTGCCCATGTTTCTTGAAACATTAGAATGTCATAGGCCTCAAAAAAATCCACCCACTCTCCTGAATCTAATTTCCCTTTGAGACCAGCAATATTCCATGAGGCAATTTTAAGATGTCGGTCCTGAGGATGGGGTGGACTTGGTTTCAGGGACTCCATAATGAGACTTGTTTGCCTCTCTCCCACAACTGGGGACTCTCTGACTGGAGGATCACTAAACGGGAGGTCTGGGAATGATGTTAAAACCCTATTTACATCCTTATGTTTCTCCGGTACTATTTGCTTGGATCCACACTGTTCCAGTTTATTATCTTCACTATTTCGGGGTACCTCAACCAAAGGTAGGCAGAGTTCAGTGGGGCTCTTGCTTGATCTCTTGGACACTGTTGAATGGCCAGAGCTACCCAGAAGTCAATCGACTCCCTCTAAACCAGAAAGGGGCTTGAACCTGTTAAACAGTGGGGGAAATTGTGGAAAGTGTGTGGTCCATTCGCGAGTGGGTCTTCTAAAGGGACTTGCCCTTTGAGGGTTAATTGATACATGTGTAGGGGCACTACTTCTTTGAGGATGGAAATAGTTTAGGCCTAGGGATTGAACATCTCCCTCCCTACCAAATCTGGGTTCTCTACGGATGAAATCTACCACCCATGGGTCCCTAAATTTGATAATAACGTAATCACCCTCCAAATCCTTAGGACAGTGACCCACCCAGCCTGTTCTTCTAACGTTTAAGATCTCCCTGAAAGACCTTGGAGGGAGGGGTCGGTTCGTATTCAGCCAAAAGGTAACCTTGTTTTTTAGGTCTCTATGGGATTCCATTTTGTCCACCCCGATAGCAGTAACTCCGGTCAAAATAATTGTATAGGGTGCAGACTCGGGGGGTAAATTATCACAGGGTGGCCTCTGCTTATAAGACTCTTTGCCCATTTTGCCAGGCCCCAATGCCAGTCCACCACTAGCAGGTGCACATTGAGTGGGCAGGAGACTAGTCGCCACACCATCCTGCGGAAGCCTGCTCTTAGTGGGGGCCCTAGGAACTAGCACCTTAGGAGGTTTATCGATACTAGTTTTCTTTGCCTGCGTTATCAAAGGGTCGATTATAGATGAGGGGTCCCGCCTAGCAGTAACACTGATCCCCGGTTTCTGGTGCCCTGTAGGAGGCTCCAATATTATATCTGGACCTTTGGTTAGATTACCCAATATAACCGAGTTATCTCTTACTAGATTCTCCAAAAGGTCCAATTTAGTATTTATCAGCCTAGTTCGTTCCAACAGGGCAGCATCAAGGATTTAACTAGGAATTCAATCTTACCCAAGAGAACGTCATCTGCACTATGGGTCGGACATTGGTCGGCAGAATCTACAGGACCCACTATGGGAGTTGGGGGGGCTTATTACAACAGAAGGGGACAACACTGTATTGTTAATTTTAGATATCTTTGCATTTCTCCCCATCTGGGTTTTATCCCCTCTTTTTCTTTTACTAGATTTAAAATGAACTAATCCTCCCAAGGTTGAAGGGTTTTGTGCGGGACTCTGTGGTAGGGACAGGTAACCTGAACTATTTAATGAGGTATCTGTAGATACACTAGTTACTGATGTGTCCGGGATCAAGCTGTCAACCTCAACATCCGAATCCACAGGCAACGGTAATACGTCTGAGGCGGAAGCCGGAAGATAGACGTTGATTTGTACTACTGATGTATTACTGATTTGTATTACTCTGCAATTTTTTTAAAATCGCCGTTTTTTTAACCCACTCACTCTAATCTTCCTGGGCACTAGAAAATATCCCTTGACTGCACTCACCTAAGGATCGATCCCCTCTTGGGACTCCTGCCGTCCTCCCTGGGCCGATTCACGGGCCCAGCAGGTTCAGACTCCCCTCCTCCCCAGGCGCAGACAGCGGCCGCCATCTTGGGTGAGGGCTAGGACAGCGCGCTAGTGCTAAGACCGATTTGGGGCCAAAGCATGATAAAATGGATCTCACTTTCCGTCCGCGCAGCGGGCGGGCGCAGCGGGCGCGCAGATGGTGCGCCGGAGGCGCGCCAGAGGCAAGCCCGTTTGGGCCCGTCCGGGCACTGCCGGGCTCAGGGTGAGAATCCATGCCCGTTTACACTGATAGCTCTATTTTCTACTCCCAAAGTGAGCTCCTTGCCTTGAGACCACGCAAGAATAGACATTGTCATAATATGCATAAATATGAGCACACGTACATGCGCTGCGATCTGTGCTGGATCGACGCATTATACCCAGCCATTACGGATCTACGTATGGCTTTACTGAATTGTAGGTCCCTCCCGAAACACTCTCTTGAGCTTAACTTTCTGCTACAGGATCATGACCTGGACATCCTGTTTCTAACAGAAACGTGGCTAACCACCAACTCTGAGGCCGACATAGTTCGCGCTCTTCCCACAGGATACCTTATCCACTCGCAGATCAGACCCTCGGGCAAAGGAGGTGGACTGGCCATTCTGTATAAAAACCACTTAACTTGCAGGATGAAGGACGGCGGAATTTCGGATTCCGAAAATTGCCACTTCCATTTCCAACTTTCTCCCACCACCTCCTTTACATGCCTCTTAGCATATCGTCCCCCAGGGAACTCTGGTCACTTTACCAGCTCTCTCCTAGAAACGGTTACCGTCCTAGCCTCTTCCGCGCCAAACTTCACCATTTTAGGTGATCTGAATCTCCATTTCAACGAACCCTCAGACAAAGTAGCTACTGACTTGCTCCTCGATCTCTCATCCTATGAGATCCATCTCATGATTACAGGAGCCACACACTACAAAGGTCACCTCCTAGACCCGATACTTTCCAATATCAGGTCACTTCAAACCAGTCCCCCGTGTCCCCTCCCCTGGACAGACCATTTTCTCCTGACTTTCACTTGGCAGGTCGAGCTCAAAACTGTACATACGCTCAGTACCTCCACTCATGATAGAATGTGGTCGAAACTCTCAGTGGAGAAGTGGACTGACATCTTAGAACGCCCCCCCCCCCCCGCTCTGGACCCCGTTACTGCAGACACCAATTTAAAAAACTGGCTCTCTAATTCATTGGACTTAGTCCTACCAAAAAAAACCCTGAGGAAAAAGCAGGTCAGAACTGGTTCTGCACCCTGGTTCACTCCTGAGCTCAGAATCCTAAGGCAAGGCTGTAAGAGGCTTGAGCGTATCTGGAGAAGAAACTGGGATACGGCTAACAAAGACACCTATCGCGACTCGATTAGAGCGTACAAAGCAGCCCTCAGAAATGCCAAAACAACATTCTATGATCACAGAATCAAAAATGCCTCCAACTCTACGAGAGAAACCTACAAGATTGTGAAAGAACTTCTGAAGATCCCTGATCCCCCGGTACCCCAAGACCCTTCAGGGTCTAAATGCAACGAACTAGCTACGTACTTCGATCAGAAAATAAAAAATATCATTTCCACCCTACCCCAAACAGAGAGTCCTTCACGCTATGAGAATCTGCCCTGGACACGAACCCTCAGCTGAACGCCTTTAATTTAATCTCTGAGGAGGATTTCCTCAAAATCCTATGCAGCATCAAAAGTGGCTCCCCTAGCGACCCTGTCCGATGCGTTTTTTGAAACAGATAGCTGCCTCCATTTCCACCCCGGCAACTGAGCTCATCAATCTTTCTCTTTCCCAGGGCATTGTGCCTCCCAGTTGGAAAGGGGCCATTGTCAAGGCCCTTCTAAAGAAACTGCAACAAACTAAAGCGTTCAAGAGGGTCTAAGAAAGCCAAAGGCTGAGTGCGCGGTCGGCAAGCATTAGTTGAACAACAAACCAGAAGATGACCCTAAAAAAAGGTACGCAGTGACAACTCGTTCGATGGTCAAAGAGTACCCATCAGTCACCACACGAGACCGCCCTTCATCATTTGGGATATCTTCATGGAACCATCGATGCAAGTTGTGAATATAAAGGAAGAGGGAGACT
Organism: Lissotriton helveticus; assembly: GCF_964261635.1. Lineage (NCBI taxonomy): Eukaryota > Metazoa > Chordata > Amphibia > Caudata > Salamandridae > Lissotriton > Lissotriton helveticus. The sequence goes on along the minus strand of NC_136063.1, from coordinate 2,098,125,818 downwards.
AGATGGTTAATAGTTCTCCTTTCCTAAATAGCAACAGTATGGTTTAATCACTTAGTGAGACTGATAAGTGATGCAAGTGTGGTATGGCTGAGGAAGTGCAGTGCAAAAACTGAAATGAAGGTGAAAATAATTAGAAAAAGGTGTCTAAAATTGGGTCAGGGAGCACATAATACATGTTTATTAGGGTGATGCTCGCCTCTCCAAATTAAAAACAATTTAAATGTGTAAAGACAGTTTGAAAAATATACTGTCTGAATTGGAGTCAGGTCAACATGTTTCAGCAATTCTCGGACATAGTGATCCTTGCTTTCTTCAGGACCTATTTACACTAAATTGCTACTGCAACAAATTATAAAACAAAAGTGAATATAAATGGACAATCACTAAGAATCACCTGCAGTCTCCTGGTAAAGCTGTCTTGTCCTCGCTCACAGCTCGTGTCATTCACTGTAGGGTCAGAATAAACAAAAAAGGCAGTAGTACAACCAACTTTATGCCCTCCGCGAATCATTAGTACTAGGCAACCATCATTCAGGCCTTAGAATTAGTCACAAAAAATTACTAAAATGCACCCATAAAGTGGTATAATTAATTGTTCAGTATTAGGATATAAAATTCATATGCCCAATAACAGTAACACATCTTACCATAGTCTGTGAGATGTGCAAGCCTCACCTCACCTGGCAGTGGCTCAGGGGCAACGTGAAGCACCGCTCTAGGAAACATGTAAAAAGAAAACATGTTCGCCTTAATGTACATTTACCCTTAAAATCACAAACCCACCGGGCCTTAGTGTATCCCTCGACACAAAACGAAAGATAGTTTTATTGACTGTCCCTTCCCTACCGCTTTCGTTACGATCCTTCTAAAGAAACCCCATCTCAACTCTCTAGAGCTTGCTAACTTTAGATCTATCTCCCTTCTCCCTGGACTCAGTAAGATCACAGAAAAAGTGGTGAACCACCAACTCTCCAGTCCAATGATCGGTTGCATAATTCCCAAACCGGATTCCGCCCAGGCCAGGGCACCGACACCGCTCTCCTCTCCGTCATCGAGGAGGCTAGGCGCATTCTGGATTCAGGAGGATCAGTGGCGGTGATCCTCCTGGACCTGAGTGCGGCCTTAGATACGGTGAACCACCGTACCCTGATCCAGCGCCTGGCCGAAGCTGGAATACGAGGGTCCGCTCTGACCTGGCTATCATCCTATCTTTCTAACCGCACCTTTCAAGTCTGGGAAGGCAGCTCACAATCTGCCTTAATACCCCTTCAGTGTGGGGTGCCGCTGGGCTCATCCCTGAGCCCCACATTGTTTAATGTGTACATGGCCCCCCTGGAGGAGGTGGTTGCCCCTTTTGGGATTAAAATAGTAAGCTACGCCGATGACACCCATATGGTCGTTTCACTTTCACAACTCAACCAATGTCCTGACAATTTCCATCAGTGCCTGACAAAGATCCATGCTTGGATGTGTGACTCTTCACTCAAGCTTAAGGGATCAAAAACAGAAATCATGATGTTAGGCCACAAGTCGGCCTCTTTGCCCTCTCCCATCTGGCCGGCTTGTCTAGGGGACCCACCCACCCCAAAAAAGGAAATCAAAAGCCTGGGGGTTTGGCTTGAGCAGGACCTTTCGCTTAAGACACAAGCGAAAAAGACAGCAGGTACCTGCTTCGGTCTACTCCGTTTCGCCCGCAAAATCCTTCCCCTCCTCCCGCATCACTCTAGGAGGCTATTGATATAAGGTCTAGTTCTTTCCAGACTAGACTTCAGCAACGCAATCTTCTTGGGAGCCCCTGAAGCTACAATCAACAAGCTTCAGCTAACCCAAAATGCCGCTGCTAGGCTCTTAATGGGTATCCCCCTCAGGTCATCAGCCAAACCTGCTCTCAAAGCGCTTCATTGGCTCCCTGTGCGAGAGAGGATTATCTTTAAATCCCTTTGCATTGCCCACAAAATCCTGCAAGGTAAAGGACCCCCGATTATGAGAAGCCTAGTCACCCCCTACAAACCCAATAGACCCTTGCGTTCTGACAACGGGGTTCTGGCCACGGTGCCTAGAATTAAGAAAGCTCGCACTGGAGGCCGCCGCTTCTCGGTGAATGCGGCCTCACACTGGAATTCTCTCCCACTGCAATTACTCGCGGAATCCGCCCATCTCCTTTTTCGGAAATCACTGAAAACCTTCCTTTTTCCTAAATGATTCCCCCCCTCCTCGCCCCCCACAGAGTTTTACTCTATCTCAGCGCTGGGATGCCTTCTGGTAACCACGCGCTTTACAAAAACGCCATACAATACAATACAATACAAGGGATCCGAGTTTGAGCATTGTATTGAGCTAGGGTCTGGGTGGCTAAGTTGTGGGGGAGATACTGCTAACCCAATTTTTCCCAGCGACGAGCGTTTGCCAGTGACAAGATCTACTGATAATCTCTTCTCAGCAAATGCTATTTCCTTTTCTAAGATGCCTGTTGCCCGCTCAAAAAAGTGATCAAGAGTACCAGATACCACCCCACTCTTCGTAGTAACCTGGACAATTCTTTCTTTCCCCGAGCGTAAAGACATAACTAATAATAATAAAAAGACCCAAACTGGGGCCCAAGTAACTACACAAGAATAAAAATTTACGTGACACTTATAACAATAAGCACAAAATTAAATAAATGTCTTAATTCGGTCCAATCTTCGCTTGAAAGGAGGGTGGCCCGACCCGACCACAGTCGACCTCGGACGGCCTCAGACGGCCCGCCCTTTGCCCGGGCTTCGCCTGGCACCCACCCGCGCGCGTCCCGCGTCGCGGGTAAATGATGGAATTATAAGGAGGCAGGCGGGGGCGTGTCTACTGCGGGAAGAGGCAGCAGGTGTGTGGCAAATGGCCTGCTGGGCCTCGCAGTCCCACAGTGTCAAGGAGTTCAGCCCCGGAGTCCCGTGAACGGCTCCCGCGAAGCGGGGGCCGTGAAAAGTATCTCCAAACGCCCTCAAACAATCCTCGTAGTCAGGAGCACAAGCGTCAGCCATGTGAGCAAAAGGAGAAAACGGCACCCGTGGAGCGCGAGGCCGTGTAGCCAGGATAAGGAGGCAGGCGGGGCGTGTCCACTGCGGGAAGAGGCGGCAGGTGTGTGGCAAATGGCCTGCTGGGCCTCGCAGTCCCACAGTGTCAAGGAGTTCAGCCCCGGAGTCCCGTGAACGGCTCCCGCGAAGCGGGGGCCGTGAAAAGTATCTCCAAACGCCCTCAAACAATCCTCGTAGTCAGGAGCACAAGCGTCAGCCATGTGAGCAAAAGGAGAAAACGGCACCCGTGGAGCGCGAGGCCGTGTAGCCAGGATAAGGAGGCAGGCGGGGCGTGTCCACTGCGGGAAGAGGCGGCAGGTGTGTGGCAAATGGCCTGCTGGGCCTCGCAGTCCCACAGTGTCAAGGAGTTCAGCCCCGGAGTCCCGTGAACGGCGCACGCGAAGCGGGGGCCGTGAAAAGTATCTCCAAACGCCCTCAAACAATCCTCGTAGTCAGGAGCACAAGCGTCAGCCATGTGAGCAAAAGGAGAAAACGGCACCCGTGGAGCGCGAGGCCGTGTAGCCAGGATAAGGAGGCAGGCGGGGCGTATCCACTGAGGGAAGAGGCGGCAGGTGTGTGGCAAATGGCCTGCTGGGCCTCGCAGTCCCACAGTGTCAAGGAGTTCAGCCCCGGAGTCCCGTGAACGGCGCACGCGAAGCGGGGGCCGTGAAAAGTATCTCCAAACGCCCTCAAACAATCCTCGTAGTCAGGAGCACAAGAGTCAGCCAGGTAAGCAAAAGGAGAAAACGGCACCCGTGGAGCGCGAGGCCGTGTAGCCAGGATAAGGAGGCAGGCGGGGCGTGTCCACTGAGGGAAGAGGCGGCAGGTGTGTGGCAAATGGCCTGCTGGGCCTCGCAGTCCCACAGTGTCAAGGAGTTCAGCCCCGGAGTCCCGTGAACGGAGCCCGCAAAGCGGGGGCCGTGAAAAGTATCTCCAAACGCCCTCAAACAATCCTCGTAGTCAGGAGCACAAGAGTCAGCCAGGTGAGCAAAAGGAGAAAACGGCACCCTGTAACCGTACTGATTGTTATGACTCCCCGCACATTAATCACTTAAGAGTTGTACCCATTAACCAGGCTGGATAGGAAAGTTGTTTTAGCAGTACTCCTAAACACTATCAAGTTGTGCTGAAGTTGTGTGGGCTCTGGAGTTATCAGAATTGTGACTGAACACTTTGCAGCAACTCCTTGGGAAACAGCTTTACTATGAAGTTTTTACTTCGTATTACATTTTACACACATTGTTTTTAACCCGTAAATACGGTTGCCAGGCAAGCCTATTCAACGCAAAACAAAACCACACATTTGAGGGTAATTAAAAAAGTGGGATTGGGGGGTCTCCCCTCCCAAAATTAGACAAAATGCAAATGGTACCAACGTGTAAACGGCAAAGTTAATAAAATATATTAAAATAACACTAGGTTGCAGTGTTAGACTGTAAGAGGATTTTTAAGAACCAGTAAGCGTGGTAAAAGTATGCGTGGTAGTGGAATGCGTGGTGAAGGTGTGTCTAATGTGAGTGAGTGTACATGCTTAGTAGTGGTATGCATTGTAAAATCGTCGATGTATGTGCGTGGAGAAGTAAGGCGTGGCAATGTCATACAACCCAATTCCATAAAGTTCCACCCCCGGCAGTGACTTCAGTACCAGTGTTTCACATGCCTTGTACGTTCTTCCAGCATTTGCCATCCATATTTTACATCTACTGTCAAGGGCCCTATTCACAAAATCTAACAGAAAATTGTTGCATTTTAATTACTCTGTATTTTGAGCAATTTTCAGAATTTTATAACATTTTGAAAGAATTTTATGAAGTTTTATAAAATTTTGGGGGCGCTAGAGGGCGCGCTTGCGGAATGGCTGCCTAGACGTGCAGCTCCCGCTCCTTGGACGTATATCCTTCCTTAATCCTGCGCCACGGGGTGCTATTTCGCCCTAAAAAGACTGGATTCCGCATCCTTGTGTTGCACCCTACACTCGTTCCGAGTTTGGAGCCGCTGTGAGCTTTGAGGCAGAAGTTACGGGCTGCTGAACTCCGCCCGGCTTGAGCTCCGGAGCGGCGGAGGGCGGGCGCCCGGCCACCGCGATCACGCGACCTCGGGGACTGCCACGAGGGCCCAGGGCCGCGCCAGGACTCCTTCTTCTTGATCCTTCCAGGACGGTGTGCGGAGACTACCGTGTAGGTAGGCGGCTGCTGTGGACATCCCTTGGGTCCCCCCCCCCTCCCCAAGCCTCTCGTGGACTCACCTTGCTAGCGCTGAGGAGGGGGCCTTCCCCACACGGCGGGCAGAGCTGTAGCCCCTTGGGACTGCCGACCTTGTCTCCCACAACGCCGCGGATCCAAGCCTGTGCGGTGCGGACCTCTGAATCTGCCTTCTGGGGGTCGGAGGTGGGCCCCCCCTGTTGCGCAGTGCCCCCTGCCGCGTTCCCGCCTCACTCACCGGCTGCCTGCTGGGACGTGTGGGGTGCCATCCTGCAGGACACATCACACGGCTGCTGCTTGCCACGCTCTGACCCTCTGGCTTTGCCCCTGCTGTCCGCTGCTCCCCATCCGGATATCTGCTGACGGTGGCTGTAGCTGCGACCACGTGCCCCTGGCTGGCTGCTCACTCACTGCCTCTTGGCGCTATACGGCTGAATAGCGCTTCTCCTCGGTGTCGCCCCTACTGCTGTTCATAGGGGCCTACCCAGCCTGAGATCCTCCTACCTTCTACTGTTCCCGGCCTTCCTACTAGGCCTGCACCAGCGCCGGATCGCACTGACCCCCTCATTGTGGCCCATCGCCTGTCGCCGGACACTGTCATGGGGCGACCCGAGACCCGCCAGCCTAAGCTAAGCTTCGACAGTGCGCGCAAAAACGCCACATCATCACAGATGAACCCGGGGCCCAGTGCGCCGCCTCCGCAGCCCTCCTCACCTCCGGCCCCTGCTGTGGACCTTACCAACTTGATGCAGGAAATGCGTCAAGGCTTTGCCACCGTTGTGGAGAAGGTGGACGGGGTTACGGCCCGTCTGGACGCCCTGGTTCACAAAGTTGACCGCCATGAAGAGCGCATTACTACTGCGGAGCAGAGGATCTCTGACAACACTGACACGGCCACGACCCATACGGCGCAGCTGGCCAGAATGGACAACCTGCTTCGTATTATAGCGGCGAAGAACGAGGACTTGGAGGCGCGTAGCCGCCGAAACAACATCCGCATTACAAATGTGCCGGAATCCACAGCCACTGGCAGGATGGAACTCTATGTGGAGAAACTGCTTAGGGGTTCGGTCGGAGAAGAAGCTTTCTCGCCTCAATTCATTGTGGAGAGGGCCCACCGCTCCCTGGCACCTATGCCGCAGCCTGGTCTGCCACCGAGGCCTATAATTGCTCGTCTCTTGAACTATCGCGATCGTGATACCGCCCTCAGAGCTGCTCGAACTCAAAGATCGTTGCAGTATGAAGGGATCACTTTCTCCATCTACCCCGACTTTACGCCGATGGTTCAGGACGAACGGCGCAAGTTCCTCCCAGTGAAAAAAAAACTGCGAGAAGCTCAAATAGACTATGCCCTTTTGTATCCTGCAAAGCTCCGAGTCACCCATCAAGGCAAGCAAAGTTTCTTTACTAACCCGCAAAAGGCTGAGGACTTCCTGAAGAAGATCCGAAGGACACGTAGGGACGAGCAGAACCCTGCGGACGACCTGGAGAATGACGACCTGCCTCCGGTGCATCGTGATGACTAACTATCGCCTCACTCTTTGAGCTGCAAATACACTGCACCGACCTGCCTGCCGACAACGACTTGGACACTGATAGCTGGGATGCTACACGAGTGATGGACCTGCATGAACCTTGCACCCCAGTGGTAACGTACACCAAGGACCACTGTCTCGGCCCTAGTCTCCACCGAGGGCGGTATAGTTCTGGAGCTGGGGATCAGATGGTGGCAGTGCGCGCTCTATGTTGTACCCCTGTCGGGTGTCCCCCATTGCACTGTTGTGGTTTTGCGCTGTTTGCGCTACTAAAGTTGGGAGGGGGGGGAGGGGGGAGGGCTCTGTGGGTGGGTTCCATGGCTTCTGGCATGATTGGGATGCTGGGGTGGGTGGGGGGGGGTTAGAGTTCTTGAGGATAGCTGTGCTCAGATTATGTTTCTACTTGCTCGCTTGGTGTATGTCTCGATGCTGGAGGGGTGGGGGTGGTGTCATGATGCGACCCCCTCGGGCGCTCTTATGTATACTATTGCTGTTTCCATGGCTGCCTTGACTGCGACGGCGCGTTTGACATGTTTATCATGGAATGTCCGAGGACTGAATGATGCTAAAAAATGCAGAAATGTTATTGCCTACTTAGATAGACATCATGTGCAGATTGCCATGCTGCAGGAGACCCATCTACCTGCGCGAAGTGCTGTTTCTTTTGCGTCAAAGTGGGCTCACGCTCGAGTATTTTCCTCCTACTCGACCTATGCAAGAGGTGTCGCGGTGCTGATTGCCCGTGGAGTGCCTTTTCATCGCCTAGGGGAGGAGGTGGACAAAGAGGGCCGCTATGCTTTGTTGTGGGGTAGGGTGGGCCATGCACTCTATTTGTTTGTGTCTATGTATGCACCGAATGTCGATTCACCTGCCTTTTTTTCTACATTGTGGGGTAGGATTGTGGCTGTTGGGGCACGACATGTCATCTGGGGTGGTGATTTTAACCTGGCGCTGGCGCCCCCCCTAGACAGAGCGGATGGAGTTAATTCTTACAAGCCCGGGGCCCGAGAAGCTTTGCAAGGGGTTGTGGAAGAGGGGGGACTGCTGGATGCCTGGCGACACCTGCATCCCCTTGGACGGGAGGGTACACACTTCACATCTCATACTGGGACGTGGGCACGCCTAGATTACTTCCTGATTAGCAGAGACATCGCTATAGAATTGTTAGGGGTGGACCATCTGCCTCGTACCTATTCTGATCATAGCCCTGTCAGGATGCAGTTCCGTACTCCTGGGTGGGACAACACGAGACCGCAGTGGAGACTGCGTCCCGATATGCTCCTTGACAACCTATTTCGTACTGAGCTAGGTGAGGAGATCGAGGATTTTTTCCCTAGGAATAAGGGTTCGGTGGAATCAGTTGAACATGTATGGGAGGCTTTCAAGGTCACTGTCAGGGGGTTCTGCATTTCTAAGGGTCACGGGGTACTGCGCGCTATTCTTCACACCATCACCACACTAGACAAGGACCTGCGAGAACTGGAACTCCGCATGACCTCAGACACTGACCCACAGCTACATGCGACTTTCAGAGACACACTGTCCAAATATGAGGAGGAGGCGGCCAGAGAAGCGAAGTATAGGGGTAAACACTGGGTCGCCCGGAAGTACTGCGAGGGGGATAGACCTGGCAAGGTACTAGCTGCGATTACACGCCCGGACCGTGTGCACACCACTATACTAGAGCTTACTGATGAATTAGGTGCCACTATCAGAGAGCCGGATGAGATACTCTCCGCATTCACGGCGCATTACTCGTCGCTTTATACGACCACAGCAGAGGCGGACGGACCATGCGCTGAATACCTCAATGCCGTGGCGCTCTGCTGGCTCAGCGATGGCGACAGGGAGTTTCTAGCGGCACCTTTCGAATTAGACGAGGTTCGCGACGCCATTATGTCCCTCAAAAATGGTAAAGCTCCGGGGCTCGACGGTATACCAGCAGAGTTCTACAAAGCCTATATTGACATCATGGCGCCCGTGCTCCGCGAGGTCTTTACCGAGTCCCTTGCTGATGGGATACTCCCCGGCTCTATGCGCGAGGTGGTCATTACCTCCCTCCTGAAGCCGGATAAAGACCCTTCCTCCTGTGACTTCTACCGTCCACTTTCCCTCCTCAACTGCGATGTGAAAATACTCGCCAAGATCCTGGCCACGCGGCTCTCGCTGCTCATGACCAGACTGGTACTGCCGGATCAATCTGGATTCATTGCGGGCAGATCCACATCTCATAATCTTCGCACCCTCTTCTCCCTGCTCCGCACGGTGCACCCTGATGTTCCAGGGGCAGCTGTGTTTCTGGACGCCACCAAGGCGTTCGACTCTGTCGAATGGTCCTACCTCTTCTCTGTCCTGGCTAGGATGGGATTCCCTAAACTGTTCTTAGCCTGGGTTCGGCTCTTATACACGGACCCTACGGCGAGGGTGCTAATCAACGGGAGGTTGTCACAACCTATCACCATCACGAGAGGCACCCGACAGGGGTGCCCGCTCTCTCCTCTGCTATTCGCCCTTGCGGTTGAGCCACTCGCCTGTCGCTTACGTCAACTACACCGAGCAGGAGCGGTACAATGCCTACAGCGACAAATTGATGTGTCCCTCTACGCGGACGATATCACGCTGTACGTCAAATACCCGGATGCACATCTCAATCCCCTGCTTCGGGAGTTCGTCCTCTACGGAGGGGTGTCAGGTGTACACATCAACTGGGCAAAGTCGCAATTTTTTCCTCTTACAGATACGGTACGCGCCTTCTCTCTTGATTACCCGCTAGCATGGTGCCATGACGACCTTCGTTACCTGGGAATCCGTATTTCTCGGGATAAGGATGAGACGATACGATCCAACTACGGGGTAGCCATGACCAAATTGACTACCTCCGTCGATAGATGGATCACGCTACCGCTCTCCATGGCTGGGAGAGCATCACTCATAAAGATGGTGATCTTGCCCCGCTTTCTGTACCTTTTTCTTAACATCCCCTATTACCCAGGAGCCTTTTTCTTCAAGACGCTCCGCTCGGAGCTGCGTAGACTGTTCTGGGGTGGCAAATCTCCGCGCTTAAAATGGTCGACACTGACTCTTCCCTATGACAGAGGAGGATTCGATATCCCTGATTTCGAAACATACTATCAGTGCGCGCAGGCACATTTTGCCTACCACTGGATGGCTCCTACTCCTTTCATGCCGCATGTGGCGGTGGAAGACTGGATTGTACACCCGCTTCCGCTCAATGGCCTGCTACACTGTCCTGAGACATCTATCACGACTCCGAACACTTCGGTCTCCTGCACCCTAGATGCATGGCGCCGTATCGCCAGGAGACTGGCGTGCCCGCTGCCCTACTCCCCCAAACTACCGCTCACCTATCATCCACAACTTTCCTTGTTATCAGAACTGGGATTCCGCCGGCTCTGTGACAAACTGCTTGTCGCCTGTTGGGGGGATCTGTTTCATGCACATCGTTTCAAGACCGTAGACCTTTTTTTTAAGACGTACGAGCCTACACCCCTTGAACTCTTCTACTATATTCGGTTACGCGCAGGGATGCGTGATGTCCTGCCTGCTTACCCCGATGAGCCTGAGATACTACTGCCGCTGCACTTCCTCTTGATGTCACAGGACGGGACCCATTTGGTCTCTGGGCTTTACCGCCAACTCCGCGCTGCTGCCCCAGAGCAGGTCTCCGCTGCTCGGATACACTGGTCCGCCGAACTTGCCCTCGAACTTTCAGACGACCAGTGGACTCACTGCTGCACGCTGACTTCACGCATTTCTGCCAGCTGCAGACTGAAAATTATTCATTATAAATTCCTTCAGAGGATATACTACACGCCGGTCCGGAAACACAGGTTCGGGTTGGCTAATAATGATCGCTGTGAGCGTTGTCATGCCGAACATGCTGATTTTCTTCACCTGGCTTGGGCCTGCCCCCAGATTGCCAGCTACTGGCGACAGGTGATGGAAGCCCTTGCGGAGATGGTGGGAGAGGAGATCCCTGCGGATCCTCTAATAGCCATCCTTGGTTGTACGATACAACTCCCTAGAGGCTGCAGGAAATTTGTTGACACTGCTCTACTCTTGGCCAAGAGGCGTGTGGCTTGCCGCTGGAGTAGGGGCAGGGCGCCCAAGTTCAAGGACTGGCTTGCGGATTTGATTTATAGTCAGGATCAGCATACCACCTTTGCTGAACTACTACCTATCGCAAGTCGGCCTAGGGATATATGGGACCCTCTGGTGCACTACTTGCTCAGGCGCTCGGAGGACGACGTGCAGGCGGGTGCCTTGCCTGCCTCCCCACGACACCCTGAACTCTCTCCCAGAACTTAGCCTATATCTTCTAAAATGGCCCTCCCTCTCTGTATGTACCCTCCTGCTCCCCGTGATCATCCGGGTGATGTGAGATGCCCTGCCTCGATGGACCTGACCCCCTCCTCCTCTCTGAGCATGCACACCTTCCCTAGCACTCGCGAGATGTACTCACGCCTCTAATGGGCGATATCCCTAGGCACCCCGCGTTTATTATTCTTTTTTGAAGTGGCACTCTATTGGCTCCTGCAGCACTGAGACGGAGGTTTCTGGACACTACCGCTCCCACATGCCACTACCTGCCCGAGACAACACACTGCACCACTTTCACTTGTCATTACTACACAGCCGTGCACAGCCTCTTTGTTATTACCTGGTTGGGGTGTTATGTTTTTTTTTTGTTCCACAAAACTACGAAACTAAAACGAACTTAAGAGGGAGACTCTTTCTCTTGCTCAAAGACATTGTTCGACTGCTGCTCATCCTTCTGTTCCTACACCACCGGGCGCGACAGCAGCGTCCTATGAGTATATAATGTGCCGCCGGGCCCCTGGGATGCCGGTTTATAGGCTGTGTACTGTTCATCTCTTCCTGCTGCCGGCCTCCGGGTTGTAGGCGATCCAAGCTGTGTACTTTGCCATATTTCACTCAATAAAGCAGTTTTGAACACCAAAAAAAAAAAAAAAAAAAAAAAAAAAAAAAGTTTTATAAAATTTTTATAATACTTCTAGACAGTCTCTAGATACCAGGAACAGCGGCAGATATCACACACTCAGAATTTAGGCATGCCGAATATTCACCAGGGGGAAAATTTAACACAAGGAAATAAAACACAAATGTGCATGTGCATATTTAAGATACATTTTTGTTTTTACAGATGTAAGTATATTTTCTCATGGGAAGTCCTCTTCCACTAAACCCACGGTAAACATGAGGTTATTTCCTCTCCATTCCTGCCTTGGAAATATACTTTCCTTTAACAGGAGTGCTTTTAAGAGCACTGTTCAAAATGAGGGAATCAACCTACACAGTCTGTGAATACCAACATACATCTAGTTTTCCACTGCGCGTGAAACCCTATAAATCTTTCTCCAAAGCGTCATGCTGAATGGGGCATAGTATGGTCCCTAGACGGACTTTGGTGCTCCTCACTGGACTCCTCTTAATTTGAGAAGTAAAAGGTGGCAATTTCAAATAACAGCAATGCATAATACATTTGGTCCTACAATGATGACAGACAATGATGTCTCAACCTTAAAAGATTTATTTTAAGAAGTTTAGTCAAACATGAGTCAATTCAATGCAGTCAAAATCAATTAGTCAATAAATCCGAATGTAAGGCTCAGTTAAAGTATAGAATGAATCAAAAACTCTTTAGAGTTCAGCTCATGAAAGTACAGAGTACAAGTTTCCGGCAGAGATTCACTATCTAACTTAAATGGAAAGCGGCTCTCATCACATCAAGAAATCATGATCTTTTATAGTGTTCGAAACAAAGAATTTCAAACACTCAATACAGTAGTACATGTATCTGAAAGAGACACGTTAGTATTAGATTCCTTACCTCAGAATATCCCCAGGCGTCAGACTGGAACCGGAAATTCTTTTCGTAGCAGTACCCTTGCGCGTCGGTAGGCATCGTCTGTGGCTTCGCGTCCGTCGTCGGCGTCGTGGGCGCCGTGATGACGTCGTCAGAGTACTTAAACGCCGCCTCGGCGTGCTGACATCAGTTCTTCTTTTTTCCGCACCAGCAGCGCAGATCCGGAAAAAGTGGTACCTTAGTCACTTTTTGACTAACTCTTTTTGATCTTTTTGATCTCCTTTTTCGAGTCTTCGACTCCGAAACGGTGCTAGTAGGGATGCCTGGTTTTAAGCCCTGTGAGGATTGCGACCGGCTGATGTCGGTCACGGACCCTCACCGTCGGTGTCTCCACTGTCTCGGCGACGACCACGACAACAAGGCCTGTTCTGACTGCCGGGCCCTGACTTCGAAGGCTAGACGGGAGCGGTCCCGTAAGAGACTCGAACTCCGGCAGTCGGCCTTGCGCCAAGAGAGGTCCCGTCCGGACGGAGGTTGAGGGACCGGTCACGGGAGCGGAGCCATCATAGCTCCGGGAGTCGACATCACTCCTCAGGGTCGAAGTCGTCAGGTAAGCACAAGAAGTTGAAGAGACGTCATCGCTCTTCCGACTCCCGCCGAGCTCGCGCGACGCGGACGGGGGTTCAGGTGGCACCACCCCCGCGGCTCCGTCGGAGTCGCAGGTGCCGCGTCCGGCTTCATACCCTACGGTCCCTGGGCCTAACGCGACGCCGGAGGAGATCGAGCGGTTCCTCATGGCCATGAGGTCTCTCTCTCCTCCGACGGGCTCCGCGGCGCCTTCGGGCCCAGCGGTCCCGTCTGGGGGTCCTAGCGGGTCGGGGGTTTCGGCCCCGACGCCGCCGGCGCCTTCGGGCCCCACTGGATCCGGTTCCGGATTCTCGCCGGTGGATTTGACGACCACCCCGGCGCCGACCCCTCAGGTGTCACCCCCGGCGCCGTCCTCGGGCGGCGCCGTCCCCGTCGCCTCCCTCGACCCGGTTCGGTGCCAGTGCGGCGCCGCTGGGCGCCGCATATGACGCCGTTCGGAGAATTCATTTTCCATGAACCGGCCTCATCCTTTCCTAACCCTGAATACCAGGAGATGGGTGATGAGGGAGATTGGGAGGGGTCTGAGGACCCTCTGGCACGTGAATGCCAGTCTCAAGAGGACTGGGCAGAGGAACTTGGGGAGGCCAGTGGTATAGACACTTCGCCTGACACTGGCTTTGTCTCGCCTCCTACCGTGGCTATGGAGGAGGGGGCAACCTATAGTGTGGTGTTGATGAGGGCGGCCAAGACCTTGGGCCTTGAGCTTCCCGTTGCGGCTGTGAGGACTAACCTCCTCACCGAGGTCCTTAAGCCGCAGTCATGCTCGGCCGAGCCTCTGCTGCCGTTTAATGAGGCCTTAACCGACGTTCTTTTGGGCACTTGGTCCAAGCCCGCTACGGGTTCGCCCGTAGATAGGAACGTGCCCAGACGCCACCGCCCGGCCCCGGGCGACCCATGTTTCCTGTCCACCCACCCCACCCCAGAGGGCCTGGTTATCCAGGCCTCCAATTCCCAGACCGCGTTCCCGTCGGCTCCGCCGGACAGGGAATCCAAGAGGTATGAGCAGTATGGTAAAAAGATCTTCTCATCCCTTAGTCTGGGACTGCGGTCTTCCAACACCGCGTGCCTCTTGGGCTGTTACACCCACTCCCTCTGGGATACGGTAGCGGAAGTGCTGCCAGAGTGTCCGTTGGAGGTACGGGCCAAACTCGGCCAAGCCCTTGTGGAGGGCCGGGATGCAGCCAAATATTCTATCCGGTGTGGGCTGGATACCACCGACTCACTAGGTAGAGCGATGGCAACGACAGTGGCGGTCAGACGTCACGCCTGGTTGAGGTCCCCCAATTTTTCAAAACACACTGATGGACATGCCGTTTGATGGCCGTCGCCTTTTTGGCGACAAGGCAGACCATGCACTTGAGCGCTTTAAGAACTCCAGGGCTACGGTCAAGTCCTTGGGCCTCTCTGCCCCGCGCCAGCAATCGGCAGCCTTTCATTCCTTTCGTGGCCACGGAAGGGGTGTACCCACACGTGCTGCCAGCCACGCTCCGCAGGGTAATACCCAACGCGGTGGCGGCCGTGGAAACCGCCGTGGTGGCGGTCGGGGACAACGGCGAGCTCAGTCCACACCTTCCCCCGCAGCATCCGCCTCAAAACCCTCCTAGTCCGTGCTTTCAGGCCCATGTGACGCCAGTGGGGGGCAGGGCTCGCCATCACCTCCTCCACTGGCGCACCGTCACATCGGACAGGTGGGTGCTGCAGATCGTCCGAAGGGGCTACTCCCTCCCCTTCGAGGCGACTCCTCCAGCCATGCCACCGCAGAACCACCGTGTATCGGGGGATCATTTGCGACTTCTGCAGGAGGAAGTTACGGCCCTCTTGGCCAAGGGGGCCATCGAGCGCGTTCCTGGGCCAGAAGTAGGGTGTGGTTGCTACTCCCACTACTTTCTGGTACCCAAGAAGGGCAAAGGGGGCCTACGCCCTATCTTGGACCTACGGAACATCAACGGCTTCCTCCGGAAGGAGAAGTTCAAGATGCTGACACTGGCTCAGGTCCTAGCTGCTCTGGACCCAGGAGACTGGATGGCAGCATTGGACTTGCAGGACGCTTATTTCCTCATCCCCGTCCTGCCGGCCCACCGGCGCTACCTGCGGTTCACGGTTGGCCACGGGCACTTTCAGTATACCGTGCTCCCCTTCGGCCTTACCAGCGCCCCACGGGTGTTCACAAAGGTGATGGCGGTGGTCGCAGCTCATCTGCGCAGGTTAGGGGTTTCAGTCTTCCCCTACCTCGACGACTGGTTGTTGAAGGCGGGCTCCCCCCAGACAGTCGTCAGCCACCTCCAGACTCTGGCAGATCTCCTGCACCAGCTGGGGTTCTCCATCAATGTGCCGAAGTCACACCTGTGCCCCTCTCAGAAGCTCCTCTTCATCGGAGCGGTTCTCGACTCTGCGCGGTTTCGGGTTTATCCACCCGAACAGCGGGTCCTGGATATTCAGGCTCTGATTCCCATCTTTCAGCCGTTATCCCGGGTCTCGGTCAGGTTGACGCTGCGGCTTCTGGGGCTGATGGCCTCCTGCATCCTACTGGTGCATCACGCCAGGTGGCGGATGCGGGCTCTGTAGTGGGACCTGAAGTTTCAGTGGGCCCAGCATCAGGGCAACCTGTCCGACCACGTCCTGATCTCGGAGGGCACTGCGAGACAGTTGCAGTGGTGGCTCACGAACCGCGATTGGGTCAGCGGCAGATCCCTCTCCCTTCCCCAACCGGAGCACGTCGTTGTGACGGGCGCGTCCCTCCAGGGCTGGGGAGGCCACATGGGAGAGGCGGAGATCAGAGGCCACTGGTCTTCGGCTGTGGCCCGGCTCCACATCAACTTGTTGGAGTTACGGGCGATTCGTCTAGCACTGAAGGCATTCCTCCCCTCTGTCCGGGGGAGTGTAGTGCAGGTGTTCACGGACAACACCACCGCCATGTGGTACTGCAACAAACAGGGCGGGGTGGGGTCGTGGACCCTTTGCCAGGAGGCACTGCGCCTCTGGCAATGGCTGGAACGCCAGGGCGTGACCCTGGTGGCTCAACACCTAGCAGGTTCTCTGAATGCCAGGGCGGACGAGCTCAGCCGTCGGTGCATGATGGATCACGAATGGCGTCTGAACTCTGACGTGGCGCAAGGCCTCTTTCAGCGATGGGGAGAGCCTTGGTTAGATCTCTTCGCCACCGAAGAGAACGCGCAATGTCATCAGTTCTGCGCGTTGGAATTTCCAAGGCGGCACTCGCTCGGAGACGCTTTTCGTCGCGAGTGGAGTTGCGGTCTGTTGTACGCCTTTCCGCCTATACCACTTCTGCCCAGGGTGCTGAAGAAGATCAAGCGCGACCGGGCCCAATCATCCTTGTGGCTCTGGGCTGGGCACGAAGGTACTGGTATCCAGAGCTACTCAGTATGTCAGTCGATCCCCCGGTTCGTCTGCCTCTTCAGGAGGACCTTCTGTCGCAGCAGCAGGGGACGGTCCTCCACCCGAACCTGTCCAGTCTCCACCTCCATGCTTGGAGATTGAGCGGCGACAGTTGAGGCCATTTGACTTGCCTCCTGAAGTCTGTAACGTCATTCTGGCAGCCAGGCGTCCCTCCACAAAGTCGGTATACGCCTGCAGGTGGAACAGATTTGTGGCATGGTGCACAGCAAAGGCTGTGGATCCTCTTGCTGCCCCTCTCTCTGAGGTTCTTTTCTTCCTTCTTTCTCTTGCCCAGCAGGGCTCTGCTCTGGGCACTATCAAGGGCTACCTTTCTGCCCTTTCAGTCTTTCTGAGGCTGCCTGATCAACCTTCTTTGTTTAAGTCCCCTATTGTAAATTGATTTCTAAAGGGCATCACACACACATTCCCTCCTGTTCCGTTTGTGATGCCTCAGTGGGACTTGAACCTGGTTCTTACGTTTCTGATGTGCGCTCCCTTTGAGCCGCTTCACAACTGTCCTCTCCGCCTTCTTACTCTGAAGACTGCTTTCCTGGTTGCCATCACCTCCGCCAGGAGAGTGAGTGAGCTCCAGGCCCTTTCTTGTACTCCACCTTTCCTTTCTGTCCATCCAGACAAAGTGGTGTTGCGCACTAAGCCATCTTTCCTGCCCAAGGTTGTCACGGCCTTCCACATCAGGTAGTCTATCACCTTGCCAACCTTCTTCCCGCCACCGCATCCCTCTAAAGAGGAAGAGCGGCTCCACCGTCTGGACCCAAAACGTGCGCTCTCATTCTACTTGGATCGCACACGCCAGTTCCGGGTGGATGACCAACTCTTTGTTGGTTACGTGGGCGCTAAGAACGGGAAAGCGGTGCACAAGAGGACCATCTCCCGGTGGATCATCTTGTGTATCCAGGCATGTTACTCCTTGGCTAAAAAGGAGCCACCTGTTGGATTGCGGGCTCATTATACCCGAGCCACGGCGACTACAACTGCCCTGGGCCGGGGAGTGCCCTTACAAGACATCTGTCAGGCAGCTACGTGGGCGTCGCTGCACACGTTTGCAAGACACTACTGCCTGGACAGCCAAGTCCGGAGGGATGGCTTCTTTGGCCGTTCTGTCCTCCAGGACTTTCTGGTGTGATTATTGGTTCGCAGACCCACCACCGGGGTTGGTATTGCTGGGGTATCTATTCTAAGGTAAGGAATCTAATACTAACGTGTCTCTTTCAGATGCACAAGTTACTACTTGTGTAACGATATATCTGTAAGAGACATTAGTTAGTATTAGATTCCTTACCGACCCACCCATCCTCCCCATTCTGCGAACCGATATCTAGGGTTAGGGTTACCCCCTTTCAGGGCCCTAGTTTCAATGGCACCAGTGTTGGTTTTTAACATGGCTCAGCGCTTCTGGCGCGGAAAAGCTGTGTCTAAGAACTGACGTCAGCACGCGGAGGCGGCGTCTAAGTACTCCGACGACGTCATCACGGCGCCCACGACGTCGACGACGGACGCGGAGCCGGCAGATGTTGCCTACCGACGCGCAAGGGTACTGCTACGCAAAAAATTTCCGGATCCAGTCTGATGCCTGGGGATATTCTAAGGTAAGGAATCTAATACTAACTAATGTCTCTTACAGATATATCGTTACACAAGTAGTGACTTGTGCTTCACAGGCACAGTCAGAATGAAGTAAAAGAGAAACATTTACCACTGAATACATTCAACAGGATACTCGTAATTCTACCATATAGTTTCTCACGAATAACATCGCACAGAGAACAGCAAAGTTACATAGTATGTGACACTCTCTGGGACATGTAGGTGTAACCTTGTGTAACCTTGAATTTGTATACCTCATTCCGGACGGTCTATGAAAGTTCTCGTCCTTCTCGGTGGGACACATAAAATGTTTATTTTAGTGAGGCCAAAAAAACAGTTCTATTGACATGGTTCAATGGAACGTCGCAGTAAAGATGGAGTCCGATGCCTAGTTTCCTTAAGTTAATTACTGTATGAAGTCTCATTGCTACCAAGCATTACATTCAGCAAAACAGCTTTCGCATTTGTAGGTCTTCACCTGATTTTGCCAGTACATTCTCCCTTTAACTCTCTCAAACCGCACCGGATAATACTGCTGGTATGTCTGTATTTGCAGACCTCAAATTATGTTGTTCCTAATACTGAATTTTAGAATTTTTTATCCCTGGAAATCAGTAATGTGTGCCTCTTCATTGAACCTGAGTGTGCAAATATCTTTGTGAATTGAGCCTATTACGGTGAATTCCTCATCACATGTCTTTCTAATTGAGTGTGCTCTCTTGCTTTTATACGTTTTATTGGGCGCAGATGGTTGAAAGAGCAACTTACCGGTTGAGATGCCTTACATTTATTTATTGCTATTACTAGGCTCTGAAGCGGACTCTTCTGGTGACAGTCATGATCCATTCTAGATGGCGTCTGGTGAGTGATATGCTGTGTGTTTTAGGGCTGATATGGGAATTTGGGCCTTTTACCTTCAATAACAGGCGCTGAACACAAACATGCAAAGCAAGAGTCCTAATAGGACTGTTATTATGATTTTGGACTATGGAGTTGGGGATAGTTGTATACATAGAAATGGATTCCTCTCCTCCTGAACTGGGTCCTTGAGGATTAGTCCCCTTTGGCACTGCATTCGAGGAAGTGTCTCAGGACAAGAAGCCTGCACTCAGCTCTTGAATTATGATGGTACTTTTTCTGTCTGTCCTCTGCATAGAAGGGGGCATATGTTGCTGTATCTGCTGAGTGGAACTGAACCTCGGGGCACACCTATAGCTAGCGGGTCCTACTTTTGTCTGATCTAGAGTTGTTCTAAGATTACAAAGCCCATTTTTGCCTATTGACTGCAGTGCCTACTTCTGGAATGCTGACTCAGGTTATTGGCTCATGTCCTCCCTCACAAAAATGTCATGGTCTGCACTAAACAACCTTCCTCAAAAAGGAAAGTGTGACAAAACATGGCTCCCATATGACTGACACCCAAATTGGAGAAGGCTTTTACCACTGCTCCTGGAATGCACCAAAATACTACTGATATTACCAAGTGTAACATTACTGAGCTACAATACTTGTGATACAATATTTTGTATTTGTTTGTTTAAATGTCCGTGTGAAAGATATTATGTGGAAAAAATGAAAATAAAATAAAAACTCACATGAAAACATAATCAGAGCATTGAATATCAAGTCATGGGTGGCCTCATTTTAAAGAGATTTCACAATTTAGATCAGGTTTACTTTCAGGTTTTGGATGTTGTGGGTAAATTACATAGAGGTGGTGATCCAAAAAATGCATCATTTAAACATGATGTGTTTTGAATAAGTTTACTTAGTGAATTTTAGCCAAAAGGGATTGAATGATCACTTTGATTTAAATGGTTTTCTTTGAAAAGTGATTATGAACAAGAAAAATAGTAGACATGCATCAATACTCTGTAGAATAGGAAAACAATTTAAACATAAGAGTTAGATCATCTGCTAATTTTTGCAATAGACTTTCATATGAATAAAGCTAAGTTGCTGGGGTCAACCACCTTTCCCACCTGGCCATCGACGGAGTCTTGGGCTTGCTTGACTTCCCTCCCGCCGCCGCTACACCCTCTAAGTGGCCGCCGTGTGGAGGAACAGAACTACCCGCCCCAGACTCCCTAGCGGCAGCAGCCGCCACCGCGAATCTCGCGCACGGAGGCGCTTCAAATTCCTGCTCAGCCCCGGTGGAGCGGGGGCTGTTCTAAGTTGCTGGGTTGAACCACCTTTCCCACCTGGCCATCGACGGAGTCTTGGGCTTGCTTGACTTCCCTCCCGCCGCCGCTACACCCTCTAGGCGGCCGCCTTGTGGAGGAACAGAACTACCCGCCACAGACTCCCTAGCGGCAGCAGCCGCCACCGCGAATCTCGCCCACGGAGGCGCTTCAAATTCCTGCACAGCCCCGGTGGAGCGGGGGCTGTTCTAAGTTGCTGGGGTCAACCACCTTTCCCACCTGGCCATCGACGGAGTCTTGGGCTTGCTTGACTTCCCTCCCGCCGCCGCTACACCCTCTAAGCGGCCGCCGTGTGGAGGAACAGAACTACCCGCCCCAGACTCCCTAGCGGCAGCAGCCGCCATCGCGAATCTCGCGCACGGAGGCGCTTCAAATTCCTCCACAGCCCCGGTGGAGCGGGGGCTGTTCTAAGTTGCTGGGGTCAACCACCTTTCCCACCTGGCCATCGACGGAGTCTTGGGCTTGCTTGACTTCACTCCCACCGCCGCTACACCCTCTAAGCGGCCGCCGTGTGGAGGAACAGAACTACCTGCCCCAGACTCCCTAGCGGCAGCAGCCGCCACCGCGAATCTCGCGCACGGAGGCACTTCAAATTCCTGCACAGCCCCCGCGTCGCGGGACGCGCGCGGGCGTCGCTGGGAGAAGCCCGGGACAAGGGCGGGCCGTCTGAGGCCGTCAGGGGCTGGCAAAGGCTGGGCAGGGCCACCCCCCTTGGCAGATCGTGTAACCCCGTCTTAAGCACCCTGATACATCTGGACTACCGTGTGTCTGTTCAATCTAATTGGGACACTTGTATTTTGTGGATAAAGACCATACTGTGGTTAGGCATCTAGGCATTGTGGGTTACGTGTACCTTGCGTATAGATACCATCTGTTAATAATATGGGGAAGAAAACACCTGCTGTGTCAGGACCAAGGACTAGGCAGAACCCAACTACATCCAGCACGTCTCCCCTCCCTAGATTAACCGCCATAGACAGGATGCTGCAAAAGACAATAGGGGTTGTGGCTACGGCCATTGAGAATACCGAGAGACGCTTCTCGCTCCCCTCTAGTTTACCCACACTCTTCCAACCAACCAACTCATCACCAGTCCTGGTTAACTCCCTTGATTCATTGCTCGCGGCCTCATATGTAGGTCTACCCCGAGCACAGAACCACGGGAATAGCCTAATCGAGGACTCGGTGTTACTAGATCATTCCCGCATGAGTAGTAGGCTGTCATCTACCCCCAATATGAAGTTACAGAATACGAGTCAAGATCCTGCTTCCTTAGCTATTGAAGACTCTATTACAACAGGAGGTCCTGAAGGCTTAGATGCCGATCTAAATACTGAGTCACCTAACCTGGGCAGGGTAATTATCGATAGTCCACCAGCTCGAACAAGGGGGCAGAAAGCAAAGAAAAAATTAAAACATACTACCAGCGAGCTACATACCAGCAAACAAAAGGGTACAGGTAGTCATACATACCAGAAGGGGGCGAAAAACCAAGTTGGGTTGAAAAATAATAAGGGTACCAGTCGTTCAAACGACATTGATGCACCACCACCAGAGGCTAACCTATTGGGGGGTACTGCAGGCTTTTGGGTGAGAATGGAGACTCTTGTCTCCACACTACTGAGTCCTATCTGTCTAAAGATAGTAAATATTGAAACAAAGATGAGCTCTTTAGAAGAGCAAGCAGTGAAATTTGTAGGATGCCGAAAGACATCTGGTGTTACACCATGTTCATCACTACAAACACCAACTCTCAAAGGGGTATTATCCAAGCCCACCCAAAAGAAAGATGACATAAAGCTAAAAGATAGAGCAGAAACAATACATCAGGGGCCTTCCAATGTCGCAATTAAAAACAAAACTATAGTACCCGTAAATGACAATTCTAACACAAAGGATAATGTTCAGAGTAACAGAAAGGGCACCACACAAGGGAAACAGTCTGTTCCACCCATAGAGAAAAGGGCAAACACTCAGGGAGGAGAGGGGGTATCAGGAAGGATCGGGTCCGTACAGCTGTGGCATACCATTGGTAATGAATTTACCACCTGAAAGTAGCCCTTATGTCACGGTTCTTTGTAATGTACCCAAATTGCGGGGAGGGCAAACGGAATCAACAGAAACCCTCAATAATAAAATCCTCCATTGGTTGACTTATAATTGTAGTTATCCCACCACGGGCATGGAACAGATACTACTTACCCAAAGAGTGGGATGGATAGGCCCAGCACCGAAAACGTTTGACGGGGATTGCGTGATTATAAACTTTAGGTCATCGAATTGGGCGCACGCGACTTTACTTAATGCCCCGCCACCGTCACGCAGAGAATTTAATGACATTATTACCTCTGGGGTACTTTTACAGACAACTAGGAACCAACCATCCAGTATCTGGACACATATTTTTGGCCTCAAATACTATAAATTGTGTGCTCCCCCCAGGAGTAGTATTCCCATCGCAACCCTGCATCCCGCTGTTTAACAGATATGATTGCCTATCCAGAATGGAGGAAAATTATTGACATACAATCACGGAAAAGGCACCCCTTGGGCTCGAGACAGACGAGATGCACACATTTGATAATGGTTGTGACAAAAAAATTAGACAAAATCTACAAATGGGTAATAACATGGAGTACACAGTTGTTGGAATTAGTAAGAACAGCACGACCTGCAAGTCAGTTTTGGTTACCCCTGCTGGGTCTTTGGCAAAGGAGGGTGCCCCCATAAATGCAAACATAAACCCTAATTTCGATCTAAATCCAGAAGTGTTTCAGGATACAAAAAGTGTAGAACAGGAGGGGTACACGTTAACCACCTGGAATATCGCAGGACTAAATAAAAAGCTAGACACCCCATTCTGGCAGGAGTTCACTACCTATGGCAGTGACTTTGTCTGCCTACAAGAGACATGGTGTACCGACGAGGTCATTGTAGAAGGATACACATCTTATTGTCTTAATGCCGTACCCTCCCGAACAGGAAGGGCTAAAGGGGGGCTGCTGTTACTTATATCAAAAAAAGCTAATCGGATGTAAAGTGATAAGTTATACACCAATTGGAAACCACAGTAAAATTTTAAGACTAACGTTTGCAAAGGGTAGGGACTTGGTTTTAATAAATTATTATAACAATATTTTTAATAAGGAAAGAGAATCACCATTAGTACCACTTGAGAAGGAGTTAGACAGAGTATTGAATCTTTCTAAGAAACTTGTGGTTACTTTGTGGGCGGGTGACTTCAATATTCGGGTATGCCCAGCGACTTTGACTAATTCATGTGGTTTGATGAAGACCCATAGTACCACAATGCTAAAAAACTAGCATAACATACATTTCCCCCATTGTAATTATGGTATGGCACTAAATACACTGGCTAAATTTGATCTTGAGCTGTTAGATTGTTCAATGAAGAAAGGACATATTAAATGCCCAACATTCACGGGGAGGACCGGGAATACTAACATAGATCACATTGTAATTTCAGGAAATAGTTTCTTCAAAGATCTTTGGATAGAGGAGCAGGCGGTCAGCGACCACAATAGCATCTCTATAGTATTATTAGATTGGGGTAGAAAAATACCTAATACTGGAGACCGCCTTGTAGATATTATCCCTGTCCGGCCTAACGGGGTGAGAATAAAGTGGGACTGTGTAGATCCCCCGACGATCCAAAAAGAGGTGGTCACCAGATGTAGGGATGCTATTGACTACTGCCTTAAAGAGGATGTTGTACCAGAAACTTTATTAATAACTTTTTCTGAAATAAATAATGTAATCACAAAACTGTTAACTAAAATCCCCAGAGTGAATAAACAGGGAGGAACGAGGGGGTTTAACCCAAAGTGCACTCAGGCATTACACCAGCTTAAAACAGCGCTAGGGTCTAATCCTTGTAACCAACTGATTATCCAGGAGCTTAGAAAGGTTTATCAGCAAACCCTGTTGGCGCATAAAAAAGAAATGCGGCAAGACGCCTGGGATAAACTAAGCATGGCTGCTGACACTAAAAACAGCTAACTTTTTTGGGACACTGTTAACAGTCCTTTTTTAAAGGATAACTGTACTCCCGAACTGACATTTCATGTAAATTGCACTGAATGGATTCAACATTTTTCTAAGATTTTTAATCCCGATAGGTTGGTTTTAAACTTATCTTCAGATAATGATTTTACATGGCCAAGACTACCGTTATCAATTACCGCTGAAGAGGTGAGGGAAGGGTTAATAAATAGTAAAGGGGGAAAAGCACCGGGCCCGGACGGCGTCCCGATAGACCTGTATAAGGACCTGATGGAATTATGGGCCCCGATCCTGACAACAATTTTTAATACTGCAGCCCTTGGAAATTTTCCTGTTACATGGGCACAATCACTCATTGTTCCACTTTTTAAAAAGGGCTCACGTTCGGAGGCCTGTAATTATCGGCCAATCTCCCTGCTGGATTCTTCCATAAAAGTGATGAGCAGGGTTCTTTTAAAAAGATTGGAAACCTGGGTCGAAGAAAACGGGGCTTTAACATCAGTGCAATATGGATTCCGCAAGGGTATGGGAACAATCGAACAATGCGTTAATTTAGATCTTCTCATCAACAAATACACTGTAGCCAAAGAGGGCAACTTATTCATGTGCTTTGCTGATTTGAGTAGCGTGTTCGATTTAGTAGACCATCCCCTTTTGTGGAAAGGGCTGCTCGAATCTGGGGCCCCGGAGGAGATAGTATTTTTTCTGGCCAGAGTATACGAGAGGTTGTCATGTAGTGTAAGATACGGGCCTACAGGAGAACTAACCCCTTTTTTCCAGTCAAAAGAGGTATAAGGCAGGGCTGCGTACTGGCCCCCCTTTTATTTTCCCTCTTTATTAACCAAATAGCTACAGTATTAAATAACACCCCAGCAGATGCCCCAATAATTGATGGTACAGTGGTGTCTGTTCTGCTATATGCAGATGATGCTGTTTTAATTTCCCGCACCCCTTCAGGCCTTCAGCAGCTTATTGACGAATTTGCAAATTTTATAAAACAAAGGAAACTTTTAATTAACAAGTCAAAGACTTATACCACGGCCTGTGGGAAGACAGAGAAGATATCAAGGCCTTTTTTACTTGATGGTTCAAAAATACAAGCCGTTAAAACTTTCTGTTATTTAGGCATTATTTTTTACCAAAAGGATAAATGGGCAGGCGAGCAAGAAAACATTAAACTAAAAATGATAAGGAACACAAATGGGATTTTTCGTTTTGCAAGTAAACTAGGGGACCGGAGGATAAAAGATATGGTGACCATCTATAATGCCAGATGTGTTTCCTCAGCTCTGTACGGAGCTGGAATATGGGGTCATTCCTCCACAGCCGAGCTTCAAAAAAATGAAAACTGCTTCCTAAAATGGCTTCTGAGTACCCCAGCGTCGGCCTCAACCTATTTAATCCACCAAGAAACTGGCCTCAATTATATATCGGACTTAGTATCTCTACGCCCATTGCTATTATGGCGTTCGATTTGGGATAAGAGGGAGACTGAATTCACACAGAGAATAATTAGAGACTGTCTCAAATTAGATTCTTGTTCTCGCATCCCTTGGTTGAGCTATATCATTTATTGGTGTAAAACTTTGTTTGATTTTAACATTCTTAATGAGTCAGAATACGCAATCCCCTTTACAAAGAAAGAAATTAAAGATTCGTTCTTACTATATAAAAGGGAAGAGCGACTAAAATTAATTAGGCTCCAAAAAACTGTTATATTTTATACACAACTCGGACTCAAAAATGGGTTCCAGGCATACTTAACGGAGGTGTCAAGACCTTCACACCGTTTTGTTTTGACACGCCTGAGGTTGGGGACCGCCCATCATTTAGTATCCTTCCCAGAAATAGGAGAAAGGTCTTATACGAAATGTCCTTGTGACAATATCTCCAACCAGAGTTGTTGTCATTTTTTATTATTTTGCAAATTTTATTCCTCCTTTAGGAAATTTTATCTGAAGTCTATTTTCCTGAAATATAATGTAAGTAAAACAGTGGATGCAATGAATTTATTGTGTGCTCTTGAGAATATAGACATTTGTTTCCGGGTTGCACTATTTATATTAAAATGCAGAGCAGCCAGGAAATCAATAGTATTATAACAATTTGCAACCGGTATTCTGGGCTAAGTATATGTTAGTTTACATCCATGTGTACATAGTCGGGGTATTAAGCTGAGTTTTTGATTCTAACATTACAGCGAATATCGGCTTTTGCCTGCCCTTGTACTCTTTTGCACTTTCGCACATGTCACTTTGCATGAGAATATGAATATATACATCATGTGTTGTACTGTTATAAATTTGGGTTCTCCTTATGCACATGCCACTTTTGAAAAAATCCTTGATAACAACCTTAGCTAGGATACTGTTTTAGTTCAATGCTTTTAAAGAAATAGTCTATATTTATTAACAATGTTTCCCTTCAAGTGCTATTTTACTGCCTGGAAATGAATGCTTAGATAAATATGCCACTAGTAAATAATAATAATTTTGTATTTTATGATCTTATGGAATTGTATGTATATTTCTTGTTTAATGTCGCTTTCATGGTTGTACTATGCAAACCGAATATTTTGAGATCCTCGCCTGCCTCGCAAAATCTCCATAATGAAAGTGCATCTGTCAGTGTGACAGACTGAATTTAATTACACTTGAATGCCAAGTCGGCCACTATGTTGAAGCGGTACACACTGCATTTTCTTTTGTTTTGCAGGAGAAGCCTCCAAAGCAGGGTTTTGGTACTACAGAGCAAACGACAAATGTCTCTGACATGCAGGGAGATATACATCTTTTCCTTCCCAGGACCCCAGTTGCGGTCCCAGGAAGGAAAAAAGTGATGGTTCCTGCCCTAAATGAAGTGACGCAGTCACCACTGTGACCTTACAGTGTAGTGATGGAGAAACTGCTAGATCAATAATTTCTGCTTGCAGAGCAGGCTCATTCTCTGCTGACAGAGCAAAGGGAATATCACCTTTGACAGGTTTGAAGCAGCGTCAATTTAAGGCAGTGCTGTTGCCAAACTCTAAATTATTCTCATAGTCTATATTTGAGAAAATAATGTATTGGAAATGTAAAAAATAAATGAAGAGCAGTAGTTAAAACTATTGTTTCATGTTCATAAAGTGAAGAAAATGATAGTAATGTGTGTGATGGGACATTGGGCAAACAGTTAAGTGCATACTGCCAGCTGTCACTTGTTGAGCTAGATCAGAGATAACTTGCTCTGCAGACACCAGATGACACCTAGCAGAGGTCACGCTGACTTCTTTGCCTCTCAGAGCCTCCACCCTCTGCCCAATGATGGGAAGCTACTGCCTGTACTTATTATTATTTTCAGGCATGTGAGCTTTGGGTACCATCTCTTTTATCACACAAAGGTGCTAAGTTAACCTCTGCACTGTTCGCAAAACAACTGGGACAATCTCCTACTCCAGCACTACACTAGCAATACCCGATGTGAGCCCACTATTGGGGGCTGTGTATTGGGACAGATGGAATTTCCTTTCTTGTGCCCTGACTAGAGACAGTCATAGGACTGGGGTTGGTAAGACCCCATGGGCCTCTACCCCCCCCCCCCCAAATCCCCTCCCCTATGGGCAGAAGAGAAATGGGACTCCTTTCTCCTGAAATTCTTTTGGGGGGCCTTTAGAAAACTCGTTATGTTTATTTAATTAATTTATTTATTTATCAATTTTGTATAGCACGAACGTGACCCTAGTGGGTATCAGAGCGCTTTACATGAAGGGAGGTAGGATATAAGTTAGCAAAGTAGTCACATATATGAATGACAAACACAACAGTGAAAATAAACAGAGTAATAAGCTTGATCTTCAATAATAGTCAGCAATGAGGAGGTCAAGCATCATAAAGAGTAGCTGGTATGGTTACGTTTCAATAAACATACAGATGTTGTCTTAGGGCAAAAACTTGGTCATCAGAATAGATTTTGCTTCTGTTTTGAAGGAGGCGGTAGATGAGATTAGCTGAACATCCGGTGACAGATAATTTTTATTTTTGGCTCTCCCTGAATTGCTGGTGGGGATCCTATCCACCTTTCTTGTCCCCCACCCACGTACCTTCCTTGACACTGGTGCTGATCCAGAGGTTAATTTCCTTCCGAAGCTCTCTGGCCGCAGTGAGCTCGGTATCAATTAGATACTAGTGCAGACCTGTAAAGCAATTACTTAAAATGTGCTCTTTAATCATCAAATTATATAGCCCTTCGTAATTATTTACTTTGCTGCCCTTCACTCAGCCGTCTAGTGCCTTAATGGAAAAATCCTCAAAATCTACTCATGTCTTGTGTGACTGCTTCTGGCTATTCCTGAACTTCGGGCAATTCTTCTCGTGGGTCACAACAAACTTAGTGATAAGGGATTCCTTCATTGGGGCATATTTAGTCTAGTCAGCTACTTCCAGTGCCAATACGGTATCCTTCCTTGCAATGGACATGTGCTTCCAGAGATTGTCCCCCCAGACCTCTAGGACTGTAGGCATCCTCAGCTAACCTCATATGCTACAAGCATTTATCTGTCATCCCTCATAGATAGGCACCTGGTCTTTGGGGATATGGACTCTTTTACCTCTACCTTTACCTCGCTTAGACACTTCATTATCACTACCACCATTATCACTGGACTCAGAGGCCTTCTTGGATCTCAAGCAAAACACTTGCTGACTCCTCTCCTAGTCCAGCATGGCCTTTTCCTCTTGTGGGGCCAGAGCTACTATCCTTTACCCCAGTATTGGAACTTTCATAGATTCCCATGCTTTGTATCATTCCCCGTCGTCGGAATGGGAGCCTCGGTAAATAAAAAATATAACCATAGAAACAAAAGAGAAACCAGGCCTAGGCCTCATCACATTTTGTAACATATCACCCTTTTTGTGTAAAAGAGACCGAACTTTTCTCAACAACCAATCAGAACAGCCTCACCACATAGAACCTTCCTGAGAGAGCCTCAGAGCCTCAGATTTTCTACCGCACGTTGTGCTAGGGAGTCTCCACTGAGCTCTGCTCAGTTTTCTTTCTTCAACTTCAATTCTTCTTCAAATTTACTTCAGGAAATTAATATGTCAGACAAGGTAAAGAAGGCTCTGTTCAGGGCCTGTGCTACCTGCGCAAAAAGAGACTTTTTGTGGAGGACAAGCATGAAGACTGTATTTATTGCTTGTATCCAGACCACAAGGCCACATATTGTAAGATCTGTAGGACATTTTTGACAAAGACATTGAGAGACAGGGAGGGCCGATTGCTAACTTGGCTACAAAAGATGAAGTCTCGGAAGGAAGTGCTGTCTTCGGACGAGGAGGACTCTTCATCTGCTTCATCTTCCAGGAGGTCCAGAAAGAGGGGTAGGTCACGTCCCTCTACTTCTACAGAAATCCCTGTCAAAGCCCAGCAAAAGATCTCTGATAGGTCTGAGAGGGCTAGTCCCATTAAATCTCCTCACCGAGGTGAATAGGAGAGGCTGGTGTAGGCTGCTGCGGTGGACACAGCCAAAAAGATTAATAAGGATGCTTCTGTTCCTTCACAGCCAATTATAAAAGTGAAGGAAAGCAAGAAATTGGCTGCTGACCTACAGGATGGGAAACCGGATAAAAAGCAGCGTTCGTCGACGACAAAATCAGCAAGTACGTCGACGACGTCTTCTCAAAAAGCCTTGATTTCTATGGTGGCTCTGTCGACGGGACCGTCGACGGTAGCTCTGTCGACGTCGACTCCATTGGGACCATCGTCGACGTTTAAGGTGCCTTCGTGCTCGTCGACTATAGCTGTATTCTCGACGTCGACGATCATGACGACGAGAGTAGTGTCGACGGCGGCTTCGACGACGAAGACTACGTCGACGCGACGACGACGGCAATGGTGATGCCGACGAGTTCGTCGTCGACGATGAAAGTTCCGTCGACGAAGAAAGTTCCGTCGACGATGAAAGTTCCGTCGACGATCCTTCCTCCTTCGATAAGGAGTCTGATGACGAGGAGGAGGAGAATCCATATGGGGATGCTTACAGTCCCTCAGACTTAAACGTAAAGTGTCAGGATACGGACACAGAGGAATATTATGAACAGCAATATGTCCAACAAAGCGCACCTCCTCCAACTTTAGGACAAGACATGGTGGCCATGCCATTGTCGCTGATATCGGACTTACAACTGATGCTGCAGGATTACAGGAGCAGGTTTTCCACCCCACCTGTTCCACAGCAGGAGCGCCCTCCTTCGCCAGTTAGACCTCCGGCTCCAGCAATCATAGTGACGACGCTGGTTCCACGGGCTGTGCAGCTGGAACCTATAGAGGAAGTCCACGACGTAGTGGATGATGTCTCTTCTGATGATGGTGTCCAGGAGGAACCTGCGCATGATCCCGATCTGGACTATGATGATAGTGGTGCGCACGATCCAGATGTGGCGGGGCAGGATACTGCTACTTCTCCGCCCGCTGACATTGGGGGATTCCACAACCTCATGGAGAGGGCAGTTGTCAGATTTGGTCTGCCAATAACGACTGTGCAGTCAGACTGCTTCCTATATGATTTTAAAGAACCATTCAAGAGGTCGGTCCGATCTATTCCTATCATCGAACATGTATGGTAGGAGGGAGTTAAAATTATGCAAAATCCGGCGACAGTCATTCCTGTCCTTCCCAGGCTTGAGAAGAAATACAAGGCACCGGATGGCAGTCCAGCTTGTCTTCTGGGTCAACCAAAGCCGGATTCTGTAATCTCGCAAGCAGCGCAGAGCAAATCAAAGAATCCTTCCACGCCTCTGACTACACCTCTGGATAAAGAGGGACGGTCTCCTTGTCCGTGCTGCTAATGCCCTTGCCATTCTCGGCAGGTACGATCGCCAGATGTGGTGCGACCTGTCCCCGTTTGTAGCACAGCTCCCCGAATCTAAAAAGGATGGGGCCAAAAAGGTTTTGGTGGAAGGAGAGAGGTCTTCATCGGAAGTGATAGATTGCGCTATGGACATCGCATCCACTGCCTTTCGTGCGCTGGCTGGATCGGCTGTGCTGCGGCGTCAGGGCTGGTTGCGGGCGACCTGGTTTCGCCAGGAGGTTCAGAACAAAATCTTGGACCTACCATTCGACGGAGAGATGCTTTTCGGGAAGCATGTGGATGAGGCCCTCCAAAGCATTAAAAAAGATACGGACACGGCAAAGTCTTTGGGTTCGTTGAAATACCGTAAAGTGCCTTTTAGAGGAGCAAGAGGGAGAGGTTTCTCCTCTTACAGAGGTGGCAACCAACAAAGATATTCGTCCCAGTCCTCCCAGTCTTACAAGCCTCAATATTCTAATCAACGTCAGGGCCAATCGGCGTCTTACTCTCATCAATCGCAGAGAGGCTGCCAGAATCGTCAAGGGCGTGACAACTGCAAGAGGCAATAGCGGCCTCGCGGCTCTTACTACTGTTCCTCCTCCTCCGATTACATCCGTGGGGGGCAGGATATCTCTTTGTCTCGACAGCTGGAAACTTATAACATCAGACCAGTGGGTCTTAAATATCATCAAGAGTGGCCATACGTTGGAGTTTCAACATCTACCTCCATCCAGAGCTCCAGGCGCCTGTCAATCAAAACATCTGGGACTGTTACGTCTCGAAGCCCACCAGCTTATTATCAAGGGGGCAATAGAACCTGTACCTCTCTCGCAGAGGGGGAAAGGGTTTTATTCCAGGTTCTTCCTGGTTCGGAAGATGACAGAAACTTGGCGCCCCATACTAGATCTATGGGAGCTCAACGCCTATCTCATCAAACTCTCGTTCAGGATGGTCACTCTTCAAGATATTCTTCATCTTTTGAATCCAGGCGATTACATGGCAACCCTGGATTTAGAGGACGCCTACTTCCATGTGCCGATCCACCCAGCTCACAGGCAATACTTGCGCTTCACAGTAGGCAAGAGCCATTTCCAATTCAAAGTACTTCCTTTTGGCCTAATGTCTGCTCCGAGGATATTTACGAAGGTGTTGGCCCCAGTGGCTGCTTTCCTCAGGAAACAATCTCTGGAGGTTTTTCCCTACCTGGACGACTGGCTAGTCAAAGCTCCACCTTTCCAGGAAGCTTCAGAGGCTGTTACCACCTGCAGTCAAGTGTTCAATGTCCTGGGCCTTCAGCTCAACAAGAACAAATCAGTCCTCCGACTGTCCAGGTCAGCAAAGTTTCTGGGTGCCGTTCTGGACACAAAAAGTTGCAAGGCTCACCCTTCAGTCGATCGTCAAGACAAATTAATGCTCTCAGCTCGCCAATTGCTCAAGAAGAAATCTATGTCAGTCCGACTCTACAAGTCCCTTCTAGGGTCGATCTCATCCTGCATACCATTGATTCCGCATTGCAGGCTGCGAATGAGACCTCTACAGGAGCAGCTCGACAAACAATGGTACCAAGCAGAGGGCTATTTCGACGACAAGATTTCAATTATGCCAGAAATGAGAAGAGCATGCGACTGGTGGGTCGTAAAGAGCAACACAGCAAAGGGCTTGTCTTTCATGCTCCCTCCGTCTCCCATGGTTATCACCATGGACGCCTCGTTAGAAGGGCGATACCTTCGGAATCCATTCTGCAGGCCCGATTTTGCCACAGTTACTGCTCTGAGAACTGGACACTGGGCATCAGTAGTGGAATTGGCCAGTTTAGCCCAGCTGTGAATGTTCTCTTCCAGCAATTGAATACAGGCCCCCATTTAAGGAAATTAATTGTTCCCTTCCTCCCCCTACCTCCCCTAGGTCCCTGACTCCTCTGTGCAGGTCCCACAGGAGCAGACTGCGGGGTACCTTAGGGATACTCTTAGGGTAAGCACCTTTTTGTCCAATCTTTTATTGTTTTTGACTCGGCTGAGTCTTGTAAATAGTTTAGTGTGTGTGTTTTATATATAGAGTAATGCACCTAGGCTCTAGAGGAGAACTATGCTGACAACCCTTCCTATATGTTCTCCCCTTCTCTAGGTTACACCACTTGAAGCAGGACCAATTGGCCTGCCCATCACAGACCAATCAAAGGAAGGTTGTATATAAGTTTTTAATTCACTGTGTAGTACTAGACACTAAGGTCCTGAGGAATTGCTAGATTAGCAAGAAACATGTCGACCTAAACAGAGGGTTGCAGATACTTTCGCCACTTACTCCCGTAGCGTCTATCTCCCCTCCCACTATTTTAACCAAGGGAGTCAGCCACGCTATTAAAAATCCTTGTGGACTAACTTACCTTTTTTAATCACCACCACCTTCTCACGACTACACAACTTTTCTGCCCTCTCACAAGCATGCACCATATGGCTGGAACAAAAGATCTCCGCTAAAGAGCCCCTTCGCGGGTGCCTGTCAGACATTGCAGCGCCAGTCTGACGAGGAGCAGGACCCATATGATGAAGCATGACACCTAGCTTGCTGGGTGTGTGAGGGTTCTAGTTCCCAAGAGGGAAATTTCCCTTTCTTCTTTCCCTCTTGGTTTTCTCTATATACATACACACTCTTCCTTTTCTAATCCTTCTGGGGAACTTTGTGCTTTATTTTGCTACGAGCGGTCCTCCAAGACTTACAAGTCAGTGGTCACTGGGATCCAAGTCAACGCCAGTGCCACATCAACCTGTTGGAACTCAAAGCCATCCGATTAGCTCTACAGGCTTTTCTGCCGCGAATACAGAATCAATCAGTGCTGGTCCGAACGGACAAAACAACGGCCATGCACTATATCAACAAGCAGGGGGGAACAAGATCTCAAACTCTGTCCAAGGAAGCTCAATTGATTTAGGATTGGGCAATCCTTCACAAGATAGCTTTGACAGCAGAACACCTGGCGGGTTCGCTCAACATCACTGCGGACGCTCTGAGTCGCCAGAAATCGACCACACACGAATGGGAGTTGGATCAGGCCATTCTGGAAGAGGTGTTTTCGGTCTGGGGGACCCCGACCATAGACCTGTTTGCGACTCCGGAGAACACCAAATGCCGGTTCTATGCAAGCAGGGATCACCATCCGGGATCCATGGGGAACGCGCTTTTGATTGCCTGGTACGGCGCATTCTGTTAAGCTTTTCCAGCGATACCCCTCATTCCGAGGATACTCAGGAAGGCCAAAGCGGAGCTGTGCAAAATGATCTTAATTGCACCAGCGTGGCCCAGGCAGCTCTGGTACACGGAACTCCTATTGCTCTCCCAGGCTCATCCGATTCCCCTTCAACTGATTCCGTCCCTGTTGTCGAGGTCTCAGGGTCAGATACTCCATCCGGATCCGGGCTCGCTTCACTTAACAGCATGGCTCCTGAATACAGGGAGTTCCGACATCTGAATCTCCCCAAAGAGTGTAGAGAGGTGTTGTCTGAGGCTCGAGCACCAAGTACTAACAAGACGTATAAGGCAAAGTGGAAGAGATTGTGCCTAATGTGTCAGAAGCAACGTCTCCATCCGTATACTTCAGCTCCTCATAAAATTTTACCATACATCCTGTTACTGGCTAAATCTGGACTAGCACATTCTTCTGTGAAAGTGCATCTGGCAGCCATCTCAAGGTTCAGACGGACGTCTTCCGGCCCTTCACTTTGGTCGGCTATAATTGTCAAGCAATTTATGAAAGGCCTGTTTCGGATGTACCCCCCAGTCCGTCCTCCACCTCCAATTTGGCAACTTAATTTGGTATTGGCTCAGCTAATAAAAGCTCAGTTTGAGCCCATCCACAAGGCGGACCTTCAATACCTTTCATGGAAACTGGCTCTTCTGTTGGCTCTGACATCGGCCAGGAGAGTAAGTGAGCTGCAGGCTCTCTCCATAGTGGAACCCTTTCTTCAGTTCAAGCGGGATGTTCTAATCCTTAGGACTAATCCAAAATTCATCCCTAAGGTTCAATCTGAATTTCATCTGAACGAACCTTTGATCTTGAAGTCCTTCTTTCCGCGACCTACGACTCCAGCAGAAAGATCCTTGCATTCATTGGACGTTCAAAGATGTTTAAAGTTCTATTTGGAGCGCACAAAATCTTTTCGAAGAACTTCACAATTGTTCGTATCTTACAGTGCTCCGCGAAAGGGACTTCCGCTAACCAAGTGCAGCATTTCCCGCTAGATTTCCAGCGCTATTCGATTCTGCCATCAAGCAGCGGGCAAGCCACTTGCATCAAAAGTCCTTGCTCACTCCACAAGATTGATGGCATCTTCAGTGGCTCTGTTTGCTGGGGTTCCTATCAAGGACATCTGCAGGGCAGCGACGTGGAGCAGTACACATACCTTCACGAAGCACTACTGCTTAGAGTCTACGGTGAAGGATGACGCTGCTGTGGGACAGGCATTCCTCAGAAATCTTTTTCAATGAGAGGTGAGCTTTCCCTACATCCCTCCTTCCTGTATAGCACATTTTATGTTTTGTTCCTATGAGTGCACATATATTGTCATGTCATGTGATGCAGGTAACAAAATGTGCTACTATGGCTTATTGCTAACTACTCTGATACAAATGTAAATGTAAATGTAGTATACTTGTAAAGCGCACAGCTGCCCCAGCAACGGGGCGTCCCGGCGCTGTATAACTCTGGGGAACCCGTCCTGGCTTTCCCTGTGGGATGGTCCCTTGCTGGGAGTCCCCAAGGTGGAGCCAGGCATCCCCGGAATTGGTGGGGCCGTTGTGGAGATTAGGCAAGCTAATGCCCAGAGTTGCCTAGTGGAACCCCTGATTAGAGTAAGCACCGAAGCGAGAATTATCAAGTCCGCTGACCAAGGTCCACGACCCTGCCGCGTCGGGAATTGAACCCTGGTCTCAGGCTGACTTCTGCTCTCAGGCCTGCCGCCTCTAACCAGTGAGCCACACTACTCCACCAGCATTGGAATCTATGAAAGTTCCAATACTGGGGTAAGAAAACAAGTTACTTACCTGTAATTTTGGTTCCCTAGTATTGGTAACTTTCATAGATTCCCATGCGCCTACCCGCCTCCCCTGGGAAAGCTCAGCCTGTTTTTTACAGAGATAGTGGCTGTTGCACAACGGCTACGAAAATCTGAGGCTCTGAGGCTCTCTCAGGAAGGTTTTATGTGGTGAGGCTGTTCTGATTGGTTTTGAGAATAGTTTGGGCTCTTTTACACAAAGAGGGTGATATGCTACAAAATGAGATGAGGCCTAGGCCTGGTTTCTCTTTTGTTTCTATGGTTATGATATTTTTTATTTACCAAGGCTCCCATTCCGACGACGGGGAATGATACAAAGCATGGGAATCTATGAAAGTTACCAATACTGGGGAACCAAAGTTACAGGTAAGTAACTTGTTTTCTTCCTCATCAGCCAGGTTTCTCTCTTCCAAGGCTAGGGTAGTTATTCTCAACCTCAGGTCTCTCTCCGCCTGTCTGTCCTCCAGTTCTGAAGCGAACAAACCATGGAAAGATGCACTCCTCCCTGCTCTGGATAAAGCCGGTAATGCTGCTATTTGGGACACACACTCATCTGGTATTGACACCTCCTAAATGCCATTGTCAACTTGTTTCATCCCTTTCTCATCCTCTTGCACCTGTGGGAGGGACTGCAGTAGGCGTTCTTCCTCCAAAGCTCTGTGGTCAATCTAGTAGCCCCCCTTCTTGAACCCTTCACCAGCCAGCTTCAGCCCTATCTCCTTCCTCAGTTCTGTCATGCTGGGGCTGTCCATGTTGCTCATATCTACTTCCATTCTTTCAAACATTGCAGGTGCTAAAATGAAGAATAGGAAGGAGTGTAGGAAAAATCAAAAATGACTTATTAGAAATCAAAAGCCAATTTCAAAAAATCAAAAAGTTAAGTATTGTTGTCTGTTAGAAATTGGGTTACTGGTTGATTTGGTTGTAGGCCCTGGTCAAGAAGCAATACATTCGAATCCGAGTAAAGCATAAGCAAACTTCAAATTAACCTGTGCTCACCCTCTGGTAGCTAGGCACAGAGCTGCCAGGCTTAACTTAGAAGCTATGTGTAAAGTATTTGTACAACACTTCAAACATTAAAACTGTGAAAACACCACACAAAATCAAATCCTGTATTCCAAGCACTCACTATTCTTATTATACATGTATTTTAGCTTATGATATCCATCAAGAAAAAACACAGATGTATCTTAATATTCAATTTTGTAGATTCCAGTTCTTTTATTCTTTTATCCTCAGAGCCTACACGTGTTTCGTCGCTGCTTGAGGTAATCCCACGACTTTGTCAGGGCTACAAAATATACAGATATTGGCCCCATATGTAAATATTATAATTCATAATACAGCTAGTAACCCACTCTGAGACTAAAAGAATCTACGAAAATGGAATATTAAGAGACATCTGTGTTTTTTCTTGATGGTTATCATTAGCTAACATACAAGTAATAAGAATAGCGAGTGCTTTGGATACAGGATTTATACAATATCAATCAATCAATCAGGAGTTTGTTAAAGCGCGACTACTCACCCGTAAGGGTCTCAAGGCGCTAGGGGTGGGGGGGGCTTGGGGGGGTGCAGGTTCCATTCCATCAAGGAGGGGGTCTGTCGAAGAGCCAGGTTTTGAGGTTTCTTGCGAAGATGGGGAGCGATGTTGTCTGTCTGAGGTGGAGCGGAAGGGCGTTCCATGCTTTTGCCGCGAGGAAGGAGAAGGAGCGGCCTCCCGATCTGGTCTTTCTGGTGCGGAGGACCACAGCGTAGGAAAGCTGGGCTGATCGTAGGGTCCTTTGGGGTGCGTGGAATTTGAGTCGGCTGTTCAGGTATGCTGGTCCGGTGCCGTGGAGGGCCTTGTGTGCGTGGGTGAGCATCTTAAAGGTGATTCTCGCCTCGACGGGGAGCCAGTGGAGTGTGCGCAGGTGCTGGGAGATGTGGCAGTGTTTTGGCAGGTTGAGGACCAGTCTTGCGGCGGCGTTCTGGATGTTCTGTAGCTTGCGGATGAGGTTTTTGTTTATTCCGGCGTAGAGTGCGTTGCCGTAGTCGAGTCTGCTGGTGACCAGGGCGTGAGTGACTGTCTTTCGGTGTTCGAGGGGGATCCATTTGAAGGTCTTACGAAGGAGGCGGAGGGTGTGGAAGCAGGAAGATGAGACAGAGTTGATCTGGCGGTCCATTTTGAGCTCGGAGTCCAGGATGATTCCCAGGTTGCGTGCGTGGTCTGTGGGGGTTGGCGGGTTTCCGAGGGCGGTGGGCCACCAGGTGTCACTCCAGGCGTCGGGGTTTGGGCCCATGATGAGTACTTCTGTTTTGTTGGTGTTTAGTTGTAGGCAGCTGTTTTTCATCCATTTGGCGACGGCTTCCATGCCTTCTCGAAAGTTGCGTCTGGCGGTGTTGGGCTCGTTGGATAGGGAGAGGATGAGCTGGGCGTCGTCTGCATATGACACGATGTTGAGTCCGTAGGTTCTGACGATGGGGGCAAGTGGAGCCATGTAGACGTTGAAGAGCGTCGGGCTGAGGGAGGAGCCCTGGGGGACTCCGCAGGTGATAGGTGTGGGGTCCGAGAGGAAAGGGGGGAGTCTGACCCGCTGTATCCTGCTGGAGAGGAAGGAGCAGATCCAGTCGAGGGCCTTGTCCTGGATTCCTGCATCGTAGAGTCTGCGTATTAGGGTGCGGTGGGAGACTGTGTCGAACGCCGCTGATAGGTCGAGGAGGATGAGGGCTACTGTTTCTCCTTTGTCCAGTAAGGTGCGGATGTCGTCTGTTGCGGCGAGGAGGGCGGTTTCCGTACTGTGGTTTTTTCTGAAGCCGGATTGGGAGGAGTCGAGGATGTTGTGTTCTTCAATGAATGTGGCGAGTTGGCTGTTGATGGCTTTCTCGATGACTTTCGCTGGGAACGGGAGCAGGGAGATGGGTCTGTAGTTTTTGAGGTCGGTGGGGTCCGCTGAGGGTTTCTTTAGGAGGGGGTTGACCTCGGCGTGTTTCCAGTCGTCGGGGAATGAGGCGGTCGCCAGGGAGCGGTTGATGGTTTGGCGGAGCATGGGTGCGATGGTGTTGGCGGCTCTGTTGAAGATGTGGTGGGGGCAGGGGTCCGTGGGGGCCCCTGAGTGGATTGACTTCATTGTCTTCAGTGTGTCTTCGGTGGTGAGGGCTGTCCAGTCATCAATCGCTGGTTTCCGGGTGTCGGGGGTGGTTGGTGAGGGTTCAGTGTGTTGGTTGTCTTCATCGAAGTTGTCGTAGATGCTCTTGATTTTGTGGTGGAAAAAGATGCTGAGTTTGTCGCAGAGGTCTTGTGAGGGAGGGATGTCGGTAGACTCGCTGGTGGGTTGGGCGAACTCCTTGATGATGCTGAAGAGTTCCTTGCTGTTGTGTGCGTGGGTGGAGATTCTGTCTTCAATCGCTATTTTCCTCGTTTCTCTGATGAGTTGATGGTGGGCGTTGGTGGCGGCTCTGAAGTTGTTGTGGGCTTCTGTGGATTTGGTGTTTCTCCAGGCCTTTTCGAGGCGGCGGCATGTGCGTCTGGACTCTCGAAGTTCGGTGGTAAACCATCTGGCTTTCTTGGCACGGGTATTGTTGTTTTTCTTGAGGGGGGCTATGGTGTTGGTGCTGTCCGAGATCCATCTATGCAGGGTTCGGGCTGCGGTGTTGGGGTCGTCGTTTTCCGCGATGGTTGGGGTGGAGTTGTTGAGTGAGGAGGTGAGCTGGTCATCGGTGATTTTGGTCCAGTTTCTTTGTGGAAGCAGGTGCTGGTGTCTGTGGATGGTGGGTGTTCTGAAGGTGAAGTGAACGCAACGATGGTCGGTCCATGGGAGTTCGGTGGTGTGGCTGAAGGTGATGGAGTTTCCTGTAGTGAAGAGGGGGTCGAAGGTGTGTCCTGCTGAGTGCGTGGGCTCGGTCACGATCTGGCGGAGTCCAATGTTGTGGAGGCTGTCCAGGAGGGATGTGGTGTTGGGGTCCAGTTGATTGTCGAGGTGGAAGTTGAGGTCTCCCAGCAGGGTGTAGTTGGTGGATGCGATGGCCTGCGGGGAGATAATGTCCGTAATGGAGTTGGCGAAGGGTCCGCGGGGTCCAGGGGGTCGGTAGATGAGGGTTCCTCGGAGGGCGGCGGTGGGGCTGGCCAGTATCTTGAAGTGAAGGTGTTCCATCAGTTCTGTGGACTCGTCAGGAAGTGTGCTCAGGCGGAGGCTGGACTTGTGGACGATGGCGATTCCTCCTCCTGGGTGGATGGGGCGGTCCTTCCTGGAGATCTTGTATCCTTGGGGGATGGCGATGGCGATGTCCGGTCCTGAGGTGGTGTTGGTCCAGGTTTCGGTGAAGAATGCTACGTCTGGGGTTGTGCTGTCGACGAGGTCCCAGATTTCTGTGGCGTGTTTGTGGAGGGATCGGACGTTGAGGAGGATGCATTGTAGGGTCTTCGGTTCGGTTGTGTTCTTGTGGGCGGGTTGTGCTGGATCCGTGTTCTTGGCGGTGCTGCAGGTGTGCCGGCAGCGGTGACAGCTGAAGGGTCCATGGGTGTCGGCTGGTGATGCTAGCTTGCAGTTGTTGTTGCAGCCTGGGTTGAGTGCGTGGAGTGCTGCTGGGTCGTAGCGTTGGCGGGGCGGAGGTCCAGGGTTCCTGGTGCTGGTCGCGGACGGGTCGCAGACGGGCGCAGACGTGCTTGCCTGTGACGCGCCTTCGGTGCACCAGCGGCGCGCCCGCGGCCGCGCAGTGGCCGCCATTAAGTAGGGGTCGGGGAGGGCTGGACAGCTGGGAGGCGGGAGCGGGGAGGGGAGCTGGATTGGGCCGGTCGTGCTGGGAGGGGGAGGGGCCGCGGGGGCAGCAGCGGCAGGGAAAGGTAAAGGGAGGAAAGAAGGGATAAAGAAAAAAGGGAAAATAAGCAGAAATAAGGCACAAAAGAGCAGAGATGCAGAAAAGAGCAGAAAGAAGAAAGATAGAAAGGGTAAAAAAACGAGTGAAAACGGGTGAAGGAGCAGAGGGAGAGAAAGGGAAAATGGGCAAAAATAAGGCACAAAAGAGCAGAGGTGCAGGAAGGTGAAAGATAGAAAGGGAAAAAAACGAGTGAAAACGAGTGAAGGAGCAGAGGGAGAGAAAGGGAAATGGGCAGAAATAAGGCGCAAAAGAGCAGAGGTGCAGAAAGGTGAAAGATAGAAAGGGGAGAAAAAGGAGTGAAGGAGCAGAAAGAAAGAAAGGAGACAGAGGTCCACTGGACCACCAGGGATGAGGCGCAGGGAAACCTGTGGGTGGAGGAGGGTCTCGATCACCAACACTCAAGAGTGCAGAGGCAGGGGCACCTCACTTAATGGTGGAGCTGCCAGGGTGGGAGAGCAATTTCACTGACAATGAGTCAGTGGTCTTGCTCGCCTGTCCCCGCAGTGGCCGCCATTAAGTAGGGGTCGGGGAGGGCTGGACAGCTGGGAGGCGGGAGCGGGGAGGGGAGCTGGATTGGGCCGGTCGTGCTGGGAGGGGCCGCGGGGGCAGCAGCGGTGGGGAAAGGTAAAGGGAGGAAAGAAGGGATAAAGAAAAAAGGGAAAATAAGCAGAAATAAGGCACAAAAGAGCAGAGATGCAGAAAAGAGCAGAAAGGAGAAAGATAGAAAGGGTAAAAAAACGAGTGAAAACGGGTGAAGGAGCAGAGGGAGAGAAAGGGAAAATGGGCAAAAATAAGGCACAAAAGAGCAGAGGTGCAGGAAGGTGAAAGATAGAAAGGGAAAAAAACGAGTGAAAACGAGTGAAGGAGCAGAGGGAGAGAAAGGGAAATGGGCAGAAATAAGGCGCAAAAGAGCAGAGGTGCAGAAAGGTGAAAGATAGAAAGGGGAGAAAAAGGAGTGAAGGAGCAGAAAGAAAGAAAGGAGACAGAGGTCCACTGGACCACCAGGGATGAGGCGCAGGGAAACCTGCGGGTGGAGGAGGGCCTCGATCACCAACACTCAAGAGTGCAGGGGCAGGGGCACCTCACTTAATGGTGGAGCTGCGAGGGTGGGAGAGCAATTTCACTGACAATGAGTGATCTTTGGATCAAATTTGGGGAGTGGGGGTTTCTCCATACCCTGAAGCACAGCATGGACCACTGTTGTAGATATTAATATATGTGTACTGCCATTTCAGCGCCATCACCTTCATTTGATCACCCATCGTTCATTGTTAACCTAACCACACATAAGCATCCCACGCCAGATTAGGAAAATACAGCAAAATCTAATAAATAAAGTAAGACCAAAATGACAAACATCCAGTCAGTAGAACCGGAGTTATGGATTTTTAAGAAATAAACCTCAATATAGCACCTAACAGCATAAAGCTCCAACTGTAGCTATGTGGTTGCGCTGGACCTGGTCAAAGTCACAAGTTGAGACCGACCGCAATGGTGTGTGGGTTGGGAACAGTCCTTGATTTGTCCTGCTGAAGTTTTACCTTCTCAAGTTTTGCTCCTTATCTCCTTCTTTTTTTGTGTTGTAAATCTTTATTCAAAACATAACCATGTCGCTGATGTACAATACTGTTGGAGATCTTGTTATACCCCGCACAAAAACGGTCTCTTGGGGCGATAGAAGATTCCTGGTATCAGCCCCTAAGCTGTGGAATACTCTGCCACCAACGATTAAAGCCAGTCCATCCTTATGGTCTTTTCGTAAACAACTCAAGACCTGGCTCTTTAATCAATAAATCATCCATAGTTTTTTTCAGGGTAAATATTCAGATACTTAGCGCCGAGACGCCTACGGGCCATTGTATGCGCTCTATAAATATAAAAAAATAAATAAATTAATAAATAAATAAATCTCAGTCGGTAGGCAGGGGGGCTGGAGAGGAGGGCGACTGGGTAGAGGGAATCCCCAAGTGCATGCAGTGCTGATAAAAATCATAAATTGTACATCTTCAGTTGCTAGGTGATGGTGGATCGGCAACTCCATTGGGAAAAATAACATGATCAAGCCAACAACAATGACATAGAGGATGCTTTGGATAGGGCAATGGAATGAATGAAGAAGTAAGGGGGAGGGGCAGAGGCAAGGAATGAGAGATGTCCCATGTCTCCAGCCTAGTGCACCTCACAGGTCTCAAGGAAGTGATGTCCGTGTCAACAAGCAAAAAAAAGAACAGGAGATGGCTAAGGCCCATGATAAGGGAAGGGGTTGAGGTGCGTTCGAGGGGAAGTGAGGGGGAGGGAGGGAAGGTGAAAGAGAAGAAAACAGAGGCAGAAAAGAAGAATGGGCATGGAGAAGATAGAACAGGCATAGAGAGAGGATAAAGGGATGAGGGTGGGAAGTAGTATACTAGAAGAGAGAGGAGGGGATCTGTGAGAAGGAAAAAAGGGGAGAGGTAAGGAAAGAGGTGCAGAGGTATGGATGTAGAGCCATGGTCCCCCAACAATCCACCGTGATCAAGTTATGTTCCTAAAGTCCTGTTCGCTTTGGAGAAGGTC
Organism: Lissotriton helveticus; assembly: GCF_964261635.1. NCBI lineage: Eukaryota > Metazoa > Chordata > Amphibia > Caudata > Salamandridae > Lissotriton > Lissotriton helveticus. The sequence goes on along the minus strand of NC_136063.1, from coordinate 2,098,082,027 downwards.
ACAGGCTGTAGTAGGTTTGGTGCAAAGAGCAGGCCGGTCATTGCGAATGGGTGGGCTGGAGCTCTGTGTTGGCAGTCCTCCGCGGGCTGTCGATGCTGCTGTGCGAGAGACAGATGGTGGCTCGCACTAATTTTCGTCAGGGAACTGTTCCTGTAGAGCAGCTGTTCTGTAGAGTGGCTGTCCTTTATCCTGGCAGAGTATCCACAGGTCCAGAAGTGTACTGAAGTATTGGTGTCTGAGGTCTTTCTTTTATACACAGTTGTGCATTTGAACTGGGGAAAAACTTCTAGAGGCATGCCTTTAAAGAGCACAGATGCCTTGCCTTCCTGCCTTCCTGACCCCAGACTAACTACACGGGGTATGCAGCCTGTTGTGTGAAGACAGAACCCAGCCTTTTCAGGAGTAAGTAAGGCTGAACTCAGCTCCTCCCTCCCATCCTGCCAGTGATTGCCCATCCAGTCACACCTAAGATCCCATTGTGTGTGGCTGTCTAGGAGGAATACTCAAAGCCCAACTGTCAGCTACACCCAGTCATGCGACCAGAAACAGGCTGCGGGCACTAAATGGCTGGGGCCAGTAAATGCCAACATTTTAAAAGTTGTATTTTCAGAATTGTGACTTAAAATCCGCCTACACCATGAATTTGGAGTTTAAATTAGGATTCAAGAGAAACTAAACATGAACCGGTGATCGATTTACATTTAGATATTACACTTAACAAATGTAATAAGGCATCTCCAATGTTACCCCATGGGAGAGAGGGACTTTGCAGTAGTGAAAAACTAATTTAAGAGTTTTTCAGTACCAGGACAAGTAAAACTTAAAATTACATGACCTTACATTTATTAAAAAGGAAGGGTTGGGCCTTGCTTATTTTACCAGTTCGAGATGTCAGGTTAAAACTGCACACACAGGCTCTGCAGTGACAGGCCTAAGAATATTTAAAAGGCTACTTAAGTCTGTGGCACAGTCACTGCTACAGGCCCACTAGTAGCATTTAATTTAGAGGCCCTGGGCACATGCAGTGCATTTTACTAGGGACTTATAAGTAAATTAAATATGCCAATTGGGTGTAAGCCTGTATTACCATGTTTTGAGTGGAGAGCACAAGCACTCGGGCACTGATTAGCAGTGGTAAAGTGTTCAGAGTCTTAATGCCAGCAAAAGTGAAGTCAGCAAAAATAGGAAGTCTGAAGGCAAAATGTTACGGGAATCCATGCCAAGGAGTCATGTCAAATTTTAGCATTGCCAAATTAAAAAGGGAATTTTCGATTTCAGCTTAAATCACTGAGTGGTACCGCAAAACATCTTGGATCCCATCACTGAATACCAATGTAAGAAATTGGAGAATTAGTTGATTGGGTAATTGCCCCCTCAAGTATTAATTGCACTACTTAAAAGTTTGATCCTCTAAAGTCACTTAACTAGCCTGAGCTCAAGCCCCTAATAGCTATGGCACAGAGCAAAAAGACTTACAATTCAAGTATTGTGAAGGATGTCAGGCTGGAATTAATCTCAATCGCCGATAATAACTCTAGGCCTAATCCTAGTCCATTGTATTTTGCACACCATGCCATTTCAGTTTGAATCTAGCCATATGCAAATCAACCTTGACCCTGCTCCAATGGGAACAGTCGAGCCCAAACTTCCAGGCTAGGTCCTCCCTGAACCGAAACACAGGTAACCCAAGACCGGTTTTGTCTTGCCAAGGACTCATTTATACCTGGCTGAGGAGCCCAATAAGACAAAAGAGGTACTGGGTTACTTGTGTTCCAGAATCAAGACTGATTTGCATATTGCTGTGTCTAAACTGAGGTGTCATGGTGTGGCAAATAACAATAAACTAGGTTGTGTCCCTGAGTAATTGCCAGCGGCTGCTTTGAATTCAAACATTCCATCATGTGGGTGTGGGCGACGCCTGGTTCTCCCTAACCAATAGGGTAACATTTCCTTGGGGTAACCTTCCCACTTTTGCCAAATTTCTTGGCCCTTTTTGCAGGGTCATCCCTGAACTTTTTGCCTTCCTCCTGTATTTTGTCTGGCCTGTTTTTGTTGGTTTTATGACTCTGGGCACTTTACCACTGCTGATCAGTGCTAAAGTGCATATGCCCTCCCTATTGTAAATTGATATATGGATTAGTGATTCCATGATTGGCTGATTTGGTTTACTTGTCAGACCCTAGTACAGTGCACTGAGTGTGCCCAGGGCTTGTAAACCAAATGCTGCTGGTGGCCTTGCAGCACCGGTTGTGCCACCCACAGAAGCAGCCTTGTAAAATGTGTCTCAGGTCTGCCATTGCAGAGCCTGTATGTAGTCTGGTACTGCCATGCTGACTGGGCAACTACACCCACTAAACCTTCCCTTTTCTTCATATCAGAAACCCCTATGGTAAGCCCAAGGGCAGGGTGCATTGTAAGTATAAGGTAGGCAATGCCCTGGTTTGTGTGGCATGTCCTAATAGGAAATTACAGCCATTTTTGTTTATCCCTATTGCAAGGCTAATGTTCTCCATAGGACAGAATGGGCAGTTAGATTATTACATTTTATAATCCTAAACTGACTCGGGGAACATGGTAGAAATTCGAGTTTAGTATGCCTGAACTCAGAATGATAAAATGCATCTTTTAGCTACCTTTCTGCTATTTCGGCCTTACTCAGGCTCCCTGATCAGCCCTCTCTTTTCAAGTCCCCTGTAGTTAATAGAGTCCTCAAAGGCATTACTCATCTTTTTCCTCCTATTCCCTTTGTAATGCCACAGTGGGACTTGAACTTGGTTCTCACATATTTAATGTGGGCTCCCTTTGAGCCTCTTCACAACTGTCCTCTTCGTCTGTTAACTCTGAAGACTGCCTTCCTGGTTGCCATCACCACTGCTAGTAGTGTGAGTAAGCTCCAGGCTCATTCTTGCAAACCTTTTATTTCTATCCACCCAGACAAGGTTGTGCTCAGGACACGTCCATCCTTTCTGGCAAAGGTTGTCACTGCCTTTCACATCGGGCAGACCATCACTTTGCCCACCTTCTTTCTGCCTCCGCACCCTTCCAGAGAGGAAGAGAGGCTCCACCATCTGGACCCAAAACCTGCACTCTCATTTTACCTAAATGGCACACAACAGTTCTGGGTGGATGACCAGCTCTTTGTTGGCTACGTTGGTGCCAGGAAGGGTCGGGCCGTACACAAGAGGACTATCTCCAGAAGGGTCGTGTTGTGTATTAATGTCTGTTATTCTCAGGCGAAAAAGGAGCCGCCGATGGGGCTGCGCGCATGTACCATCAGGGAGACGACTTCCACTACGGCATTGGGATGTTGTGTCCACTTACAAGACATCTGTCAAGCAGCTACGTGGGCCTCGCTGCACACTTTTACCAAGCAGTATTGCCTGGACAGCCAATTTCTGAGAGACAGCTTCTTTGGCCGTTCTGTTCTCCGGAACTTCCTGGTGTGTTCTTGGTTCATGACCCACAACCGGGGTTGGTATTGCTGGGGTATCTATTCTAAGGTAAGAAATCTATCACTAACGTGTTTCTTTCAGATGAACAAGTTACTTCGGTAACTATATATCTGTAAGAAACATTAGTTAGTGATAGATTCCTTACCGCCCCACCCATCCTCCCCATTCTGCGAACTGATTTCTAGGGTTAAGGTCATCCCTTTCAGGGCCCTAGTTTAAAATGAACAAGTGGTCAGTCTCTTGCATGGCTCTGCGTTCCTGGCGCGTAAAGTCATGTACAGAACTGACGTCAGCCTGCGAGGGCGGCGTCTAAGTAGCTGCCGCGATGTCATCTCGGCAACCACGATGCCAACGACGGACGCAAAGCCTCACAACGCCACCTTCCGACGCTTAGGGGTACTTCTGATGAAAACTTTTCGGATCCAGTCTGACGCCTGGGGGTAATTCTAAGGTAAGCAATCTATAAGTAACTAATGTTTCTTACAAATATATTGTTACTGAAGGTAAGTAACTTGTTCTTTAAGTGGATTCCCATGGGTGGCAACTAAACTAATGGGCAACTGGCAAAAGTGGGGGTAACCATGAAAGCAGATCCTGCTTTCCTACAGGGCTGCAGCTGGAGTCTAATGCAAATTAGCCTCCACAGGATTGAGAGAAGAAAAATACCTTTCTAAAAATACATTTTCCATAATAATTATTTAAAAAATTCTAACTTTGCTACTGAATTGGGCTTTAATTAAATATTTCAAAGAGTCTAAGAAGGACATTTCTAGGTGTTTCCTTGCTGGAGATAAAATTATTAAATTAAATATTGCGCCCCAATGTTTTCCCATGAAAGAGCTAGACTTGCCACAGTGAAAATAGGTTTTTGGGCTTTTCATAATCAGGACATGTTTAGCATTAAATATTGGCATGCCTACTTTCAAATACCATGCACCCAGCTGTATAGACAGTAAGCCCTATGTAGGAGTGACTTATTACTTTAAAAAAAGAAAAGTTTAGACTTGTCAAAAGGGGTTTATTTTGGCAGGTTAAAATGAAGTTTTAAAGCTTCTTTAGTCAGGCTACAATGGTAGGCCTGACACCATGTTTTACGCTATCACTGTAGTGAATGGCAAAATAGGTCCTACTGTCCATTCATGACATTAAACTTACAGGCCATAGGGACACGTTGTACCATATACCATATTTATTATAGGTACGATAAATATGCCAATTACTGGCCTTGGGTCACTTTGTACAATATACTAGGGGCTTGTATGTAAGATACATTTGCCACTTAGGGGTATACCAATTTCATCATGTTGAGAGGACAAGCACAGGCACTTTACCTCTTCTCAGCAGGGGTCAAATGCACAGATTTCCAGAACCAACTAACACAGTTAAATGCATAGATCTTGGGGTACACCACTCAAAGGATGTTCTTATCATACAGCTTTTGTGTATGCATGTAGATCCACAGCAGTATCTTTTAACAGGATTTGTCAAAATAAAATGCTTTATAAAGTGGTCTCTGGATGCATGCACATTTGCAGCCGCCATCTTTGAATACATTTAATGTAATTTTTTAACTTCTCTGCAATCATGTCCACCACTGATCCATGTGCATTTGTTACAGGCATCTACCATAGGCACGATAAATATGCCAATTACTGGCCTTGGGTCAATTTGTACAATATACTAGGGGCTTGTATGTAAGATACATTTGCCACTTAGGGGTATACCAATTTCATCATGTTGAGAGGACAAGCACAGGCACTTTACCTCTTCTCAGCAGGGGTCAAATGCACAGATTTCCAGAACCAACTAACACAGTTAAATGCAAAGATCTTGGGGTACTCCACTCAAAGGATGTTCTTATCATACAGCTTTTGTGCATGCATGTAGATCCACAGCAGTATCTTTTAACAGGATTTGTCAAAATAAAATGCTTTATAAAGTGGTCTCTGGATGCATGCACATTTGCAGCCGCCATCTTTGAATACATTTAATGTAATTTTTTTAACTCCTCTGCAATCATGTCCACCACTGATCCATGTGCATTTGTTACAGGCATCTACCATAAAACAAAAAGGAGACTGGCAAAGCCAATAGGTCACCCTGCTGCGCCCTTTGGGCTTTTGCCTGTGCTTGTTCTTTTTCTTTGTACATCAGAACCTTGCTTTTTGCCAGTTCATTTATTTAATATTTTTCTGACAATGTGTAGCATTTTTAATCATGCATAATGTTACTACGTCTGACATTGGCTGATTGTGCCTTGGTCAGAAGAGGGTCTAGCATAACCAGATTGTAAGCTGTATTATTATCCTGCCTTTGCTGCACAAAATTCTTGTTGATTCCCAAATTTGTTAGTTTCAAGGCTCTATTTGCCATTGATAAACTCTGCATCACATTTATCTTTTTGTAAAATCGCTGCCAATGCTCATTGAATCCTTGCTGTCACAGTTCTCTCCATATTTTAGTTTTTTTGAACCATTTATCCATTAGCATGTAGCACATGCTAGATGTGAATAATGTTGGCAACTTCTCATTTGGCCAAAATAAAAGATCTGGGAGGTTTCTCTGTCAAGTTATATGTGGGTAAATGCTGATATCATTTTGCGTACCTCCAACTGTCAAATGCATCTGCAACTCGCCAAGGAAAGAATATTTTATTACACGTCTGGGTCAATTTTATACTGTTTTGTCATGCATATGGATGCACTGCTAAGTTGCAAGACCAATGGAGCTTTGTGCTAGAGACTACAGAATAGAGAATACTTTGTGAAATTAAGTTTGTGTGACTTCATACATCATATTGAAAGGTAGACATGACCAATAAATGACCAATAACTCCAAAATAAAATTTACAAGACTGATCTCTGACAGCCTGTATTTTGGATTTCATTATTTCTGTGTCTTTTCTTTGCTCCACATTAATGTGTGAGCCTGAGAACTTAGTGTCTTACTAAACTAAGGTGTGATAAAATTTGTATCTGAAAGAAACACGTAGTGATAGATTCCTTACCTTAGAATTACTCCCAGGCATCAGGCTGGATCCGGAATGTTTTTTGTCAGCAGTACCCCTGCGCGTCCGTAGGCATCGTGCGGCTCCTCGTGCGTCATTGGCGCCGGGATGACGTCGTTGGAGCTACTTAGACGCACCCATGCGCGCTGACTTCAGTTCTTTCCTTTTCCGCGCTAGTAAGCGCAGGTGCGGGAAGAGCAAGTAACCCCAGTCACTTTTTGACTGACTTTTTCAAGGCCTTTTACCTCATCTTTTCGAATCGATCGACTCCTGGTGTCGTAGGGATGCCCGTTTTTAAGAACTGTGGGATTGTGATCGCATGATGTCAGTGACAGACCCACACCGCGTCCCGAAAGTTGCTTGAAGCCCGGCAGTCGGCTCCGCGCCGCTCGAGGTCCCGGTCCCGTGGGAGGTTGAGGGACTGGTCGCGGAGTCGTCATCACCATTCTTCTGGATCTAAGTCTTCACACTCGGGTCAGGTAAGTCGAAGCATTCCAAGAAGAAGTCGAAGAAGCATCATCGCTCTTCGACTTCCCCTCGCCCGTCATGCTACGAGGCTGAGTGTGCAGGCGGTGCCACCCCCGCTGCTCTGGCGGAGTCTGCGACGTCGCCTCCAGTCTACATCCCCTTTCGGGTGCACGGGTGACACCTGCTCAGGTGCAAGAGTTTTTTGCTGCCATGGCCCGACTCTTTGGGCCATCTGGCCCCACCGGTGCGCCTATGGGCCCTGCGGGCCCGACGGGGGGTCCTGCTTTACCATCTCCGGCGGCTCTGGCCCTGGTGTTGCCGCCAGCTCCGGCGCCGCAGGCCCCCCAGTGATCCCGGATTGGAACCCGGTTGACGGTTGACCTCGTCATACCTCCACCGGCGCAGATCTCCCTGGCACTGCTTCCGACGTTGCCCACTCCTCAGGACAACGTCGTCCCCAGATTCAGCCCTGACCCGAACACAGTGGCGGATCGACGTCGCCCGACGCCGATACCGACGCCTATGGGACCTTTTGTGCCCCATGCCCCTCTTCTTATTTTGAGCCTGTTCCACAGACTTCGGTGGAAGGGGACGACTGGGAGGGGTCTGAGGACCCTCTAGCACAGGACTGTGCTTATGATGCGGACTCGGCAGAGGATTTGGGGGAAACCAGTGGTCTTGGCACCTCACCTGACCCTGGCATGCTGTCTCCTCCTACCGTGGCTACGGAGGAGGGAGCCAGTTACGCAGTGGTGTTGCGTAGGGCAGCTGAGGCTCTCCACCTCAAACTCCCTACCTTGGCCGTCAGGACTAACCTCCTGACAGAAGTGCTCCAGCCGGCGGCTACCTCTTCGGAGCCCTTGCTGCCTTTTAATGAAGCACTGATGTAGGTTCTTTTGGGCACCTGGTCCAGGCCCAACACAGGGGCTCCAGTGGATAGGAATGTGGCCCGACGCCACCGCCCTGCTCCGGGCGACCCCCTCTTCCTTACCCAACATCCCACCCCTGAGAGCTTGGTTGTCCAAGCCTCAGCTTCCCAAAGCGCGGTCCCTACTGCACCTCCAGAGAGGGAATCCAAGAAGCTGGATCAGCTTGGCAAGAAGCTGTTTTCATCTGCCAATTTAGGGCTGCGGTCGGTGAACACTGCATTCCTCTTGGGCGGTCATACCCTCTCTCTGTGGGACACGATTGTGCGGGTACTGCCCAACTGCCCGGAGGAGGCCCAGGCAGTTCTCTCCCAGGCCATTGCGGCCGGGAGAGATGCAGCGAAGTTCACCATACGTTGTGGGCTGGATACCGCTGACTCACTGGGCAGGTCGATTTCCACGACGGTGGTGCTTTTGCGCCACACCTGGTTGAGGACAAGTGGCTTCTCAGGGGATGTCCAGAACACCTTGATGGACATGCCTTTTGATGGCATTCGCCTTTTTGGCAACAAGGCACACAGTGCGTTGCAGCGCTTCAAGGACTCCCGTGCTACGGCCAAGTCCTTGGGCCTGTCGACCGCTCGGCCTCCTCCGCCTTCTGCTTTTCGCTCCTTTCGTGGCCACGGAAGGGGCGCCCCACAGCGTTCGCAGAGCTACAGACCACAGCAGCAACAATCTCAGTGTGGCCGCCGACGTGGGAACTGCCGAGGTTGTTCAGGGGGCCAGCGGGCGGGTCAATCCACCACCACCCCGCAGCATCCACTTCCAAGCCTTCCTAGTCCGACCTTTCAGGCCCATTAGATGCCAGTGGGTGGATGCATATGCCATCATCTCCACCACTGGCGCGACATCACTTCGGACAAGTGGGTGCTGCACATTGTCCGAAGGGGCTACTCCCTCCCCTTCGAGACAGCTCCTCCGGTCATGCCACCTCAGTACCACCGTATGTCGGGGGATCACTTGGCGCTTCTCCAGCAGGAAGTTGCGGCCCTCTTGTCCAAGGGGGCCGTAGAGCGCTTTACAACGCCAGAAGTAGGTCGTGGTTGTTACTTCCACTACTTTCTGGTTCCAAAGAAGGACAAGGGCCTGCGTCCTTTCTTAGACCTTGGGAATGTCAATCGCTTCCTCCGGAAGGAGAAGTTCAAGATGCTCACGCTGGCTCAGGTCTTGTCTGCCCTAGACCTGCAAGACTGGATGGTGGCGTTGGACTTGCAGGACGCCTATTTCCATATCCCCGTCCTGCCTGCCCACAGACTTTACCTGCGATTCACGGTAGGCCACAAGCATTTTCAGTTCACTGTTCTCCCCTTTGGCCTTACCAACGCCCCTCGGATGTTCACGAAAGTGATGGCGGTGGTCGCAGCTCATCTGTGTGGATCAGGGGTTTCAGTCTTCCCCTATCTCGACGGCTGGCTGTTGAAGACGGGCTCACCCCAGGTAGTTGTCTCCCACCTCCAGACTGCAGCTGACCTCCTGCATTCGCTGGGGTTCTCCATCAATGTGCCGAAGTTGCACCTGATTCCCTCGCAGAAGCTCCTTTTCATGGGAGCGGTTCTGGACTACTCCCGAACAGCGAGTCCGGGACATTCAGGCTATGATTCCGATCTTGCAGCCTGTGTCCCGGGTTTCGGTCAGGATGACCCTTCAGCTGCTGGGCTTGATGGCTTCCTGCTTGTGGATCATGCCAGATGACATATGCAGGCTCTGCAGTGGGACCTGAAGTTCCAGTGGGCACAGCATCAGGGCAACTTGTCCGATCACGTCCAGATCTCAGAGGGCACAGCAATTGCAGTGGTGGCTCACAAATCGCGATTGGGTTAATGGCAGATCCCTCTCCCTTCCCCAACCGTAGCACACAGTTGTGACGGACGCGTCCCTTTTGGAATGGGGTGGCCACATGGGAGAGGCAGAGATCAGAGGCCTCTGGTCTCCGGCGGAGTCCTGGCCCCACATCAACCTGCTGGAGCTTCGGGCGATCTGACTTGCACTGAAGGCATTCCTCCCGTCTGTCATGGGGAAAGAAGTGCAGGTGTTCACAGACAACACCACCGCCATGTGGTACCGCAACAAACAGGGCGGGGTGGGGTCGTGGACCCTATGCCAAGAGGCTCTGCGCCTCTGGGTTTGGCTGGAACATCAGGGCATGTCCCTGGTGGTTCAACACCTGGCAGGTTCTCTGAACGCCAGGGCAGACGAACTCAGCCGCTGGTGCATGATTGATCACCAATGGCGTCTGAACTCGGACGTGGCGCAAGGACTCTTTCTGCAGTGGGGAGAACCTTGGTTAGATTTGTTTGCCACCGAAGAGAACGTGCAATGTCATCAGTTCTGCGCGTTGGAATTTCCAAGGCGGCACTTGCTCGGCGACGCTTTTCGTCACGAGTGAAGTTGCGGTCTGTTGTACGCCTTTCCGCCTACACCACTTCTGCCCAGAGTGATGAAGAAGATCAGGCACGACCGGGCCCAAGTTATTCTTGTGGCTCCGGAGTGGGCTCGAAGAGTATGGTATCCCGAGCTACTCAGTATGAGCATCGATCCATTGATCCGTCTGCCTCTTCGGGAGGATCTTCTGTCGCAGCAGCAGGGAACGGTGCTCCACCCGAACCTATCCAGCCTCCACCTCCTTGCGTGGGGATGGAGCAGCGGCAGTTGATGTCTTTCGATCTGCCTCCTGAAGTCTGTAATGTTATCTTGCCAGCCAGGTGCCCCTCCACAAAAACGGTATACACCTGTAGGTAGAATAAGTTTGTGGCATGGTGCAAAGGCTATGGATCCTCTTTCTGCCCATCTTTCAGAGGTCCTTCTTTTTCTTCTCTCTTTGGCCCAGCAGGGCTCTGCTCTGGGCACTATCAAGGGCTATCTCGCGGCCATTTACGCCTTTCTAAGGCTCCCAGATCAGCCTTCCCTTTTCAAGTCCCCTGTTGTAAATAGATTCTTGAAAGGCATCTTGCACATGTTTCCTCCTGTTCCTTTCATGATGCCTCAGTGGGACTTGAATCTAGTTCTAACCTTGCTGATCTGCGCTCCCTTTGAGCCACTTCATAATTGCCCTCTTGGTCTTCTAACTCTAAAAACTGCTTTCCTGGTTGCCATCACCTCTGCCTGAAGAGTGAGTGATATCCAGGCTCTTTCTTATAAACCTCCTCCTCTGTCAATCCGGACAAAGTTGTTTGAGGGCTCGTCCTTCCTTTCTGCCAAAGGTTGTCACTGCCTTTCACATTAGGCAGACCATCACTTTGCCCACTTTCTTTCCGCCTCCGCATCCCTCTAAAGAGGAAGAGAGGCTCCATTGTCTGGACCCAAAATGTGCGCTCTCTTTCTATCTGAGCCGCACACAACAGTTCCGGGTGGATGACTAACTCTTTGTTGGCTAAATGGGTGCTAAGAAAGGTCAGGCTGTGCACAAACGGACCATCTCACGGTGAGTTTTTCTGTGCATAAATGGTTGTTACTCCTTGGCTAAAAAAGAGCCTCCGGTGGGGTTGCGTGCCCATTCTACCAGGGCGACGGGAACCACTACTGCTCTGGGACGCGGGATTCCCTTGCAGGACATTTGTCAGGCAGCTACGTGGGCCTCGCTGCACACATTTACCAAGCACTACTGCCTTGACAACCAAGGCCAGAGACGGCTTCTTTGGCCATTCTGTTCTCCAGGACTTTCTGGTGTGATCTTGGTTCGCAGACCCACCACCAGGGTTGGTATTGCTGGGGTATCTATTCTAAGGTAAGGAATCTATCACTACGTGTTTCTTTCAGATGCACAAGTTATTAACCTTCAGTAATTGTATATCTGTAAAAACATTAGTAGTGATAGATTCCTTATCGCCCCACTTATCCTCCCTGTTCTGCGAACTGATTTCTAAGGTTAAGGTCATCCCTTTTAGGGCCCTTGTATCATGGCACCAGTGGTCAGTATCTTGCATGGCTTTGCGTTCCTGGTGCGGAAATTCGTGTACAGAACTGACATCAGCGCCCGTGTGCGCGTCTAAGTAGCTCCGACGACGCGCCAACGATGCCCGCGGAGCCACATGACGACGCCTATCGACGCGCAGGGGTACTGCTGATGAAAAAACTTTACGGATCCAGTCTGACGCCTGGGGGTAATTCTAAGGTAAGGAATATATCACTACTAATGTTTCTTACAGATATATTGTTACTGAAGGTAAGTAACTTGTGCTATTGAACTGCAGGTCTTAGAATGTGATCTTTTTTATCTCTCTGTTTTATTACTTGTGATTAACAATCTTTGAAATTGCCTTTTTGTGTTCCAGCTGTTTTTTGGGAACGCTGCAATGAACTGCAAGACATTGAGAGGATTATGGCTCAGATTGAACGAGGCGAGGCAAGAATCCAAAGAAGGATTAGCATCAAGAAAGCCCTTGATGCAAAAGTAAGATGTTACCAAATTTAATTACTGTATCCATAAAACATAGAGTATGAGTGAAGGGGTTTTCAAAATCAATTGCAGAAAAGATAATTTATTGAAACCCATGTGCAAATTGTGGACCACCTTTAGTACATTTTTTAGTGGTCGCAAACCCTCCGATTCACAAAATCAGAGGGTTTGCGAACACTGCAAGTTGTTTGGTATGTACTAAACCCAATTTATTTTCAGTGGTTTTTATTCATTAATTTAATAGTATAAAAGGTTTTTGATGAAGACAATCACTAACAGTAAGATCCTCTCAATCAGTCTTAGTGCTTGCCCCGTGACTCATTTGAAAGAACGGGACCCCATTGTTGATTACAAATTACAAATTGGAAGTTATCTTCTTGGTTGCTTGCTACTTTTCATGTCCCAACTTCGTGTAGCAAAATGTCATAGGTTAGCATAATTTGTTTTCTCCATAAAACGAGAACGGTACTGGAATAAAGCTGCTAGAACCCTACCGATGGTCTACTAAGCAAGATGAATTCAGTCAGTGTGCTCACGGTTTGACCCTGGATCAGTCAGATTGCAAAAAATACATTGTCCCAAAAATCGTCTATGCAGGGGCAGAACCATAAAATATGTATGAGAGAGCCTGTTTCCCACAACCATGAGGATGACAACTGACTAACCGTACAACGCCTTATTACAGATGGCCCAGACGCAGCAAAGTAATCCAAACATTTGGATCTTGACACTACCAAATGATTGTGTAGGAAGATGGGACCAGCGTGGTGCTTCGTTTCCACTCCTGGGTTTGTGCTACTGGCTTTTCTTTAACAGTGTTCAGCATTCCTTAATGGATATCCTTGGATAGATTTAAAATGAGCAAGGCCACCTCACACTATCTAGGTTTAGCCCAGCCATTTGCCCTAGCAACGTCACACCTTCCGATGCTTTGGCAGGGGATACCAGTAGAAACAACGCCAGACTGTTCCTCACCAACAGCATGCCTCTCAGCCCTTTTGAGGTAGAGGCATGGGAACAGGCAGTCACCGTCTAGTCCCCAGAGGTAAAAAGCTTCCCAAATCAAAACCTCCCTCCTTCCGCAGCTGCACAACCACCTTAAATCGGTTTTGGCGGCTCAGAACACCTAGTGGGAAGACGCATCACCATCTTCCTCACTGGGTGGAGGAGCATCACATCTAACCAATGGATGCAACATATTGTGGACCACTGGTACTCCCTATCCTTTCTATCACATCCATCGGACATGGAACACCTCCGGTAGGGCCACTTGTCTATAGTCCGTGGAGAAGTTTCAAGCTCTCCATGGCCAAGGGAGCCATAGAGAAGGTTCTGGCATTGGGGATCAGGACTGGCTGTTAGACCTGTTTGTTCCTGGTGCCGAAGTAGGATGGAGGCCTTCATCCTATCCTTGATATTCACCTTCTGCGCTTCTCCCTCAAGAATCTCACGTTCAAAATACTTACCCTGCCCAAAATTCTGTCTGCCTTGGATCCAGAAGACTGCATGGTGGCGTTAGACTTGCAGGACGCCTATATGACTTGTTGTCATGATTATGCTTTCGGTCAACGTGTTGAAGTCACGACTCCTTCACAAAGGCTCCTCTTCATCTGAGCAATTCTAGATACTGTGCTTTTCCACACCTTTCCTCTCCAACGAGTTCAGGATATTTGCACTATGATCCCGATGTTCTATCAGTTCAGCTGGGTCTCAGTGAAAGTTCCTCCGAGACTTCTTGGCCTCTTACCTTCCTGCTTCCTGCTTGTGGACCACACCAGGAGGCACATGTGAGCTCTGATGTCCCAGTGGGCTCAGCAATAAGGGAAACTACCAGATCCATCCAGGTGTCAGAGAAGGCTGCAAAAGCTCCTCAGCGCTAGTTGCTCAACTGCATTTGGACCAGCAGCAGATCCCTCTCCCAGTCTCACACATAGTTAATGGTCATGACATATGTGTCATTTCTGAGTTGGGGAAGTTGTAGTAAAATAAGACTTTCTGGCATAGATACCCCCACTTTTTGCCTGGTGTCAGTGTATTTTGACTTCCCCATGCCAGCCCTGTCCCCTTATGATCTCCCATCTCTGTCCAAGAGGTTTTACCCTGTGTGTGAAGATTGATTGATCACGCCTGACCAAGGAGGCGGAGCGAGATGGAGCAAGCGGGCGAGTGGAGGCGAGTGTAGTGTGTCTGCATCTCTGCCGACCCGGCTGAATAAATTATGTCGAACAACAAATACGATGGAAGGGAGCCGAAACTGGGATTTGAATTGGGGACTGTGCAAGCCGCAATACCAGCGCTAGGCAGGGCCGGCCCCAGTCGGAGCTCCAGCCCCAGCCCCAGCCGGGAAGCGAGTCGCCACTGTGCCGTCACTGAGGTTAGACTGCGGGAAGGTGGCAAGGCGGTGACGTCGTCGCTGGCGTGCTGGTGCTGGTGACTGTTTTTGGAGCTCAGCTCAGCAAGAGAGAGCAGCTGGCGAAGTGCAGGGAAATAGCGGTAAAAATTGCAGTGGACGCTTGTTGCCTGCGCCTGCGTAGGGGAGCATTGCAGAAGTATAGCTGAACTAATCCTGCTGCTGGGGAATGGGGAGCAGGGTGTCGTGCACAACGCGGCATAAGGCAGTAGGCAGGCAGGCATTAAGGCAATAGATTGTGGAGCCTGTCTGCTGCTTGCTGTATCAAACATTGGATGTTTGGGCACGTTGGGACACTGGGGCCCGCCCTATATACCACACACAAGCACGCCACAAGTTCACAGGTCGCACTTTGTACATTTCAGTGGGAGGGTGCGGCAGCAAAAAAGAAAGCAAATACAAGGGAGGGCTGTCGCCTTTAGCGCTTGAAGAGGGAACACTTTGTGGGAATGGAAGTGGTCCATCCTGGTGTGGTGAGCAGTGCAATCAGGACATCAGGAGGCCCAAGAAGAGGGGCAGGCAGTGAGTGAGTGACATGGGGCAAGGGAACTCATCGAGTCCACTGAGTGCCCCGAGACCTCTGAAATTAAGGACAAGGAGAGCACTAAGGACAACATTAAGGACAACATTTTCTTGGCACCCACGCAAAGGATCCAGTACTAAAAACAGCAAGTATTAAAAAACAGTACATACAATATACTATACCTTGAATTTGGAGACTACCGGAAATTTTTAGTCCTCTGTGGTAGTCACAAGCCGACTTGACTCTTACAAAACTTGACAATCTTGATGCACGGGGATACAAGGGCATAAGGAATATTAATGACATTCTAAGGATAAACCAAGTAACCAGGCTTTCAAAAATGCAAAACTAAAATTAAAAATCTACAAAAAAAGGGTACAAAAGAATCACAAAGGCATAAAAGATAGATACAGTACGGAAAATTATAAGGTCAGGACATGTGCGTGGAGGGCCAACACTTACAAACAACACAAGCAAGCGTAAAAGGGAGCTGAAAACATCTGCTGGTACAGTTGGTGAACCGCAGGAAAAGACTAGACCTGCTACGCAGCAAGTGGACACACTAATTGAAATAACTCCAGATACAAAAAAGACAAGCAATACAACTCCAGAAAGCAAAACTTTTAAAAACTGCCTTTTTCAGCTCAAAATAGATCCAGAATTTTGTTTCCTGAAAAACACGGGTGACACACTTCTTTCATGCCCTACAGCAATACCGGACCTTCGAACCCCCCTACGGCCTCTTTCAACAAGCGGATAGTGGTGAGAAAGAAGGAAACAAAGGCCAAAGCAGCAAGGTGGAGAACTCTTGGCCAGCCAGTTTAACAACAAGCTATCTCTGCCTCCCGGAGTCTCGGTGTTAGAATTGGGGGTTGGCGCAAGTCTTATGTCTCACAGGTAAGCTGTCTCCTGTGTCCACATCATGGACGCACCAATCTGTGACACCAGGAACCAGGGAGAACAGATCTGGAAACTGCCCCAGCAATTGGCGGCCGTCTTCCTGTTGCTCAGGCGTCAGGGTGGGTGAGAGGTTAACTCCATCCACTGACCCATCTTTCTCAGAGGCTACCAAGAGGTCAGGAAGAGGCTCAGACTCCTCCTCCATTCCATCATCAGTTGCCAACAACATGCCCACTTCGGACCTCTCCAAGTGGGGCTTAAGGCGGTTAACATGTAGGACCCTCAAAGGGTTCCTGGGAGACTGCATGTCCACCAAGTAGGTTACCGGACTGTTGCGCTCCACAACCTCAAATGGACCTGTCCACTTATCCTGAAGTGCACAAGGCTCCACTGGGGCCAAGACCCACACCTTTTCTCCAGGCTGAAGCTCCACCAGAGTGGCATTCTAGTCGTACCACCGCTTCATCTCTTCCTGGCTGGCTTCCAGATTTGCCTCAGCAAGTTGCCTGAAGCGCCTGGTCTGGTTTCTGAAGGCCAGCATGTAACTGTATACATTCTGGGGAGGTTTCCTGGGAGATTGCTCCCAGCTTTCCTTTACCAAACTCAGAGGTCCTCTCACTGGGTGACCATACAGCAGTTCAAAGGGGCTGAACCCTAGGGACTTCTGTGGCACCTCACGGTATGCAAAGAGAAGGCATGGCAAGAGGACATCCCACTTACGCCTCATTGGACCTTCCAGGCCCATGATCATGCCTTTCAGGGTTCGGTTGAATCTCTCAACCAACCCATTTCCTTGGGGATGGTAAGGGGTGGTGAACTTGTAGGTAACACCACACTCTTGCCAAAGGGATTTCATATATTTGGATATGAATTTAGTTCCCCTATCACTCACCACCTCTAGAGGGAATCCTACTCGTGAGAAAATTCCCATCAGTGCACGTCCCACCACGGGGGCCGTCACTGTCCTCAGAGGGATGGCTTCAGGGTACCGGGTGGCATGGTCCACCAAGACCAGGATGAACCTGTTGCCCATGGCTGTCTTGGGGTCCAGAGGCGCAACAATGTCAATACCCACTCGCTGGAATGGCGTACCGACCACGGGGAAGGGTTGCAGAGGAGCCTTGTGCCTCCCTCCGCTTTTACCACTT
Organism: Lissotriton helveticus; assembly: GCF_964261635.1. Classification (NCBI taxonomy): domain Eukaryota; kingdom Metazoa; phylum Chordata; class Amphibia; order Caudata; family Salamandridae; genus Lissotriton; species Lissotriton helveticus. Next base: position 2,098,064,797 of record NC_136063.1, on the reverse strand, counting down.
GCCTGGCAAGTCTGACAGGATCTACAATGAGCATCTGAGCTCTTGTGCATTTGGGGCCAGTAAAAGTGGGTGACAAGCCTGTCATAGGTCTTGTCCATCCCCAAAATGTCCTGCTAACGGCACATCATGAGCCAGCCCCAGTAGGAAGGCTCTGAACTTCTGGGGTACCACCAGCACACGGGCGGACCCAGGTTCAGCAGCCTTAGGCTCTGAATACAGGAGGTCATTCTCCCAGTACACATAATGTGTCTTGGCCTGAACACCATTGGCCTGGTCTGCAGCCTGCTGCCGCATACCCACGAGAGAAGGGCATTCTTTCTGCTCCCTGCAGAATTATTCCCTGGAGGGGCCTCCTTCTTGCTACCAATGGGTCAGCTCAGGCAGGTCCCCCAGTTCAGCAATCTGTTCCCCAGTAGGCTCCAGGGCATCCCCCTCAAGGTCTGCTTCCTCCTGGACCGTGGGAACTTCGAGGGCCGGTTTCCCGTGCCCCCTGCGCCTTCTCCCTAAGGCCGGTTCCTGGGCCTCTCCTTCAGGCCCCAGGATCTCTTGAGCACCCCTACTAGCTGCCATTGACCGGGTGGTCACGCACGCCCAGTCAGCCACCATCCTCAGGTGAGTCGTCTTCTCCACCTTTTCCCAAGGGGAGTCCTCCAAGTCATTCCCTAGCAAACAGTCTACAGGCATGGCTTTCCTCACACAGACCTGCAGATTACCAGAGACCCCCCCCACTCGAAGGGAACTTGAGCCATCGGACACTGACTCTCTGAATTATCAGCATTGATAGCCCTACAGTAGGCATGGGGTACAACCTGCTCCTGAGACACCAGGTGCTGCCTCACTGCAGTCACACTGGCTCCTGTATCTCTAAGAGCCTCAGCTTTCTTACCATTGATGGTCACCACCTGCCCATACTTCTTAGTGTTGGAGAGCAGGTAGTTCTCAGGGACCATCTCACTGTCTCCTAGCGAGACTAGGGTCATCTGGCCAGGATCTCCACCCCCGGGGACTACTACCTCTTCCCCCAAATTAACACTAGTTACTTGCCGGGGTGGAGCACCAGTGGGTGCTGGTTTACCAAACAGGCGACACTTGGGGTCACTGGCAATGTGCCCCGGGTCACCACACTTGTAACAATTGAAGGGCCCCTTTGGAACAGGCCTACCTGTCGGGCCCCAGTCTGCTTCGGGGGTGGGAGAGGCTGAGAACCTCGCTGCTGGTTCCCTTGGGGATTACTTTGGGGGCATCGCTGGAACCCTATTTGTTTACCCCTGTCCCCCCCACTCTTCTGCTGGGGACCCTGCCCACCCTTGGTGGAGTCTCCCACTGGACCCTTGTGGACCCTGGTGCTGAGCCAGCGGTCCGCCTCCTCAGCAAGCTTCCTCGGATTGGACAGCTTGCTATCAATCAGGTGCTGGCGTAGCTCAGGAAAACAGTGATCAGACAAGTGCTCCCATGCAATTAAATCAAGAAGCCCCTGAAAATCATTCACTTTGCTACCCGTCACCCAACCATCCAGTGCTCTGCAAAAACCAGTCACATACTCCACATATGTACTCCCAGGCCGCTTTCCACTCTCCCTGAACTTCTGTCTATACATTTCAGGGGTAAGCCCATACCTGGTCATTAAGGCCTCTTTCATGCGGGGATAGGAACTCTGTTCTTCAGTGGGCAAATCTAGCAGGGTATCCCGCCCTTCGCTAAGGAACTTCCCCACAACCCCGCTCCCCAATCCTTGTCAGGGACCCGGTGGGAGGACATGGCTACCTCATATGCCCTAAACCACTGTCCTATGTCATCCCCCCTAAAGAACTCCTTAACTACATCTTTGGGTGTGTACACCCTGGACTCTACCTGCACCGGCGTTGTGCTGCCACCAGAAGGAGTTGTTCCCAAACCTCTCATCTCCAACTCCTTCAATCTTAGATCATGATCCATTTGGCGTTGCTGCGCCTCCATGGCCATTCTTTGCTTGTCCATCTAACTTTGCCATCTCCATTGCATGTGCCCTGTCTGCTGCCCTGTCTGCCAGCTCCTCTGGTGACAGGCCTCTGCTGGGCTCCACAATGCCATCTGGTGGTATGATATCCACCGCATTCTGTGGTTCTCTAGACTCTTTCCAGGCTCTCAGTGCCTTGATGTATTGGGCTTTCTTCTTGCACCCAGTGTGCGTAACTCTGAACTTTGCACAGAAGCCTCTCAATTGCTCTACTTTGTAGCCGTCCAGACCTCCGTGTTCCCAATCCACATCTTCAATTCCAGAAATCACAGAGGGTGCTCTTCCAGCAGGGAGTGAGCCAGGCATGGCTTCAGCAATGGCAGATGTCTCAACAAAATTATAAAAATGGAAATCTGTGGCTGCGTTATTGGTCTGCTCTCACTATGTGGTGATCAGTAATTCACTGTATGTCAGTTACAAATGCAAATTCGCAAATCCCACCGCTGCCACCAATGTTAGAATTGGGGATCTCTGGTTGGCGCAAGTATTCACTTGTGACAAGCAGGGACCCTCTCCTCTAAGTCAGGGAGAAGGATGACCCCTTAGAATTACCCTTGCTCACCCTCTAGGTGCGTGGCGTGAGCAGCCAAGGCTATTCTTCAGGCGTTATTGGGTTAAGCATTTGTAATAACACACACAGTAAAATGTACCAATCCCCCCACAAATGGACACCAGGCTGTGAATATATAAAAATACGCTCCTTTATGTAAAAATATATATGCAGGTAAGACTTATCACAAGACCAATAATAACGTTTTTAAATTAGGCCACAAGATTGTAAATAGGCAAGCGTTTCTCAGTTACAGTTCCAATGTATTTTCTGTCTTGTTCAACTCACTTGTAAACAGTTCTCTCAGTTCCAGTTATGCAATAATTGGGGCCTCTTGCCCCGTTCCTGGAAGGTATGGCGCTTCCAAGCGCCTCTGTGGGCTTCGCAGCGCTCCTCTATGCTCCACACGGAAGAAAACCCCGGGCCCTACCAATGCTCACGCATCTCGCGGTGTGCTTTGAATGGAGACCAGAGAGGGGCCTGACAAACCCTGGGCCTTTTCCGGAGGTGGGGGCTGAGCTGTGGAGCAGCAAGCAGGCAATGAGAGGAGCCTGGAGGAACCCCGGGCCTTTTCCAGAGGTGGGGGCTCCTGGCTGCAGTGTGGAGCAGGGAGGCGATGAGAGGAGCCTCTTGGGCCAAGGCACAGGGAAGGCTGACGGGGGAACTAAAACGTTGCGTGCCCCGAGCCCGGTTTGAATTCCTTCCTTGGGGGGGACGACTTGTACACGGGCAGTGGACTCGTCTCTGGCAGTGTCTCCGGGTCTCCATCTGCAGCAGGTGGGTGCACACAGGTGGGCACGGCCCACGACCCCGGTACAGATGGTACTGGGGTCTCCCAACAGGGGGGCGGCGCGGCTTGCAAACTCCTCGGGTCAGCGAGCGGGGGCAGCAGGGCACGGTCCTTCGTGTGGGCTGCAGTCCCGGCTTAGGTCACCGGCCTGGAGGAAATTCCGGCGGGAGGGGTGAGAGCACTTCAGCGCGCTCCAGTGGCAGGCAGGGGCAGAGGAGCAGGCAGCCTGACCCGGGGGCAGAGAGCGACTCCAAGGAGCGAGGCTCTCACGGGTAAAGGGCAGGCGAGCTCCCGAATGCCACAGCCCTAGGAGGGGGCGATGAGGGGCACAGTCTTACTCCGGCGGGAGGCACACACGGCTGGCAGATAGAGACGAGCGAAGGCACAATGAACCCACTGGTCCTGGGGTTCAGTTCAGGGGGCAAGCTCAGTCAAGCCCTTGGAGAAAGTTTCTAGCACAAGTCAGCAAAGTCTTTTCAAAGTCTTTTCCTCTCCTTCCTCAGCAAGGCAGACAGCACGCCAGTCCTTCCAGCTTCTTCTTTTCCTTCTAGTTGGGCAGAGGTTCGTTGTGGGAAACAGGATTCTTATTTACAAGGAGCAGGGCTCTTACTTTTATACAGCATTTCTTTTGTCTTTTCAGGCCAGGGGGGCCTTTGCATAACTTCATTCAGTCTCTGAGCACTTGTTGGGTGTACTTCTGGTTTCTGCTTTCAGTGTGAGGGGTAGGCACATCAGACGCTCCACAGGAGGTGGAGCCGGAATTGTGTGGACAGGGGCAGCCAGGAGTACCTTGATGACAGTGCTTCGCCCTTCCTGGGCCAGGTGCGGGCTGAGTCCTCAGTCGCTCCCCAGGGGGCGGAGCCAGCATTGTGGTGGCAGAGCACATCCTGATTAGGAGTCCAGGGGCACTCCTACCTCCCACTAAGGTGTAATCCTTGCATTCACCACCTGTCATCCCCCAGCCCTGTCACTCACACATCCCAGACAGTCAGATACACATACTAGCAGAGGCGGGCTGAAATGGTTAGGAAAGCAAATGCTAACTTTCTAAAAGTAGCATTTGCAAACACAGGATATTAAAATAAACTTTACTAAAAGAAGTATTTTATTATTCTGAGTTCAGGCATACTAAACTTTATTTTCTACCATGTTCCCTGAGCCTGCTGGGATTATAAAGTGTAATAATTCCAGCAGCCCATGTGGCCTAAAGGGAACAGGTAGCCTTACAATAGTGAAAAACGAATTTGGCAGTAATTCACTATTAGGACATGCCACACTCATCAGAGCATGTCCTACCTTACAATGCACCCTGCCCTTGGGCCTACCATAGGGGTGACTAATATGAAGTTAGGGGGAGGTTTAGGGCTGGCAAGTGTGTGCACTTGCCCAGCCAGCATGACAGTACCAGATTGCACGCAGGTTCTGCAATGGCAGACCCTAGACACATTTTAAGGCTGCTTCTGTGGGTGGCGCAACCAGCGCTGCAGGCCCACTAGCAGTATTGGCATTTACAAGCCCTGACACTCCTGGTGCACTTTACTGGGGACTGACAGTAAATCCAATGAACCAATCAGGAATATCAATCACAGTTACACTTTGCATAGGGAGCACTTGCACTGCGGCACGGATTGGCCGTGGCGCAGTGCCCTGAGCAGCGGACACCAGCAAAAACATCTGAGGCACATCAGCAAAAAGTGGAAGGGAAACTCACGCCAAGGTGCCAGGTCTAACACTCGGGATCCTGGAAAAAATAACAATGGAGTAGATGCAGAGATAATTCAAGATTAGAACAAAAAGAATGGAATTAAGGAAGCACAGTAAGCCTCCACAGAAGGCTTAGGTGATTGCAATTTTGATGCATTAGACGTACCAAAAGCTCCTACACCCAGGCTTATATCCTGTAACAAAAACGATGGATGTAACTGTATTATAACAGAGGCATTAACTATTTGCAAGCTAGATAGCCCCAAAGGAAACCCGCAGTTGGGAACTACTACAGATATACCTGCGGAAGAGATGGAAGAAATACAAACCACAGGGGTATCATCTGCAATCATAAAGGAAAATCTGGGCTCAGAGTATAAAACATCGCTCGCACTATCACCAATACAAACTAAGCCCGGGACACCCCAAATTAGCGAGATGGAAGACCCCAAAGATCCGGCCGAATTCTCATATCTTGATAAGGAGGAGTGGGATGGTCTCCTTGAAACCTACTCGCAGGATAAGTGCAGCCCTGTAAACTCAAAAATAGAGGGGCCTGGGGAAAATAAGGATCATCAGGCAGCCGATGGGATGCAAGTGAACCGAAACTTATCCAGATGCATAAGCCGTGCATCTGGTGATCAACAAGGAGACACGCAACAGATTATGGGAATGCCTGGGCAATAATCAAAAAAACTTTTGTGAAACAAAAGTCAGAAACCTGGCCAGAAGATAGTATTCACAACGCTCGTTGGGGTTGGAATATCTGTGTGATGTAGATAGAAAGAAAAAGATTTTTCTTTCTTGAGTCCCCTCATTCACCAGGGTTTCCCCACGGTGACATGCTTCATCATTGGGGCCATCCCAGTCCTCTACGGACTGAGGCGTGCTACGACTTGCGAACTACGTAGGAGCACTTTTTTGTGATGGACTATGTGTGGTGCAAGTGGTGTTTGTGAATATGGAGTGGTATGATCTATGTGAGTTAAAAATACCTGCCTAGTGAGCTATAAATAATTTATTCTTGCTCCTGGGTGGTATATTAAAAGTGGGGTAGAGAAATAGGGATCCTACGGTCAATGAGTTAGGTATGCCTATTCCCTTGTGTCAACATGTTTCAAGATTTCCCTATCTCTTCTTCAGGACTACACAGGGACCAGCCCTGTGTACGCCACTCCTAACCAGTGCTATATAAAGGAAAAAGTGAATGAGATTAAAGAAATAAATGCTGCAATAATAAGGCATGCATTAGTACATACGTCCTAATGGTCACGCTGTACCTGTGGAGAAAAACGACATTGTTGTTGGGTAAAAAACAGGGGGGGATTTAATGGCCCCACAGTATAGTAGCATTATTTGTATATGTACAACAGATTATTATCCCTGTTTGACTGCACCTCTGTCCATGCTTATGAAGTGAAAAAGCCGAATGGCGTGAAGTTAAAAAACAGGTGGTGATAAAAAACACACACAAATCACATAAATAACGATAGAAAAGACAGACGATAAACATACATTGATAAGGGACCTAATTCTGCCCCATGGTCTGCGGAGGAATGCTTGTATCCTGCCCAAATCTAAGGATAATAAGGAAAAAGGGGTTGCCGGGTTAGTGATCGGCAAAATGTGGCTGGTTGGTATTTCGAAATTGAATCAACGAGTGACTCGCATCTCGGTGCAGTTTTGAATTATAAATAGGGCCTTCGGTCCGTTCCGGCCCGCTAAACAGATCCCCGGCACTTACTTTATAATCAGGAATACGTGGCTCATTCACCTACGGGACTGCCTCCGGACCGCATCCTAACGCGTGTGCGTCCGGGGGTAGTATTTAGCTTGTATGCTTCCGCGTTGTCATCACGCTGAAGCTGGTGCGCTCAGTAGAGTTTAGTTGCGGTGGCCATGTTGGTAGGTTTATCACAAACCGGGTGAATTGTTAATTCACTGATAAAGCGTGATCGACTTGCAAAAAGGATAATTTCTCAATGGTCTATGTTGTAGCGCCTAATTGAACAGATAATTTAGGATTTTTTTTTTAAAAAACCCCAAAAAGTCTAATTTCGTCATGTGCAGGGGTTTAAAGAGGGGTTTAAAGCGCTACAAGATGGGATTGTGCTGGGCCCGTAAAATTCCATTTACGAAATCCCTCAAACTATGGCTGGTACAATACAGATGCCTGGTTTTTCAACCACTGTAGTAGTAGACCCCAGTTGATAAGAGGGTAAAGTTATGTAGTACCATAGTCAATTGTTTGCTATTAGAGACTGATTAAATGTGCTTTCATAAATGCTGTACTTTATATAAATATTGTACTTATTCTCTCAGTAGGTTAGCATAGAGATGCTTCAAGTTATCATATGACAGTTGGCCCCAAGGTATCTCATCGTTCAGGCCTTGGGTGTCAGAATGGAGTTTGAACACCCACCGTTGTTCTTTGTCAAACAATTTCTTCTCTAGGTTGATTTGGGCTTTAACAGTTTCCAGAACCACCCAACGCAGGTCATTGGGAGTGTGTGCTTTCTCAAGAAAGTGCGTGGTCATTTTTGTATTGGAACGTTTACACCTGAAACTACTCCTGTGTTCGACCATGCGTGTGCTGACCTTTCTGGTCGTCATGCCCACATAGTTTAATCCACATGTACAGGTGATCATGTAGACCACGCCAGCAGTGTTACAATTTGAAAACGACCTTAGTTCCCAAGTTAGGCCATTGTTAAAGTGTATTTTCTTGGTGGGTGAGGTCAGGTGGCAAACACTACAGTTAGTGCATGGATAGTGTCCTGCAGGCAGGGGGTGGAGAAGGCGATCTGCGCCCACTGAGCCATGTAGGTCTCTTGGTCTTGTGTGAACCACAAAGTTACAGAGATTTTTTCCTTTACGGTGGCTGAACATGGGTTTGTCTAGATTTAAACCTCCACTGTTTAATGTTCTCCAGTGTTTTTTAATTATCTTTGTCACCTGAGCTGAGGCTATATTGTAGGTAGTTATGCAGATTTGCCGCTTCTTTGCGTTTTCCTTACTAACTTTGGGTTCCAGTAGGGCGTCTGACCACCTGACCACAATGTACCTTACGATGCGTTACGCTTCCACAACAAAAGTGTTGCAGCAATGGAAATGCGGCAAAGTTCCGGTGCAAAGAAATAAATATGTGAAGATCTTCCAGATGCAGCACGCTTCTCCGATGATGCGAGAAGTCTCGATTTGATGCGTCAGCTGCAGCGGTTACACCCTTGTTCCGCAATGTGACGACAACAGCTACGGCTGCGATACTCTTATCCGAAGTTGCAAGACGCTTCCGCACAATGCGACAACTACAGCGGCGACATTCAAGATGCGACGGCAGCAGCTCCGACGGTGGCACGCTTCTACATGGTTGCGAGACGCTTCTCTCAATGCGGTGCAATACAACAGCTACAGAGGCGACATCCAAGATACGACGGCAGCAGCAGTGACGGCGACAGGCTTCCTCTTCATTGCGAGATGCTTCTCCCGATGCGGTCAATCCGACAGCTACAGCGGCGACATCCACGATGCAACCGCAGCCGCAGCTATGGTTACACGCGTCTTCCTCTTGAGTCACAATTCCAGCTTCTTGCGACACGCAGTCCCTCAGAAGACCCCAAAACAGCAGCAGGCACTTCCAAAGAACTCTGGGGAGCTGGGGGTTGAAGTTTGTTGTCCCTGAGACTTCAGCAGGAGGCAAGCTCTTTTCCAAGCCCTTGGAGATCCTTCACAAGTTGAAAATAAATCACATACAGTTCTTTCTCCTTCCTTTGGCAGTCAGGCAACCACTGCAGGCCAATCCCCTAAGCAGCACTCCAGTTTAGGGATAGTCTCTCCTCAGTTTCTTCAGGATCCTCTCCTCAGCAAAGGTTTCTTCTTGTAGTCCAAAAGTGATCTACATTCCAGGGATCAGGGTCCCAATATTTATACCCCAAAACCCTTTGTCCTCTGAGGGCAGAGGGGCCTTTGCCCAGTCCAAACCATTACTGGAGCACTCTGTTTACATAACTCCTTCTTTCCTTTCACAGTGCAGATTTCTCTATTCACCACTGGGCTGACTCATCCTGTCTCTTGGAATCCCCCAGCCCTGTCACTCAAACTCCAGACAAGGAATACACAACCTAGCAGAGGCTTTTATGGATAGTTAGACTAGAAGATACCTACTTTCTAAAAGTTGTATTTTCAAACACAGAATGTTAAAACCAATTCCACTAAAAGATGTATTTTATCATTCTGAGTTCAGGCATACTAAACTCGAATTTCTACCATGTTCCCTTAGTCAGTTAGGATTATAAGATGTAATAGTCTAACTGCCCATGCTGGCCTATGGAGAACAGGTAGCCTTGCAATAGCGAAAAACGAAAATGGCTATAATTTACTATTAGGACATGCCACACACCCGGGAAGGTCCTACCTTATACTTACAATGCACCCTGCCCCTAGTCCTACCATAGGCGTGTCTGACATGAAGAAGAGGAAAGGTTTGGGGACTGGCAAGTGGGTGCACTTGCCCAGTCACCATGACAGTACCAGACTGTGCACAGGCTCTGCAATGGCAGGCCTTAGACACTCTTTTACAGACTGCATCTGTGGGTGGCACAACCAGTGCTGCAAGCCCACTAGCATCATTTGGTTCACAAGCCCTGGGCACATTCAGTGCACTGTACTAGGGTCTGATAAGTAAGTCAAACCAGCCAAATATGGAATCACTAATCCATACAACAATTTACAATAGGGAGAGCATATGCACTTTAGCACAGATAAGCAGTGGTAAAGTGCCCAGAGTCATAAAACAACCAAAAACAGTTCAGAAAAAATAGAGGAGGAAGGCAAAAAGTTCAGGGATGACCATACACAACTACCTGCTCGAGACATTAGGAACTGCATACCACTTTTGTAGAGAAGTACAGGACGATTGCCAGGAGCAGAACAAATAGCACAATCGAAAAGCGTAGAAGGAAACCTGCTGGAAACAGGACGGCTACGCAATGAGCTGCCTTTCCACCCACAAGAAATACAAAAACTGACTCTCAAGGGACAAGTGGGAGGGAAACAAGTGTCTTATCGTTTATACCAAAATGGCAGGAGAAAATATGAGAGCAACATGAATTTCATCAACAATTACACAAAACATGCTCTTAGAAAGTAATATTTTTAAGACCTAGGGGATAACCATTATTCCATATATCAAGGCAAGATACCCTGATTTGTTCAAGCCAGTGCCTATAAGGGAAAATTATGTTACTGCAAACAGAGTAGTTACATCTGTGCTGAAAGGAGCTGTGGGACACTCTCAAATGAATAGGGAGCCCTCACCTGAACCCATCATGTTGCTAACACGTTGCAGAGCTGGGAATCTGATATAAGATCTCGAGAACAATAAATAACAAAAAAGATTGACAACACCTTGCCCGTCGTAAAGGACCAGCACTAAAGGGTGTGTACGGATATGCTCATGGAATGTGAATGGACTTGCAAATATACTATTAGATCTAGACTTTGTCACCTATATCAGGATATTCTACATTGTGGCTTTACAAGAGACTTGGCTAATTGACCCTTCTCATCTGCAGGGATTTCTGCATTTTTTCACAAGTGCACTTAAAGGGGCAAAATATGGACACCTGCAAGGAGGATTGGTCATATACCTTGCGAGCACAATCACTTTCATTGCCCCTGAATTCGGTCCCACATCATCAGCAACCTTAGCAGTAAACTTATTTTCCCCTTCATCATCAACAAACGCAAGAGATACCATCATCATGATAATAAATGCTTATATTCAGCCGAAACAGAAAAACAAGGTAGCAAAGGAAATGTTAAACTTTGTAGAAGTGCACGGCCGCACCGCTGGCCCACCGAAGGTGCACCTAAGGCAAGCCCGTCTGCGCCCGTCCGCGCCTGGACCGCGCCCAGCACCAGAACCCCTGGCCCCGCGAATGCCACAACGCCCGACTCCGCTACGATGCCAGCACACTCCATGCACTCAACTCTAGACGAGAACACACCTGCTACCGGGCCACCCCGAAGCGCACCCAAGGACCCTTCACCTGCCGGCCGGAACTGCTGCTTCACCAACATCCGCCCCGCCAAACCACCACCCAGGAAAGAACCAAACTACCTCAGATATATCCTCCTCAACACCCGCTCCGCTATCAAACACGCCGTTGAACTCTGGGACCTACTCAACTCTACCTCCCCAGACGTCGCCTTCCTGACGGAGACCTAGCTGAACCCCGCCTCAGCACCTGACATTGCCATAGCCATCCCAGAAGGCTACAAGATCACCCGCTGGGATCGCACCAACAGAGTAGGAGGAGGAATCGCCATTGTCCACAGGAACACTCTGAGTCGCGACCAACGCCGACCACACCCTCAGCACCGCCGAACACCTGCCTACCAGATCCACACTGACCTCAACACCACTCTCAGTGGAACTCTCATCTACAGACCCCCCGGACGCCGACCACAGTTCAGCGACTCCATCACCGACGTCGTCAGCACACACTCCCTCCCCTCCACGGACTACATCCTTCCCGGATTGTAATTCAGTGCCAGGATGCCAGCATCTTGACTTAACGAAAGTATCGAAGAGCACTTACACGTCCAGTAGCAAGACAGATCCGGGCAAATACAGTGCTTTGGTTTAGGTAACAATTACGATTGGGAAATTTTCCCGCGCACTCACCCGTACTGGCGATCCAATCTATAGCTTCTTTTGAATAGCTTGCAAGTTTGAGCCTTGGGAGGTGATCGCCTCAATGTGAACTAGCATACCCTGCTGGGTTGGAATCATCACCGGCTTGGGGATGTTATTGACCTGGAATTTAGCCATACAGCCCTGAAGAGTCGGAGAACACTGTTTCTCTGATGAATCACGTGTCGGCGGGCTGTGTGTCATTTTGTATGATGACCAAATAAAGAAATCAAAGAACCTCAACATTAGATTGGTTCCATTTGCTTCTACACTGCATCAACCTGGATGTATTGCTATAATATATGAGTGTGCAGGACTGTTGCTATATGTACTGGTGTTTGGATTCTCCTCTACTGATTAAGGGGTGGTAGGGTCCCCCGTTTCTGTCAGCACCATAACATATTATTGCTATCCATACACTATCACGTTAATATTAGCAAAGCGCCATTACTTCCTGTCCACGAAAACCCTGTCCTCCTCGGTGACCTGACCACCTCGAGAACAACAACAACCCAACTCCACCACCCTGATCGCCAGCCTCGCCAACCTCGGATTCAAGCAACTCATCACAACACCCACCCACGCCCCTGGCCACATTCTCGACCCCATCTTCTCCGCAAGCCCCCATGTCTCCTTCAACCACACCACCGAGCTCCACTTGACCGACCATCGATGCATCCACTTCACCTTCAGGAAGCCCACCACGCACCACCGCACCCAACAGATGCCTCGCCGCTGTTTAGCAAAGTCACCGATGACTAGCTAACCACCACCCTCGTCCAGAGCCCACCTGCCGACTCCACTGACCCCGATACCGCAGACCCCAATCTCAGTCAATGGAGCCACGACTGCACCAACACCTTTGCCCCGCTCAAGAAACCCTCCAACACTCACACCAGCAAGTAAGCTTCATCGAAGACCTCCAGGCCTCCAAACGAACATGCCGAAAACTGGAGTAGAACTGGCTCCGCCAACGAACACCGGACAGCTACTCAGCCCACAAGAACTCCACCCGCAGGCACCATCACCTCATCGCCTCATCAGATCCGACAAAAGGGCCTCATTCAAAGACCACCTAGACAACAACGCACACACCAGCAAAGAGCTCTTCAACATCGTGAAGGAGCTCTCCAACCTCAGCTCCAACACCGACGACATCCAACGCTTGCAAGACCCGTGCGACTCGCTGGCTACCTTCTTCCACCGCCAGATCGCCGACAACCACGACAGCTTCAACACCACAACCGCCCCGACAACCACTGAAACCTCCTCCCCCTAGACCATCACCCGCACCAACCGCCTGCTCTCCTGGACCAACATCAACGACGACGAAACCTGCAAGATCATGAACACCATTCACTCCGGATCACCGTCAGACCCATGCCCACACCACATCTTCAACAGAGCCAGCACAGCCATCGCACCCCATCTAAGGGAAAGTAATCAACATCTCTTTCGAGACAGCAACCTTCCCAGAAAGCTGGAAGCACACCAAGATCAATGCCTTTCTCAAGAAACCCAAGGCGGACCCCAAGAACCTCAAGAACTTCCGGCCCATCTCCCTGCTCCCGTTCCCGGCGAAGGTCATCAAGAAAACCGTCAACAATCAACTGACCCGCTACCTCGAGGAGAACAGGAGTACAAGGGGAGCTTGGCCCTAGTGGACAAGTGGGGAGGCTGGGCCTAGTAAATACAGTCAGAAAAAGGAGTGCCTCTCCACAACTCAGTTACACCCCTATTCATGGGCCATTGAAAACGCAAGCTGTCGTTTCCAACAAGGTACTTTTATTTATACCATTCAATTAAATGCTTATATTGAATTTGTCGAACAAAACATATTAAATGCAGACAAGACCTGTGTTAAACATAAGTTCAAACAAAGATGAGACTTTTAAATACACTGCAATGTGAACACAATTTAACAAACACACAATATATACAGGAAAATGTATGAAAAAACAGTGTATGAAAAAACAATTTATGTAAAACAGACAGTGACATTTAAGCATACATCACACTGAATAGTGAGTACGTTTTAGCATTTGATTAAAGCAAAGCAGAAAAATGAAGAAAGAAAGAATAAAAGTTGAAAGAAGAGACGCGAAAAATGAATTCGAGACGCGTTTCGAATCCTGGGAATTACTATCCGGATTCTCTTCAGGGCATGGTTATTCTGTCTGTGGAGTTATCAAAAAAACAATGTATGAGTATCCTAAAGAAAGGACAGTCTCCCTATATAGTGACACTAAGCATAAAAAACCTACCGCTATTTGAAGGAGGCTAAGTCAGTGAACGTGTGGCAGTGCAGGTTCTGGAGGGGTCCAAGGAAATGGAACTACCTACAACAAAGTGAATTAACATTATACCAACTGTAACACTCGTGGGTAGACTAGGAGCGCGACATGAATTGTTCAGAATTGGACATACCGTCATCTGTTTGGGGATCGATGTTGGCGGTTGTCTCTAAGTTGAGTGCAGGTTCTTCGTCGCACTTGAATAAGTGAACTGGCCTGTGGCGCTGCGAGCGAGAACAATGATGTGGGTCAAGGTTGTGGGAGTTTGAGAGAGAACTGATTGTTGAACTAGTTTGCAAAAAACATACCTTTGGATCAAGGTTGAGTCGGGGAAGTCCTAATTGCTAGGCGGCATTGTTAATCGTGACCGGCGTGTTGGATTTCACACGGGGTCCGTACCCGCTGAAGAGAAAGGAAGACAATTGGCAATATGTTTAGCGCGTTTAACCGCAACTAAAACCGAGGGTGACGGCGGGCAGTACAGGAGCGCCGCTTACCTTCGTGTCTCTCGTTCTTGGCTCCCTACGTTCTGCTGAAACCACAAGATGGATGCTATCATCGTTGTCATGGCAATAAGCCTTTAGCAAGGCGCTGAGCCTTGTGGGAATCGTAGTTCGCGCTGGTCGAGGCATTGTGGTGCTGGGGGTTGTCTTACAGAAAGACGAGTTTACCACACAGAGACGCGACCTATCCGGTCATCAGGTGCCAGGGCACTGTGGGATCAAAGTCTGGCAATTTCAGATAAACTATTCAGGCCCTTCTGGACGCTGTTAAATTTCAAAATCAAATATGCTTCCATTTTAAGGAGCATTCTGTCAAAATCAACAATACTCTGTGAAGGACGTAGCGTGTGTAAAACCGTCCACTTCAAGTCATTGGCATCATGGTTGGCATTTATAAAATGTTCCACCATGGGGGCAGTCATGATTTTATTCTTGATCCTTGAACGATGTTGGCAAATGCGTGTGTTGACCTGTTGTCTGGTTTTACCAACGTAAATGAGATCGCAAGGACATCGAACCAGATAAACCACATTCTTGGTTTTGCAATTTGAAAAGTCCAAGTGTTTCCATCTGGTGGAACCATGTTGGAACTCATCGCCCTCAATCGTGTTTGGGCACACGACACAGGTACCACACTTATGGTGCCCCGTGATAGGTTTGAGGTTCCACTGGCTCACAAGATCGCTTTTCTTTTTCGGTAAAGATACATCCGCCCTCATGATATGTTGTCCAACATTTTGGTTTCTCTTGTACGCGAATAAAGGTTTTGGCAGTGGACATTCTAAGTTCGCCATCAGGTGCCAATTGCTCAACACTGCTTTTCGCAATTTATGAGTGTCTGGTCCAAACGTAGTCACACAGACCAGTCTTTCAAGTGTGGGTTTGGGCCGTACTTGTAACAGAGTTTCTCGTGGGGTGAAGCGAGCTCTTTGTAGAGAATGCTTCAGTAATTTCCTTGGGTACCCCCTTACCTGCATTTCTTGACAAAATGTCTCTGCATGGGACGTGAAGTCTCTCAGGTCAGAGCAGTTTCTCCTAATGCGCAATAATTGCCCATAAGGAAGATTAGATTTCAGATTCCTGGGGTGAGCACTCTTGTGGTGCAAGATAGTGTTCCTGTCTGTGTCCTTTTTAAACAGGGATGATTTGAGGACCCCATTGATGTTAACAATTTCGACATCAAGAAAGGTCATCCTTTCATTACTTTGCGCCATCGAAAATTTGATGTCGGCATGCCTGTTATTTAACCAGTCATGGAACGCCACCAGATCCGCCTGGCTCCCCTGCCACAGGAGCCAGACGTCATCTATGTAGCGAAACCATTGCAGGATGCTTGGTTTAAAGGGGTTGTTGTTATCAACGAACAGCTGTTCGTACTGTGCCATATACAGCACGGCCATTTCAGGAGCATAGGGGCACCCCATCGCGGTGCCTTTGACCTGCATGAAAAACTCGCCATTAAAGGCGAAGTAATTCTTTTTTAACGCTATTTCGGCCAATCTCAAAATGAAGGAGGTAGGTACCTGGTGTGGTCTCTCTCTCTGATTTAAATAGATTTCCATAACCTCTAGTGCTTCCTCTTGGGGAATCTGCGTGTAGAGGGAGGTAACATCCATTGTTACCAGCAATTGGGTCTCCGGGTCAAACTCGGTATCTTCTACTTTAAGAAGAAAATCAGTGGTGTCGCGTAAATACGACTTCACTGTTGTTAAGAATGGTTTTAAAAAGAAATCCACATATTGCGAGAGGGGTTCTAAGCAAGAGTCACATCCGGAGACGATCGGTCGTCCCGGGGGGTCTTGGAGGCTCTTGTGGATTTTGGGCAAGAGGTAGAGAACAGGGGTTCTTGGAAATTTTCTTAGTAGGTAGTCATGTTCCTTTTTGCCCAGAAAGCCGCCGTCCAACCCATCCTGAAGAGTATCAGCAATGAGTCGTTGGATCTCCTTCACAGGGTCTTCTGAGAGGCGCCTGTACCAAGTGACATTATTAACCTGTTTATTGCCTTCTGCTAGGTATTTTTCACGAGCCCACACTACCACAGCACCGCCTTTATCGGCTTGCTTGATGATAATCGAATTATCTTCCTTCAGAGTTTTGATTGCTGCACGTTGTTTTTGGCCTATATTTTGTTGGACAAAGTGTCTGCCCTTTTCCAATTTCTCAATGGATGACATGAGGACCTGTTCGAAGGCGAGAACCTCTTTGGGAATATTTTGATGTGGGACAAAAGTAGATTTGTTGCGCAACCCAGTCACTTCCATTGTGGCCGAAGATGGTTGATTCCAAAAAAACAGTTTGAGGCGAATTTTACGGCAAAACTCAATGGCTTCCAGCTTGAGTCTTGTGTAATCAGTTTTCCTCACAGGCACAAACTTAAGCCCCAGTGCCAGGACTGAGTGTTCATCTGGTGTTAACGGTCTATCAGATAAATTGACCACAGCGTTGGAACCCTCTATGACTTGTAAGTGCGGTTCCTGGTTCTCATTTCCCATGGCTGTTTGAAGCGGGCTTTTGGCTGTTGGCCCTGATCTAAAAAAGCCACCTGTTTCTTATTAGGATTACGATTGTCCGAACCCGATGAGTCGGATGAAGAGGTTTCCGAAAATGTTGTAAATCTGTTCCTTGAACGGCCCTGGAAGGTTGACAAAGCCCTGCGAGATTCTTGTTGGGTATAGTAATCCTCCCTTAAAAAGGGATATACCTGCTCAATTTTGAATGCCTTCACGTCTCTTTCATATTTGAAAGTTTTGTCATTAATAGTATTGTCCTTAAAAGTCCTGATTTCTTTTTCGATTTTCTCCAACAGTGCCTTGGCATCCGTCACGGCCGGACTAGTCTTTATCGTCTCAATGAGTTCCTCGATCTCTTTTTGTTCTTGTAAGCACAACCTCTGTGCGGTTTCTATGGTATGGACCATGAGGTCTCTGCTGCACTTGGTATTGATAAAGCTAAAGCCTTTTTTATATTCTACATCTTCCACAAAGATTACAGGGACATTTTTGACCTGTAAGCCCCAGGGAATTGTACCCCCTTTCAGGTGCCTTAGGAGAAAATGTCCATGTAGTTCCGTGCGTACATGCTTCTTTTGCAATCTTATTAATCGATCTGATTCGTTCTGTTGTTTAGCGGTAGAGCTTAGTGTCACATTCGAAAAAGGAGAATTGTCAATCAAATTCTGAATATGGTTTTCGCTAAAAGATAGCGTGTCCTTGTCTGACATGGCGTGGGGAATGAAGATCCCCAAGGGGAATATATCACAAGTAAAGCACAACCGACAGAGGTGTCCGTAAACTCTCGCGGGCGATTACCCGCACTAAACAGGAGTACAAGGGGAGCTTGGCCCTAGTGGACAAGTGGGGAGGCTGGGCCTAGTAAATACAGTCAGAAAAAGGAGTGCCTCTCCACAACTCAGTTACACCCCTATTCATGGGCCATTGAAAACGCAAGCTGTCGTTTCCAACAAGGTACTTTTATTTATACCATTCAATTAAATGCTTATATTGAATTTGTCGAACAAAACATATTAAATGCAGACAAGACCTGTGTTAAACATAAGTTCAAACAAAGATGAGACTTTTAAATACACTGCAATGTGAACACAATTTAACAAACACACAATATATACAGGAAAATGTATGAAAAAACAGTGTATGAAAAAACAATTTATGTAAAACAGACAGTGACATTTAAGCATACATCACACTGAATAGTGAGTACGTTTTAGCATTTGATTAAAGCAAAGCAGAAAAATGAAGAAAGAAAGAATAAAAGTTGAAAGAAGAGACGCGAAAAATGAATTCGAGACGCGTTTCGAATCCTGGGAATTACTATCCGGATTCTCTTCAGGGCATGGTTATTCTGTCTGTGGAGTTATCAAAAAAACAATGTATGAGTATCCTAAAGAAAGGACAGTCTCCCTATATAGTGACACTAAGCATAAAAAACCTACCGCTATTTGAAGGAGGCTAAGTCAGTGAACGTGTGGCAGTGCAGGTTCTGGAGGGGTCCAAGGAAATGGAACTACCTACAACAAAGTGAATTAACATTATACCAACTGTAACACTCGTGGGTAGACTAGGAGCGCGACATGAATTGTTCAGAATTGGACATACCGTCATCTGTTTGGGGATCGATGTTGGCGGTTGTCTCTAAGTTGAGTGCAGGTTCTTCGTCGCACTTGAATAAGTGAACTGGCCTGTGGCGCTGCGAGCGAGAACAATGATGTGGGTCAAGGTTGTGGGAGTTTGAGAGAGAACTGATTGTTGAACTAGTTTGCAAAAAACATACCTTTGGATCAAGGTTGAGTCGGGGAAGTCCTAATTGCTAGGCGGCATTGTTAATCGTGACCGGCGTGTTGGATTTCACACGGGGTCCGTACCCGCTGAAGAGAAAGGAAGACAATTGGCAATATGTTTAGCGCGTTTAACCGCAACTAAAACCGAGGGTGACGGCGGGCAGTACAGGAGCGCCGCTTACCTTCGTGTCTCTCGTTCTTGGCTCCCTACGTTCTGCTGAAACCACAAGATGGATGCTATCATCGTTGTCATGGCAATAAGCCTTTAGCAAGGCGCTGAGCCTTGTGGGAATCGTAGTTCGCGCTGGTCGAGGCATTGTGGTGCTGGGGGTTGTCTTACAGAAAGACGAGTTTACCACACAGAGACGCGACCTATCCGGTCATCAGGTGCCAGGGCACTGTGGGATCAAAGTCTGGCAATTTCAGATAAACTATTCAGGCCCTTCTGGACGCTGTTAAATTTCAAAATCAAATATGCTTCCATTTTAAGGAGCATTCTGTCAAAATCAACAATACTCTGTGAAGGACGTAGCGTGTGTAAAACCGTCCACTTCAAGTCATTGGCATCATGGTTGGCATTTATAAAATGTTCCACCATGGGGGCAGTCATGATTTTATTCTTGATCCTTGAACGATGTTGGCAAATGCGTGTGTTGACCTGTTGTCTGGTTTTACCAACGTAAATGAGATCGCAAGGACATCGAACCAGATAAACCACATTCTTGGTTTTGCAATTTGAAAAGTCCAAGTGTTTCCATCTGGTGGAACCATGTTGGAACTCATCGCCCTCAATCGTGTTTGGGCACACGACACAGGTACCACACTTATGGTGCCCCGTGATAGGTTTGAGGTTCCACTGGCTCACAAGATCGCTTTTCTTTTTCGGTAAAGATACATCCGCCCTCATGATATGTTGTCCAACATTTTGGTTTCTCTTGTACGCGAATAAAGGTTTTGGCAGTGGACATTCTAAGTTCGCCATCAGGTGCCAATTGCTCAACACTGCTTTTCGCAATTTATGAGTGTCTGGTCCAAACGTAGTCACACAGACCAGTCTTTCAAGTGTGGGTTTGGGCCGTACTTGTAACAGAGTTTCTCGTGGGGTGAAGCGAGCTCTTTGTAGAGAATGCTTCAGTAATTTCCTTGGGTACCCCCTTACCTGCATTTCTTGACAAAATGTCTCTGCATGGGACGTGAAGTCTCTCAGGTCAGAGCAGTTTCTCCTAATGCGCAATAATTGCCCATAAGGAAGATTAGATTTCAGATTCCTGGGGTGAGCACTCTTGTGGTGCAAGATAGTGTTCCTGTCTGTGTCCTTTTTAAACAGGGATGATTTGAGGACCCCATTGATGTTAACAATTTCGACATCAAGAAAGGTCATCCTTTCATTACTTTGCGCCATCGAAAATTTGATGTCGGCATGCCTGTTATTTAACCAGTCATGGAACGCCACCAGATCCGCCTGGCTCCCCTGCCACAGGAGCCAGACGTCATCTATGTAGCGAAACCATTGCAGGATGCTTGGTTTAAAGGGGTTGTTGTTATCAACGAACAGCTGTTCGTACTGTGCCATATACAGCACGGCCATTTCAGGAGCATAGGGGCACCCCATCGCGGTGCCTTTGACCTGCATGAAAAACTCGCCATTAAAGGCGAAGTAATTCTTTTTTAACGCTATTTCGGCCAATCTCAAAATGAAGGAGGTAGGTACCTGGTGTGGTCTCTCTCTCTGATTTAAACAGATTTCCATAACCTCTAGTGCTTCCTCTTGGGGAATCTGCGTGTAGAGGGAGGTAACATCCATTGTTACCAGCAATTGGGTCTCCGGGTCAAACTCGGTATCTTCTACTTTAAGAAGAAAATCAGTGGTGTCGCGTAAATACGACTTCACTGTTGTTAAGAATGGTTTTAAAAAGAAATCCACATATTGCGAGAGGGGTTCTAAGCAAGAGTCACATCCGGAGACGATCGGTCGTCCCGGGGGGTCTTGGAGGCTCTTGTGGATTTTGGGCAAGAGGTAGAGAACAGGGGTTCTTGGAAATTTTCTTAGTAGGTAGTCATGTTCCTTTTTGCCCAGAAAGCCGCCGTCCAACCCATCCTGAAGAGTATCAGCAATGAGTCGTTGGATCTCCTTCACAGGGTCTTCTGAGAGGCGCCTGTACCAAGTGACCGATCGTCTCCGGATGTGACTCTTGCTTAGAACCCCTCTCGCAATATGTGGATTTCTTTTTAAAACCATTCTTAACAACAGTGAAGTCGTATTTACGCGACACCACTGATTTTCTTCTTAAAGTAGAAGATACCGAGTTTGACCCGGAGACCCAATTGCTGGTAACAATGGATGTTACCTCCCTCTACACGCAGATTCCCCAAGAGGAAGCACTAGAGGTTATGGAAATCTATTTAAATCAGAGAGAGAGACCACACCAGGTACCTACCTCCTTCATTTTGAGATTGGCCGAAATAGCGTTAAAAAAGAATTACTTCGCCTTTAATGGCGAGTTTTTCATGCAGGTCAAAGGCACCGCGATGGGGTGCCCCTATGCTCCTGAAATGGCCGTGCTGTATATGGCACAGTACGAACAGCTGTTCGTTGATAACAACAACCCCTTTAAACCAAGCATCCTGCAATGGTTTCGCTACATAGATGACGTCTGGCTCCTGTGGCAGGGGAGCCAGGCGGATCTGGTGGCGTTCCATGACTGGTTAAATAACAGGCATGCCGACATCAAATTTTCGATGGCGCAAAGTAATGAAAGGATGACCTTT